>NC_059114.1:17884569-18491652 GCF_020740685.1 Jaculus jaculus | reverse complement strand
AACAGCCACTCCCGAAGCCTGCTGGAATTGAATTTTGAGGGACATCAGCTGTTGTCCACCACTCTTCTGAGGAAGAGTCCATTGAGAGTCAAGCTGGACCATTCTGGCATTCTTTCATGAAGGAATTGTGTCCCCCAACCCCTCATACATATGTGGTTCTCCTCGTGCCCCTTGTTCGAAAATAGTCATTGCAGATGTGGCTTAGATGTTGTCTTCCTGGAGTACGGCGGTGCCTCTTCCATTTGATCCCTGTGATGCTTAGTTTCCACTGTCAGCTGGATTAGAGTTAGAGACATCTACCTGACTGGCGAGGCACACCTCCTGAGTGGACATTGTCAGAGAGCAACCTGGGTCCTTAGGTTTTATAGGCAAGTGCCTTAACCACTAAGCAATCTCTCCAGCTCCCCTAGATGACAGTTTTGAGGGGAAGTATCATGTCAGGGAAAGTATAGCAGGAGTAGACTGTTGGGTATCACATCTTCATCATAGCAGGGAGGGGCAGAGAGAATGAACTGGGTGCAAGTTACATTAACACCCCAAGACCTGTCCCCAGCAACACACGTCCACCAGTAAGTCTCCACCTCCTAAAGGCTCCTCTAGATGGGGATTAAGTATGAGGCCAAATCACAAACTCATGAGGCTAGAGGAGACACTGCATACAAACCGCTGAACAAATCTAACCTTTTCTCTCTTTAAGTTGAAAACTTTTGGCATTTTGTGTTAGCGATGGAAAGCTGACTGTCACAGCAACTTTAGGAAATTAACATACCTCTGACTCAAGAGGGTTGATACCCTATATCCCAACTGCAGAGCACCCTGCCCTCATTTCAGAAGAGGTTAGGGGTGCCCAGAGGTACCCATCATGTGGCTAGGATTCCATGGTCCCTCTGGACTTGAGAAGGGCCTGGGTTTGGAATGTTTCCAGGCATAGGCAGCATGATGATGGTGACGCCCGCCTCCTCTCCACCTGATGGATTCTGACACCCCTGTGAGTGGGGAGGACGCTGCTAATACTGTCTCCTACCAGAAGCTCTGATTGACACGAGCTAATTGTTCACGCAAACAACCCCGGGGAACCTGAGCTGAAGTCCTCCACTTCATTGCTTTGTGGCTTTGTGTGGAGGACAACATCACCAATTGGGCTGTCAGCCCGGTACTTGGCTCTCTGCCCATCAAAGCCAGAGCAGGGAAAACCCACTATTTGTACCCCTTTCCAGGGGATAAAGGCACCAGGCAACCAATTAGAGATGACTACACGGCTCACTGGTCCCTCCTCTGAGCACACAGCTTCAGGATTCTAGGAACAAGAGCGACCATCCATGTGCTGTCATTAACACTGTCACCCTCCCTCCCATTGTTCTCCAAAACTGTAAGAAAAAATAGCTCACAGGCTACTGACCAGAAGGAGCCTGCCCTGGAAACCTGGGAGAACTTTGGGATTCATGGGCTGAAGTGCAAAGATGTCCAGTTCAGTGACTACCAACCACACTGTGCCCCAAGGCTGGGAGCCTCATGAACCTAAGTGGAGGTCTCTGCATCTCTGTTTCTGATCTAGCTCTCTGCCTCAGGACAGTCTTATGACATTGTCCTTGGGGTGTGAGTGACAAATGATTATCATCTCTTCACGTCGAGAACATGACTTTGAGGATTAAAAAGGTTTGGCGCTGGAGACATGGCTGAGCGGTTAAATGTTTGCCTGTGAAACCTGAGGACCCCGGTTTGAGGCTCGATTTCCCAGGACCCACGTTAGCTAGATGCACAAGGGGGTGCATGTGTCTGAAGTTCATTTGCAGTGGCTGGAGGCCCTGGAGCGCCCGTGCCCATTCTCTTTCTCTGTCTACTTCTTTCTCTTTCTGTCGCTCTCAACTAAATAAATAAAAATGAACAAAATTTTTTTTTTTTAAAGCCAGGTTTGAAGCACAACAATGTCACTTTGAGGGTAACTCCACTTCTCTGAGCCTCGGTGTCTTTATCTATACAAGGAGTCTAGGTCACATTGCCTTGTTTGTTGGAAGTGCTAATGAGGGTCTGGAGAGATGGCCTAGTAGGTGAAGCATTTACCATGTAAGCCTGATGGCCTGGGTTCCCACCTAAAATGTCTAGCAGGGTCTAACCAAATCTGTGAGCTCTAGATTACTGAGAGACCCTGTGTCAAAGAATAAGGTGAAGAATGACTCAGGAAGACTACCCTAGTGTTGATGCCACACACACACACGCACACACACTCACCACAAATACTAAAACTTTAAAAAATGTTCCTACAGGGCTGGAGAGATTGCTCAGTGGTTAAGGCACTTGCCTGAAAACCCTCATGACCCAAGTTCGACTCCCTAGTACCCACATATAGCCAGATACACAAAGTGGTGCACACGTCTAGTTTGTTTGCAGTGGCTGGAGGCCCTGGTGTGCCCATTCTCCCTCTCTCTGTCTGCCTCTCTTTCTGCTTGCAAATAAAACAAAATAAAAATATATTTTTTATCATTTTTCTTTTTTATTTCAGAGAAAGTGCAAGGGGGGGGGGAGAATTGGTATGCCAGGGCCTCAGCCACTATCCAGAGGCTGTGCCACCTAGAGGGCATGTACAACCTTGTGCTTGCCTGTCCTTTGTGCATTGGGCTTATGTGGAATCTGAAGAGCTGAACATGGGTCCGTAGGCTTCACAGGCAAACGCCTTAACCGCTAAGCCACCTCTCCAGCCCAAAAATATAAAATAAATTAAAAAAATAAGTTTCTACAAGCTGGGCGTGGTGGTGCACGCCTTTAATCCCAGCACTCAAGAGGCAGAGGTAGGAGGATCGCTGTGAGTTTAAGGCCACCCTGAGACTCCATAGTGAATTCCAGGTCAGCCTGGACTAGAGTGAAACCTTGCCTCAAAAAACCAAAATAAATACATAAATAAATAATAAAAATAAAAAGTTTCTACAAATTCTACTAAGAAGGCAGATGGATGGCTCACTGGTCATTCAAGCATGAGGGCATAAGCGCTAGGTGGGCATGGAGCCCTGCTTAGATTGCCCGTGCTTGAGAGGTGGAGACAGCAGGCTAGCTGGTTTAGCTGATCTGGCAAGCTCTGAGTTCAAGTGAGAGTCTGTGCTTCAGCAACTAAGGTGGGCAGAGATCATGGAAAACAGCTAGCACTGACCTCAACACTCCGTATGCACACACATATGCACGTGCACCCTCACACATATGTGTATCTACACACACACAAACAGACACACAGCTGCATAGTACATAACCACACATGCAGAAAAAGCCCATAGTTTGCACAGGGTTTGGTACCCTCCCACACACAGCTCCCACATGCCCAGGTCTTAGCGCAGGTCCTGTGAGAGAGGGTGAGACCGCTGAACACCGGGACAGAGGCGCAGGAGTGGTCACCAGGGAGATGGACACAAGGTAGACGATCTGCTGGGAGAGGTGGCTTCCAGATCTAATGCAGGACACGAGGTCCGTGGCTAATAATAACACACTGTACTTAATGTCTTTACTAAAAGAGATTTGAGGTGCTCTTGACACCCCCACACAATAGCTAATTTTGTGAGATCATGGACAGCTTCATTTATTTGACTATACTAATCCCTTTACCCTCTTCATGTGTATATGAACACCATACCTGAGATGTATACAATTTTTTTTTGAGAGAGAGGCAGATAGAAAGAATGGTCATGCCAGGGCCTCTACCCACTGCAAACAAACTCCAGATTCATGTGCTACCATGTGCATCTGGCTTACATGGGTTCTGGGGAATTGAACCTGGGTCCTTAGGCTTCACAGGCAAGCACCTTAACTGCTAAGCCATCTCTCCAGCCCTACAATACAATATTTTAAAATTAAAGGGGAAGGGGAAATTCAAATGCACCCAGAGGGCATAGTGGCGGAGGAGGTGAGTGTTTCTATCCATCCAAAGATGGCATCAGAACATTTCTTGCTTGGTCATAGAGAGATTCTCAAACATGGTCATCCCCAGTGTCCTTGGGCTTTCCAAATCCAAGGTCACTAAAATGCTGATATGAACAAATGCACGGCTTGAACCTTAGCCCTCAGCCCTGAAAGTCTGAGCCTGCTCTGGCTGTGTACGCATTTTCCTTCAGGCAGGGCTTCCTGCTGTCATCAGACTCTCTAAGGGGTCTCCCAGGAATCTTACAAGGGGGTCCATCTGCCAGTGATCTTCTAGGGCTGGTCAGGCCTAGCAGCCAGAAGTAGGGATCCTATACCATTGGCTGAGTCCTGCCATTTTCCAGGCTGCCATGCATCTTCTCTGCACTGTTCTAACAACTGGGCAAAGTAGATATCGCTCCCATTTTCCAGAGAACACTGAGGGTCAAAGATCAAATGAGGAGACAGACACCACGTTCTGTCACTCGGCTGGGCCCGGGCTGGGAGCCCAGCTGGAGTTTGTCTGATTCTCCATCCGGGTTCCATCTGTGGCACCCCACAGCTGACAAGAATGAAGCAAGGGGATCTAGCTGGGCAACTGCTAATCTTGCTCTTAGCCAATGGCTTCAGCAGCCTAGCCATCAACGACCACGAGGGCAGCCTTCTCTAAAGCTGTGAACACCTGCCCTCAGGTACAGACAATGCCACCCAGGCCGCTGTCCCTTCCTGGGTGAAGCGTTTCCCCTCTCCTCCAGGAGACGTGAATCCCTTCCTTCTGTGTGTCCTACTGAGACAGCTCTTGGTCTGTCTGGGTGAGTGTCTTGGAGGCTGTGCCTGTCATCAGCATTGTGACCTTGAATTAGTCATGTCACCTCTCGGAGCTTCACTCTCCAGTCTATGAAGGGAAGTTAATCAAACCTAATGCGCATGACAGGGGATGGCTCTTCTCTCAGGCGCTTTCTCCTTCCACAGCTCCAGCTGAGTCTACTTTCTCACTAGTGAGAGCGCAGTAAATGACAATGATGATGTGTCATTGTGCCATTGGCTGAGCACACACTCGCATTTTACACCTGAAGGCAGTAGTTTTCATCTTTTTTTTTTTCACCCGCCACATGGTTACTGGGGCACAATATACCTTCAGGAAATGTATGTTGTTCAGCTAGAAGTTCAAAGAAAGGCCAGCTTACACCACTGATGACATATAAAATTCAAGGGCCAACAACTATCCCACGAGTCTAAATTCAAAGGCACCCTCCCCTTTGCCTCCTCCTCATTCCCCTGTTTCATGGTGTTGATCAAAGCCAGGGCCTGTGACTGCCAGGCAAGCACTTTACCACCGAGCTGCAGCCTGGTTCCAGAGATGCTCTTGAGTGACCGACCCTTCCCTGGTGACTGGGGCAGCTGGGAAAGCAGGGGCATGGATGTAACTGCAGAGCTGCATATAAAAGTGCCAACCAAGTCGCCCCATGGCACATGTTGTGATGTCACATGTCCACTTTGTCAAAGGCCATAAGGTTAGATACCCTCCATCCACTGAATTTTCACTCACCTATGGATCTATCCCCCCTTCTAGTTATATATTCAATCATACATCCACTCATCCACCCATCCACTCATCTGTCTATCCATTCATCTACCCACTTGTCTGTTTATCCATCCATCCATCCACCCATCTGTCCTTTTATCCTTCTGCTTATCCATCCACCTACCAACCATTTGTCCACCCATCCACCCACATATTGGTCTATCTATCTATCTATCTATCTATCTATCTATCTATCTATCTATCCATCCATTCACCCACCCACACATCCACCCTCATATCATCTACCTTCATCCATCCATCCATCCACTTACCTACCTACCAACCATCTGTTCATCTACTCACTCATCTATCTATCTATCTATCTATCTATCTATCTATCTATCTATCTATCTATCTATCTATCTCCCTCCCTCCTTCCACTCATTCATCCACTTACTACCTGTACTAACACCATAAACACCCACCCTCCTATCTATCTACCTGTCTGTCTGTCTGTCTGTCTGTCTATCTCCTCCTTCTACCCATTCACCCACTCACCTACCTAAACTACCACCTATCTTACACAGAATTGTCCAGAGCACAGATTGCCTGCACACCTCCTATGGCAATCTAAAAGCAACCCAAAGCCTTCCTGCTTTCCCAGAGCTTATTATCTTACCAGTTTTATGGAACTAGCCATTAAAAGCTCCAGATGTCAGCATCGACCATGCAGGGCAAGGGGGCGGGGAGAGAAAGCGGAGCCCCCTGACATCACCTCTGAAACAGCGTGGAGCCACAATACACCTCCAGGAGGAGTGGATGGAGTAAGACACGCAAGCATAAAGGCACGTCTCAAAGTTGCCACGGTAACCAGTGGGGGACTAAAAATAGTGATGGACCTAGATGGAGAGGCTAGAGCGAGAGATATCAACAGATGAGGTCTCAGGTCTGCGAACTGATCAGCGTCAGACCTCAGCATGGGCTATAGAGGAAACGCAGAGGGAACAGCTACGCAGAGGACACGTGTCCTGGGAGGCAGGGCAGGAGAAGCAGAGATGGGAAGGAATGAGCTCCCATTGCAAAGAGTTCTCTCTTAATGGATTAATTGCACTGTCACAGATGAAAAAAAAAAATTTAGAATATTCTAGGGACAAGTACATTCATTTAAATGGAGCCGATGCTGTGTTCAAGGCTGGCAGCTCACACCCGACTTAGAGTAAGGAAGGGGGTCTGTGGACTCAACTCCGAGGGCTTGTGAACTTGGTCTAGAAAACAACTTGTCTCGGTTTTACATTCACCAATCTCCGATGTTTAGCACTTGCTTTGATTGTAGAGACAAAAGGCATGGGGCTATTATCAATGTCTGAGGTGTTTCTTTTTCTGTGTTTTGTTTGGTTTTCCGAGGTCGGGTTTCACTCTAGTCCAGGCTGACCTGGAATTCACTATGTAATCTCATGGTGGCTTTGAACTCAAGGCGAACCTCCTACCTCTGCCTCCCAAGTGCTGGGGTTAAAGGCGTGCACCACCACTCCATGCCCAGCTAATGTCTGAGGTTTTATCCTCAAAATAATCACAAGTATTTTCACACCTCCTTAGAGTTGTTGCGGATGTCTTAAAATGTTTAGGGTCACCCAGCTTCCAAATCAAAGCTGTTTTTTGTTTGTTTGTTTGAGACAGACTCTTACTCTGATGCCCAGGCTGGCTGGGAACTTATATCCATCTGCTCCAGCCTATCCAGTACTGGGATTGCAGGCCTGGTATAAAGCCACAGCGCTTGTTCAGCTACCAGCCAGCTCCTATTAACTACTGTGCTCACACAGACACACATCCCCTCGTCAAGCTTATTTCCTTCAGATAAATCGTCGATGACTGTGGTTCACGATAACTGGTTCAAGCACGACCCTGAGCATTACACTTAGTGTGTCTACAGCCTTGTTCTGGAAGGGTCTGAAGGCTTGGTCAGATTCTCAAGAGAACTGTGTCCCAGAGGAAGATGAGACACTGGATCAGGTGAGAGCCATTGGATCGTAGAATCAATAGATCCTCATAGGACCTGGATGGATGTCAGCAGAGAGAGAAATGTGCTGAGGAATGAATGATGTGGACTGTATAGTAAGGGCTGTGACTCTTGGTGACACTTGCAGGCACAGCTTAAACTCTGAAAATACTGTCCTTCTGGTTTGGCAAGAGGCATAGCAAGGTCAAGTGCTAGTTCCTTTCGGCTGACTGGGAAACACAGCCCCAGAAGTGCTTAGGGACAAGTCTCAGGCCAGGGCTGACAACGTGTACAGCTGGAGTTCACACTGTGGGCTGCCAGCACCCCACCTTGTGTCCTGAGTAACTCATCCGCTCCGCCAGGCCTGGGGAAAGATATTCAACGGATGAAACCAGCAAGGGGCCGACAAGCCGGTGGAGCCCAGCCGGGACCACAGTGGGCTGGGGAGCGTCGCCTTGCAGGCTGCTGTGGGTCTTTGGAGTCCTCGGTGCCAGCCCAACCTCAGACCTCACCACCAAGGCTCAGAGCTGGCAAAGTTTCTTCCTTTCTCTCTCTCTCTCTTTCTCTCTCTCTTCCTTCCCTTCCTTCCTTCCTTCCTTCCTTCCTTCCTTCCTTCCTTCCTTCCTTCCTTCCTTCCTTCCTTCCTTCCTTCCCTCCCCTCCTTCCTTCCCCTCCTTCCTTCCTTCTTTTCCTTCCTTCCTTCCTTCCTTCTTTTCCTTCCTTCCTTCCTTTCTTCCTTCCTTCCTTCCTTTCCTCCCTTCCTTCCTTCCCTTCCCCTCCTTCCTTCCTTTCTTCCCTTCCTTCCTTCCCTTCCCTCCTTTCTTCCTTCCTCCCCTTTCTTCCTTCCTTCTCTCCCTTCCCTTTCCTTCCTTCTTTCCTTCCCTTCTTCTTCCTTCCCTCCCTTTCTTTCTCTCTCTTTCTTCCTTTCATCCTTCCTTCCTTCCTTCCTTTCCTTTTCTTTATTCTTTCTTCCCCATTCCCTTCTTTGTTTCCTACTTCCCACCCCTCCTCAGGGTCTCACCTGACAACCCAGGCTTGGAGCTACATAGTCTATCCTGGCCTCAAACCTGTGATCCTCTTGCATCTGTTCCCAGGTGTTGGCATGACAGGCGTGTATCACCCTGTCTCATGTATGTCTTTCATTTTAACTATTTCATTTTTATTTATGAGAGAGAGGAGGGTGGGGGAATGGGCATGCCAGGACCTCTAGCCACTGCAAAAGAACTCCAGATGCATGTGCCACCATGTGCATCTGGTTTTATGTGGGTTCTGGGGAATTGAACCTGGGTCCTTAGGCTTCACAGGCAAGCGCGTTAACCACTAAGCCACCTCTCCAGCCCTCTAGTATATTTCTTTAACATATCACTTATATTCTTTCTTCCCCTTTAGCCTTGGGACACCTCCAGACATCAATCCTAAGTGCCCCCAACCCTCCTAATTTCCCCTAAATGCTCATCTCTGTTCCGCACTCCCACAAGACACCCTTGACCTTCACTGGTTCTAGCCGGGATCCCCTGGGGCCGCAAACACCCCGCTGCACCGTGTTTTAATTCACAGGCAGTCATCCGTTCTTGGATTAGCGGATGTTCTAGGGTGCCTCTCCTGACTGGTGCTGTGACAGCCACTGTGCTGAGCGGTCCTGCGGCAAAGGAAAGGACAAGTGTGCAATACGAAAACGCTGCTCTTGGCGTCTGAAGCCTGAAGACTGGATGCCGTGCTGCGTGGCCGGCAGACTCATGTCAGCACCAGAAGGCCTTGGGGTGGAGAGATTGTAGAAGCCTCTGGAAGGAAAAAAAGATCTGTGCTAATTAAGCCCTTCAAGTATCAGAAAGAACCGTCAAGGCAGCCTGTCCCACACTTCTACCGTGAACAGTAATTTTTGTCGCAGCAAAATGCCACGCTGCCCATCACACATCTGGTTTTGCATATGGATTTTATTGGTTGTGTCATTGCGATTGTATTTAATGTTTCTATCTGCTTTGGTTTCATGGCAGTGCAGACGACAGAAGTGAGAGGAACTTAGCCGCTTTCCTTCCGGCGCACATTTAAACAACATCATATGAAGACAGTTCATCATGACACGGGAAGGGACCTACCTATGTGAGGATCTGTGGCCCTTTAAAGGTATTTCATGTTCCAAGACCCAGGAGGGTTGGGGAGATGGATCTGTGGATAAAAGCACTTACTTTTCAAGTGTGAGGACCTGATGTTGAATCCCTAGGACCCACGTGACACTCTGGGCATAGCAGCGTGCACAGATTTAATCCCAGCACTGGGAAGGCAGGGATATCAAATCCCTGGGGCTCACTAGGCAGCTAATGTAGCCAATTTGGTGAGGTCTAGGTTTAGGTGAGAGACACTACAAGCTGGTAAGGGGCTTGCTTACAAAGCCTAAGGACCCAGGTTCTATTCCTCTGTATCCACGTAAAGCCAGAGGCACAAGGTGGCAGGTGCGTTCGGAGTTTGCTTGCTGTGGCTGGAAGCCCTGGCACATCCTCTCTCTCTCTCTCTCCCCAAATAAATAAAAATACTTTAAAAATAAAAAAGTTAAGGTTGGGGAATGATGAAAGGAGACGCCTTTGACATCTGGCTTCCACACACATGTGCACATACATGTACACACACCATTTACACACACACGTGCAAAGACTAGAATCGTCTTTCAGGTTCTCTCAATGGAGCAGGAGTTCCTCAAGGCTCATTTCTTTGTCAGTGATCAGTGCTGGGAGACTGGCACTTGCCTGTGGGCATCTGGAGACCCATTACTATGCACTGAGTGGGCAGATCCTGAGGTAGGAGCAGAGTGGGTGGCAGACCAGAATCCAGGAACTTGCCAGCCAGCCAGCCACGCTGCCTGCTTCTGTAATACTGAGCTCCTTTCTGCCACTCTTAGTTTGACTTTGAAAATACTTGGATCTTTATTTGCGATCCTATTTTGTAAACATTAAGCATCTCTTTTTTTTTCTCTTCCACACTATATTTTCTTCAAGAATGAACCCCACTTTGACTCTGTTGTTTATGTAAGGAAATTCTTCTTAATTAAGAAGTAAATTTTTTTAAGTGCATTTAACAGAAGGGGGCATTGGGGAGGTGTTAAATTAAGGCCACATTTATTCCTGATGGAGTGGAAGACAAGTGGAACCCCGGAGATGGTGAGGTGACACAGAAGAGGGAAAGAGAATGCAATGGAGACGAGGCGCTCCGCTGTCTACAAGCTTGGAGTCGAAGTCTTGCGTGCACTGGCCCTTGAGTTAGAGGGACAGACATGAGCAGGGGTGCCCTGCGGTCTGCAAGCCTGGAATTGAAGCCTGTGTGCAACAGCACAGGAATCAGAGGGACAGACACAAGCAGTCAGAGCGGTGTCTAAGCAGAGACCATGGCTGTGATGAAAGGCACTGCCACTGTCCTGCTCTGAGCCTCAGTTTCCACCCCTGGTGATGAGTGGAGGTCATCTTCATGGGATGCTAGGAGAATGATAAACAAGCCAGGGACTGTGGAACGCATGGAAGGTCTTTAATTCAGAAATACGTGGGCTGGGAGATGTGGATAGGCTACATGGATACGTTCAAGTTTCTCTCAAGTCTAAGCATGCAGCATCAAGTGAAAACACTGAAACTCACAGTCACACACAGGCCAAAATGCACACACAGGATAAAGAGTGCAGGAGTACCCTTCTCACTCAGGCTCAGGACCTGGGACACCATCTCACAAATAGACTCGGGACCCAGGAATACCCTCCTGACACACAGGCTCAGGACCCAGGAACACACTTCTCACACACAGACTCAGGACCAGGGAATACCCTTCTCACACACAGACTCAGGACCAGGGAATACCCTTCTCACACACAGACACAGGACCCAGGAACATCCTTCTCACACACAGACTCGGGACCAAGGAACACACTTTTCACACACAGACTCAGGACCAGGAACACCCTTTTCACACACAGACTCAGGACCAAAACACCCTTCTCACACACAGACACGGGACCCAGGAACATCCTTCTCACATACAGACTCAGGTCAGGGAACACCCTTCTCACATACAGGTTCAGGACCCAGGAATACCCTTCTCACACACAGTCTCAGGATCCAGGAACACCCTTCTCACACACAGACACAGAACCAGGACCACCCTTATCACACACAGGCTCAGGACCCAGGAACACCCTTCTCACACACAGGTTCAGGACCCAGGTACACCATGTAGCACATAGACATGGCCTCCACCTGGACTCTCACACATCCTCATCTTCACACACAAGTAATCTCATTCACACATATCTCCCATCTCATAGATACACCACTAAGTACATATACCCCAATCTGGGCATGGCCTGGAATCTCAAATCTCTCAGAAGGCTGAAGCATGTGATGAAAACTCAAGGCAAGTCTGAAGTATGTAGTGAGAACTTACCTTTGAATAAATTAATGAATGAGTGAGTCTATACATACATACATACATACATACATACATACATACATACATACATATGCACTCCCTCACACATATACTCTCAGCTCCAGACATACACCTTCATACATACTGCACCAACATGCCTTTCCTCACACACTTTTACATGTATGCAGCCCTCAAACATATCTCCTACACCCTCATGTGCATGTCATTATTTTGTGATTTTTGAATATTTATTTTTATTTATTTATTTGGGAGACAGTGAAAGAGGCAGACAGAGAGAGATAATGGGCATGCTAGGGCCTCTAGCCACTGTAAACAAACTCCAGATGCATGCACCACCCTGTGCATCTGGCATATGTAGGTCCAGGGGGAATTGAACCTCGGTCCTTAGGCTTTGAAGGCAATCACCTTAACTGCTAAGCCACCTGTTCAGTCCCACACCAGCATTCTTACACATACTTCATAATGCACTTTATGTGGTTTCCTTACACATTCACGGTCCCTCATTCACACTCTTCATACTCTCATACGTCTCTCTAAGCTCCTCTATTCATGCACATGTAACTTCACACCTCCATACACACCCTCCCATGCCTACACATACATATTACCACCCTCTTACATATATTCACATATATTCTATCTCTCACACATACACCCTCATGCACACTCCCTCACTTCTCTCATCCTCCCCCATAGGACCCCTGTTTCAGTCAGCTCTGCATTGCTGGGGCAACCATCCAATCAGAAGCAGCTTATGGTAGGAAGAGGTTTATTTCAGGCTTACAGATTTCAGGGAAGTGCCATCAATGGCAGAAGAAGATGGCTCATGTCTGTAGACCAATAGCAGAGAGATGCTACCAATCAGCCAGCACCACAAATCTGCCAGAGCCCCAAATGCTCTCCACACACCTTAGGACTGGACTCAAGATCTACCCTCCAAGACACCTGATGTGGGTCCCTGGTTCCTCAGGGGACTGTTGCACACCAGCTCCCCCAGAGGCATCCAGGCTACTGTGGAGCAGGGTCTTGAGTGGCTGTGAGTGTGACAGGAAGATATTTCGGGAGACAGCTTCAGAGAGCAGCTCTTTTTTTTGGTCAGGGGACTGAGTTTTTATTGAGAGAGTGAGAGAGGGAGCGAGAGAGAGAGAGAGAGAGAGCAGGAAGAGAGTCCTAAGGGGATTGGTGGGTTCAAAGGCTGCTTGTCAATGCCTAGTTGGCATATAGGGATGCTCATTCCAGCATGTAGGGAGATAGTTGGGTGATCTACAAAGTGGTTGGAAGAGGTATGGGGTATGGTTCACAGGGGGATGGGCTGTGTGCTGTCCACTGGCTGATGCCATATAAAGGGTTTCCTAGGCAACTGGCCAAGGGTCACAGGGCTATGAGTGAAGCTTAGTCTTATCAGGGCATCCAGGCACCCTGGCCTGGGAGGGAGTGGCCTTCCTTCCTGCCAGTCTCAGGGCCCGAGATTTGTCTGGGGGTCCAGGCTCACTGTGACCCCCGAGAATGGGGGGAAGGAGCCTTTCTGTGGGTCCAGGACCTGAGATTTGTCCAGTGGCTCAGGCTGCTGCCACCTGTCCATAGCCTGGGGCCCTGGCTGTGTCTGATAGCTCAGGCTTGCTTTGCCTTGGCCCTGCCTGTGTCTGAGCCTAACTCCAAGATCCTCCCACTGACATCCTCTTTTCCAGTAGGGCTCCATCCACTGGAGATTCAAGATTCAATCCAGGGTCTATGGGGCCATTCATTCAAATGACCACAGCCCCTCACATGCTTATTTCTCAATGCCCTCACATATGACCCTCACACACTTCTCTTGCACATCCCCACAAATGTCCCCTCACACACTTCTCTCTCATACATACACTTCCCTTACACACTTCTCACACATACAGCACTTGCACACACACACACACACCCTACCTAACACATCGCTTTTGTGCACATATCTTCATCCTCACATACACCGACACCCTCCCATAAACACACTTACTACATTTACCATGAGTGGCCTTGTACACATGGCATCCTTCCATATCACCCCTGGGATTCTGCCACTTCCTGTCTTTTCCCAGCTTCTCTTTGGCAGGAAGTCAGCTGTTCACTCTGCCCACATCTGTGACACGGCCATGTACCCAAGTCTCTGCTCCTCCACCATAAGCTATGGACCTTACTGAATCAGCGCACCTCACTCTTCACGCCTCTCAGACCTGGCTGTGCCCTTTCCCTGCCCCTGACCTTGTCGTCTGACTGCCCCACTGTGAACTCTGAACTCTGCAAGCTGGGAACATCTGGCCATCATTACCACCCAAGTGCCCAGGACAGGTGTCCTGCGGGGGCTACCTATGCATCCACTGGATGAACAAGCAATGGCTCCGCCCACTCTGAGGACCTCTGCTCCAGGCCTCCTCAGCCAAGAAACAGAGGGCCCTCTCTGTGCCATGGGAGCAGCTGGGTTTTCTGTATTCACCCCTTGACCTGGCATGAAGACCGATGCCCAGAGCACAGTGGTTGAATGGACCAATGCCCAGTGCACACTAAGAGTTGAATGGATCAATGCCTAGCACACACTAGGAGTTGAATAAACTAGTGCCTACTGCACTCTAGGAGTTTAATAGACCAATGCTCAGCACACAGTAGGAGTTTAACGGATCAACGCGAAGCACACAGTAGGAATTTAACAGACCAATGCCCAGCACACACTAAGAGCTGAATAGACCAATGCCTAGCACAGACTAGGAAATTAATGAACCAGTGCCCAGCGCACACTAGGAGTTTAATGGATCAATTCCCAGCACACATTAGGTGTTCAACCGATCAATGCCCAGTGCACACTAGTTTAATGGACCAATTCCCAGCACACGTTAGGTGTTCAAGGGATCAATGCCCAGCACACAGTAGGAGTTGAATGGATCAATTCCCAGCACACATTAGGTGTTCAAGAGATCAATGCCCAGTGCACACTAGGAGTTTAATGGATCAATTCCCAACACACATTAGGTGTTCAACAGATCAATGCCCAGCACACACTAGGAGTTTAGTGGACCAATACAGCCATTAATGGATGCTGGTTGAATGAACACAGGAGTGGATGTCTACATGCACTCCTTTTATGCCTTGTCCAGATGCCTGCCTTCCTCGGGTCCTATCCAGTTCTCCTTCCACTTTAAGGCCACCACCACCACCATCTGCCAGGTACCTTTTCCTACCATAAGTCCCCTGGATCCTGGGCTGCCACTGGAGGTCAACAGGGAACCTTATGATCTCCCAAGGACAACGGATCCTGAGCTAGTGGAGGTGGTGGTGGGGGAAGACCCTCAGTCCACCGTCATGTGGAACAGTGCTGCATCCAATTTTCCAGAACCTTGTTGAATAAAAGTCTGAGAAGCCCTTGATGCTGTGGGTTTTCTGGTGACCCCACGCACTCCCTTGACATTGCCCGCACCCTTCCTCATACCACCCCATCCAAGAAATTACCCATCAGCTAGGCATGATGGTGCACACCTATGATCCCTGCCTGCATAGTGGGAGCTGAGGCAGGAGATTGTGTAGCAAGGTGAGGCTCTATCCTGTAAAACCAAGGGCTGGGGCTGCAACTCAGTGGTGGAGAACTTGCCAAGCACGAGCAAAGCCCTGGGTTCCATTCCTAGCACACTGACAAATAAACAAGTAAATAAAATTGATTCTGTCCTTTGGAGGCCAGAACTCCTCAAGGACATTACCCTTGAAAGTGGCTAGAGGCCCTAGCATGTCCATTCTCTCTCTCTTTCCCTCTCCCTCTCAAATAAATAAATAAATAAGTTTTTTTTTTTTAAAGGTGGGCCCCTGAGTCATGGAAGCAATGACCAGTTAGCACTTCTGGTCTTATAGGTGGAAGGTGGGAAGGGATTGGGGCTACCATTTGAGGGTTGGGCAGGAATTCAAGGAAATGAATAATCTCACACCTTAAGCCCAGTGCCTGGCTCATGGCAAATGCTAAATGATACTCTCCAGTGTTCCTGGCTGACCTGGGCAAGTGCCTCTGGCAGACTTAGTGAGTAGTTGTCAAAATGATCATATGTTCCTCTGGAAAAAGGCTGTTAGCCCACGAGCACTTATAAACTCCATCTTTTTCTGGGGGAGAGGGTAGGTTTTCAAAGACCTAAGGGGACAGATGATGGTCAGGAACACTGGGCTCTGGCCCAAGCCACTGATTCTAGGTGGGCCTTGGGAACATTCTGAATGGTGTTAGCAAAGGCAGCCCTCACCCTTGCTTGCAAGGGAACTTCAAAAGGACTCCAGTATGCCCCTGCTCCTTCCCCAGATCTAGGATTCATTCCACACAGATGATGGGGAAATGAGCATCTGGCTGTCCATGGGTATTGGGGAATCAAACCTGGGCTGGCAGCCTTTGCACAAGCAAGCATCTTTTAACCACTGGGCTATCTCCCCAGCCTGTTGGTATGAAATGAGAAGGGACGGTGAATGCTGAAGCCCAGATCTGCTGTGAGCACAGAGCTCAGCTCACAGCGGGGTGCTCAGGAAGTCCAGGGCAGAGGGTGCCTGGATATAGGAATGGACAGTCACTGAGTGAGGTTCACTGAGCTCCCACCAATGTCATTGCAGCCCAAGTGGGAAGTGTTTCTTGATCATGATTTGTGAGTGCATGAATGAGGTCTAGACACACAATCACACCCCCTTGTTAGGCCCAGGTTCTATTTGGGAGGAATATTGACATAGGAAGTGAACCAGGGCCAGTATTTGTCAAAGAGCAGCCGGGGCGTCCACTGTGGCCAACCCTCTCTTCCCACTTGTCTCTAAGTCATAGACACGGGTTCCAGGCACTCTGCCCTTGAGTCCAGCTTACCAGTAGGTTTGGTCCCAGCTTGGAGGACATAGGAGGTTAACTCTGAGGTGCACAACAGGGGAGCATTCAGGAGACTGCTCAGGGATGTCACAGGTTGTCACCCTGAGGACACATTTGTCCCCTCACCCCTGGCAAGACTCCACTGGAAAGAGTTACCCTGCACTGACCTGGAGCCACAGCCAAAGAGCCCATGTCCACTTGGTGTTGGCATCAGTGCAAACACACACACACATACATGCACAGACGCCGTGTGGTGCCCCATGTTGCCTTGTGGTGACCCATGCTTTCTCTGTAGTTTACACGTTAAGCAACTGTCCAGTCGGGTGCCTGGAATGTACAGGACAAGTATCCAGCAGGACTCTACTGTGCCCCCAAACACACCTCACCTCTGCCCATTGGAGGCAGGCAGTGACCATGAACCACTAGGCCGAACCACCAAGAAACACCCTTCTGTGGCGAAGGGAACGGCTTCCAGACACGAGCTGAGCCCAGGGAACAATCATGTCACCTCCCATCTTGGGGGACACTGAATATGCTGGGCCTGTGACACCTTCCATCCACGCCACATCTCCCCCACAGGCAGGCAGCCACCCTGTCCTGTCCTTTGTCCCTCTTGGGATCCACTTCCCACCAGGAGCTGGGAGGCAGCTCAAACCCTGCCAGGGTTGTCCCGTGGCAGCTGAACTGTGGCCCTGGGAGCAGGTGCCTGCCCTGGGCCAGGGCCTGGCTTGGTGCTCTGTGCCCCTAGGACACGTGGCACCCGATGCCACGGCCTCCACCGCCCCCCCCCCCCCGAGTAGCTGCTTCTTCAGGCTGACTTCCTGCAGGGCCAGCACCGCCCCCCTCCCCACCAGGAGGCCACCCACAGCATGGGATTTTGGGCCAACAGATGGGGCAACCTAGATGCCCACCTAATCTGGCAAAGGGAGAGGTTTCCCTAGTAGAGGGTAAGGGGAGAGCCAGGACCTCCTCTCCAAGTCTGCTTCACCCATCACATCTCCTTCACGCACTGTGCGTGGGTGGCCTCTGGGACTACATGACCCCAGGGAAGGACATTAGCTGGCATGTGGTCTCCTGGGATCTTCTGTGAATGACGCTGACATGAAAGGGGTCCAGGATGCTGGGAGGCCTGGAAACGTGTCAGGAGGAGGGACCTCAGGAGAGGTCCCCTCCTCTGACGCCCTGCACGGGCACCAGGGCCTCTCTCCTGCCCAGCCGCAGAACCCCCACCTGGTACTCACGGGCTGCAGCCAGGGTCCCTCTCAGTCCATGCTCCCCATCTGGAGAGGCAGCAGCTCTAATCAGCTGCCCTGCGTGGTGCAGCTGAGCGACTCTGGGCATTAATTGACACCAGGTGGCCCCTCCCCAGGGGCAGGCTGGGAGGCGGCTCTGCAGAGCCAGGAGGCCAAGCCCTGGGCAGCCACCCCCCTCACCCAGGCCCAGCTGGCTCAGGGTCCCCCCCCCCCACCTCAGGAAAGCCACAAGGGCGGTCAGCCAGGCCCCGGCCAGCACCTCCCTACATCGCTGCCGGTCCTGCCTCCCTAGGCTCTGACCTTTCTTTCATTCCAGAGGCTGCGGCACTGGAGGTGCCAGTGTCTGCCTAGGAGGTGGCTCAGGTTTCCCCCGCCCGGCTGGGACAGCCTGGAGCCAGAACCACAGTCCTGGACAGATCGACCCTGCTGGACCCAGAAGAAGGCTCCTCACTGTGGTACCGACAAATCCCATGATCTTTCATTAAACACTTAGTATGTGCCAATCCAGGGGTGGTTTTTTTTTTTTTTTGTTGTTGTTGTTTGTTTGTGTTTGTCTGTTTTTTTGAGGTAGGGTCTCGCTCTAGCCCAGACTGACCTGGAATTTACTATGTAGTCTCAGGCTGGCCTTGAACTCACAGCGATCCTCCTGCTTTTGCCTCCTAGATGCTGGGATTAAAGGCGTGCGCCACCGCGCCCAGCGAGGGTGGGGGGCGCTTTTTTTTAAATATTTTTAAAAATTATTTATTTATTTATTTGAGAGCGACAGACACAGAGAGAAAGACAGATAGAGGGAGAGAGAATGGGTGCGCCAGGGCTTCCAGCCTCTGCGAATGAACTCCAGATGCGTGCACCCCCTTGTGCATCTGGCTAACGTGGGACCTGGGGAACAGAGCCTCGAACCGGGGTCCTTAGGCTTCACAGGCAAGTGCTTAACCACTAAGCCATCTCTCCAGCCCTGGGGGGCGCTTTTTGATGCTTAGGCAGATGAAGCAAGTAGGGTTCAGAGAAGGTAAGTGTCTTCCTTGATGTTCCCCGGCGGGAGTGACGCATACAACCTGGCTTGGCCTGACATCAAGCCAGAGATTCTCACCTCAACATCTGCAAAATAGACCCATAACCACCACCCCCATTCTTGAAACTGGGGAGTCACGGCTCTGAGAGAGGAAACCAGCTCTCCAAGTCACACATCCAAGCCCAGAATTAGGGTTCACCTCTGGGCTGGTTGACACAGCACTGGGCTGGTTTGCCAGGGGGCAGGGGGACCCAGCAGGTAGGGGCCCACGCCGGCTGCCAACACACAGATTCGCCCCCGCCCCGGGGGACTGCACTCAGGAGTGTGCCCACTTCCCTGAGTGGGTCCAAGCACTGGCCTCTGAGCAATGGCACGTATTGGGCATCTACTGTGTGAAGGGATCTAACAATGCTCATCTGGTGGCAATATAGAAATGAAAAACATGAATAAATATGTGGTTCTTTAAAAAAAATACTATTACATGTGTGCACATTCATGGTACAAGACACAATTCTCTTGCTTAACAAATAGAAGCAAACACCATGATTTTTTTTTTGTTTGTTTGTTTTTCAGGGTAGGGTCTCACTCTAGCCCAGGTGGACCTGGAATTCACTATGTAGTCTCAGGGTGGTCTTGAACTCATGGCGATCCTCCTACCTCTGCCTCCTGAGTGCTGGGATTAAAGGTGTGAGCGCCACACGTGGCTTGTTTGTGTATTTATTGAACAAAAGAACTCACTGAGCCCCTGTGTACGTAGGGTGCTGTTGCGGACGCTGGCGTTACAGCAGTAGACGGCACAGACAGGTTTCTGTCCCCTTCCAGGTGTCTGCTTTGATAACAATAGTAATCTATATTGCCTTCCTCAGGCCACACAGGTTTCCCCATCACGTGGTAGAATAACACACCTGTCTGCTGTGGTCTGCCCCCCGGGGAGCTCCCACGTGGATTTGGGATTCTAGAATGTTCATTGGCTGAATCCTCAGGAGGGCTCTTTTTGGTTTGGTTTGAGGGCACCCTGGCAGGTAGCTCATCTTCCTGATTCAAACCCAGCTCCCACGTGGGGTGGGGTGGGGAGGCTGCGCTGTGACTCAGCCGGCCTAACTTGTCAGCTGAGACAAGAAGGGAACGGGCAGCTGGTCAGGCTGTGGGCCACGAGAACTCTTGAGCCAGGTTCCAAGGCAGGTGCCCTGAGTAACAGCCAGAGACCTCAACATGACAAGGCTCTGTTCTTAGGTAGCTGATGGTGGTGGGGTCGCTGGTGAATGAGCTAGAAAGAATGTGATTCTTTCTAGAATATTCTAGAAAGAATCATAGAGCAGGCAGAGCTCCCTGTGAGTCTGAGGATTCCAGAAGATACTCAGAAATTGGGAGCGAGTTCAGAAAAGCTAGTTGATCCCAGCCTCTCCTCTGTGTCTAATTTTAGACATTACCTTCTCTCAGGGAGTTTTACTGAGCCTGTTTCCCACAGGAGGCAGGTGCCTCCCCTGAACACCCATGTCCCTTTCCAGGTCTTACCTCTCCCCAGTTCTCCCTCTGGTGCCAGACCTATCTATTCACAAATCCCACTGTATTTTAGGTTTCAACTGCCCAGGGCACCCAAAACAGCACCCCAAGGTGCTCAGCAGCGGTCCATCAGTGAGTGCCAGAAAGCTGCCACTTCCAAGGTTCCCGTGAACTTGGAGCAACCACAGTATTGAAACAAGTAGCCCTGCGTCATGGTCTCAAGCACATGCTATGTGCTGATGCTGCAGAGGCAGTGGGATCAATGCTAGTCAACCTCTGGCTTCTGGGCTGGAGAGATGGCTCAGCGGTTGACGTGCTTGCCTGCAAAGCCAGACGACCTGAGTTTGATTTCCCTGTACCCACATAAAGCCAGATGCACAAAGTGGCACATGCATCTGGAGTTGGTTTGCAGTGGCTAGCGGGCCTGGCACATCCATTCTCTTGGTCTTTCTTCTATCTATTTCTCTCTACTTGCAAATAAAGAAATGAATCTGGCTTCGGTAACCCTGTGATCTCATGATTTTCATTTGAGAAATATTTTATTTATTTATTTGCAAGCAGGGAGAGAGGAGGCTTTGGGTTGTGGCGGGTCGGAGAATAGGTTCACCAGGGCTTTCTGCCATTGCAAACAAACTCCAGTTGCATATGCCATATTTGCGCATCAGGCTTTCCATGGGTACTGGGGAATGGAACTTGGGCCATTAGACATTGCAGACAAACGCCTTTAACCAGTCAGCCATATCTCGAACTCCATGATTGCCATTGTTTGTTTGTTTGTTTGAGATGCTTTCATTGTGGCCTCAGCTGGCCTTGAACTCACTGTGTAGCTGAGGATGACCTTAAACTCCAGACACTCTTCCTCTGCCCTCCAAGTGTTGGGATTACAGGCAGGAGCCACCAAATCCACCTTCATGATTGTATTTTTTGAGAGAGAGAGAGGGGGGGGGAGGGAGAAAGAGAGAAAGAGAAAGGGCACACCAGGGCCTCTTGCCACTGCAAACAAACTTCAGACATAT
The DNA here is from genome assembly GCF_020740685.1 of Jaculus jaculus. Lineage (NCBI taxonomy): Eukaryota > Metazoa > Chordata > Mammalia > Rodentia > Dipodidae > Jaculus > Jaculus jaculus. Next base: position 18,470,200 of record NC_059114.1, on the reverse strand, counting down.
CAGGCTTTACAGGAGTTCTGGGGAATCAAACCCAGGCCTTCAGGCTTTGCAAGCAAGCACTTTAACCACTAACCATTCTTCTAGCTCCATGAGGTGTTTTTTTGTTGCTTTTGTCGAGGTAGGGTCTCTAGCCCAGGCTGACCTGGAATTCACTATGTAGTCTCAGGGTGGCCTTGAACTTACGGTGATCCTCCTACCTCTGCCTCCCAAGTGCTGGCATTAAAGGTGTGTGCCAACACACCCAGCTTCCATGATTGTATTTTTAAGAATATTTTGCTTATTTGAGAGAGTGAGAGAAAGAAGGAATGCACACACACACACACACACACACACACACACACACACACAGAGAGAGAGAATGGGTGCACCAGGGTCTCTAGCCAGTGCAAATGAACTCCAGACACATCTGGTTTACATGGGTTCTGGGGAATGGAACCTGGGTCCTTAGGCTTGGCAGGCAATTGCTTTAACCACTGAGACATCTCTCCAACCCTGGCTGTATTTTTGAGTAGGCAATTCTGACAGGGTTTGATAATATCCATGACAACAACTGTGGCCATGGACTGGGGTACTCAGCCCTTTCACCAGGGGGCAACTGTTCCTCTCGGTTGCAGAGAGACACCCTTGTTCTCCACCCTTTGGATGCCAGCAGCAACCTCTCCCCCTCTACTCATCACATTCCCCCAGTGCTCCAGGGGAAGCATCACCAAGCACGGGACAGCCGTGTTGCATTTCTTACCTGACTTCAATCCTGAAAATACCAGCAGGAGGCTGTGAACGGTGCCCATCCCTGTAGGCAGGGCAGAGGACAACATCCTTCAGCATCCTTCCTCTATCACTCATCTGAGTGTTTCCTTGAGACAGAGTCTCTCTCTGAACTCGGACCTGCGGTTTTCCAGTCAGACCAGCTGCCCAGTGAGCCCCAGCGACCTGCTAGCCCCGCCCCCCCACCCCAGAACTGGGGTGGCAAACAGGAGTGGTCAAACCCAGCTCTTTATATGAGCTCAGGGGAATCGAGAATCAAATCAGGCCCTCATGTTTGCAACAAGTCCCTCTTGCCGGGTGAATGTTCTACCCAGCCCTGTTATTGTCACTTCATAGGGCTTGCCTGTGGTGATTTGAATGTGAAATGTCCCTCCCCCCGTTTACTCCCCCCACCCCGTAGCCTCAAGAGTTTGCCATTAAGACTCCTACAGAGTGCCCAGCTGGTGGAGCCTCTGGGAGGTGAGGTGAAGCCTTGCTGGAGGAGGTGTGACACTGCGGGCGGTCCTTGAAGTTATCAGTCCAGCCCACTGGGTGTTCAGAGCTAGCTCACCCTGATTTCTCTCCCTCTCTCTCTTCTTCTGATGTCTGAAGATGTGAGCCCATCGCCATTACTTTCTCCACCATGATGAAGCTTGCGCTTAGAAGTATAAGCCAGAAACAAACTCTTCCCCTCCCCAAAACTGCTTCTGATTGTGTGTTTCGTCCCAGCAACAAGACAATAACTGCTACATCATCTCTCCGCCATGACACTAGGTGTGCTAGGTTAGGCCTCCCCCCCCCCCCGACCCACATGTGTTCCTGATTACCTTAGGTTCTAAGAATCCACCACAGGTTGGATTTTAGGAGAAAGAATGTTTCACGTGGAGTTGGAAGACCCACGTAGAGCCTGCTGTGTGACCTTGAGCAAGATCCTCTGCCTCTCTGGGCTTTTCTGTAGCTGCTTCAAGCATCAAGCACCAAGAGAACGTTTTCTGTGGGACTCACGGGACAGAACGGCACAGCATCAGAGGGGCCGGACCCCTGCGGAGGGGTCCCCGTGTTCATCCGACTTTGTGTTCCAGGAGCAGTGCTTGCTGCTGAACTCTGGTGGGTCCGGGCAATGGTGCCTAAAGTTGGTTGGTGTTGCAAGAAATTCTTCCCCTGGGGAGATGCGAATGCACGTCTTCACCCCAAATAGTGCTTAGATGGCAGACCAAAGTATAGTTACACCAATCGCAGTCTGGTGAACCAATGAGTTTACTGGGGAGGGGCACTTACAGAACATAAAGAGGGGTTATTTACAGGAACATGAGGCCCCCAAAGCAGCTGCTGTGATGGTGAATCCTGGGTCAAGGTTACTCCCTGGATGCTCCTCCCTGAGTCACAGAGCATTGGGAGCCCAGAGCAGCCACACCACAGTGCAGTCTCATCCCACCCTGAGTGACAACTTCCCTGTGGCCGCTTCCAGATGCTCTTTGTCCCTGTCCAGGAGTGTGAGACCACAGAGCAGCCCTTCCGTGGGCCTCACTATACTGGGATTACCCCCGCGTTTGCTCCTCCTTCGGTCACGGGGTGAGGGCTTACCTACAGAGCATGAGACGCCAAAACAACACTAAAGAGGGGCTCAGTATACTGGGATTATCCCCACGGATTCTCCTCCCTAAGCCTCAGGGTGAGAGCTTACCTACAGAGCATGAGACCCCCAAAACAATACTACAGTGGGGCTCACTATATTGGGGCTACCCCTGCAGATGCTCCTCCCTTAGCCTCAAGGTGAGGGCTTTGTATAGAGCATGGAGACTCTGGAGAAACTGCTTTGGAGGAGGTCATTGTTCCTAGATCGCTGACTCTCTCTATACTCTATCTTCCCAATGAGGTCATGGGTTCTTGTATTAAGTTACTGTGTAAAGATGGCAATGGTTTACAGCTTTCAATGTAAGGGAAGTTTGCCACACCGCAGTTAGAATCACAGGCCTAGGGAACACAGCTCACGTGACCCTGAGCCGTATTTGTGATTTGGGAATGGTGCCACTTTGGTCCAAGCCAGTGCTGTTTGGTAGGACTTTCAGGTGGTCTTTGAGGTGGAGGCCTGAGCCACACATGGCTGTTGGGCACTTGAAATGTCATGGTGTGTGGAGGAACTGACTTACAATGTTGCTTCCTATTAATTAATTAAATGAAAATGTCATTGCCACCCGGGTCTGGTGGCCTCCATGCTGGATGGCCCAGCTTGGTCTGAGTGAACGGTTGGAGGGGACAGAGACAACTCCGGAGGGGAACTACCCATGAGTTCAGAGTGGCAGCTAGCCAGCCAGCCATGACTCCGCAGCCATCCTTTCTTGAACAAAACTGATCTCTTGGACCTGGGAATTGGATCAGTGGGCCGAGTGCTCACTATACAAGCATGAGACTTAAGTTTAGATCTTTGGTACTCGTCCAACATGCCCAGCATGACAGCATACACCTGTCATCCCAGCGCAGGGGAGGCAGAGACAGAAGAATTCCTGGGGCCACCCGACTAGCAAGCCAAATTGGTGAAGAGACCCTACCTTAAAGAGACAGAGAGGGGGTGGGGGATGGCTCAGTGTTTAAAGTGCTTGCTTGCAAAGCAGCCCAATAAACAAAAGTGGTACATGTGTCTGGAGTTCATTTACAGGGGCAGGAGGTCCTGGTGTGCTCATCTCTCTCTCTCTCTCTCTGCTTATAAATAAATAAAAATAATTTTTTTAAGCCAGGCATGGTGGCACACACCTTTAATCCCAGCACTCAGGAGGCAGAGTTAAGAGGATTGCTGTGAATTTGAGACCCTCTTGGAACTACAGAGTGAGTTTCAAGTCAGTTTGAGCTAGAGTGAGACTGTACCTCATAAAACAAAACAACAACAACAAAACCAAAGAAATATTTTTTTAAAAAGAGAGAGAGAGAGTATTCTAGGATGATGACACCCAACTTCTACTATGGGTCTCTGACACACCTGCCCATACCACACCCACACACATATGAATACATTCACAAGTGTGAAGAAAAAGATACAGTAAATGAACTTGGGCTCTGGAGTTGGGGAGCTGCTGCAGTAACACACGGGCATGTCACCGACCGCAGCCAGCCTGGAGTTATGGGTGGCGGTGGGTGGGGGTGGCGTTCTTTGATGTGCAAACTACATCCAGCATCCCACGGAAGTCTTCCCTTCCAGCTAAGCGGCTGGACCACTGTGGTCCTCGCTGGATGCAGGGACATTTGTAGCTCAGAGACCAGCATGGGGACACTAGTTTGGGTTCCCCCTGAGGTGGACCCTGAGAGCTGTCCCCTCGGTGGGCAGCTGGCAAGGGGCTGTGCAAGGCACTCTGGGAGGGAGGAGACAAACAAGCGGTGTCAGGTGAGGTCACGACCGCGGCATGGCTCGGAGGAGCTCTGATGTGTGAATGACACCTTAGTGCTTATTTTATTCAGCCCTGACCAGGGACCGGCTTTGCTGTGTGCCCATGGAGCCAGTGAGACAGACCCAGGACCAGCAGGGGTCAGGCCAAGTTCAACGCCAGCCTCAAACTCCATGCTCAGCTGGCAGCCCCACGCTCATCTATGAGTACCCACTCCTGCTACGGAGTGTACCCGGATTTGGAAAGCTGAGAAAAGTCTAAAGACATTGAAAATTTTCATCTTTGACTTGATTCTGGGAGTGATGAAGCCTCCCCCACACACCTTTTGGTAAGATAATATTAAAAACATGTTTTTTGGCCTGGCGTGGTGGCGCACGCCTTTAATCCCAGCACTCGGGAGGCAGAGATAAGAGGATCGCCATGAGTTCAAGGCCACCCTGAGACTCCATAGTGAATTCCAGGTCAGCCTGGGCTAGAGTGAGACCCTACTTCAACAAAAACAACAACAAAAAAACATGTTTGGCTTTTTTTGTTGCTGTTGTTGATTTTTTAGGTTTTTCAGGGTAGGAATTGGACTCAAAAAAATTCTCTCTCTGTATCTGCCCCTTCTCGAATAAATATATAAAGTAAATTTTTTAAAGATTTATTTATTTTTTATTTATTAGAGACAGAGAGAAAGGTGGAAGGGAGAGAGAGAGAGAGAGAGAGAGAGAGAATGGGCACACCAGGGCCTTTAGCCACTGCAAATGAACTCCAGAGGCATGCACCACCTTGTGCATCTGGCTTAGGTGGGTCCTGGAGAATCCAACCTGGGTCCTTAGGCTTCGCAGGCATGCGCCTTAACTGCTAAGCCATCTCTCCAGCCCAGTAAATATTTTTTTTAAGTCCCGCAGCAAAAAAAATTATAACTTAGCTTCCCCCAGCATCTTGTTGCTGTTGAAGACTTACTCGTTAACCTTCTGTGAACACATTTCAGGAAACCACCAGGCGCTGGCTGAAGTTCCTCTTCTTGGGGCCTAAGAGTGTGTTTTCTTTGTTTGGCTTGGTAGTGGCTGAAAATTCTTTCCACCCTTAAGTGTGCACATTCAGAAGCGCTCTGGAGTTTATTGGATGGCACGGGAAAAACAAGGACCCAGTCGTGTGACCCACAGGACCACGGAGCCTGGGGCGGGCGGGGGTCTCACAGCCAGCGCATGGCCATCAGGTAGAGTTGGAGGCAGGCCGCCTGTGCTGGGCCTTAGGACAAGCCGGCCACCGAACCAGGTCTGGCAGCTGAGACCAGTAGTCCTCACAGGGAAGGTTTGGGAAACGCACATGCCAACGCCCCGGGAGGCCTGTGGGTAAGCAAACACAGAGAGAGCTGGGTGAACTGTGGTGTGGGAGTGCTGACAGCGTGTACCTGCGTGCGTGTGTGCGCCGTGCATGTGTGTGTGCGCACGTGGGCATCGGCTCCCAGTAAGTAGGCAGGGCTGGAAGTAGACTCAGCTGTGGAGCCTGGGAGAGTGGAAGATCCCTCTTTGGCCTGTGCCACCCTTACCTGGAACCAAGCCCCGTACCCGGTGCCTCCTGGGTGTGACCCTGCCGGAGCCTCTTACGGTACTCAGAAGATGCAGTGAAGACTCCCAGGGTGCTGGCTCTGGTCTCCTTTCAGACCGTGTTACACTGATCACAGGAATACCACTCCCCAACCTTTATGTTTCTCTGTATGACCTCCCAGCCCACGCCACTGCCAACCCTGCCTCCCGTGATACACATGGAGGGCTTGCTTGGTGCCACCAGCTTCCTGGATTTTGCACCACCGTTTTGTGAAATAGGTGGCCATGCTTCGTTGTACCGATGACCCAAGAGAGGCTCTGCAGGGTGAGGTGACTCACCCAAGGTCACACAGATGCTGCAGAGTTTATGCTCAAGGTGTCGACTGAACTCTCCTAGGGAGACAGGGTCACCTGGAGGAGGCAGAAAGCCTGACAAGGTGCCTTTTGTTTGCTATTTTGAGAGTGTGCCCTTGAGAACGGAAGCAAGAGCCATTAACCTCTGAGCCATCTCCCCAGACCGATACTTTTATTTATTTATTTACTTACTTACTTACAGGAAGAGACAGAGAAAGGGAAAGAGAGGGAGGAGGGAGAGGAGAGAGAGAATGGGCCCACCGGGGACTCTTGCCGCTGCAAGCAAATTCCAGATGCAAGCACCACTTTGCGCATCTGGCTTTCCGTGGGTACCGGGGAATTGAACCTGGGCTGTCGGACTTGGCAAGCAAGCCCCTTTAACTGCTAAGCCATCTCACCAGCACTGTCCTGGGGAACGGGAAGAAGAGCCAGTTCAAATCTTGGAGGTGGGGCTGGAGAGATGGCTTAGCGGTTAAGCGCTTGCCTGTGAAGCCTAAGGACCCCGGTTCGAGGCTCGGTTCCCCAGGTCCCATGTTAGCCAGATGCACAAGGGGGTACACGCGTCTGGAGTTTGTTTGCAGAGGCTGGAAGCCCTGGCGCGCACATTCTCTCTCTCACTCTATCTGTCTTTCTCTCTGTGTCTGTCGCTCTCAAATAAATAAATAAAAAAATTTTTTTTTAAATTAAAAAAAAAATCTTGGAGGTGCCCTCTCTAGCTGTGATTTTTTTGTGGGGAGGGGGCAAGCCCAACAGACTGGTCTCTTTTGTTTTTTTAAATGTGTGTGTGTGCACGAGAGCATTGGCGTGCCAGGGCCTCCAGCCACTGTAATCAATCTCCAGGTGTGTCACATGTGTGCATCACCTGTGTGCATGTGCAACCTTGTGAGCTCGTGTCTCCTGTGGTCTGGCTTACGTGGATTCTAGGGAATCGAACCTGGGGCCCTAGATTGTACAGGCAAATGCCTTAACCAGGTAAGCCATCTTTCCAGCCCTCTGGCCATGACTTTGAGCTCACATCTCTGCTTCTCCCATCCTCAGCTTCCGCACACCAGGCCAGAGCAGCCCCCACACCCCAAACCTAGTAACGCTTCTAACAGGTGACTTAACTTCCCCACTGCTGGTGTTTGGGGCCAGAGCTCCCTTGAGGAGGGAGGGTTCCCAGTGCATTATGGGATGTTGAGTTACATCCCCGACCTCTAGCCATTAGATCTGCCTCTGGGAGTGATTTCACCCTGGCTGAGAACCCGTGGCTCACTGCATTTGGTCATCAGCAGAAGTCATCTCCCACCACAATTCCGAGCCTCTGCGCACATTTAGATGGTCAGGGTTTGGATCTTGGTGCCATACTTGCTGCCGGGGGGCTTTGGGCAAGCCACTTAATCTTTATAAGCCACAAGAACTTGTACTTCGCTTGTAGGGTATTAGCCCCATGGGATGAAGGTTTCATCTGAGCCAAAGCGAGGAGGAATCCATGACCACAGGAGCTTGAGAGGCCTCACCAGGCTTCCAGGCAGAGGGGCGGCCTTGGCGGGGCCTGTAGTTTGGCTCCGGGGCTCCTGTCCCGCAGCCTGTGCACAGAACTCAATGAGCCAGTCAGTTCCTGTCACTCACAAGCTTTCGTCCGTCGTCAACAGCTGCTGAGGCTGATGGATGGGAGCCCTGGGGGCCACAGAGGACCACAAGCCTGAACCTGGGACCTGGGAATCATAAATTGGTGGCTGGCTCCTAGGTCCTCTTCTCCCCAAGAAAAGTCAAGGCTGGGCTTAAAACAGCTAGTGTTGATGAGTCACTTGTGCCTGGAACGCTCTGCACCTGTCCTGTTTATAGGAACGCTGACCCCAGCTCTCTGCAGTGGGAGGAAGTATTGTCCCTGCTTTACAGTGAGAGCAGATGAGAGCTGGCTTCACAGCCTGCCCAGGCCACGCAGCAGACTGCAGTGGATGAGCCTGTGGAAACGGCTGGTGGCTACAGGACCTTCTAGTAGACAAGGGCTTGGGGCAGGCTGTCAAGTTTGAGAGGAGCATCATGGAGACATTTAGCTGACTGATACACCTTCCAGGGTCACACCATAGGAAGTAGGACAGGGCCTGAGCCAATTATCAGCAGCGAACAGGACTGACGGGATGCTTTTGCCATACTGCTGATAGAAACCTCCACCAGCAACTGTCACACGCAGAGCAACTTGAAGGTGCTGGTCACCACTCGAAACACTTAGGTAATTCACAGAGGACTCACTGCAGCAGCAGTGTTGCTATGGGCACACCCATCTCACACGTGAGAAGCAGAGGCCCAGAGAAGCCAAGTGACTTACCCAAGACCACACACGCCAGGGCCCCTTGCTGCGGCAAACAAATCCCAGGTGCATGGGCCACGTTGTGCACCTGGCTTTCACATGAGTACCGGGGAATCGAACCTGGGCTGGCAGGCTGTGCAAGCAAGTGCCTTTCACCACTGAGTCATCTCTCCAGGGGCTGTCCTGGTGAACAGTGCAGTTTGATTGACTCAGGGTCCGCCTGTGTGCTTTTGAACTCTGGGGGCAGTGGGGATGACAGGCGAGGCTGGCTCTTCCATTTCTCCCAATCAGGGAGAAACCTGGAGTTGGAGCTGCCTTACGACACTTTCTCTCATCTTCATTTTGTCCTTCCGTCCTTCCCTTGGCTGAGAGGTTGTTTCATAAACACACTCTCAACCCCACTGTGTGTGTGTGTGTGTGTGTGTGTGTGTGTGTGAGAGAGAGAGAGAGAGAGAGAGAGAGAGAGAGAGAGAGAGATAGAGAGAGATAGAGAGAGAGAGCCCACCTGGTGAGGCTGGAATCACTGTCATCCCTGGTCAGCTGATATTCATGTCTTCTGCCTCCTACCTCGATGGAGTCTGCAGCCACCCCTGTGAAGGGCTGAGTCACGTGATGGTTAGTGACTATGGTTGGAAACTGATGGTTTTATGTTGAATGTCAGTTTGACTGAACCTGGGAGGTTAGCCCTGTGTGCATGTGTGAAAGCTGATCTTGATTAAATTAATGAAGGTAGAAAGACCCAGCTTAACTGTGGGGGGGGGGCGCCATTCCCAGGGCTGGGGTCCTCAGTGCGCTGCAGGTGACCAGCTCCACTTCAAACTTTTGCCACCATGCCTTCCCCTCCGTGATGTAACCTGGAACTGAAATAAACCCCTCCTCCCTTAAGCTGATTAAAAAAACATTAATTAATTAATTAATTAATTAATTTAGAGAGAGAGAGAAAATGGGTGTCCTAGGGCCTTCAGCTGCTAATGCACACCAGATGCATGCACCCCCTTATGGCACATGTGTGTGACATTGCATGCTTGCGTCACTGTGAGTCTGGCTACCTGGGACCCAAAGATTCAAACATGAGTTCTTAGGCTTCACAGACACCTCTCCAGCCCTATTATTTATTTATTTGAGAGAGAGAGAGAGAGAGAGAGAGAGAGAGAATATGAATGTAAGCACCTTTAACCACTGAGACAACTCTCCAGCCCTTTAAACTGATTTTATAATATGTAGGGAGTTGGTATTGACTGTGGGGTCATTGCTGTGATAAACCTATGTGCATCATAAGGCCTTATAAACTGGTTTTCAAGAGGAATGTGGGCGAGCTTGGAACTTGGGGTTATAAAAACCCCAAGTTTGCATGCTGTAAGCAGAGGTTAGTAGGCCATTCTGGTGGGATTGTGGAAGCCAATAATGCTGAGAGAAATGCAGACAGTGGAGGCCAGGCTCATGAGGTTTCAGAGGAGAATAAGGACTCTATCCTACAGCTCATTCATGTTACATGTTGTCAAACTGATCTCACTCTGCCCATGTCCCGAGGGCTCGAATGACACTGTACTTAAGGGTACCAGAGGAAGGCTGGTTCTGAGAGAGCAGCACCACTCAAGGAAAGGTGCCCATCTTGTGAAACTCCTAATTTACTTGAAGGAAGGAAATCCTAAATGGAGGGGTTTCCCTACTCAGACACAGACACCTAGGGAAATGTTTCTCCAAGGTCAGCTCAGAAGGCACAGTGACCTCTACAGCTGTGGTCCAAGGGGGTCAGGCTTCCACCCAACCTGCAACAGAATTTGGCAGTGTTGTCCACATGGTAATGGTTCCGGAAGCAATAAAGATGAAACATTGAGGGGCTCATGGCCTATTTCACTAATGCACCAGTGATTCAGTGTGTGGCAGGCTCAAAATTCCTGCAAAGAGGACTAAGAGGTCATGCATGAAGCTATGAAGGTTAAGCCTATCTTGCAGCAAAGAACCCAGTTTGTTGGAGATGCCTGAACCATAGTAAATCTTCCGAGGAAAGCTGCAGATTGAGAGTAGAGCTGTCCAAGAGAGGAAGAGGGAGGATGGAGCTGTCTGAGAGAGGAAGATGGAGGGTACTTGTTATGACTCTATTATTCCATTTTGGTAGAGGAATGCTTATTCTGTTCCATTATATATTGAAGGTATGTGCTTGTGTTCCAGTTTTACAGGGCTCAAGGTTAAGAGACTTCCTTGCAGCTGATGAGGCGGCTTAGCTGTTAAAACCCTTGCCTGCAAAGCCAAAGGACCCAGGCTCAATTCTCCAGGACCCAAGTATGCTAGATGCACAAGGTGGCACATGCATCTGGAGTTTGTAGTGGCTGGAGGCCCTGGCGCACCCATTCTCTCCTTCACTCAAATAAATAAAAATGTTTTTTAAAAAGATACTAAGCCAGGTGTGGTGGCATGCACCTTTAATCCCAGCACTCAGGAGGAAGAGGTAGGAGGACCACTGTGAGTTCAAGGCCACCCTCAGACTAGATAGTGAATTCCAGGTCAGCCTGGGCTACAGTGAGACCCTACCTCAAAAAAAAGTGTCGGGTTTCAGATGAGAATTTTAGACTTTAGAACAGTGTTGGAACCACTAAAGGCTATGAAGACTTTGAAGCTGGGCTGAGAGCATTTTGCCTTATGAGGTGCCACAAGCCTATGGAGATGGTGTGGAAGGTTACGACTTAAACGTAATGTTTGGATGTCAAGTGGACGGGGTGTGTACTTGTGATGGGTTAACTGACTGTCAACTTGACAGGACCTGGTATCACCTCCAAGGGGTTATACTGATTAGCTTACCCTTTGTGTGCATCTGTGTGATTGCCTTAATTGGCTTGTTGAAGGTGGGAAGATCTGCCTTAACCGTGGGTGGCACCGTCTCATGGACTAGGGTTCTGCACTGTATAAAAAGGAGAGAGCTGTCTGCTCCCCCACTGGTACTGAACGTGGGCAACTGCCTCAAACTCCTGCCACCAGGCCTGCCCTGCCATCATGGAATGTAACCTGGAACTGCAAGCTGAAATAAACCTGTCCTCCCTCAGACTGATTTATTATTGCTTATTTGCAAGCAGAGAGACAAAGAAAGAGTGTGTGTGTGTGTGTGTGTGTGAGAGAGAGAGAGAGAGAGAGAGAGAGAGAGAGACAGAGAGACAGAGAGAGACAGAGAGAGAGAGAGAGAGAGTGAGTGGGTACACCAGGGCCTCCAGCTGCCGTAGACAAACTCCAGATACATGAACCACTTTTTGTATCTGACCTTATATAAGCACCGGAGAATCAAATCCAGGTCTTCAGGCTTTACAGGCAAGTGCGAAGCCATCTCTCCAGCCCTCAAACTGATTTATTTCAGGGGTTTTGTTCCAGAGCAAGGTGGCTAGCGCGGAGACAATGCTCTGCATGTGTTTGCGAATGTTGGGTTGTCTTCCGCATTCAGATGACCGCACGTGGAACAGCCTTCAGCCTGTCCTTGAACCTGACCTCAGAGTCCTCAGAGAAGTCTCTTAGTGAAGGCCAGCTTAGACATACGGACCCAAGCACAGGAAGATAAGTGCTAGTTGTTGTAAGAGGTGGAGTATGGGGGGGCCGTTTTGTCACACAGCATCATCATCGTGGCCATTAGCTGACCTGTACACCTCCCCCATTATCACACCGCAGGCTCCCTTCCAGACAACGGACAACAGTGGAATTCAGACCTGTGTCGACGGCAGGGTGGTGCAGTGGTTCTCAAATTCTTTATTGGCATAAATAATTCAGACACTGGATTCTCACTAAACATTGCACTAAACACAGAAAACAACAGGCTCAGAGGCTCACAAACTGTCCAACAGCCCTAATTAGAAATCCTTTTTTGAGAAGTGTAGAAAACTTTATAAATGATTCTGTACAAATAAATATACACAGTGGGCCATCCATCCATCCACCCATTCATCCATCCACCCATTCATCCATCCACCCATCCATCTATGCGTCTTTCTTTCTTGGATGGCATTTGCATCACATATTCTTTCCCAGCAACAAAATGTTGGCAACAAGTGAGAGAGAAAGAGACAGAGACCAAGACAGAGTTAGGAAAAGGAGGAAGGAGGCAGTCCCCGAAGGAACACAGGAAACTGAGTTCACACGTCGCCTCACTCTGTGACAGACAGCACAGTGGACAGGGAGACAACACTGTGGGCCAGAGATCTGCGTGGGTCTGTACAAGATTTAGTCTGTGAATATATATATATATATATATATATTATATATATATAGTATTTATAGGTATATATACTTTGTGTATAGAAAAAACAGCAGCATAATTTACATAGAAAGCCTTTTTACAATCGAGGGATTTCCCTCAAGTCAGGACCTCTAGAGTCACCAATTCGATGGATCATGCGACAAGTTTGTGGAGTGGACCCCATGGAAGGTCCCGGGTCAGGGAAGGAGGAACAAGAAGCCAGGGGTGGGAATATAGCCTCCCCCACCCCCTTGCCCCACCACACCCGAGTTTGACAGGGCTGCAATAGGCCATCCACGGGCAAGGGCATTTAGCTAATGACCAGGCTGTAAGCCCATCAGATGCTTTTAGCTTTGGCCTTGGGGCCTGAGGAGGAGCACCTGAGGACCCTGGTGACTAGAGGTCAGTCTTTCCAGACTTCTCAGTTCCCGAAGGCTGAGCCTGTGTTGTATAGATTCCAATGTCTCTCAAATAGCTGGGGGGGGGGGGGTCATTCTTAGGAAACCTTCCATTCCTCCTCATGGTTTCCAAGGCATCAGCAGTTATGAGAATGGGTCCCCGCTCCACCGCCTCTCTAACTTAGACCCCTGTGTGCCCAGGAAGATTCCCCTCCCACCAACCCCCGCAGAGGTGGGATTCTGGAGGAAGATCAGTTGGAAGATCAAAGCCATCTCTGTGATACCAGTCATTCTTGTCAATGTCAATGCATGCCAATAATGACTGACATTCATGATTTCACTTACTGTCTCCAACCGCCTGGGGCCAGCCATATATACTAAAATATCAGGGCCCAGCAAAGCCCGGAGTTCAAGGAATGCCCGGGGAGGAGCTGCTGGTGCAAAGAAATTATCCCTTGGCCACAGGAAGCAGCCGGAGAATTATGAGTGAAGTTGAAACAGACCCACGAACCCCCACTGATTTGCAGCCCCTCCCCCACTCTGTGAGTTCTGCAGTTAGCAAAAGTGCTGTTTTCTGTCCTTTTTAGCCCCCTGATGGGTATTTGAAGGGACAGAAAAGACACTGTCTCACACATAGGACTGACAGCTTCTCTCCCGCACTTCAAGTCCCAGTGAAGACAGCCTGGGGCTCACTGTGGCCCCTGGGGTTTCTTCGTATTATAACTAACCAGCACCTAATCCGCCACCTGTCATACTTCTTTGGAGAAACATGTAAGGTGTATGATCAATATGCTTGCATGTTCCTGCGTGTCCTTGACATCAGTGGCCCATGCATACAGGGACATACTGTGTCCAGGATAGGGACTATGGGGGAGACGCGGTGGGGGTAGCTTTCTGGTGTGGCAAGATGAGTCTGCAGGTCTCTGAGAAACTGGTGACACTGTTAATAAGAGGTGGACGAAGAGCACGAAACGATTATGGCCCTCATCTAGCAGAAGGGACCACGGACCACAGAACCTACGGCGGGGGGCACCGAAGCCACAGAAGTTGTTTTCATTACACGAGACGGGGAGAGAGAGAGACACACACAGAGAGAACTCAAGCCAGTCCACGCTCTAATTGGGGAAGGGATCTGCTGGGGCTGCACACAGGCTGTTCCTTCTGCCTGGCACACTGTTCCCTGCTCTGCACTTCTATTCCGACTTCGAGGGAAGCATTCAGAAATCTTCCTTTCTGGAAAGCCGTTCCTGAGGATGCTTGTCTAGGATGGGTGCTTCTTGGAGACCACAGGACCGCCTTAGGAAGTTCCCCAGCTCTCCCAAATGGTACGGGCCTCCTGAAGCCAGGGGCTGCTTTTCTTCCTTGTTCCCCCCCTCCAACCAAAGGCACAAAGGGACATTTAAGTGACTCTATGAAATTGGCGTCTAGGGGAAGAAAGGGCCAAGGAAGGTTCTGCTGCATATCCAGAGAGTGAAGCTAGAGACAAAAGCTTTTGAAAGAGGACAGAGGTTCTATGAATCCCTCCAGCTGCTTAAATGGGGGGGACATTTTAAAATTCATTTATTTACTTATGAGAGAGAGAGAGAGAGAGAGAGAGAGAGAGAGAGAGAGAGAGAGAGAGACAATGGGCACACTGGGGCCTCTAGCTGCTTCAAACTGTAGGCACATGTGCCAGTTTGTGCATCTGGCTTTATGTGGGTACTGGGGAATTGAACCCGGGTCATTAGGCCTTGCAGGCAAACACCTTAACCACTGAACCATCTCTCCAGGTCACTCCCTGTTTCTTCTAGGGGCCTCTCCTGCAGCACCTCAGTTTCCTTGACCTAGATTCCTTCCGCTATCATGAAGTTTGCAGGGGAGACATTCGGTTAGAATCCTGAAAGTGTGGCCCAAGAGCCAACTCAAGGGACCCTGGGCAATAAATAAATAAATGAAAACTGGGGAATGTCACAGCGGGGATGGGGGGCCGGTAGAGTGGCAGGCACTGCTCAGATCGTACACAGTGAAGACAAAGCCCTCCCCAGGGAAGGATCTGGGCTGGGGACAGCACATCTGTAATGGCAGCATTTAGAAAGCTGAGGCAGAAGGTTTGGGAGTTTGAGGATAGCCTGGGCTGTCTTACAAACAACAACAAAAAGTCAGGAATGATTTGGGTCTAAGGTCAATAGCGTCCATGCTGAGAAACCTCCAACCTAGCTAAGAATGGCTGCCCTGCCTCCTCTTCCGCCTGCCTCAACTTAACCATCACCTCTGTCCACAGCCGTCTCCAGTGTCACCCATGTTGCAGGCCTCCTGAGAAATTTTCCTTCATAGTCCTTGTTGTGGCTGTTTCTGTCTCCTCTGTTAGGTCCTGAGCTTCAAGCAAGCGCCTTTAAACCACTGAGCCACCTCCCTGGGTCCCTGGTCAGACACTGAGATATCCAGGGTCAACGCCCCTCCAGTGAATGACTATGGAAGGAGCACATAATTCTAAACTGCCTGGGCATGTCAATGTCCAAGAGAGGAGCAAAGGCCAGTGCCTTGTCCACTTGGGCATAAGGTATCTCTGGCTGTCATGGATATAGCATTTTTAACATCCTGGGACCCACCCTTCTACTTCCTTTTAACCTGAGGGGGCTTACCTTCCTTCTCTGACCTCAGCGTGAGATCAAGAATGGTCCCACATGTCCATCTTAAGCAGCTAACGGTCTATGGCTGCATTTGGGATCAGTTGGAAGGTGTTCTACCATTGATTAGCAATGTCTGCCAAGAGCACAGGAGCGAGGAGCCGTGGTAGGAACGTTACACATTTAGTCTCCCTCGTATAGATATTTGAGCTCTGGATCTCTTGAGATCCTTGTCTCAGTGATCCAACTGGGGTTTCTACATTTTGCGGCACAGAGTGCTGTCCATCAAACTGCAGACAAGCCACCCCCCGCCCTACACAAGCTCCCCCCCTCCATCCACTGCTGAAGTCTGGGATCACTCAAGGATGGGACATGCCCACCACAGTCAGGTTGCAGAAGTGGACAGAAGTGGCCCGATGCTGTGGCTTAGGAGTTCTGAGGAAGCGGCCTCCCAGGGGACCTATCCAGGCCCAAGAGACAATGCTAGGGTTTGAGTAGTTGTCCCCTGCCCAGTCAACCCCTTTCAAAGAAAAGCTACATCTATGTCCTGTTTCCCAGGACATCAGAAGGGGTCCTGACTTAGAAACAGGGTCACTGCTGATGTGGTTAATTCTGGTAAAAGCACATCTGAGTAAGGTGTGTGGGTGGGGGGGGGGTGAGATACCCGACGTGATGGTGGGCTTGAGGGGAAGTAAGACAATGTGGACTGCCCGCCTAGGGGGTTGGTGAAATCCAACTTGGGTGTGTCTGTGTGGGCATTTCCACAGACCACCGGATCCTGAGGGTTCTGAACTCATCAATGGAGGAATCCCTTCCTGGATTTGTCATATGATGGTGCTCCTGAGAGGAGGTGGAAGTTCAGACATGGGGCGCTGGGGGAATGCCTGGGGGGGCTCTGCATCACCCTGACCCCTTCCTGTATTCCCTCCCTCTACTTACTGTCTCCCTCACCATGCCTGCCTCCACAGCAGGTCTAGAAACGCAGGGACCTGGGATGATCACAGACAGAGCCCTCTGAAGCCACGAGCCAACATAAGTAATTCCTCCCCCACATTTTTTTCTGCCAGGTACGTGGTCACAGTCATAGGAAAAGTAACTACCATGTTGGGCTCTGATGTGATGTGACGGGGTCTTGAAAGGACAGCCACCTGAAGACAAAGATGCAGGAGACCTGTGTGCCATGCACGGACGATGGCAGAAACTGGTGAGATGAGGCTACCAGCCAAGGGATGCCAAGAA
Source organism: Jaculus jaculus (assembly GCF_020740685.1). NCBI lineage: Eukaryota > Metazoa > Chordata > Mammalia > Rodentia > Dipodidae > Jaculus > Jaculus jaculus. The sequence goes on along the minus strand of NC_059114.1, from coordinate 18,453,438 downwards.
TGCCAGAGTTCACCCACAAACCACAAGTAGAGACAAGAAGAGGTGGCGAGGGGCTAGGGCAGGGGAGCGGTCACACCAACACTTTTCCTTTGGGACTTCTGGCCCCAGAATGGTGAAGGTACACGTTTCTATTGTGAAAAGCCACTTGGTGCATGGTACTAATTGTCACTGCACTTCTGAGACGCTAACATTAATGGCGAAGGAGAGTGGGACTTGGCTTAACCAGTGTCACATTTGGAGCAAGACCATTCCCAAGAGGGGGGATAGGTAAATTAAAAGCCAGAAGGCTTTGAGGACAGGAGAGGGTCTTTTTTAGGATTCGGGGTTACAAAATCCAGACATGGGAGTCCTGAAGGCCTTTCAAATCAGGAGCCTTGGCTATTTTAAGGTCTTGATAAGGGATGGCACTGTGTCTTTCCCAAATCATCACGTAAACTTTTCACTCTGTTCTGTTGCAGTCCTCCAGTGTGGCTGTATTTGAGAGCGAGCCCCTGAAGGGGTAGGGTTAAACAGGGCTAGAAGGGTGTGACCCTAATGCAGGGTCACTCTAAAAAGAGTAAGACCCCAGCGATATGAGGTCATAGTAAGTCAGCAGCCAAGGAGACAAGCCACACCAGGAACCACCTCAGATGACGCTTTGATCTTGGCCGTCCAGCCTCAAGAAGTGTGGGAAAGAAGCGCGAGCTCTTTAACCCACAGCCATATTTCATGATGGTGGAGCTGACAAGCCTATGTGCGGCCTTAACGCGCATGTAGGTCCCCAGGGTATGAATCACCAGCCTTGCGGACACACACGTGGCCCAGGATGAGAAGTCTAGTCTCCTTGCAACCATTTATCTCAACACACACAAACACACACACACACGCGCACACACACACACACACACACACACCCTTAGGCAGGCTATCAGACAGTCTTTCCTCTGCTTTGACAAGCCCCCCCTTGCCGCCTTGCTTTCTGCTCTGAGAGCCACATCCATGTTGACTTGTTTTTCAACAAGAGGACCCATGATCATATCAGAGACTGACCAAGCTAGTCACAGAGCTGGCTGCAAAGATCCTTTGGACTCTGTGGGGGTGCTTAGTCTCCACTGCCAATAACTCTCGCTGTAATGGGAAAGCGAGCAATATGTTGCATCCCAGTGAGACATTTGCCCAAGTCAGGATATACATCCTTTGGGCTTTTCTTTCCCAAGTTAAGGAATATGTGAATAGCATTCTGCGGGCTGGATTTAATGGTCGGCCTCAGATTTCTCAGTGCTCAGTGCTGATGTTTCCTCTGTGTGACTCAGGTGACCGACCACACAGGAGGGACAAGGGCTGTGGGAGGTGAGGAGAACTGGATTTGTGTGTGTGTGTGTGGGGGGGGGATACACAGTAAATGATGGGGTGAGAATTGGTAAAAGGGAAGAGCCAGGTATCCCGGATACTACAGTCTACATAGCAATATCAGTCAATACTATTGGCTGAGAGTCCACGATTACAGATTACAGCGAGGAGATGGAGTCTCATAGCAAGGCGTCATGTTTCTCTTTGACTAATGAGAGGAAAATCAGGACAAAGTGGATCTAAGTAGTGACTGGGAGTTTCCAGTTTGGCTCTGGGATCCAGATACCAGGGGCATCCTGACAGGAGGCAGAGGGTCTCTTTTGTTTTACTAAAGACCCCTGGTCTGGAGGAGCGGGGGGAGAATTCAATGTGCCATCTGCAAGCCCTTCAGAGACATGCTGCTGACTTCAAGGTCCTTCTTACTTCAAGCTCACCGTCTCCTGGAGACTTGTGACCCTGGGACCCTGTCTCCTTAGTAATGACGGGCTGGCAAAACGAGGCAGAGACAGAAACCGCTCACTGTCCGTGGAGCAGTGACTTGTGTGGTGGAGCGGGACACGCACGCACATCAGTGCCAGGGGAGATGTACGTAGGCTGGCACCGAGGAGGAGAGTGTTTACAAATACACGGCCTTCTCTCTTCTTCTCAGCCCTGCACAGGCAGAAGGAACACGCCTGCTCCCGGCTACTTCCGGGCACAGCCCGAGGCCACCAGCGGAAGGAGTGGCTTAGTTCTCTCTGGATTTAGATGAATTCATATTGAAGGGGCCACTTGCGAGCCAGAGTGGGGGGTAGTTGGAGGTGGGGTGGGGGACCAGGGGGAGGTGGACTCTGGCGCCTAGGCCCAGAGCAGCAGAGATTTGGAGTGGGTGGGGAAGTGGAGGACAGATCAAGAAGTGAAGAGAAGTGACATGGGACCCAGGGACCCTGACCTTCTAAGACGAAAGGCACCCAGGAGCAAGGAAGGCTGCGTTTCTTTCTAGATTCCCTCATGATCTTAGACCCAAGAATGTTGAAGACCACTCGGAGAAACCACCCCTTAAAAAGGAGCCCTTGCCGGGCCTTCCTAATGGTTGTGGTTGGCCTTTCGCCTGATTTGGAAAGCAGAGAGCCAAGGGAACATTCTAGCTTCCAGAGACCTGAGCCTTTCCTGCCCCTTCTCTTTCCTATTCCCTCTCTTTTATTTATTTATTAGAGACAGAGAGAGGGACAGGGAGAGAGAAGGAGAGACAGAGATAGAATGGCCATACCAGGGGCCTCAAGCCACTGCAAATGAGCTCCAGACGCGAGTACCATCATGTGCATCTGACTTACATGGGGTCTGGAGAATTGAACCTGGGTCCTTCTGCTTTGCAGGCAAGCACCTTAACCATCAATCCATCCCTCCAGACCCCCATTTCCTCTCTTGCAAGACTGACCTGAGGGGTCCTAGGTGGCATTGGAGAGAAGCAAGAGCATAGATCGCTGTCATTTTCTGGGCTGCGGGGGCAGGTCCAAGCCTGGCCCAGGGTCACAGGGCTGGTCCATGGGGGGGGGGGCTACGTGGGGTACTATGGACGAGAATGTCCCCAGCGACAGCCCTGAGGTTGCACAGGTGTCACCTCAGACATCGCCAGAAGAATACTGTCCACTTGGGAACAACCCGACGGTGGGAGCTTTGCAAAGGGGAAATGAGGGGGTCCCCACTGAGGAAGCGAAGCCTGAGGCTGTTCTGGGGCAGGACTCTCATGAAGTGGAACTGCTCGTTCTTCCTGCAAGCGGGCGTGGCCCCAGAGTGCGGAACTAACTGAGGATACCCAAGATGGGGGAGACCCTCTCCCCTCCCCCTAGGACTGACTGGGTTTTTGGGTCTCAGCTCTGGGGTCTTTAGAACTCTCTGTGTCTTTCTCAGCGAGGGATATGATGGCTAAGGCAGCGGTTATAGGACCGCCAGGGCTGGACAGCCAGCGCCCAAGGCGACCATGGACCACCCTTGAGCATCCGGCCTCTTGTCTGCTGCCTCGGCTACTGCTGTGCTCGTGGTTGGCTTTCCCTTTTGTGCCAGGTCTGACCGCTGGAATCGGGGCTTTGTGGACACGGACCAGTGACGCTGAGCCTCCTCCCCTTGCTCTGTAATCATCCGCTACCAGCATCCTTTAGGCAGGACACTGGGGGAGGCCCACATAGCCCAGCAGAGATGAGGGGATGCTGAATGAGCAGTGGGGGCCGGGGCACAGGCTCCTCAGGGGGAGGCCTCTTGGCAGAGGGTAGATGGGGGTGGGGAAACTTAGCCAGGCCAGAAGAGGGAATGTAAAATATGCACAGACAGACAGACTGCCTCCTCGCCTCCCCAGTGCAACATTAAAGGTGAGATGAAGACCCTTTGCAAACAGTCATTACACACACATCCACGTCACCCAACACACCTCCCAGAGGCCCGTATCTGTCACCAGGGGAGAACAACCTCCGGAACTGTAAGTACTAAACAGGGTGGGAAAGGAATGTACTAGAAACTCCTGCCAGAGCCCCAGTTCTCAGGTTTGGACTCCAGGGGGTGTCATGAAGGATGGTGACAGCTGGGGAGCCTCCGTGCCTTCCAAATGGTCAGAGGTGGGTGGAGCCATGAGATGAGACAAAATGACATTCTTACAGAATAGGACAGAGGCAAAAACCCAAGGGGACTGGTCCTCAGAGAAACCCAGTGCTTCAAAGACACATGGGATGGAACGGTTTAGTTGTCCTTTGGGTTTGTGGGCCAAGATGCCACAGGCTATTCTGCGCTGGTGCAGGGGCCACCGGAGACCAACGCTTTCAGAGGAATGGACTCAGCCGACCCCCCCTCCCCGCCCTGACCCTGGCCGACCTTGTAGCCTTGGCTCTCGGTTCTCCCGTCCCACAAGCAACTGGGGGTGCTTGGATCTAGGGCAGGCTTGTTCAGATGAAAGAAAGGCAAGCGGCCCAACATACACGGAGATGCACGCACGCACAGCGCTCCTGTGGGTCCTGAGAAGCTGCCAAGGGAGCTGCGTGTCCCGCTCTTCACGCTCAGCCTGCGACGTTTGCCTTGACACCATTTCTTGGACCCCTGCCTGGTGGGAGTTCGGTCCTAGCTCCGGAGCTCCCTGAGCCTGCCCGACAAAACGGGCGCAAGTCTCAGATGTGGGCAGCCCCTTCCCGCCCCCCCCCCCCCAGTGCCTCTGTGCAGTGCTCTTAGGCTGGCTGGGTCGGGACCATCTGATGGTGAGCCTGGGTCCTCCTGAGCTGGCAGAGGGCAGAGCAGGGAAGGAGAGGTGGCTCGGGAGCTGAGGCAGCCAACACGGGCCCATGTCCATGGTCACAGCCTGGAGTGGGTAGAGAAGAGAAAGCAGGGTGAGGGACATTGCTCACAGTCATACCACCCTTTGTGTGCCAATCCCCTCTCGGGAGGCATGGGGAGGGTGAGTCCATGGGAGGGCTGGGCTCCCGGGGGAAGGATGGGCTCCTGGCCCCTCCAAGAGCAAGAAGAAGGATGACCAGTGCCAAAGGCCCTATTTGGCACTGGGCTCTCTACTAAGCATAATCTATTCCTGATCTCACTTAAATCTAAGAACAGCCTGAGGCGTGGCCATCTTGTACCCTTTTCTCAGGTGAAATTGAGGCTCACAAAGGTTTTTGTTGTTTGCCTAAGCATTGCCCAGCCAGGAAGTAGTGGGGGCAATCTTTGAACACAGCACTCCCCACTGGAGCAGGTTGGGGGAAGCGTGGGGATTGATGAAGACATAGGAGGAGGGTTCAAGACCAGCTCCTCACTGCGGACTTCAGCAGTGAGCAAAGAGTTTACAGTCCGCCGCAGGGAAGGCCTTCATTGGTTGCATAATCTCTCCTAGGATGGCGTCCGGCCCCTAGCAGATGTTCACCACACAGGAATGAATGATGATGAAAAGGAAGAGGGCTGGGAACGTGGCTCAGTTGGTAAAGTGCTTGTCATGCAACATGAGGACCTGACTTCAGTCCCTGAACCCCACACGTAAGATGCCAGGTGTGGGGGTGCCCACTTGTAAACCAAGCACCAGGGAGGTGGAGACAGGCAGGTCCCTGGAGTTCTCTGGCCAGCCAAGTCTAGCCTTACCTGGTGAGCTCCAGGTCAAGGAGAGACTGTGTCTTTAAAAAACGTAGACATAGGGCTGCAGAGATGGCTCAGCAGTTCAGGTGCTTGCCTGCAAAGCCTAACAACCCCAGTTTGATCCTCTAGTACCCACATAAAGCCAGATACACAGAGCGGTGCATGCACCTGGAGTTTGTTTGCAGTGCCTGGTACCCATTCTCTCTCTCTCTCACTACCCTTTCCCTCTCTCTGCTTGCAAATAAATAAATAGATACTTTTAATTTGAGAGTGATAAATATATATATGGAGAGAGAGAAAGAAAGAAAATGGCTGCAGAAGGACCTCTAGCTACTGCAATCAAACTCCAGCACCACTCTGTGCTTCTGGCTTACATGGGAACTGGGGAATTGAACCTGGTTCCTTAGGATTCATAGGCAAATGCCTTAACCACTAAGCCATCTCTCTAGCCTGATAAAATATTTTTTTAAAGGTAGACATGGTCTTAAGGAACAACACCCCAGGCTGTCATGCATCATGCATGTGGATGTATACACACACACACACACACACATACATGCACACATGTGAATGAACAGATGACTCGGTGGATGGAAAATTCCATTGAGTTTCCAGTAGCATGGGACAACAGACCGCCTTGTGTTCTGTGCTCTCAGTATGGCTCCACAGAAGGCTTTGTCCCCTTGCCTCCTTGTCCATCATTTTAAGCCCTTCTGCTCAGTTGACCTCTTACCCTTTCCTTCTTGGGCCCTAGGAGCGCAGAACCTGCCAGATCATGACCCCCCAGAGCCCTTATAACATCAGGCATTCCTGGGTTGCACCTGGAGCTCCCATGCCAACTCTCTACCCGAGCTGTGCTCCCTAGCGGTTAGAGCTGCTGGTTAGAACCCTCTTGCCCATTTCTCACTCAGTTGGCTTTAACTGCTGCCAGGCCACCAGCTGAGGGCTCTCACGCCCTCCTGGCACACAGGGGCTCCCTCCCCACTGGCTCCCCCCCGCCAGTGAGCATTGCTTACTTGGGATTTCCCTGCTCAGCACCTCACTGGATCCTCACAGCAAATCCTCTGCGGCATTTCACTGCCCTCCGTTCTCAGAGCGTGACACGGCAACTCAGAGGTCAAAGGACAACCCGGGGCCTATAGCCTTTAAGCACCAGAGTGGGACTTCCAAGCTATGTCCCTTAAGAAGTCTAGATTCTTTCTAGGGAACGGATGAGCCCTGTGGGGACAGAAGCAATGCCATCCCCCAGGATCAGCAAGCTCCCATGTCAGGGTGAAGAAGGAAGTCTCCACATATCCGGCTCCTGGAACCTTAAGGGTCTGTGTGGAGCCCCAGGGAGGCTCTGAGAGCTGCTAAGGAGCACGGATGTCTCTACATCTGTGTGCAGGCAAGCACTGGTGAGTAGACAGGGCAGGGCAAGCATGGGCATATGCATGTCGTCGTGTGCCGCCTAGGGTGCTGGGTACCTGCCTGTGTTTGGACCTGAGCCTGGCTGTGTGAGTAGGCTTTCGGGTAGGCTGTGTGTCCATGGAATGTTCTCACATAAGGAAGTACATACATGTTTACATCTGAGTGCACCTGTGTTTGAGTGTGTATGCAGGTGTGCTATTGGGTACCGTTCTGTTACTCTCTCTGTGTGTGTGTGTGTGTGTGTGTGTGTGTGTGTGTACCTGAGTATGTTTGTGTGATTATTTCTAGGAGGATCTGGCAGAACCTCAACAGCCTCCCTTGCCTGCTTCTAGATAGGTCCTTCATGGTGGAGGGGACCCCAGTGGGATGTGCACTCCCGACCACAGGGAGGGCTGTGGATCTACAGCCAGGACCAGGGCAAGGAGGGGCATAATGAAAAGGCAGACACGGCGGGGGGGGGGTGACAAGAAGTGGGGAGTTCTTCCTGTCTTTAGGCTCAAGTACTGGAGAATCTTGGGAGCCTGGAGCCACCATGATGTGGCAGGTGCTGGCTGAGGAGGGAGAGTCCCAGCCCGCCAGGTCTCCAAAGGAGGGTCCTGATATGATGGGTGGAGCCTGGCAGGTCTGTTTGGGTCACACTGTGCCATCCTCTGCCCAGATTCTGAGGCAGAGAGCTAAGCAAGAGGTCAAGTGGTTACCATAGGCAGAGCCTGAGGTCCAAGCACTACAGCAGACTAGTCTGAACAGAAACTGGTAGGGAAGGGTGCTGGCTGGGGGCTGGGTTCACGGAATGGATCGTCTGGGGGAGGAGACAAAGGTCAGAGGGCAAGGCAGCGGGGGGAGGTGCGGGGAGAAACCTACTCTGCAGACTTCCAGAAGTGTCCCGGGTGCGACAGGCGGCGGTTTCTCTTGGGCAGTTTCTCCAGCATGTCCATGAGCTTGGTGAAGGTGGGCCGCTCTTCCTGCTCAAAGGCCCAGCAGAAGAGAAGAATGTCCTAGAAGGAGGCAGCGAGTGGGGGTTGAATGTAAGTGACCTCACTGGACCCTTATGGACGTCTTGGTACATTGGCATCTCTTTGGTTCTCTCCATTTGTCTACCTACCTGCCCCACTTTGTATCTGTCCATCATCCTTCATTCCACTCATCTATCCACAAGATGCCCTCCATACAACCATCTGTCCATCCTCTGCCATCTCTGTATGCATCTGCTCTGCCATCTGTCCACCAGGCCCTACTTTACATCTTCTTGTCACCCACCATTCCATCCATCTATCCACAACGTGCCATCCATTCAACCATCTGCCCCTCCTCTACCATGCCTGCATCCACCCACTCAGCCATCTCTCCGCCCATTCACATATCACCACCCACTCATAACCATCCCATTCGTCCATCCACACCAACATCTGCCCACCATCTGCCCATCCATCCGTAGCAAATCATTGATCCTTCACCTATTTTCTGTCTATCCACCCACCCACCCACCCACCCATCCATCCATCCATCCGTCCATCCATCCATCCATCCATCCTCCCAGTCATCCACTCGCCAAATACGTGTCTATCCACCCATCCTCCCAAGACACTTCTTTCTCTTTCATTTTCCTCCCTTTCTTCTTCCCTCCCTCCCTCCCTTCCTTCCTTTATTCCTTCCTTCTTTCACTTCTTCTTTCCTTTATTCCTTCCTTCACTTCTTCCTTCCTTCTTTTCTTCCTTTATTTCCTCCTTTCTTCCTTTATTCCTTCTTTCTATAGCCAGGAAAAGGGTGAGGAAGGACATAATGCAGAAATAGGCACAGAGGATAAGAAATGGGAAGCCCTTCTTGTCTTTGGGCTCAAGCAGTGGAGAATGTTGGGAGTCCTGAGTCACCAGGATGGGGGCAGGCCCTTCCTTCCTTCCTTCCTTCCTCCCTTCCTTCCTTCCTTCCTTCCTTCCTTCCTTCCTTCCTTCCTTCCTTCCCTCCCTCCCTCCCTCCCTCCCTCCCTCCCTCCCTCCTTCCTTCCTTCCTTCCTTCCTTCCTTCCTTCCTTCCTTCCTTCCTTCCTTCCCTCCCTCCCTCCCTCCCTCCCTCCCTCCCTCCCTCCCTCCCTCCCTCCCTCTGAGAGGGAGTCAGGTAGCTTTATTAGGTAGTTTTGGATGACTGGGCCCCAAAAGTAAAAAAGCAGAAATGTCCTTAAATCTGTCCTGACAATCTCAACTTTACTAGAGATCAGAGAAGGATCTCTCCTCTCCTTATCTCTTGACTGAAGGAGTTCCCTAGACCTGTTTTTCCACAAGCAACCTGAGCCCCTCCTGGGAGGGAGTTCCCCTTTCCCAGGAGTTAAGCCTGATCCTGGCACTGTGGTTGGATAAGCTCGGCCCCCAAACTTGGCTTCATGGCTGGCCTCTTCTTGAGCCAGCCCCTAGCCCGGACCAATCAGCCCTCACTCTGGCTCACCTGAGACCGAAGGTAAGGCCCACTGCAGTGAGGTTATGGGTAGCCACTTCCCAGGTGGGCAGACCCTTTCCATGCCGGTCCTGGTAAGCCTCCCCTCCCCCACTCCCACGTGGGCTCGCCACCCCTCCACGTGGCAGGAGCTCTCTGGTGTTTCTTCTCTTTCTTCTCCAGATCCGTTTTCCATGGTTCAGGCCCAGGCTCACTTCCTACATGGGCTCTTGGGCCACGTGGGTGCATCCATTTTTCTTACCTCGGTTCATGAACCCTCCCTCTCCCTTGTATATTCCTGAATAAACTTGTAATGGTTTGTAATGCATCCTTCTCAGCCTGGTTTGTCCAGTGCTTTGGTTAAAACAGGCATGAACTCAGGGTTCCAGGACTTTTCCTGAACTCCCCAAACCTATTACACTTCCTTCCTTTCCTCCCTCCCTCCCTTCTTCTCACTGATTTTCTGAGGCTATATAACAAACTGGGGAGGAAAATGCTATAAAGCCTGAGGTACATTAAGGGCAATAATAGTATCTAAGGAGTTTCTTGGCGTTTTCAGGATAAAGGGGCTCGTGAAGTCTCAAGCCACATCCCAATTGCCCAGGTGCTTTTCAGGTCACAGGAAAGTTACATTTTTGTTGTTGTTTGTTTATTTATTTATTTATTTTTTTTTGAGGTAGAGTTTCACTTTGGCTCAGGCTGACCTGAATTTCACTACATAGTCTCAAGGTGGCCTTGAACTCACAGCGATCCTCCTACCTCTGCCTCCCGGGAACTGGGATTAAAGACGTGCGCCACTATGCCCGGCTGAAAGTAACATTTTACAATCTCTTCACCCAGGAAAAAGAACGCAGAGACAGGAAATTCTGACAAGCATGCCAGGTAATTACTGCCTCCATGACTTCTGATCAAGAGAAGATCCTTCCTGCTGTGTTGAAGATTATGCATTTATTATCCGGTTTCTTGGTTGCTGTCTAGCATGCTCTGAGCATCAATAATATTTGTCATATTTTAACGACTATCTTTTTTTGTTTTTAAATCACATCACTGGGATATTCATTGGCTCTTATCTGAAGCAGCAACCCATTGCAAGAAGTCGACCAAGTGTCACTACGCCCCTGGTGGCGGACACCTGGAATTGCAGGCACAGTGCGGGTGGGTTAGCTTGCCATCTAAACTCCAAGCTGTTGCTCCCTCCGCCTCTGCCCTCCCCCACCAAGGCTTCTGGGCATGCTTTTCCTGGTCAGCCGCTGGGAAATCACTTGTAACCTTCACACACGGGGGTGGGGAGGGGAGCAATCCCAGGACTGTGCTTGCCTTTTCCCTCATCCCTAAGACACAGCGATCAGACTTACGGAGATTTCTTTTCCCACGCCAATCTGGCTGAGGTTGGGTTTCATGCCGGTGCCCATCTGCCAGATGATGGCCTCTGCCGGCTGGGTCTTGAAAGGCCACTCCCTGGCATGGAGCTCATACCAAATGGTGCTGTTGGACAGTGGACATTGTCAGTGGAACATCCCTGCATGTGACCTTGTTGAACCTCCCTTCTCACCAACACCACCCACCCCAACCAAGCCATGGTTGGTCATTCCTCTCTGTTTCTTCCCCCAAGAGCTTGGCATTTCACTTAAAACTCTCTCGATGTTGGACTGGAGAGGTGGCTTAGCAGTTAAGACACTTGCCTATGAACCCTAAGGACCCAGGTTTGATTCCCTAGAACCCACATAAACTGTATGCACATGGTAGCACATGTGTCTGGAGTTCAGTTGCAGTGGCTGGAGGCCCTGGTGCACCCACTTTCTCTCTCTCTTTAATAAATAAATAAAATAAATTAAAAAAAACTCTCTCAGTGTCTTAGAAGCCAGGGTTGTTTAGGTTTTGCGGTGGGTGGTGGGGATGGACCCCACAGCCTCACACACCCAGGCAAGTGCTCTATACTGAGCCCAGCCCCAACGAATACCTTTTTTTTTTAAATGACCATTAATCATAATAAATGTGTATTTTTCAGTATTTTTGTTCTTAGATGACATTTTTCAAAGCAGTATTAGCCTCAATTAGAATATTTCATTCTTCAGACACATTAATATTGTGGTCAGGTTCACACCGCTGGCAGAAAACACCCAACCAAGAGCAGCTTGTGGGTAAAAAGGTTTAATTTTGGCTGACTGACTTGAGGGGAAGCTCCACGATGGCAGGGGAAAATGATGGCATGAGCAGAGGGTGGACATCACTGCCTGGCCAACATCAGATGGACAACAGTAACAGGAGAGTGTGCCAAACACTGGCAAGGGGACACTGGCTATAACACCCATAAGCCTGGCCTCAACAACACACTGCCTCCAGGAGGCATTAATTCCCAAATCTCCATCAGCTGGGAACCTAGCATTCAGAACACCTAAGTTTGTGGGGGACACCTGCACCAAACCACCACAATTAGTAAAAACTTATTATACTTGGGGTTCTAACCTGGATTTTCTGCCTTTAAATCCTAAGTACGTTCCTCCCCTTACTCTTTGTGTTTATGTGGCTTCTAATCATTGCATCATTGAGACTCTTTCTTTTCTTTTTCTTTTCAAAAGTTCATTTTTTATTAACAACTTCCATGATTATAAAAAAATTTCCCATGGCAATACCACCCCCCACCCTTTCCCCTTTGAAGCTCCATTCTCCCCATCACAATCAGTCTCTCTTTTATTTTGATGTCATGGTCATTTCCTCCTCTTATGATGGTCTTGTGTAGGTAGTGTCGGGCACTGTGAGGTCATGGATATCCAGACCATTTTGTGTCTGGAGGAGCACATTGTAAGGAACCCTACCTTTCCTTTGGCTCTTAACACTCTTTCCGCCACCTCTTCCGCATTAGACCCTGAGCCTTGGAAGGTGTGATAGAGATGTTGCAGTGCTGAGCACTGCGGTCGCTTCTTTCCAGCACCATGATGCCTTCTGGAGACTCTTTCTTTTGAATACCTTCTTATTTGGACAGATGCTCTGTCTACTTGGGGGCCTTGCTGTCGCTGGACGAATGCTCCCTGTCCAGGATAGCAAGCTCCTGGGCACAGGAAGGGACTCACCAGCCAGTATGTCTTCCACGCGCAAACAAAACGATACCAGCACATCTAATAGACTTTCACATTCGGAGTCCATGCCCCCAGCCCCTCCATCCTGAGGCAGCATAAGTAACTCCAGGCCACACGTTCTGAGCCGGTTCCCCCTTCTTGTCTGCCCTCTCCCCAGGTAACCACAGCAACGGCTTCCTCTGCCTCCCGACCCACCTTGGAGCATCACACACTGGTGATGGTACGCCACTGCTTAGGGAATCTGTGTGACACATTGTCTCTTCCACGGTGGTCTCCTTAATCACGGGCGTTATCACACCACATAATCAAGCCTTTCATCTCGTTTTACAGCGAAGGAAACGGAGACTTAGGAAGACTGTGTGTGGGTCTTCTCTCCCTCCTATCTTTCCCCTGTCTTTTGTTGTCTCTTTTTGCTTATTTATTATTGTTTTTTTTTTTTTCCTACTCACTGTAGCCTAGGCTTATCTGGTACTCACTATAGCGTCATGCTGGCCTCCAACTCATGGCAATCCTCCTACCTCTGCCTCCCGAGTGCAGGATTAAAGCTGTGTGACATCACTACTTAAAAATATTTTTAGGGCTGGAGGGATGGCTTCATGGTTAAGGCGCTAACCTGGGAAGCCTAAGGACTCATGTTTGACTCCCCAGGTCCCACATAAGCCAGGCTCACAGTGTGACACACGTGTGCAAGATGGCGCACATGTCTGGAGTTCGATTGCAGTCGCTGGAGACCCTGGTATGCCAATTTTCTCTCTTTCTCATGAAAAAAAAAATATATATATATATTGGCTTAAAAAAAATTTTTTTTTGAGGTAGGGTTTCACTTTGGCTCAGGCTGACCTGAATTTCACTATGTAGTCTCAAGGTGGCCTTGAACTCATGGCGATCCTCCTACCTCTGCATCCCAAGTGCTGGGATTAAAGTTGTGTGCCACCACACCTAACTAAAAAAATATTTTTATTTATTTGCAAGCAGAGATAGAGAGAAGAGAGACAGAAATATGTACACCAGGGCCTCCAACCACTGCAAACAAATTCACATGCATCTGCAACTTTGTGTGTCTGGCCTTATGTGGGCACTGAGAAACTGTACCCCGGTTGTTAGGCTCTGCAGGTAAGTGTACGTTAACTGCTGAGCCATCTCTCCAGCTCTCTTTTGTTGTTTCTTGAGACAAAGTTTCGCCATGGATTTGGAACTTGCTTCATAGCTCAGGATGACTTCAAACTCGCCATCCTCCTGCCTCAGTTTCCTGAGTGCTGGTGTCACAGATGGGCACCACCATGTCCTGCTTAGTTTATGCGTTTTATCCAGGATGACACAGCAAATCGGGGGGATGGGGGGGCAGGCATAAGTGGAACTCAGTCCATGTGTGGAGCCTTGAATGTAAAACGGTCTCATAGCCTTGTGTGTTTGATATTGGATCCCCAGCTAGTGGGCACTGTTTGGGGGAAGTTAAGATGTGTGGTCACTGGGGGCCAGCCTTGAGGTTCTAACTAGGTCACATGTGCTGTTTTCTCTTTCTCTGTGTTTTCCCTGTGTTTTCTGCTCCCGCCTGCCATACCTTCTCCCCTTAGAATCATAAACCGAATTAAACCCTTTTCCCTCCATAAACTGCTTTTGGTCAGGTGTTTGTTCACAGCAATGGGGAAGTGTTATTCCATGTGACTTAAGAACTCTGCTTATTGGCCAGTTTGCTTTACTTTGCAAGAGTCCTGCGTCCCCAGGGAAGTGACAGTTCTTCCAGAATACACCCTAACCATTCATCCTTGCAGAGGAAGAACAAAGGGGCGGTGACTGGTACTCAGGTGGAAGGGGAAGGGTGACTTCCAGAAGGTTCTTCCCTGTGCTGGGTGCCTGACCAATGTTTTCTCACTCAATTCTTAGACACTTTCTGTTTTTTTTTGTTTTGTTTTGTTTGTGTGTTTGTGTGTGTGTGTGTGTGTGTGTAGGGAAGAGGACAACCTCTTTTAAGACAGGGTCTCTCATTGGCCTGGAACTCACCAAATAGGCTAAACTGGCTGGGCAGAGATACCCCTGTCTCAGCTTCCTCAGCACTGGGACTACAGGCCCACGCCAGCGCACCCAGAATTTATGTGGATTCTGGGGACTGAACTTGGGTCCCCATGTTTATACAGCAGGCACTTTACCCACTGAGCCATCTTCCCCAGCTTCTTTCTGGGCTTCCTTAACCTTGATTTGTACTGGACATAAGCAGGGGGTTGGATGGGGCTCACTCCTAGGTCCACGGGGTTGTGTGGCTTAAAGTCCCAACCATGGAGTTGGGAGGCTCCAGGGGATGCCCCCCTCCACCACTGATGGCCACATGGTGAGTTCACGGAACTATTTGGAACTTGAGTCTCTCCTCCTCTCTATCCAGAATAAGGCAGTCCCTGCTTAAGAAGCCTGCTCATCAAAAGCTTTCCCCAGTGTTCCGCACACTTCTAAAAGTCCCTTCTTGTTCTAAGTCTTTCCTGAGCGCCAGGTTCCCAAGCAACAGGATGCTCTTAATTGGCAGGAGTCCAAGAGTGATTCACGGTGTCACAAATAAAAGCCTTATTAAAACTTCCTTCCAACCTAACTTTTAAGAGAAATTCACTTTGAGAAGGAAAAACACACACACAATTGTTCAAAGATGAAAACTCCAAGTGGAAAACCAATTACTTACTTTGGTACATTTCGTTAATTGCATTTTTTTTCCTTTTGCTAAATTTACACTAAAATATAGTGATTTAATTGTTGCAGTTTGCTTCCAGATAACGATAGCTAACTAGATAAGATGTGAGCGTTAATGAATCAGAGGGCCCCGATCAACAGACGCTGGGATTTGGGATCTTGTTGCAAAGCACAGCTTGCGGGTGAAAGTGGTGGTACGTTTCCATGGGAGATAGGCTGTAATCTCGGAGACCATGTTCCCCAGTGCTGTGTCCCCGAGCCCTTGAGCCCTTGAATAGACCCTGTGATCAAGGCCAGGATTAACGAGGCTATTTAAGATAGAGTAACGTGTTCCTGCTTGCATTTTCTCATGGGTGTGTACGTGTGTGTGTGTGTGTGTGTGAGAGAGAGAGAGAGAGAGAGAGAGAGAGAGAGAGAGAGAGAGAGAGGTACGCATGTACCCGTGGAGGTCACAGATGGCACTCAGGGTTTGCCCATTCGCCCAGTTTAGCTAGTCAGCTTGCTCCAGGGATCCCCAGTCTGCCTGTTACTGAATGCAGGGATGACAGGTAGCCACCATGCTTGATTGGCATTTACGTGAGTCCTGGGGCTCCGAACCCTGGCTCTCACACTTGTGCAGCAAGAGCTTTAACCACTAGGCCATTTCCCCCCTCTCATCTTTTTTTTTTTTTATTATTTATTTAATGAGACAGGGTTTCATTCTGTAGCTCAGGCTGGCTCCAAACTCGTGGGCAATCCACCTGCCTCAGCCTCCCAAACGCTGGCGTTGCAGGCGCGCGTCACCATGTCCTTCTGGGCTCCTGGTTTGACTGCCCGAGGGCTCTGCCCTGCACCCTGGGGCTACGCCTTGCATTCTTCTCATCGCATCCGTCCTCCCCGTGTACTTGCTGACAAGTCCTAAACCCCGGCTCTGAACTCCAGGCGTGGAGATTTGGCTTTTCCCTTGGGCAGCTTCCAAAGTTTCTTTGACTCACCCATGGCCAGAGCCAACTTCTTTCGACCTCCTAACCCTGCCTCACCACTAAAGTCTCTACTGCCATGTCCTCTTTTTTTTTTTTGAGGTAGGGTCTCACTCTAGCCCATGCCCCAGGCTGACCTGGAATTCACTGTCTGGTCTCAGGGTGGCCTTGAACTCACGGCGATCCTCCTACCTCTGCCTCCTGAGTGCTGAGATTAAAGGCGTGCCACCACGCCTGGCGCCATGTCCTTTAAAAAAAATCTTTTTTTTTTGGTATATTTTCATTTATTTATTTGAGAGAGAAAGAGTGTGTAGAAAGAATGGGCACACCCCTAGGTGCGCCTCTAGCTACCGCAAATGAACTCCAGATGCATGCGCCACTTTGTGCCTCTGACTTATGTGGGTCCTGGGGAATTGAACCTGGGTTCTTTGGCTTTGCCTTAGCCGCTAAGTCATCTCTCCAACCCCAGCATGTCCTTTTTTGAGTTTATTTTATTTTATTTTTTAAAAATGTAATTATTTGAGAGAGATACAGAAATAGGCAGGGAGAGAGAGAGAGAGAGAGAATGAGCACACCAGGGCCTCCAGCCATTGCAAACGAACTCCAGATGCGTGAGCCCCCATGTGAATCTGGCTTAATTGGGTCCTTTGGCATTCTAGGCAAGAGCTTTAACTGCTAAGCCATCTCTCCAGCCCTCAAGTTTATTTAAAAAAACTTTTTTCTGACAACCTCCACACATATGAACAGTATACCATGATCATAATCCCCTCCCACAACTCATGTTTTCTCTCCTAAAAAGTTTCTTTTTGAATGGCACAAAATAATTACCCACATTTACGTACCACTGGGAATTTATATACATGCATGTACAATTCCTCAGACTATGTCATGACTGTAGAGAGGCTCCTTGCCACCATGTTGTGAGAGCACTCCTGTGGCCTACACACAATATGTGTGCTGAAAAACAGAGCCCCCCGTCCTTCCATAGCCACGTGAGCGGCCAGCTTGGAAGTGGTTCATTTGCCCATTGAGACTTCAACTGAGACCACGGCTCCCTGAAGCTGTTACCTCCTGAGAGACTTGGAGCCACTCAAAAGAGCCTTTCCACCTTTCTAAACAGACACTTGACATGATAGGATGTGCGTTATTCTAGGTTGGTATATTTGGGGCTAATTTGTTATGGAGCAAATAGGCGATTAAAGCAAGACTGAAGCAACATCTGGACCAGCTCGAACACATAGCGAGGAATCAGTAAAGAGATGCCGAATGAATCAGCGTTACACCTTGCCATGGCCACGTGGCCAGTTAGAAGCCAGACAAGTGTGCTGGGGTGATTCTGTCTAACACACCCTACTCGGATCTCCCTCCATCCCTGAGCTCACTCAGAAATCCAGCCACCTTGCCCAGCCCCCACAGGCTCCCTGATCCTTCCAGAAGCCTCGCTGAGAGATGCCGGACCTCTGCTCTGGTTGTGACCGTCACAGGCCAGGCTGCAGGGCACCTACCCAAGAGCAAAGACGTCCGAGTGCTTGGAGAAGGGGAGTTTGTCTTCCTCGGTGTCAGGGGACAGTTGGCGGATGATCTCAGGAGCCAGGTGGCACAGCCAGCCGTTCTGGATGCGAAGCTTGTCCTCCCTCCTGGAGAAGCAAAGAATACCATCGAGCCCTGGTCCATAGTCTCCCTCCCCCCCCCCCACCCACAATGACCCAAGTCCCAGAGTCATCTCTGCTGGCTTGCTGGCTTTTCCTCGCAGGACACTGCCTGGCCTTCAACTTGAAGCTGAGACCTAGCGGGAGGTGCAAGGAAGAGGGCTTTAATAAGGGTGGCCCAGGGCTGGAGAGATGGCTTAGCGCTTAAGGCATTTACCTGCAAAGCCTGAGGATCCAGGTTCAATTCCCCAGTACCCACATAAGCCAGATGCACATGGTGGCACCTGTATCTGGAGTTCCTCTGCAGTGGCTAGAGGTCTTGGCACACCCATTCTCTCTCTCTCTCTCTGCCCCTTTTCATCTCTCTCAAATAAATATTTTTCTTTAAATTTATTTGTTTGGTGCTGGACCCTCTCGCCCTGTTTCACCCAGGAAACACTGCCAGGTCTCAATGTCCACGGTGTCGCATTCTGCAGGCTACGTTGCTGGGATACCAACTCAGAGAGTACCGACTCCCTGCCTCTAGGGGAGACATGTAAAACCTCACACAGACCATGACCCAAAAGCTCCTGACAAACTCGGCCTGGTAGATTCTGAGCGCCAGGGACACGCCAGTGAATGAGACCAACAAGGCACTTGCCCTTGCACTTGGTAGAGGATGATACACAAATTATATAATACACAAAAGTGACACGGTAGTAAGTGTGATATGAAGAAGTAAAATAGAGGAATATGAGGCTGGGGAAATGGCTTGGTGGGTAAAAAAAGATGCTTGGCACACAATGAGTCCCTCAGTTCGGTTCTCCAGCACCCACATAAAAGCTGAGTACAGTAGCGCATGTCTGTAATCCCAGTAATGAGGACACAGAGATAGGAGAATCCCTGGAGCCTGTTGGCGAGCTAATCAGTGGGTTTTGGGTTCAGTGAGAGATCCTGCCTCAAGAAATAATGTAGAAAGTAACTGGAAGACACCCACCATCTGTCCACATGCACATGGGCATAGATGCACATGTCATCCATGCGCACATACAAACACGCATGCACATGCACACCACACACGTATGCATAATGCACGCATAAAAAGAAACAGAGGAATGAACTGGGTGTGGTGGTGCACACCTCTAATCCCAGCACTCGGAAGGCAGAGGAAGGAGGATCACTGTGAGTGAGTTCGAGGCCAGCCTGAGACTGCATAGTGAATTCCAGGTCAGCCTGGGCTAGAGTGAGACTCTACCTTAAAAAACCAAAAAAATAAAAATAAATTTAAAATAATAATTAATTAATTAATTTTATAAAAGAAAGAAAGAGAGGAATATGTCCAAGACATCAGGAGCTTTCTATAGGTGAACTGTGAGTTACACTGGGATCCGAACTCAAGTCCTTATGTTTGTTTGTGTGACGAAAGGTGAGTTACAGTAGGTGGAGGGATCTGAACTCAAGTCTTTAAGCTTGTGTGACAAGAGCTTTGTACTCACTGAAGGCCGCTCCTCGTTATTTCTACCACACCTGAATGCCTCCAGGTGCAGGGTTAACCAACAGAATATTCCACGAGGGTGAAGTTGTTCTCTGTGTACGTCATTCAGCGTGGAAGCCACTCACTGCGGGTTGTCACATGCTTGTAGGTGGCTAGTGTGACTGAAGGCCCGCGCTTTGGATTTGTTAGAGTTCAGCACCCACTGCCACGTGCAGCTGGCTAGGGGCTTTGAATTCACGTCACCCGGACCTAGACAATAATTTACTAAGACCAAAGTTTCTAATGTAATATATAGGTTAATAAGTTGCTCTTCAGCATATCCATAAACAGAAACTAGGAAATTCTTTCTGATGCACTTTAAAATTAAGGTGGAAAATACTTGCTCGTGTCTTTCCTGACATACCTGCAGACTGCACCTTCAGAAATCCCCTGCAGAGAAAAGCAGCCAGAAGGCGGCTCCAGGAGTTTGGTGTTTGGGTTGGCTCGGTTGCTGATGCATGTGCTGGTTGAGGAAAGGACGGTGGGACTTCTCCGGACTTGTGGGTCTTCAACACGTCTCACTTGTCCTGCGTCTTACACAGGACACAGTATCTATTTTGATAGACTCATATTTTTATTTTACATGTGTATTCGTGTGTGTGTGTGTGTGTGTGTGTGTGTGTGTGTGCATGTGTGTGGAGGGCAATGCTAATATCAATGTTGTGAGGTCAACTTCAAGTGTCTTAATCAATCACTCTCCACCTTATGTTAAAAATTTATTTATTTATTTGCATGTGTGTGTGTTTGTGTGTGTGTGTGCCAGGGTCTCTTGCTACTGCAAACAAACACCAGGTGCTTGTGCCACTTTCTGGGTCTGGCTTTATGTGGGATGCTAGGGAATCAAATCTGGACCAAAAGGCTTTGCAAGCAAGCACCTTTAGCAGGTGAGCCCATCTCCCTTGCCCTTCCCACCTTATCTTTTCTTTTTTCTTTTTTTTTAATTTTTATTTATTTATTTGAGAGCGACAGACACAGAGAGAAAGACAGATAGAGGGAGAGAGAGAGAATGGGCGCGCCAGGGCTTCCAGCCTCTGCAAACGAACTCCAGACCCCCTTGTGCATCTGGCTAACGTGGGACCTGGGGAACCGAGCCTCGAACCGGGGTCCTTAGGCTTCACAGGCAAGCGCTTAACCGCTAAGCCATCTCTCCAGCCCTTATCTTTTTTTTTTTAAGACAGGGTCTCACTGAACCTAAAGCTTACCAATTTGGCAAGACTAGCCAGCCAGTAAGCCCTGAGGATTCTCCTGCCTCTGTCTCCCCAGCACTGGGATCTGCATGCTGCCACACCCAGCGTTTTTTTTTAAAGTACTTTTATTGGTGTGTTTGCAGGTAGAAAGAGTTGAAAGAAGACAGAGCGAGAGAGAGAGGGAGAGAATGGATACACCAGGGCCTCTAGCCACTGCAAACAAACTCCAAATTCATGCGCCACCTTGTGCATCTGGCTTGCATGGGTCCTGGGGAATCAAACCTGGGTCCTTGGGCTTTGCAGGTCAGGAGAAGATGGGCACTGCAGCCACCAGGACAGGAGGGACATGATGGGCACACAGTTGCCATCAGCTTCGGACAAGCACGGGGTACATGCCAGGCAAAGTGTTAGGAGCCAGGCCTGGTGCCAGCACTCCAGGGTGCCCTGTTCCCATGGTGATGGGCCCACCAATGACAAGTCCAAATCATCTTCATTATGGTTATTATTATGATTAATAACAGGCTGTGGGCAACTGGTATGGTGGGGCTGGCATCTTCAATGACACCTTTTCTTGAGGATGGCAGAGCAGCTGTTCACTAGGATCTGTCTGGAGGCGAAGACTCGTACTTTATCACTCCCCCCATGCCGTATCAGACATGTCTCTTCCCTCTGCTCAGCGCCTACTGTACACCAGGTTTTCAATCCAACTTAGTGACTACAAGCTCATGCTGGAATGGACGCCACCTCTACTGTATAGACGAGGAAATACACCCAACAGGTCGAAGCCATCTGCCCAGGGTTCCAGAGGGAATCAGTGACTGAGCACAAAAAGATCTGTATGATCAGGGTCCTTCAAAACCCATGACACTAGAGTCTTCTCTGCAACACCATGGGGCTTGCTGGGAACCAGCCCTCACTTGGAGAGCTGCATCCTAACCAGCCAGTCATCACATGGCTGGCCCATTTTTCCTGTCAAACTTCCGTATGAACTAAGTCCTGTTCCCTCACCTCATTTTATAGGCAAGGTAACTGGTGTTCAAGGTGTCAGATATGTGTTCATTAAAAATAAATCTCTGACATCTATCTTACGATGTGAGGGACTTGGGTTGTCCGTTGCAGAATTTCTATGTTGAAACCCTGTATCTCAATGAGACTGAATTAAAGATCAGGTCATAGGCCCTAGATCTAACACACACACACACACACACACACACACACACAGACACACGCATGTGGAAAGTGAAGTAGAAGAGGGACCAGTAGGGAGCCAGAAGGAGAGACAAGAGAGGGTTAACAGAGGAATAATTTGTGCAAAGTACATGATAAAACATAATGAATCTTCAAAATGAAACCAATTGTTTTGTACAATAAATGTGTGAATGATTTAAAAAAAAAAACCAGACGGGGCTTTTTGGGAGGTAATTTGGATTAAATGATGCCATAAATCTGGACCCTAATGCAAAAGGACTTACAAAGAGAAGAACTGTTGCCTGCATGTTTGTTCTCCCCTTTCACACTCTCTCTCTCTCTCTCTCTCTCTCTCTCTCTCTCTCTCTCTCTCTCATGTTCCCCTTGATTCCCCGTCCATGTGAGGCCACGCGAGGACACAGTAGGACATTGGCTAGCCACAAGCCAGGGCCAGCCCTTTGCAGAAACTGAGTCTTCCAGGCCTTGACTTGGAACTTCCGGCCCCCAGAACCACGAGTGAACATGTCTGCTGTCTCAGCCCCTGAGGCCCCTTATTAGTTGCAGCCATCCCAGCACACTCCCAAGCCGTCCATCCACTGTCTGGCTGAAGGAAGAGATAGAGGCACAGGCTTCTTGGCATCCACCCCTCAGAACCAATTCCCTGCTGCCTACAGTACCCACAAGCCTGCTTCCAGCTCCTCCATCTCAGCGCTTGTTACCCCACCCCAGGCTGCCAAGCAGGGGCCCTGGATGCCCTATGTCGACGCCCTTGTCACCAGGGGTGGGGAGCGCTCCAGCCTAAACTTGGGGCATTTCCATTTTGGAGATGTCTCTTCACAGGAGATTGACCTGAGCCCCTAACAGGGAGCCATCTCAGAAATACACAGGAGGGAAATATCTATGAAACAGACAAGAGCTTAGGATTCAGGTAAGCCAATGGTTCTAACTCTCTGTCATGGTCCCCAGGCCACAATAGTAGACTATGAAAAATGACCACATCGCCTAGGCCACTCGCTCGCTGAGAAGTAGGGTCTAGTTCTGCTCCCCTCGGATCGCTGCTGGCCTCGTGTGACATGCTGACATTGGGGTGTGATGGGAGAAAAGTCCTAGGCTTTCTGAAGCTACATCATTGGAAGGTTTGCATATTCCCCCTGAGGCTTCAAATGCTTGCTTCAGTGGGGTGGTTACACGGGGAAAAGGAAAAGTGGTGTGTGTGTGTGTACATCAGGGGATCTTTGCTGCTTCAAATAAATGCTTGTCCAGCTCCACATGGGTCCTGGGGAATCAAACCCCGGGGCTAGCAGGTTTTGTAAGTGAGTGTGTGTAATAGCTGAGTCATCTCCCCAGCCCCTATTTCGTTTCTCATCTGAGCACCGCACATAGCTTTGGAAACTAAGTGTCTCCTTTTGGGTGGGGGTGATGTCTGAGAAAGAAACTTAAGCTGCTGCTGTCACCACCTTCCACAGAAATAGCCACATCTGGTTTTGTCAATTTCATGGGTCCTGGCTTACAATCAAAACAGCAGGAGATGAAATTCCCTTTGGCGGAGCGAAGGATGTCCCTTGAAGAAATCATTTGAGGGCTGGAGAGATGGCTTAGCGGTTAAGGCACTTCCCTGCAAAGCCAAAGGGCCCAGGTTCAATTCCCCAGGACCCGTGTAAACCAGATTGTACAAGGTGGCACATGTATCTGGAGTTCTTTTGCAGCGGCTGGAGGCCCTGGTGTGCCCATTCTCTCCTGTCCCTCTGCCTCTCTCTCTCTCTCAACTAAATAATAAAAAAAACAAACAAAACAGAAATCATTTGAAACTTAGGCAAAATGTGAGAAATCACACGGCTATTTTCCTACACAGAGAGATGGCCTTTTTGTTGTAATACACATGATGAGACAGAACACACAGGGTTTACTGTGCATGCGCGTGCGCGCGCGCGCGTGTGTGTGTGTGTGTGTGTGTGTGCGTGCGTGTGTGTGGGTGTGCAGCACACATTTTAAATTAAGAACCACCAGGGCAGAACTCCTGAGTTATAGGTTGTTTATTTGGGATCAAGCTGTTTCTACTTTGGTCAACTCAACATGGTTTGCTTCAGGGTGAGTGGCCTCTGAGAGTTAATTGCTTGAGGATGGTTAATCATTCTTGGGGTGACCCTGGGGAGGTGTATGCAAATGAATGCTAATTACAACAACTGTGCAATGCTGCTCTCTCTGCCAGGCGGACATGCACTGGGGCCCCTGTGCCGAATGCTGCCCTCTTTCCTCCCGGTTTAGCCTCCTGAGGACCCGAGGAGGGAGGCATTTTCTTGCACATAGGGAAACCAGAGTTCAGAGAAGTTGCTCACCTTAACCGCGGTCACCTTTAATAAGCAGCAGAGCCACGAGGGGCCCAGGCAGTCAGACTTTTTAAATCCCTTGCTCTTAACCGTGCTCTTGCTGTGCTGAAATTAATTAATTCTTAAGACAACTTGGAGCCAGGGCTCCTGTGCCGTCCCATCTCCTAGCTAAGCACTCGGGACAAAGGGAGAGTCCTCCGGTCATGTTAAAGGGCAGGAGCTTTGCAGGATCGGGGAATGCTTCGTGTCTAATGCCGGGACTCAGAGATGTTGCTTACAGGACACGTGAGTAAGGTGCTGGCCCCGTGGGAATAGCAGAACAACCTTGGCAATCCTCACTGGCGTGGAGGCCGAGCCACACAGCTCAGTGACACTGGGCTCAGGTCAGAGCCTAGATCTCTGTGGTAGTTTAAATGTATGTCCCCTACAGACTCAGGTGGTTTTTTGTTTTGTTTTGTTTTTCAAGGTAGGGTCTCACTCTAGCCCAGGCTGACCCACATAGTCACAAGCTGGCCTCAAACTCACAGCGATCCTTTTACCTCCGCTTCCCGAGTGCTGGGATTAAAGGTGTGCCACACCATGCCTGGCAGAGAGAGAGAGAGAGAGACAGAGACTTGGTGCACCAGGGCCCCTAGCCACTGCAAATGAACTCCAGATGCATGTGCTCCTTTGAGCCTCTGGCTTTATGTGGGTACTAGGGAATTAAAAACTTGGGTTGTTAGGCTGCATGGGCAAGCACCTTAGTTGCTGAGCCATCTCCTCAGCCCTCAGGTGTCTTATTTAAACATGTAACTTGGATCTACAGGTGCCTGGCTAAAGAAGGTGTCACTGGGGGGTGGATCCTGGGGTCCAGCCCTAAGGTGGGTTTGGGGAGTGAGTCTGAATTCCAGCCGCAAGGTGTGAGAGAGCAGTCTAAGCTGTGTTGGTGGCTTTTGGTGTTTTCTGGCTAGTGATGGTCTCCCTCTGCTTGGACACGTGGAAGCAGCATCTTCTACTACTGATGGAGCCCCCCCACCCCACCCCCAGCCGCATCTGTAAGCTTGAAATCAATCCATTCTTCCCATAAACTGTGTCTGGTTTGGATGTTCATCCCAGCAACGTGGGGCTGTCTACAAGAGTCTCTAAAGCAGGCTGGAGAGACGGCTTAACGGTAAAGGTGCTTGCCTTAAAGCCTAAGGATGCATGTTTGACTCCCCAGGTCCCGCGTAAGCCAGACACAGGGTGTTGCAAGTGTACATGGTTATACATGCACACTAGGTGGCACATGCTTCTGAAATTTGATTACAGTGGCTGGAGGCCCTTGCACACCAATTCTCCACTCTCTCTCTCTTATATTAAAAAAAAAAAAAAAAAGGCCAGTCTCTAAAGCCATCTGGGATGAGTTTTCACTTGTTGATGGTCACCTGTCAAGAATCCACCAGAGACCAGCTGTCACCTCTCACCTGCCAGCTTGTAGCACCCCGGAAATGCTGAAGAGCCCGAAGTCTGTGATGACCACTTTGCCGTTGTCGTAGAAGACGTTCTTTGATTTGAGGTCCTTGTGAAGGATGCCCTTGGCGTGGAGGTAACCCATGCCCTGCAGGAAGCAAGGGGAGAGGAGTCAGCACAGGGAGGGATGAAAAGACAGGGGAACTGATGCTGACAAGGGGGACAGGAAAATGGCCCCTCATCCCAGGGGACTGGTTTTCCCTTTTTCTGCAGATGAAGACAGAAAAACATAAGATGCCAACAACAGTGAGAAAAACCTGGAAAACCCATGGATACAATCAATGTTTTCCTGAATGCATATTGTCAAAGACAATAAATATATTGTTCTCACTTAGGGACCAAGGGATCTGTAAAGGTTAGGTCCCTAGCACTTTCCTGTCCTGAGCAATATCCCTCAGAAATCCATCTTAGGATTTCATTTAAACTCCTTTTCTTTTGTAAATTTCCTACCCCCCTTCGTGTAAATTTTTTGAAGTCATTCTTAATTTTATTTATTGATTTGAAGGGGAGTAAGAGGCAGACAGGGATAGATAGAAAGAGAGAGAAAGAAAGGGTGCTCCAGAGCCTGTAGCCACTGCAAATGAACTCCAGATGCATGCACCACCATGTGCATATGGCTTGTGTGGGTACTGGAGAATCAAACCTGGGTCCTTAGGTTTTGTGGGTAAGTGCCTTAAGCGCTAAGTCATCTCTCCAACCCTAAACTCTTTTTTTTTTCAATATTTTATTTAATTATTTTGAAAGAGAGAGAGAGAGGGAAATAGAGAATGGGTGTGCCAGGGCCTCCATCCACTGCAAATGAACTCCAGATGCATGCACCACCTTACGCATCTGGCTTCACGTGGGTCCTGGGGAATCAAACCTGGGTACTTTGGCTTTGTAGGCAAGCGCCTTAATCACTAAGCTATTTCTCCAGCCCTGTTTACACTCTTTAAACAATAGTCAAGTGAAGGTAAGAGTGGTCTTCTAGCAACTATGGGGGATGTAAAGTGAGCCACCCAATCCACACACATATAAATATATTACATATATAAAATCCAAATATATAAAATTATCTATTTCACTTATCTATCTATCTATCTATCTATCTATCTATCTATCTATCTAGCCTTTTCAAAAGGCATGTAAGTCCACTCTCTCCTCAGGGTCCTCAGCAACTCTTCTCTACTGAAGCCTATTTACCAAGAGTGCTTTGCCTAGAACACTTTTTTCTTTCTCCCTTTTGATAAAGTTCTCAACTTTGCTCCATCAAATCAGCTCTATCTAGAACTCATTCCAGCACCACCAGAGCCACCATGAGCCCAGGGGTTTTCACTTGGGTACAAGTCTCTGGAAAAGGAACACTCTGGTTGCTGAGAGTGGGGCTGGGAGTGCCATCTTGTGAGTCCCTTCCAGCCAGCTGGCCACCAGCTGACAATCAGAGAAAAACCGAGAGCTTCCTGCCACCCTCCCTTGGGTTCTCAAGGGTGGCAGCCTACAGCATCAATCCATAGAGCTTGGAGCCAAAACGTCAGGTAAGAGGGAACAAACAGGGTCCCCCAAGTCATTAACCTACCACCACCCTCTGAGCCCTGAAGATCCGATTCCAGTGCGCTCTGCTTCCAGAAGGAAGGAAGAAACGAGTCTTGGAGAGAAAAGAGTGGGGAAAAATCTTGGGTTGGAGAGATGACTCATGTTCCACTCTCCAGATCCCATGTAAGCTAGAAACACAAGGTCACACATGTGCACAAGGTGGCACATGTGTCTGGAGTTCAATTAAAGTAGCCTGAGGCCCTGGCGTACCAATTCTCTCTTGCTCGCTCTCATTTTTTAAAAAAAGTAATAAAATAAAGATAATATTTCCTCTCCTAAATTGTTTGATATCTATCAGAGTGATATAGAACTAACTAGTAACTTAGTACCCAAGAGAACTGAGCAATTTACCTTTATTGCTGGCCCTTGCATATACCCAAATATCATGATAAGGAGTTACCAGGTAGAAACTAGAAGTTAGGAGACCATTCCTAAGGGTTTTACTCCTGTAGAATTCATACACATCACCTGGTATTTTTCAGGTCAAGTCTAATTTTTTAAAATTTTTGTTTGTTTTTATGTATTTCTTTGAGAGCAACAGACAGACATCGAGAGAAAGAGGCAGACAGATAGAGAATGGGTGTTCTAGGGCCTCCAGCCACTGTAAACAAACTCCAAATGCATGTGCCCCCTTGTGCATCTGGCTTACATGGGTACTGGGGAATCGAGCCTTGAGCCAGGGTCCTTAGGCTTCACAGGCAAGCCTTTAACCGCTAAGCCATCTCTCCAGCCCTCAAGTCTAATTGTTTTGAATTCTAGACTGATGGCTTAAATCCAGACTCCAAGACTCAAGATCACTGTAGGGCTTGTCAGAAGAGAGATGGATGGACCTTTCTAGAATTTAAGTAAGGGCCCTAGAACTTACTTTTACAATTTCTTGGGCAATCTGCCTGGTTTTGTTGACATCCAAGACGATCTTGGCGTCCCTCACCACAGAGTAGAGTGTCCGTCCTTTACAGAGGCTGCAAAACAAAAGAGCGAGGCCAAGTGAACCCCAGAGCTAGTTCTGGGGTGAAGATCTATAAGGAAGTCTCCTTATTATTCTTTAAGAATGTCAAGGGCTGGGGAACTAGCTAGTCAGTAAAGTGCTTGTCTCACAAACATAAGGACCTGATTGAGTGTCTAGAACCTAAGGAAAGAAGCCGGGCATGGTGGCACACATCTGTAATCCCAGCACTTGGGAGGCAGAAGTAGGAGGATCACTGTGAGATCGAGGCCACCCTGAGACTCCATAGTGAATTCCAGGTCAGCCTAGGCTAAAGCAAGACCCTACCTTGAAAAACCACACACACACACACACACACACACACACACACACACACACACACACACATACACGAACCCAAGCAAAGAATACCAGGGCTGGGTATGGCGGCATACACCTTTAATTCCAGCACTTAGAAGGCAGAGGTAGATGGATTACCATGAGTTCGAGGCCACCCTGAGGCTACATAGTGAATTCCAGGTTAGTCTGAGCTAGAGTGAGACCCTACCTCAAACAAAACAAAACAAAACAAAACAACAACAACATAAAAGAATATCAGCAGGCGGCAGGAACGGTGATGCACATCTGTAACTGTAACCCCAGCCCTAGGAGACAGAGTCACACAGGTTCCTGGGGCTCCCTGGCCGGCTATTCTAGCCTAATTGGTGAGCTCCAGGCCAGTGAGAGATCTTGTCTCAATACCTTCACAAGACCTTCATAATAGGAGAAAAAGATGATGACAACAAGCTAAAAGAAAGATTAATGGAGAGAGGGAGGGGATATGATGGAGAGCAGAGTTATGAAGGGGAAAGCAGGGGAGGGGAGGGAAATACCATGGTTTGTTGTCTGTAAGTATAGAAGTTGTCGATAAAAATATATATATATATATATATATATATATATATATATATATATATATATTAAAAAAAAGAGGTGGACAGTGCCTGAGGAACAACACACACTCTGGCCTCCACATGCACATGCATACATGTGTGCCTGTATATGCATGGACAGTAACATATATATGAATATTCACTTATATACATGCACATCACCCCCCCCACACACACACACACATGAGTAAAAAATGCCAACCACTTCCTGGAGTATAGAGATGCCTGTAGGCTCTAGCCCAGTCCAGAAATAATTCATCTACTTGGGGTGTCTTTCTTTTCTTCCTCCTCCTCCTTCTCTCTCTCTTTTTCTCTGTCTCTCTTTTTTCTTTTCTCTCTCTCTTGTTGAGACAGGATATCTTTATTTGTCAAGGCCAGTCTTCAGCTCGTGAACCTCCTGCCTCAGCTTCCTGGGTCTGGGGTCACAAGTGTGCATCATCAGCTCCCATCTAAGGCGGAAAGTTGTGCAAAAACCAACAACTTCCAGTTCTTCAGACGCTGCTCAGAATCACCGTCTGACGTTTGTCCCACGGGGAGTCTCCATGTATGAGGACAATGATGAGAGACCAGCCCAAGCCGTGGCAGTTGCGTGCTAAGGGCCATCAGCACATGACACACTCGCTCTCTCAGCGGGGGAACATAAACACTAGAGGCCCGCTCTTCAGATGGCGTCTACATGAGGGCTTTTCAAGCCGTCTTCAGTCCTACTGAGTTCATCCGGAAGATCAGTGATTAAGATGAGTGACAGGATGAAAGAGGACACTGGAGTGCCACTAACACCTCATTTGGTCACTGCACGCACGATCTCCCTTCCGGTCCTCCCCAGTGAACTCTGACCCCAGTACAGAGCAAGTGCTCTTTAAGCAGTCACTGGATGAGTGAGTGAGTGAGTGAATGAATGAATGAATGAATAATGAACTCTGGATTCACCAAAGAACCCCCAACCCTTAGCATTGGACTGGCTCACATGAGCCAATGCTGGCTGAGAGAAGAATGGATGTCACTGTGAAAATTAGTTTCCCACCTATATCAAAACAGCTGCTTTGGGCTGGAGGGATGGCTTAGCAGTTAAGGTGTTTGCCTGCAAAACCAAAGGATCCAGTTTCGATTCCCCAGGACCCTTATTAGCCAGATGCACAAGGGGGCGCATTCATCTGCAGTTCGTCTGCAGTGGCTGGAGGCCCTGGCACACCCATTCTCTCTCTCTCTCTCTCCCTCTTTATATAAAATATTATAATATATAATATTATAAAATATTATTTAAATAAAATATTAATAAAAAAGAACACTATTTTAAAAAACAGCTGCTTTAATGTGTTTTTTTTTCTTTTTGATGTATGCATGTAAGTGTGTGGTATATGTGTATGCATGTGGGCACACATGTAGCAGAGCATGTGTGCACATGTGTGTGTACATGTGGGGGCCAGAGGCCAATGTCAGGTGTCTTCCTCAACTGCTCTTCTCTTTTTTATTTAAATATTTTTATTTATTTGTGAGCAGAGAGAGAGAGAGAAGACAGAGAGAGAGAAAATGGGGGCACCGGGGCCTCCAGCCATTGCAAATGAACTCCAGATGCATGTGCCACCGTGTATCTGGGTTTATGTGGGTGCTACTGGGGAATCGATACCCCATTGTTGGGCTTTGCAGGCAAGTGCATTAACCACCTAGCCATCTCTCCAGCCCCATGCTCTCCTCTTTATTCGCTGAGGCAGTCTCTCACTTGAACCCAGACTTGCACTGGGGAATCGAACCTGGGTCCTTAGGCTTTGCAGGCAAGTGCCTTAACTGCTAAGCCATTTTTCCAGCCCCTGGATCTGGTTTGACCCTCCCTACATCACCCTGGTGGGCTTTGTCTACAGAAACCTCATGGATCCAGACCTAGCTGATGCAACCAGATCTCTTGGAGGAGAGCTAGGGTGGAGACAGATGTAAGAATTATAGTTACCCAAAAGAAGAAATACAAATGGCATATAAACATCTAAAAAAGTGTTCTACATCCCTGGTCATCAGCAAAATGCAGATTAAAACTACGCTGAGATTCCATCTCCTGTCAGATTGGCTACCATCATGAAAACAAATGACCATAAATGCTGGCGAGGATGAGGAAAAAGAGGAACCCTTCCTTACTGTTGGAGGGAATGCAATCTGGTCCAGCCACTGTGGAAATCAGTGTGGAGGTTCCTGAGACTAAAAATAGATCTACCTTATGACCCAGATATAGCACTCCTAGGCATATATCCTAAGGGCTCATATCACTACCTTAGAGATACTTGCTCAACCATGTTTATTGCTGCTCTATTCACAATAGCTGGGAAATGGAACCAGCCTCAATGTCCCTCAACTGATGAGTGGATAGTGAAGATGTGGCACATTTATACAATGGAGTTCTACTCAGCGGTAAAGAAAAATGAAGTTATGAAATTTGCAGGAAAATGGATGGATCTGGAAAGGATTATACTAAGTCAGGTAACCCAGACCCAGAAAGCCAAACGTCGTACATTCTCTCTCATATGTGGATCCTAGCTATAGATGATTGGACTTCTGTGTGAGTAGGAAGAAAACTCAGTAGCAAAGGCCAGTAAGCTAAAAAGGAGATATAGAGGGAATAGAAAGGAAGGGATGGGGGACTTAATAGGATGTATATGTGTAAGTAGAAGAACAGATTAGTGGGGGTGAAAAGGCCTAAGTGAGGTCAGGGGAAGATATTGAGTAAATGAAAGGTGGGGGGAGGGCTAATCAAAATCTAAGAGGATATAAACAAGTTATATGGAAACATACTTTTTTTGGACAATGGAACACTCAAGAGCCATAGATTGTTACTAGAAAATTTTCAGTGCCAGGGATGGGATACCTTCCAGTGAGTTGCTGGCCAGGGAGGTCCGTGATGCCCCCCAAACATTACAGGCCATTGCTGAGGCCCTTGGTTTCCCACCAGGAGTAGATGGTAAGACCCTATGCTGAAGACTCCAAATACTTGGGCTGCAAGGCCACTGAGAAATCCTGCTGGAACTGAGATGAAAACTTCCTACATGTAGACCAGCTGACAGAAAAACTGGAAGAAGCCATTCTGCATGCAGTTCAATGGAAGAGAGAGAAATCACCAGTGGAGATACTCAACAGTGGACACTGCAAGCCTTATATTTGACCATCCAGGCCAAATGAGCCAAATGGGTGCAATAGTGGCACATCTGTTATGGAGGAAACCAACTGCCCTCTAATTGGACTGGAGGCCCACTCAATGGGAGGGAATACATCCCTGATACTGAAAACCTACAACAGAGGTAGTCATGAGCCCTAGGGGTATAACATCTGCTGCTGTCTGGCTAAATGTATATACTATGCTCATCAAACTTCCCAGTAAGCACTTAATATTCATACCTATATATTAATGCTACTCTCACTTTTGGCTAGAGAACCTTCTCTTTTTAGATGGCAGTAACCTTGGGATGACTTAGAAGTCACCATGGTGCTGGAAAGAAGTGACAGAGGAGTGCTCAGCATTGCAATATCTCTATCACACCTTCCAAGGCTCAGGGTCCATTGTGGAAGAGGTGGTGGAAAGAATGTAAGAGCCAAAGGAAGGGTAGGATTCCTTACAACGTGCTTCTCCAGACACAAAATGGCCTGGATATCCATGACTTCACAGGGCCTGACACTACCTACAGAAGACCATCATAATAGGAGGAAAAAGACCATGACATCAAAATAAAAGAGAGACTGATTGAGAGGGGGTGGGTATTTGATGGCGAGTGGAGTTTCAAAGGGGAAAGTGGAGGGAGGGAGGGAATTACCATGGGATATTGTTTACAATTGTGGAAAATAAATTAATTTTAAAAAAAGAAGAAAAAAAGAACTATAGTTACTATCTCATTTTCTGGGACAAAACACCCGACCCAAAGCAGCTGATAGGAGCATTTTTTTCTTTTGGCTTACATTCTCAAGGGGAAGTTTCATCAGGGCAGGGAAAGGAGGGCAGAGCAGAGGCTGGACATCACTCCTTGCCATGGCAGCTGGCAGAGATCAGCAAGAGAGTGAGCTGAGCTCTGGCAAGGGGGAAGCTGTGCTATAACACCCCAAAGTCTTCCCCCCAACGACACACCTCCTCCAGCAAGGCTCCACCTCCCAAATTTCCACCAGCAAGGGACCAAGCATCCCAAACACATGAGTTTATGGGGACATCTCATCCAAAGGCTAAGACTGAAGGAAAAACAAGCAGGGGTCCAGGATGACAGGCTAGGATGTTCAGACAAGGCAGAGCACACGACCACACAGCTTCTCTGAGCTTGGAGTTCCTTGAAGCTCATGAAGGGGTCCTAATAGCTGTGTGTGGGGTAAAAGTGGGGAAAGGAAGGGCTTACTAAGCAAATGTAATTGGAGGCTCATGATATGTTGCAGTCAGCTTCGTGTTGCTGGCAGAAAACACCTGACCAGGAGCAGCTTGTGGGAGGTAAGGGTTTATTTTGCCTTACAGACTTGGCGTCGGGGGTGGGGGGTCGCTCCATGATGGCAGGGGAAAGCAATGGCATGAGCAGAGGGTGGACATCACCTCCTTACCAACATCAGGTGGACCACAGCAGCAGGAGAGCATGCCAAACACTGGCAAGGGGAAGCTGGCTATAACACCCATAAGCCCACCTCCAACAATACACCACCTTCAGGAGGATCCAGTCTCCAAACTGGCACCAGCTGAGGATGCAGCATTCAGAACACAGACCTTTATGGGGGACACCTGAATCAAACCACCCTATGTTACCTTCGTAAGTCCTCCCAACCCTGCAGGGTTTGTGACATCATCCTGTTTTGCAGGACAAGTGATAGAGCCCTGAGGGTTTGGGGCGGGGACCAGCTCATACAATCATGGTGTTAATACTTCTCCCATGTTCTCTTCCCCTGAGCAGGGGCTCAGTTATTAAATATGATTCTCAGCCACAAAGGGTGCAGTATAGCTGGAGGAGCAAAAGACACAGGCGGAGCCCCATATCGCAGCCACTGTTTACTGCCTATAGTGGCTTCAGGAAGTGATGTCAGCCTTGGTGTTCTCATTTGTAAGACGGGGATAACATAGACTGAGAGCTTTCTATGTACCAGGCACTGGTCTATGTCCCCATATCCCCATGAGATGGCTGTTCTCACAGTGATTCAAGGACTCCAAGATGCATAGTTCACATTTGAACATCTCTAAAGCCAGAGTGAGCCACAGTAATTGTTGGGGTGTGATGGTTGTTGATGCTGCCTTTCCTTATAATAATAATAATAATAATTATTATTATTATTTTTGATGTGGGATCTCACTCTAGCCCAGGCTGATCTGGAATTCACTATGTCGTCTCAGACTGGCCTCGAATTCACAGCAATCCTCCTACCTCTGCTGCCTGAGATGTGCGCCACCACATCCACTTTCTTTCTTCACAGCACATAAAGCCATTGGTGCACATCATAACTGAGGGTGCCTACAGCCAATGAAGTATGGTCCCAGCTCTGTGTTGAAGATGAGGGTGCTGGGTCAGAGAGTAAGTGGACAGGATTCTTCTGTTGTTACTAGGGATGAAACCCAGGGTCTCACCCATGCTAAATAAGCACTCTATGACTAAGCTATATTCCCAGCCCTTTTGCTTTTTAATTTTTTTTTTTTTATGAGAGAGACTTGGTGTGTCAGGGCCTTAGCCACTGAAAACGAACTCCAGACGTGTGCGCCACCTGTGTGCATGTGTCTCCTTGTGCATCTGGCTTATGTAGGTTCTTGGGAGTCGAACCTGGGTCTTTAGGCTTCGCAGGCAAATGCCTCAAATGCAAAGCCATCTCTCCAACTCCCCCCTTGCTTTTTATTTTTTAATTTTTACTTATGAGAGTACAGGAAGGGAGGGAGAGAATGGGCATGCCAGGGCCTCTAGCCACTGAAACAAACTCCAGACGCATGTGCCACCATGTGCATATGGCTTATGTGGGTTCTGGAGAACTGAAACTGGTTCCTAAAGCTTGCAGAGAAGTGCCTTAACTGCTGAGCCATCTCTGCAGCCCTATTTTTTAAAATATCTTTTTTAAACTTTTAAAAATTTATTTGAGAAAAAACAGAAAGAGAGAAAATATGGGTGTGCCAGGGCCTTAGCCACTGCAAATGAACTCCAGATGCATGTTCCACTTTGTGCATTTGGCTTTATGTGAGTCCTGGGGAATCAAACCCAAACCATCAGGCTTTGCAAGTGAGTGCCTTTAACCACTGATCCACCTCTCTGGCCCTCTCTTGACTTTAGATATTTTTTGTTTATTTTATTTATTTATTTGAGAGCTACAGACAGAGACAGAAAGAGGCAGATAGATAGATAGATGGGGGGGGGGGAGAGAATGGGCACGCTAGGGCTTCTAGCCACTGCAAACGAACTCCAGACACATGTGCCCCCTTGTGCATCTGGCTAATGTGGGTCCTGGCTAATTGAGCTTCACAGGCAAGTGCTTAACTGCCAAGCCATGTC
This sequence comes from Jaculus jaculus, assembly GCF_020740685.1. NCBI lineage: Eukaryota > Metazoa > Chordata > Mammalia > Rodentia > Dipodidae > Jaculus > Jaculus jaculus. Next base: position 18,418,215 of record NC_059114.1, on the reverse strand, counting down.
TCCAGCCCCTCTCTTGATTTTGAGACAGGGTCTTACTCAGCTGGCCTTATGGACACTGTGTAGTCTAGGCCAGCCTTGAAATTGCCATCCTCCTGCCTCAGCCTCTTTCATAGCTAGAATTATAGGCCTATGCCACCAGGACCAAAATTGGCAAGTTAAAATTTGTATGTGTCTACTGTATGAAATGCATTTTGATGAATATACATATCGTGGAATGACTAAATCAAAACACCAAGCTGATCAACATACATTTTTCTCAAATACTAATATTTTTGGTGAGACTATTTACAGTGTATTCTTAGTGATTATGAGGTATAAACGTGTATTAACTATTATTATTAACTATAGTTAACCACGTTAGACAATAGATGCCTTGAACCTTTTCTGATTGAAAGTTTATGTCACATGACCATGTCCCACCCTCTCACACTTAAGTCCTCACCACCACATCAATAGACCTGGACCAGGAGAACTAGAAGGACTGGGAAGATGGTACTGGCTAGGGGCAGCCACATCTGAAAATTGAACACTGGTCCTCAGCCCAGCCCGGCCACTATGAGCCTCTGAGGCATGCAGGCCTCACTGCGTCCCACCCAGCACGGTCTCCACCATATCTCTAACAAGCTGTGGCTGAGGTCAGCTACCAGAAGGCCTCCAGAGATGTCCTTCACTCGAGATCCTTGGGAGTGGACAAATGTTTATCGTACATGGTAACCAGACTTGGCAGATGTGGCCGAGTCGAGAATTGTGAGGTGCGTAAATTAAACTGTGATCATCCGGGTGGGCTCCAAGGGGAAGATGAAACAGAGAGGCGGGGGGATGTCTGTGTACAGAAGACGAGCTAGAAGTAATGCACGTGAGACCTAGGCCACCAGTGGAGTGTAGAAAGAGGACGCAGGGTGGCTTCCAGAAGCTGGGAAAACAGAACATGTGATCCCTGGAGCCTCCGGGAGTAACACAGCCTGTCTACACCTTGATTTTTGAACCCAGTGAGCCCATTTGGACATCGAGCTTCCAGAGAAATTACTGCTTCCAGCCATAAATTTGTGGTCACTTGTGACAGGAGATGTAAGTCACTAATCCTGTAGGTGGGTGTGGGATAGAAGTGAGGCCATGCAGGCACGGTGTCTGCTCATGGAACACATTCCCACAATGGTGGCTTCTGTGACCATTTTCCAGCGTCCCTGTGTGGTTTGAACACTATGCCATTCTCCCCCTCTCCCTCCTTTTCCCCTCCTCCTTCCTCTCCTTCTTCTTCTTTTGGTTTTTCAAGGTAGGGTCTTGCCCATGCCCAGGCAGACCTGGAATTCACTCTGTATTCTCAGGCTGGCCTTGAACACAGGGCGATCCTCCTCCCTCTGCCTCCGGAGTGCTGGGATTAAAGGCGTGCGCCACCATGCCTGGCGTGTCATTCTCTTCTTGTCCCCTTCATCACTGAGTCCCTGCCCAATCCGCCTACCCCAGGACCTTGGCCCATGTTGTTTTCTCATCTTGAAGGGCTCTCCCTTCCTGCCTCAAAAGCTTCTCTTGGTCTCTCTGATTAGGGTCACCTCCCACTCCTGATCCTCAGAGCATGGACTCAACTTCTGCAATGCCAGCGGCAGTTCTTTGGCTGCACACATGTTAGCTAGATGCTGTACTTCACTGATGGCTGTTGTCACAGTCACCTTCTCATGGCTGGGACAAAACACCCAACCAGAAGCAGCTTATGGGAGGAAAGGGTTTATGTCCGGCTTACATTTTGAAGGGAGGTTTCAGCAAGGTGGAGAAAATGGAAGGGGTGGGAAGCTGGGATTCATATTTCCACAGCAGCAGAGAGGAGGTCGAGAGACTGAACTCTGTGTGGCCAGCGAGGCTGGGATCTAACACCCCAAGACTCACCCCAGTAACACAGCTCTTCCAGCAAGGCTCCACCTTCCAAAGGCTCCGCCAGCTGGGGATTAATCCAAAACACATGAGGCTAAGGGGGATATTTTATATTCAGGCCACCAGAACTGGCAACTCCATGAAGGCAGAGATGTTAGCTCTGATACCCACAAGCACGAAATGAATGGATGGATGTGCTCAGGGTCACAGATCTCCACCTTATCAGACTGTCCCCACAAATGTTTGAATGTGTTCTCCCAGAACTCATGTATTGGAGACGCTTGGTGTGGGGGCACACGCCTTAAATCACAGCTCCTGGGCAGGCTGATACAGGAGAGTCACAAATTTGAACCCAGCCTTTGTGACTTAGCAAGACTGTGTCTCATAATGAAGTTGAAAAGGGCTGGGGGTGTATCTCAGTGGTAGAAGGCTTGCCTCACACACACAAGGCCCTGGTCCCATCCGTAGTAGGAAAAAAAAAAAAAGCATTAGAAACTTAATCCCCAAATTCATATGTTACTGGTATTTGGAGGTGGCTTTGGGATCATAATTTGGATTAGCTAAGGCCATGAGGGTGGAGTCCCCAGGTGGGCATTAGAGACTTTATAAGAAGGGGGGCTTGAGTTAGGATGCTTGTCCTGCGGGATACCCTTGCCATGTATGCTGTAGCAAAATGCTCTCACCACATACAATACCATGCTCTTTCCAGCCTCCAGACCCATGAACCACACAAACCTCTATTGTTTATAAATTATCTGACCTCTGGCATTTTGTTGTAGTAATAGAAAAAGAACTAAGATCCACCCCCACTTTCCATACTCTAGGGAATGAGGGTTCCATCACAGCATCACCACCAATATAACAACAACAAAAAACCAACTTATTGTGTGTGGGAGGGGGTGTCTGTATCTTCAATTTATTTATTAGCTCATGAACTTGATTTTAGAGCTCCAAAGGGCTCTGGTAAAGGACAACAAATGGTTTATCTGGTCTGGAGGTACTGGTCTTAAATGGACACCCCCCTCCTTACATGGAGCAGGGCCGTCCCAGCGCTCCTCCGTCTGCAAGAAGTCTGCTGGGCCCGGAGGAGTTTAAGTTGCTGGCTGGTGCTCTACAGAGTACAGCAGCCCAGGACGCCCCCGGCAGAGCTTAGCAAAGTCGGGCTGCCTCGCCCCACCCCCAGAGCCTCCTCTGCTTAAAGATGTTTGGGGTAGAATCTGAGAATATAATGTCATCCTGATGCGGAGGACTTGGAACTCCACCTGAGAGCCTCTGCTCAAAGCCTTTCATCTTCCCAAGGCCACAGGTAATGAGTCAGGTTCAAAATCCATTGATTCAGTGCTAGTGTGGGCCTGGCGGGGTCCCAGGTATGGAAGATGAGAGTGTGCAGCACTGACCTGGACCTTGATCCCACACAGCTGTCTTACCGGAGAAGGAAGGATAAGTAAGAAGCCAGAGTTGGGTGAGGTGCCACATGCCTTTAATTTAAAGCTCAAGAGGCAGCGTAGGAGGATCACCATGACTTTGAGGCCACCTGAGACTACATAGTGAATTCCAGATCAGCCTGAGCTAAGTGAGAGCTACCGTGAAAAACCAAAAAATTAAAAAAAAATTTTTTAAATGAGGGCTGGAGAGATGGCTTAGTGGTTAAGGCATTTGCCTGTGAAGCTTTAAGGACTCAGGTTCGATTTCCTAGTACCCATGTAAACCAGATGCACAAGGTGGTTCATGCGTCTGGAGTTCATTTGCACCCATTCTCTCTCTTTGTGGCTGCCTCTTTCTCTGTCACTTTCTCAAAATAAGTAAACAAATAAAATATTTCAAGAAAGAAAAAGAAGCTCGGGGGGGGGTGGGGGAGGAAAGCCAGCAAGTAGGGAAGGGTTCAGGGAGGTGCCTGTGTTATTAGACAGTCAGCAGATAAGGTGGTGTGTGTGTGGTGTATGCATATATGTGTGCAAATAAGTGTGCCCTGTGTGAAGCCTGCATAGGTCAGAGGAAGACGTCAGCTGTCCTCCTGTGTAGCTCTTCTGCCTCATTTGCCTAAGACAGAGTTACTCAGCCTGGAGCTTCCTGTTTTTCAACTAGACTGGCTCCCAGCAATCCTCCTGCCTTTTTGTCCTGCAGCGCGGCGCTGGGGGTTATGGGCATATATGGCCACATATGGTTCTCTTGTCCAGAGGGGGAGACAGAGACAGAGACAGAGACAGAGACAGAGACAGAGACAGAGAGAGAGAGAGAGAGAGAGAGAGAGAGAGAGAGAGAGGGAGGGAGAGAATGGGTGCACCAGGGCCCCCAGCCACTGCAAACAAACTTCAGATGCTTGCGTGGTACTGGGGGAATCGAACCTGGGTCCTTAGGCTTCTCAGGCAACCCCCTTAAACACTAAACCATCTCTCCAGCCCTCCCACATCTGGCTCCTTTTATGTAGGTGTCTGGGACAGAACTCAGGAGCTCATACTGTGCAGAAAGCACTGTTACTTGCTAAGCCATCTTCCCAGTCCCTGGGGGCTTCTTTAGTGAGAGTGGCCACGGAAGAGCGCTCTGGGAGAGCCAAAGGAAGCCTGGCACGTGGCAATCTGAGGGGAAGAGTGCCCTGACATCGGTGGGTGTCGCATGCTTGAGTAACCCAGGCCATAAGCTTAGATTCCACAGGGCACAGCCAGCGTTTGCCCTCCCGAGTGTTTACCCTCTGACTGAAAGACATGGGTGGCAGCAGTCCCAGGCTCTGTCTGATTGGAGTTCCGCAGGCACTTGGTTACAAAATCAGTTATTTTTTTTAAAAAAAAAAAAAAAAAACAGCTGTCAGAGAGGATTCACAGCCTTCCATTGCTCACTGGACTCTAAGCACGCCCCACTTCTCAAAACTCAAGTCCTACTTAATCGTCCCAAGCACTTCCCCGTCCTGAGAGCACATCACTCACGTTCTGAGTGACACGTTGCACGCCCTCCCCCCATCAAATTCTAGCCTCGGGCAAACTCTGACTTCCTGGCAATCCATGAATCTAACACCAGAGATATTAAATCTGCAAACTCTAGAGAGTTTATAATAAAACATGCCAGGTTAGCTTCTTATAAAAAAGGGGAAATGCCAGGGAGCAAGTGAGAAATGCCAGCTGTTTGTCACCTGCTTAGCCTAAAAGTTGAAGAGTCTATAAAGGAAGGTCTTGCTCCTGGAAGGCTCGCAGACAGGAAGGATGGTGGTGGAGGGGCAGAGGTGGAGGCGAGGTGCCCATGGTGTGTGTGTGTGTGTGTGTGTGTGTGTGTGCGTGCATGCGAACAAGTGGAGGCCATGAGGTTGATGTAGGTGTCATCCTTAAACTCTCTCTCTACCTTAAAAAAATTTTTTTTTCAAAACATTCATTTATCTATGAAAAAGAAAGAGGGAGAGAGAGTGGGCATGCCAGGGCCTCCAGCCACTGCAGACAAACCCCAGGCACATGCACCCCCTTGTGCATCTGGCTTACGTGGGTCTTGGAGAATTGAACTGGGGTCCTTTGGTCTTGCAGGCAAGTGCCTCACCACTAAGCCATCTCTCCGGCCTTCTTCTTCTTCTTCTTTTTTTTTTTTTTTTTGTTAAATTCATGAGACAGGGTCTCTCGCTGAACCTGGAGCTCACCAGTTCAGCTGGTCTAGCTGGCCAAGAGGCTATGGGGATTCTCCTGTCTCTGCCTGTGTTGGGTTATGGGCACACATAGCCAACCTGGCCGGCTTCTTAGGTGAGTTCTAGGGCTCCAAACGTGGGTTCTTATTGCTTGCATGGCAAGCACTTTACGTACTGAACCATCACCCCAGCCTCCAGCTTCCATTTCTTTCTTTCTTTCTTTCTTTTTTTTTTTTTTTTTTTTTTGAGATAAGGTCTCTCATCGGTCTGGAGCTCACCGACGAGGCTAGACTGGTAGGCAGGCCAGTGAACTACTAGCAATCCTCCCAGCTTTGCCCTCCCCATGCTGGAATTACAAGCATAGCCCACCATACCCAGCAATTTGAGTGAGCGCTGAAGAGTTGATCCCAGGTCTCCACACTTGTGCAGTAAGCGCTTTACCCACGGAGACATCTTCCCAGCCCACAGGACAGTGTTTACAAAAGAAACTTTTGGTCTGGAGAGATGGCTTAGTGGTTAAGGTGTTTGACTACAAAGTCAAAGGTCCCAGGGTCAATTCCCCAGCAGCCATGTAAGCCAGCTGTGCAAGGTGACACATGCATCTGGAGTTCATTTGCAGTGGCTGATGGCCCTGGCATACCCACTCTCTCTCTTTACCTCTCTCTAATAAATAAATAAAAATAAAATAAAAAATTAAAAGTGAAACTTTACCATTACTTCTTATTACCATGGAAAGCTAGAATCCTCAGCTCCAAATAGATATAAAAATAAAAATGGGGCTAGTGAAATGGCTTAGCAGTTAAGCCATTTGCCTGAGAAGCCTCAGGACCCCGATTTGATTTCCCAGGACCCACGTAAGTCAGATGCACAAGGGGGAGCATGCATCTGGAGTTCATTTACAGTGGCTAAAGGTCCTGGAGCACCCGTTCTCTCTTTCTCTCTCTATACCTCTCTCTCTCAAATAAATAAGTAAATATTTTTAAAAACTTTAAAAAATGTGAACAACAAGGGCTGGAGAGATGGCTTAGTGGTTAAGCGCTTGCCTGTGAAGCCTAAGGACCCTGGTTCGAGGCTCAGTTCCCCAGGTCCCACGTTAGCCAGATGCACAAGGGGGCGCACACGTCTGGAGTTCGTTTGCAGAGGCTGGAAGCCCTGGCGCGCCCATTCTCTCTCTCTCCCTCTATCTGTCTTTCTCTCTGTGTCTGTCGCTCTCAAATAAATAAATAAAAATTAAAAAAAAATGTGAACAACAAAAAGCACATTAATCAACGAAGTCCAATCCTAGGCACCAGCCAAAGGCACTAAGACGGAGGGCCCTTCTTTTTGTAAGACCAACCAAAAAAAGTTAAGCCAGTGAGTGCTGGAACTTGTGCTGCGTGATGACTTTGTCCTTATTGTCACAGTGGTACGTGCAGTGACAAGGCAGGAGGGCCAACTCTTTGTTCGGGCGAGCTGCTATTCTAGTGGGGAGACAAGCAGTGTGCTTGCCGAATCATCGTTGGAGCTGCAGAGAAACATGAGGTGTCTCCAGCATAGGGTGGTCAGGGTGCTATGAGAGCAGGGACAGCCAGGTCATCCTTTCTTATTTGTTATTTATTTTATTTGTTATTTATTTCTTATTTGGCTTATTTGTGACAGTTTCTAACTGAGGGCTTCTTGTCAAGTCTCCCCAAGAAGATCGGTGGCATCTCGTCCAGGATGACGATCATCTTTGAGGGCCATCCAGGGTGTCAGAGCTTTCCAGAAGAGTCTCATAGAGTGCATCATCTCATTTGCTGCTTCTCCCACTCTCTAATATGATGTGGTTCTTCCCACCGAGGCGACAAGTCTGTCTAGGTGGGGACCCACACTGAAGAGTCAGAAGCTCCTGGATAAGATCCTTCGACTCCCCTGGTGTGTGATCGTGGTCAGATTACCAGAAATGTTTGGAAGTCACAGCTTTGTGAAATGTGATGTGGGCCACCTGAATAGAGGTCATACTCCAAGTGGCTCTGCCATGGGGCAGACACCAGCCGTTTACAGAGGACAGGAAGTTGTTTATTTTTTTTTTTAATTTTAATTTTAGAGACAGAGAGAGAATTGGCACTCCAGGGCCTCAGCCACTGAAGTTGAACTCCAGATGCTTGTGCCACCTAGTGGACATGTGCAACCTTGCACTTGCCTCACCTTCATGTATCTGGCTTATGTGGGATCTGCAGAGGCAAACATGGGTCCTTAGGGTTCGCAGACAAGCACCTTAACTGCTAGGCCATCTCTCCAGCCTGACAAGAAGCATTTTTGAGCCTCCTGTCTTTTGCTCAGGTGTGTGAGTGATGGTATATCTGACACCCACTCCTCAGCACTCCTTGGAGATTAAATGAGATTGAGGTGTCTTTTTAGGGGGCCTTCTTTCACAAAGTACAGAACTGAGAGCTTCTGGAGCCGACCTTCCTTGTTACAACATGGAAATAATTCACTTGCAGGAAGTTAAATCACTGAGCCAGGGTCCCTCACTGAGGAGGCAACATGGTCTGGATTTCAGTCCATATCTGAACCATCAAATCTGACCTAAGCTGAGACAAACCCCCCATATTAGTTGTTTTTCTTGTGATAAAAATCCCTGGCAGAAACAACTTAATGGAGGAAGGGTCCCCTCTGGATCATGGCTCCAGGGGACACAGTGGCCAGAGCGGCTCTTCTGGTGGCAAAATGGGAGTATGTGGCATGGCTTGTTCATATCTTGGCGGACTAGGAGGAAACAGAGGCCTCTGGCTGGAACATGAAGTAGGTGTCACTGATGTCACTTTCAAGGCTTGTCTCCAAAGACCCACTTCTTCTAGCTAGGTCACAGGCTCCAAAGCTCCAAAAACAGCACCACCAGCTGGGGAACCAGGGCTGAAGTCCTTGACCCCGGAGTGGAGGGGCGACAGTTCCCTCTCAGACCATAACATTTCCCTTCTCCCACACCAGGTCTTTCATTGCGCCCTCCAAATTCAAGGTCAGGTCAAGTCAGTTCTCTTCATCCATGCACTGCTTCAGTTGGGGGATTCACAGCTGCCACCCACAGACCAGCCTGCATGCCCAAGGTGGCTGGACCAAGGGTGTCTCCAAATGCTGCTTGGAACAATCTTGCCTACACTGGCAAGGGAAGAAAAGATGATCCTGGAACAGGAGAACAGATGAACGGAGGAATGTTAGACCTGTCCTCCTGGCCTGCGCCCATCGGAGCTGGGGAGCTCTGGGCGTAATGTCTTCACACAGGTAGTAGACCATGAGCCAAACCCAGTGATGCTTTCCTTAAGCAGCACAAGAAGTCTAAACAGATGCTGACCCCCATGGGCTTCCAGGGCTGGATTTTGAAACTTCGTCAGCTCTTGCTGTTGGCTGACCAGAGCCACATTCATTTTCCAGATGAACAGTGAGTCGAATTGCTGTTTTAAAAAATGTATACGTCTCTCACCTAATTTATATGCATTAAAAATCCACGCAGACGATGGATCCCAGGGTGTTAGCAGAGCGAGTCCCCAAGCACTGGGGCTTGGAGCTTTAAAACCTTCCCCCACCTCCCCGCCTATCTCTCCTTTCTAAGTTTTCTCCAATAAACACATGTTACTTTTGTAAATTAGGAAGAAAAAGAAAACAGGAAAAGAAGGAGGGAGAGGGAACTTGAGTCAGACTGCAGCAACAACAAAGCAAAACAACAACAACAAAAAAATCAGGGCTGGAGAGATGGCTTAGCGGTTAAGCGCTTGCCTGTGAAGCCTAAGGACCCCGGTTCAAGGCTCGGTTCCCCAGGTCCCACGTTAGCCAGATGTACAAGGGGGCACACACGTCTGGAGTTCGTTTGCAGTGGCTGGAAGCCCTGGCGTGCCCATTCTCTCTCTCTCTCTCTCTCTCTCTGCCTCTCTCTCTCTCTGTCTGTCGTTCTCAAATCAATAAATAAAAATAAATGAAAAAAAAAATTAAAAAAAAAGTCAGGTCGACCTGGCAAAAAAGTGAAATAAAAGTTGAGATCCTGCTCCAAGGGCTCGGCCATGTTTGCTGCTCTCAGAGATGTGGGGCGCGGGGGGGGGGGCATGTTTGCACCAGCTGTCGGTTGCATATGGTTTTGCATATTCTGCACACATGGAAAAAGCTTGCTGCATCTCAGCAAGTCAGAAATGGTCCCTCCCTGGAACAGTCTGATCCTCAGTGAGGAAAATAACCACCACTATCGATGAGAGAGAGAGAGAGAGAGAGAGAGAGAGAGAGAGAGAGAGAGAGAGGGGGAGAGTGTGTACGTGAGTATGCATGTGGGTGGTATGGGAACCTAACCCAGAGCCTTGTAAAGTATAGACATGGTAAGAATGACTTTACTTTTTAAATTTTTTTTTCATTTTTATTTATTTATTTGAGAGTGACAGAGAAAGAGGCAGATAGAGAGAGAGAGAGAATGGGCACGCCAGGGCTTCCAGGCATTGCAAATGAACTCCAGACGCGTGCGCCCCCTTGTGCATCTGGCTAACATGGGTCCTGGAGAATCGAGCCTTGAACCGGGGTCCTTAGGCTTCACAGGCAAGTGCTTAACCACTAAGCCATCTCTCCAGCCCAGACTTTACTTTAAAAAAATAATTATTTATGTATGCATGACAGAAAGAGGGAGAGAGAGAGACAGAATTGCTGCACCAGGGCCTCTAGCCACTGCAAATGAACTCCAGACACATGTGCTACTTTGTGCATCTGTCCTTACATGGGGACTGGGGAAATGAACCCAGAGGCTTTGAAGGCAAGTGCCTTAACCACTGAGCTCTCACTCTCCAGACTGTCTTTCCCATTTCTACTCAGAACACAACATCACATAGGAATGGAACCTTCTCAAATAGTCCCTGGGCATTAAATTAGCTGGACAGGTGTCCATCCCAGTGAGGTACATACCCAGCCACTCTAGAAGGCCTTCCTTGCAGACTGGCTTGGACTGGGCTGCCAGGGACACTGCCCCATGGAAAGACGTCCACAGTTGGATGACAAAGCCATTGGCACGACACACCCCTGGGCACACAGGGGCACATGTGAGTGCTCTAGGTGTGTGCCCGTGCCTCTTCCTGTGCACATGTGTAGATGCACACACGGATATCTGTGCCCATGGAGTATGCACATGTATGTCCAGGTGTATGAGCACGGTACACACATGCATGCATGTTTATTTTTAGGGTTTGGGTAAATGTTCTTCATCCATGTATAGGCTGTGGTCCAGGGTGGTGGTATTGGGAGGTGAGTACCTTTAAGAGGTGAGATCCTTAAATCATTGGGGGTAAATGTCCTCAAAAGGGATTCTCTTCCTTCTCTCTCTCTCTCTTTCTCTCTCTCCTTCACTCTCTCTATCCCCCCCCACACACATACCGTTTCCTTGTTTGAGACGTGCCCATTTGCTGTGATACCTTCATGTGTCAACCTCAGCAGAGACCAAGACTAAGGGATCTTAAACTTGAACCTTCCCAACAATTAACCAAACTAACCTTTCCTCTGTGTTACAGTGCTGGAACGCTGACTTACGTACTTACAAGAGTGCTGTTGTGTGAGCAAGCATACAGACATGTCTGCACAGCTTGTCTACGTAGGCGTTTGCTCTCTGTGACTGGAGTCAGGGGCAGCCATGCAGGGTACCTTCATACCAGCCTCAGAACAAACCTCTGATCCATCACAGAGGGCACTGAGTCTCTATTCCCCAGACTTTGAAAAGCTCCAAGAAGAAAACCAGTGACTTGCCTGCAAGTTCAGATTCCCAGGGGCTGCAGGGGAGGGGGTGTGAAGTGGACAATGACTGCTGATGGGTACAGTGCTTTTCTTTAAGGTGATAAAATACTTTAAATGTATATTTTGGCAACAGTTGACTAATTAAAATAACACATAAGACTAGCCATAAAATTGTATGGATACTTTAAATCAGTGAACTTAATGGCACTTTATGGAAATTTCTTAACATGGTTGTTTGATTTAAAAAGGGGGAGCTGGAGAGGTTGCTCAGTGGTTAAGGTGCTTGCCTGCAAAGCCTAACAACCCAGGTTCAATTCCCCAGTACCCATGTACAGCCAGACACATAAAGTGGCATAGGAGTTCGTTTACAGTGGGTGGAGGTTCTTGTGTGCCCATTCTATCTGTCTTTCTTCTCTCTCTCTTTTTTAAAAAAACATTTTATTTATTTATTTGACAGAGGAAGAGGAAGAGGAAGAGAGAGAATGGGCACACCAGGACCTCTAGCCACTGCACATGAACTCCACATGCACGGGTCCCCTTGTGCATTTGGCTAAGGTGGGTCCTGGGGAATCAAACCTTGGTCCTTTGGCTTTGCAGACAAACGCCTTAACCGCTAAGCCATCCCTCCAGCCATCCCTCTCTCTTTCTATCTGCTTGCAATAAACAAATAAATAAGTTTCACAAATCACTTCTCAGAAACCCTGCACTGAGAAACAGGGAAAAATAAGACATTTCATAACTTTTCCCACCAGAGAAGGAATCTCTACATACATTTTCTTTTCTTTTTTCTTTTTTTTTTTCAAGGTAGGGTCTCACTCTAGCCCAGGCTGCCCTGGGATTAGCTATGTAGTCTCAGAGTGGCCTCGAACTCACGCGATCTTCCTACCTCTGCCTCCCGAGTGCTGGGATTAAAGGCATGCGCCACCACGCCTGGCTCTACACACATTTTCAACAGCATATGCTCTGTCTCCTGTCCAGCAGAGAACGGTTGAGTTCTTTGTCTTGAAGTTTTGGAAATAGAAACTGGAGGGTCTCAGAGTCTAATGAGGCCTGGCTGGCAAGATTACCGTGTGGACTTTGAGAGGGAAATAAATTTGCAACCCAACAGGAATATAGAAACATTGAGAGCCAGGGGAATGTGCTGGGAGGGATTATTCCTTTCAGAAGAAATAGAGAGTGGGAAGGAGGCAGAACTTACAGGGAGACCATAGCACCTAATGGTTAGGAGCTTAGAATGTGGAGTCAGGCAGATCTGAGCTCCAGACCCAGTAATGGCACTCCGCAGCGTTGCACCTTTGGGAAAATTGCTTAGAATAAAGGCAAGTGGATGCAACAGTCTTCTTATAGGTTTGGGAGGATTAAATTAGAAAACTTGGGGCTGGTGAGAGAGCTCAGTGGTTAATGGCGCTTGTTTTGCAAGCCTGCCAGGCCCGACCTGGATCCCTCACAACCACAGTAAGCCAGATGCAGAGGGGGTGCGGAGTCCATCATCTCATCATCCCAGCATCCCGACGGCAGTGGGAGGTGCAGTGAGGAGAATCCTGAGGCTCCTGGGCCTGGTGGTCTGGACTTCCTAGCAGCGAACAAGAGCCAGGGAGACCCTGCCTTGACCAAAGTGCAAGGGGAAGACTGACACTCTAAGGTGGTCTTCTGAAAGCACACACACATGCACACTCAGGTGTGCGCACGCACACAGAGAACATAAATAGTGCTGGAAAGATGTCTCAGCTGTTGCAAAGCCTGATGTACCAGGTTCAGTTCCTCACTATCTAGGAAAAGCCAGATGCAGAAAGCGGCACAGGTGTCTGAAGTGGCAAGAAGCCCTGGTGCACCCATCTTCTCTCTCTCTCTCTCCTTGCAATTAAATAAATATACTTAAAAAATAAAGTAAATACAACTCTTGCATGGAAGATGCAGCATCTTTAGTCAGGTCTTGCAGCCTATTACTCAATCCCCCCACACACTTCCTAGACTCTAGTTATGCAGCATCATGTGACTGGCTCTGGCCAATCAAAAGTGAGTGTCCTTAAGGAACTTTATTTTTTAATTTTTTTAAATCATTTTTATTTATTTATTTTAGAGCAACAGACAGAGAGAGAAAGAGGCAGATAGAGAAAAAGAGAGAGAATGGGCGCGCCAGGGACTCCAGCCACTGCAAACGAACTGCAGATGCGTGCGCCCCCTTGTGCATCTGGATAGTGTGGGTCCTGGGGAATGGAGCCTTGAACCGGGGTCCTTAGGCTTCACAGGCAAGTGATTGACCACTAAGCCATCTCTCCAGCCCCTTAAGGAACTTTAAAGCCCATTTCCAGTCTCTCTCTCTCTGCCACTGTGACCAAAGAGGCTCTGGGATGGCACAGACTATCACATAATTAGATAGATTGGGTCCCTGAGCAACTTCATGAAAGACAGCTGCCCTGGGAGACTGCCTGACCTAGAGTTCACTGTATGTGAGCGAGATCCCCGGTTCTGAGGAAGCCCCAGTGATTTCAGAGGAATTCTCCTCGTAGCAGAAGCTCCGCCGAGCCTGACTGCAGGGTCGTGCAGAGAGGCAGGTGCTCAGAAAGCCCTCAGTCAATATCAGCTGTTGTGGTGGACAGCTGGACCTCACAATACCATCAGAAGAAAATAAAGAAAGGAACGATAGCAAAAATCAGCAATAAAAATAAAAAAAAAAGACTGTGTGCCAAGCTGGGCGTGGTGGCACACTCCTTTAACCCCAGCACTTGCGAGGCAGAGGTAGGAGGATCGCCGTGAGTTTGAGGCCACCCTCAGACTCCATAGTGAATTCCAGGTCAGTCTGAGCTAGAGATACTACCTTGAATAACAAAAGAAGAAAAGAAAAGAAAAACCCTAAACAAAGACGGTGTGGCGAGGGTCAAAGTTCTACAAGAACCATCACTTGAGCACAAATTTCTCCAGGGGAAGAATTTTTTTCCTTGGGTTTAAGAAACATGCTTTGCTTTTGCCACATCCGCACAGACATCTCCGTCTGCAGGAAACTGGGCCAGTCAGGAGTTTTAAAGAACCACAGGCAAATGGGAATCTCTGCTTGGTGAGATTCAATTTCATGTTTTTGTTAATAGCTTTCTCCTGCTTGTCCCAGATAGAAAAAGCAAGTCACCCCGGGGATGTGACCTCCCCTCTCACTCATTTAAAAACAGAAGATAAATGTCCAGAGAGATTAAAAAAAAAAACACGGGTGCCGTGCCCCGAAAGGCTGTCATGTGACAGTGTTGCGTCTTCATGGGAAAGATGAAAACTGCATGTAAGCCTATTACGAATATTTCCATTAGTCACCAAGCCTCACCTTGGTAATCTGTTTCCATCGAAAGTCCTGTCATTCCCCAAAACCCAATTTAGAAGGCCCCAGGAACAAAATGCAAGTTTGTGCCAATTTCTCAGAGACCAGTAAAAATCGTCAGTCAAGTTCATGTGGGTTTTTTTTTTTTTTTTTTTTCATTCTCTTTTAAGCCCTTAACTCCAGGGCATGGAAAAGAATTCCTTGCCAAGGTTCGCCTCGGTAATCTTGCCCTTCCAGACTCTCTTAAGTCCCACAGCACTCTAGCTTCTATCTATGAAGCTTTGAGGGTGAAGATGTCGGAGTCTTAAAGCAAGTGCCCTTCGATATCCGGGGTACATGGGCCTTCAGATGCTGGGTGCAGTTTGGCAGTGGGAGGTAGTGGGTCTGGGTCCGTGTGTAGGAGGAAAGAGTCAGGACCAATAGTTTTAGCCTGTGCCATCCCTTCTACAGTGAGGAAGCTACTGTATTATTTGTATCACCCTGAAGGTAGGTGGGTGTGGTGGTCCCTATGGTACACTGAGGAAACAGGAAGAGGGGATCAAACCAGCACATGATATATGTCACCTCTCACATCAAGTCCAGGCCCCAAAGCACTCTGCTTCCATGTTGTCTGGTTTTTCCTCAGGTTACCCCAGCCTCCTGCTCAACCCAATTCTGCTACTGTGATGGTTGCTAGGCAAGTACCCCCCCCCCAAAATAATAATAATTCCTGGGCTGGAGAGATGGCTTAGTGGTTAAGGCATTTGCCTACAAAGCCAAAGGACCCAGGTTCAAATTCCCAGGACCCACGTGAGCCACATGCACAAGGTGGCGCATGTGTCTGGAGTTCATTTGTTCATTTGCAATGGCTGAAGGCCCTGGCATGCCTATTCTCTCTCTCTTTCTCTCAAAGAAATAAAATAAAATAATTTTTTTCTTTTTTTTAAAATTTTTATTTATATATTTATTTGAGAACGACAGACACAGAGAGAAAGACAGATAGAGGGAGAGAGAGAGAATGGGCGCGCCAGGGCTTCCAGCCTCTGCAAACGAACTCCAGACGCGTGCGTCCCCTTGTGCATCTGGCTAACATGGGACCTGGGGAACCGAGCCTCGAACCGGGGTCCTTAGGCTTCACAGGCAAGCGCTTAACCGCTAAGCCATCTCTCCAGCCCAAAATAAAAAATTTTTGAAAAGGTTTAAAAAAATCTTTTGGAGCCTGGGTCTGTACAACGGGGGACAAATGTTCATGCAGACCTCTCTGAATGACTGTGAGCACTCTGTCACAAGGCACACGTGCCACGTGTCCAGATGTTAGGAGTCACCCGTGGAGATCGTGACACCTTCTGCATTGGTGCTCTGCAATACACCTCTCGGTCAGCATCATTTATTGCAACTCAAGTGAGCTACGGTTGACCTCTGGGTATCCAAAGGACGTTTGTTCCAGGATCTGCAGAACAGTCAATGTGGCAGGTGCCCAAGGCCCTGATCATAAAGCCGCTTGGTACCGCACACTGCTTATGCCCATCTCTCTGAGTGCTTTAAGTCATTTCTAGGTGACCTAGGACACCTAGTCCAACGTAGGTGCATTACAAGGGGCTGTCACGCTATGTTATTTAGGGGATAGCGGTAAGAGAGCAAACTCTCATGCATGGTCAGTTCGCACACAACTGTGGCAGACCTAAGCGCAAAGTGCACAAAGAAGAGACAGGAAATGTGTGGTGTGCTGGAGGGAGAGTGAGATCCGGGAGATGTGGCCGCAAGCAGGTGTGCCTGTGACCGCCCTCCTCGAATGCACTCCGTGTAGTACTTGGTATTCAGCTAATTCAAATTTCTCTCGTTAGAACTTTCTGGAATTGTTTTCCTCCCCAAGATTTTTTTTTTTTTTTTTTGATTCATGTTTGGTTGAGTCTGCAAATGTGAAATTTTGGTTAACATTAACAATTCCGTCTCTTCTTCCTCTATAGCCCGTTTATTCGAAAATGTCTCATTCTTCAGTGGACACTCCATCTGCACCAGTCACTGTCACAATACTATTAGCAAATGTGTGACAGAAGCAACATATGGAGGGAGAGGTTCGTCTGCGCTCACAGTTCAGGGGAGACCGGCCGTCATGGCGGGGAAGTATTGTACTAGGCTCCTGGGTGTGGTGGAAGGAACATGAGGCCACTGGTCTCATTCCTACCTCAGCAAGCAGAGAGCTCTGGCAGGAAGCAGGGCTAGGCTCTGCCCCTCAAAGTTCACCCACAGCGGCCAATTAGAGGCCCCACAACTTCCCAAAACAACACCACTAGCTGGGGACCAAGTGTTCAAAGACATGAGTCTGTGGGAGACATTTCACGTCCAAACTGTAACGGCCTTCCTTCACCCTCTGCACACGTCTGTTCAAAGCTTCTACTTGGTATAGTGATCGCTGGATTTTGCTTGTGTCTGTCTTTGCTAAGGTTTGTTTTTTTTTTTAAGTATATTTTATTTATTTATTTATTTAAGAGAGGGGGAGAAGAGACAGAGAGAGAGAGAGAGAGAGAATGGGTGCACCAGGTGCTCTAGCCATTGCAAACGAACTCCAGATGCATGCGCCTGCTTGTGCATCTGGCTTACATGTGTCCTGGAGAATCGAACCGGGATCCTTTGGCCTTGCAGGCAAATGCCTTAATCGCTAAGCCACCTCTCCAGCCTTTTGCCAAGGTTTTGAGGCCACTAGGGACAGGCCCGTCTTAGCTCTAGGGCTTACTACCTTCGGGTGAGATGAGTGGGTGGATGAGTGAATGAATGGACATATATTATTACCAAAGCTATTTCTGAAGATTGTTGATTGGGGACACCTGTTTTGATGATCTACAACTGGGAAGGGATCTGCAAAGTCAATATGCCTGCCACTGATATGGAGCCCCACAAACCATCTTCTCTATCAAAATTAGGAGCTAAATGTCAGGTCTCTCAGACGCAGTTTCATAGATTATTTCAACCAGACAGCCTGGAAGAATTAGACTCTGGATTCTTATTGGTTCTACATATTACATGTTACCATTCTTTCTGCTAGCCTGAAAGTGACATTTCTCTGCTTAGTCAATATCACCTCTCTTCCCACTTAGTAAACATTGATATACTTTCTTTCCTGAATTGTCTGTTGGTTTTAAGCCGGCGCTCCATCCCCGCCGGGTATGTGCATGGAAGGGTCTGTTTGCTTCACAGATTAAAAAATAACTTCATCTTGGTCACAGAAAATGCTTCGAGGGCTGGAAGAGATGGCTCAGCAGTTAAGATGCCTGTCTGCAAAAGCTAATGACCACAAAAAAAAAAAAAAAAAAAGCTAATGACCAGGGCTCAATTCCCCAGCACCCATGTAAAGCCAGATGCCTAGAGTGGCACAGGTATCTGGAGTTGGTTTGCAGTGGCGGGAGGCCTTGGTGCACCCCGTCTCTCTGTTCCCCTCTCTGCTTGTAAATAAGTAAGTAAAACTACTTACAACATGATTTGTACCATCCGTGAGCCCGTCTATAGCTTCCCAGCATAGAGGTGAGGATCACACCCCTGCAAGGGCGGAAGGGCGTCCATTTGGGGTGTTCATTCAAGAAGGAAGCCAGAGACGTAGACCTCAGCCTTTCTCCTTCAAGGAAAGGAACGAGAGGGAAGCCTGGGGCAGAGCTCCTGAGCTTCAGTGATGTGGGCTTATCCAGGGCTGACTCAGGCTCGGTTTCCTTATCTGCAGTAATGACGACAATACTGTCCCTCATGAACACTTGGAAGTGCCCGGGTGTGCACGCTGACTCTCTCACTACACATTGTCTTATCTTCCTGAGCCTCAGCGTTTCATCCACGAGTTGGGTTGAAAGCATTTCCTTCGCTCTTGTGAAAATCAAATGAGATAACGTCTCAGAAACAGTCGCGCTGTGCTTGGCTGGAAATGCAGACGATGTCGCTGTTATTAGCAATGTTTCAGCAACTACAGCTCAACTGTGTCTGAAGAGATGAAATGGAACATTCTAGAAATAAACAACACCTAAGCTTTTAAAGTTTTTTTTTTTTAAAAAAAGATTTGTTTTTATTCATTTATTAGAGAGAGGGAGGGAGGGAGGGGGAGAGAGAAAGAGAGAGAAGGGGTGAGCCAGGGCTTCTGGCCACTGCAAACAAACACAAGACGCATGTGTCATCATGTGCATCTGGATTATGTGGGACCTAGAGAATTGAACCTGGGTCATTAGGCATTTAGACAAGTGCCTTAACCGCTAAGCCATCTCTCCATCCCACAATACCTATGCTTTTGGGTTACAGGCCATTCTGGGCACCAGATGAAATCTCGTGTCATCTCACTCTGTCCCATCACCATAACACCAGGACATAATTCCCTTGGTCCAATGTTTTCTGTATTGTACATACTGCTCTCCCATTACTTGGTAGCCTCCTGTTGCCCAGAGCAATGACTACAGGATCTCAGGGCTGGTGTTCAAGTAGCACTTTGTTTTACTTCACACCGGCCCCAAAGTACAAGAGTAGTGTGACTCATGTATCCCCCCCCAAAAAAAAAAAAATGGCCGGAGTACTTTAAGTTAAATGATGAGAGTACTGAACATAATATGTAAAGAAAAGTAACTCGTGTGCTGAGTTGGCTAAGATCCACAGTATAGATGATATTCTACTTCTGCCCAGTGAAGAAACAGAGGGGAATGTGTTCGGTTGGATGTCACATCTCAGACCACAAGAGCTAGAGCCTGTGTGGATGGTAAGTACTGGGCTACGACAGAATTGGCATTGGGTAACATGGTTCAGGACCAGCTGCAGTTTCGAGCCTCCACTGGGGTCTTGGAACAAGTCCAATGAGGATAAAGAGGAAAACTGTAATCATAATAACACACTCATTTCCTTTCAGTCTTTTAAGTAACCCAAGGCAGGAGTCTGAACAGATGAGGGACTGGCTGTCTTCTGGCCCAGGCTTGACGCTGGGCAGCCCAGGAGATCCAGTGCAATGGAGGAGGGAGTTGGCAAGTGCCTATGTGCAGTTCAGCTGCAGTTGCATGGATGGGCACACAGTCGTGAACAGAGCCAGCTGCCCAAGGTGGCCTTAACCACTAAGCCCTCTCTCCAGCCCTCCTCCAGCATGTTTTAAGAGATCTGTGAGCTGTCTGCCAGCCACTATTATTTGTTTGTTCATTCACCATTCACTCACTTATTCATTAATTCATTCATGCATGCATGCATGCATGCATGCATCCATTCATTTAACAAATACATAATGAGTAGCTACTGTAATGCCAAGATGTTTCTGAAAGTGAGACAGAAAGTTGGATGAAGTAATGTCCCAACCTCGTGGAGCTTATGTTTCAGCACAAGGAGAAAACTCAAGAGAAAAATGAAGAAGGAATCTACAGAGAATGATAACAACAACAGCCACTAATGGTTAGATGTGCCCCAGGACTCCCGGAAGCATCTAATTAATCCTTAATGACAACCCAATGAAGTGGGTACTGTGCCATCCTCATTTGATAGATGAGGACTGCCAGGGCACAGAGAAGGTAAGTAACTTAGTTACTTGCCCAAGGACACACAGCTAAGGGATGGCGGGGGGAGGGGGAGTATGGGGTTTGTACAGCCTTTAAGAAAAACACCACGGCTCCAAAAACCACAGTTGTGCAATGGGCACACCCTCGCAGTGTGGTTCCAGGTAGGCTAGAGGTGCCATTACTTTCAGCCCTGCGCAGGATCTTTCCAGGAGGATTGTCCTCACATTGGACAGTGGGAGAGTGAGGCTTAGAGAAAGGATGTGACTTCCTGAGCCTGCTCAGACTCTAGGTAAGGGAGCCCAGACTGGACCCCAGATCCCCTGAGAAGAGAGGAGTAACTTCATCATCAACAAATGCCCTTACAGGGCTGGAGAGATGGCTTAGCTGTTTAGGCACTTGCCTGTGAAGTCTAAGTACCCAGATTCGATTCTCCAGGACCCAGGTAAGCCAGATGCGCAAGGTGGAGCATGTGTCTGGAGTTCATTTGCAGTGGCTAGAGACCCTGGCCTGCCTGATCATTCTCTCTCTCTCTCAATCTCTCTCTCTCTCTCTGCCTCTTTCTCAAATAGGCCCCGGGGTGGAGAGATGGCTTAGCATTAAGGTGTTTGCCTGCAAAGCCAAAGGACCCAGGTTCAATTCCCCAGGACCCAGGTAAGCCAGATGCACAAGGGGGTGCACATGCATCTGGAGTTTGTTTGCATGTCCATTCTCCATCTGCCTCTTTCTCCTTCTCCCTCTCAAATAAGTAAATGAAAAAATAAAAACAAAATTTTAAAGGCGCTTATGATTCCTGAGAACAGCTGAGGGTGTTTTGCAAGCCTCACCCCAAAGACACCTTCTGACGTCCCCCACCCGACAAGATAGGGTGGGACCACCAAGGTCATTTCTAACCTCCCCTGGGGCCTCATGAAGAGGCTCAAACCCCGGCCTTCCTATTTCCTTCCTGTTGGCCTCAGGATGTCACCTGGGGTTGGTCAAACAAGAGTGACAGTCCTATTCCCTCTGAAGGCATGCCATAGCATGATTCAAGTAGGTGTTTAGCGGGGGTTCAGGAAGCCAACCTTTCTGTGGGCCCCCACACTCTCCCAGAGAGAATCATTCAGCCCACCACCACAACTTTTAGAAACCGTGCCCCTGAGTTTTGCCCCAAGGAACCTCAAAAACCATTTGTCCTAACAGTGATGTGAGCTACGGATTGTAGAGCTCAGAATGTCAGGCACCCCAGAAACATGCCTTCCTGGCATTGTGATCGCATGGTCTCGTCTCCAGGGCTGTCAGAATTAAGACATAATAACTGACCCCGTTTGGAAGTGAAGAGTGGCCCAAAGTGCCAGAGATGGGATTGTATCTAAAGTCACAGGATAGGGCTGGAGGGATGGCTTGGCAGTTAAGGCACCTGCTTGCCCGCAAAGCAAAAGGACCCAGGTTCGATTCCCCAGAACCCGCGTAAAGCCAGATGCACAAGGTGGCACATGCGTCTGGAGTTTGTTTGCAGTGGCTGGAGGTCCTGGCACGCCCATTCTCTCTTTGTCAAATAACCAAATAAAAGTATATTTAAAGTCACAGGATGTTAGGATTCCTGTTGCCGGGCAGAGCTAATGAGTGTATTGCTCAGTAGTTTCCAGGCCGGGTTCCCTCACAGAATTACTAAGAAAGATTAATGAAAAAGAGACAGACACTCAGAATTCAATCCCAGATCGATTGACTCTCAGAGGTGCGAGGTGGAATAGAGAGAGGACTTGGTTAGAATTCAAGAGCCCCCTGGAAATTCTACTGTAGAGCCAGGGGTGAGAGCCAAGGGTTTAGACTTTGAAAAGAAAACAAGCTAAATCACCAAGCCTCTCTTGTTTTACTGCCACTTTTCTATTTGCAAAATACTTTTGCTGTTTCATTGACCACCTGAAACAAATCTATGGGCCATGCCTACTCCCATTCTACAGGTGAGCAAGCTGAGCCTCACAGAGGCCACAGGCTTGCCCAAGGCCACCCAAGACCAGGAAGGGAAGCCAAGTTTCCAGGACTAAGAGGCGTGCTGCAAATGAAAGGACCAGAGATCTTTTTTTTTTTTTTTTTTTAAATGAGAGGAGCTGGGTCCTTGGTAGGGTCTCACTCTAGCTCAGGCTGATCTAGAACATGCTCTGTAGCCCCAGGCTGGCCTCGAGCTCACAGCGAACCTCCTACCTCTGCCTCCCAAGTGCTGGGATTAAAGGTGTGCACCACCACACCCAGCTAAGGACTCTTTAAGACACAGGCAAAGAACATTAACGACATGACCGTGCATCTTCCATTTGAGAAGAGACTTGAGGGAACCGATGGATACTTGGCCCCACTCGTCCAAAAGATACCCCTGATAGGTTCATGCAAAGCTTTCCCTATCATGCGGAAACATGAACACAGACTGAGTTCAGACAAGATGGGTTAGGGAGAGAGCCCTAGGTGTGTTTCTTTAGGGGGGACTTTGGAGCCAAGGGCAGGTGTCCTGTGTTGCAAAGCAGAAGCCTGAGGGCTGGAGGTCCATCTACCCCCCTTTTCCCCCATAGTCCCATCTGCCCACAGTGTACTAAGGCTGCTATCCCAACTGCTTCTCTTGAGTGAGTGTACCCTACTGTGATCTTGTTTGAATTACTGATTTGCTTAGCAAACACTTTCACTATAAATAATGAATAAGTAAACTCCAGCTTGCTGCTGAGAAATTATTATGAGTTGGGAGTTAATGAGGTATAAAGTCAGCATTGAGTATCTCTGTTTCCAATCTGCGCCCTCCCCAACTCCCCGTCACCCTCAGAGACGTTGCTGCATAATCTCAGGGCTTCCCCGACCTCCAGTGCCCATGTCTACCCTCTGGCCACCTTCCTCGCCCTCCACGCTGAGACTAAGCTACTCCTTCTCCCCTGCCATTCTCTGGAGGTCTCGCCCTCTCTGCTCCTCTGTGAAGACTTGCCCCAAGTGAGAACCAAAGCAAAGCCAATGTGCTCGGGAAGGTGGTGGTGACTCTTCAAACCATGCTGCCTGTACCGTCCTTTGCGGGATCTGTTCTGGCCTCATGTGAACCTGGCCCCTGGTCCATTTTCGTGGCCAGGCAGTGGACTGGAATTCCCATCTCGGGATGCTTCCTGGGGCCATTGGCTAGAAGCCAGTGATACTAGAATGATGTGGATGGATCACAGCCTTACACTCTGCTCAGCCACGTGGCCGGTTTCAAGGACAATGGATTTAAGTGTGACATTCTGTCTGCTTGCATCCTGGCTCAGAAGAAAAGCCCCCAATTCTTCTCTTTCTTTTTTTAGTTTGAGAGAGAGAGAAAGAGAGGAGAGAGAGAAAATTGGCGTTCCAGGGCCCCAGCCACTGAAATCGAGTTCTGGATGCTTGTACTACCTAGTGGGCAGGTGTAATCTTGTGCTTACCTCACCTTTGTGTGTCTGACTTACGTGGGATCTGGAGAGTCAAACGTGGGTCCTTAGGCTTCACAGGCAAGTGCCTTAACTGCTAAGCCATCTCTCCAGCCTCCCCCTTCCCAATTCTTCTTTTTGGCACCAGGCAATGTCTGATGGGACGAGAGCTTCCAAAAGCTACTGCTGGAAGGCTGAGTTATATTAATGAGTGTGGAGGGGGCGGGGAGATGGATGGATAGATGAACAATGGGTGGAGAGATCAATGGTGGTTGGGTGGATAGGAAAGTAGGTGGGCAGATCTTGGGTATATGGATGGAAGGATGGGTGTATGGATGGAAAGACAGGCAGGTAGACTTGGCTAGATGGGTGGAGAATGGGCAAGGTGGCTGGATAAACAGAAGCACGGGTGATGGAGGGAATGAATGAGTGGATAGATGGGTGGGAAGATGCCCAATGGATGGATGAGAGAACTGGCAGATAAATGACTGGTAGGTGGGTAAATGAGACTGTGAATATAGGCCGAAAAATTATCTGATGGGCGGTCAGGTGAATAGGTTCAAGCCTGATGGTCCAGCTTGGATTAAACAGCGCAGACTAAGAGGTCACAGACAAGGGTGAGAAGGTGTAGGAGGAAGGACTTGGCCTGGGGGTCCCTTTTCTTTCCATGCCCTTCCCTCAGCTTCAGCCCCTGATGGGAGCAGCCCCTCTACCATGTACACAGCTTCTCCTTTTACTTCCCCTCTGTAGTGGGGGGGGGGGCAAGGTCAGACCGAGGAGGCTGAGAGTGGGAGAGGAAGGGACCCCAGAGCTGAGTCCCTGTATGCAGGTAGCAGCGCCCGAGCCCAGCCTGGATCTTCTGGCTCATTGACAAGACTGAATACCAGCTGTCTTGACTGTAAAGCCTACAGTCCTGAGCGCTGTCAGAGGTGGCCCAGGTTGCTCACCCTCACCGAGAAATCAGACCCTGGTGATCACGAGGCAACGGCAGTCCTCTGTGGTCTACAAACACTTGCAAACAAATCCACAGAGGCGCCTTGATCTGGGGCTGCAAGTCCCGGAGGGCCACGCTAATAACTGCCTCGGAGGCGCACATGTGGTTGGGGACATTCTGAAACATGTTGGGGGCCCTTCCCTGCTTTTGAAGGGGTCTGATCTAACTCCTTTGAGGCGTTCCTCTGGGTCTTTTGAACACCTAGAAGAAACAGAATCCTCGTTTGAAGAGGACTCAGAGACAAACCTTTTGATTAAAAGCAGGAGTAACTTCTCGGCTCTGGGCCTTTCTGTTGTCGTCAAAGAGAGAAGCTGCAAGGGAACTTCGGGGGGGGGGGGGCTCCTTTTCATCACTTGGTCTCAAAGGCAGACACTTTCCTGGAGGCCACGGAAGGGCTTGAGTCCCAAGACCAGGTAGATACTGCTTCATTAGCTATTAATATGACCACTCCATTATTTAAAGGTGACCCCATCTTTTTAATCCTGGCCACTTGGAACAGAGCATTCAGTTTTGCTATTTCTCTTATTTCTTCCTGTTCACCTAGGAAGATAATATACACACTCTTATTCCCATGTCAGCTCTGAGGACCTCCATGTATTGCACTGCATTGAATCCTCGCCTCAACCCTGCAAGGTGGGTCTGCCTTTATCTCTACTGATCATGGGGATACTGAGGTTCAGGAAGCCCATAAGACTAACAATATGAAAAGAGAGAGAGAGAGAGAGATCCTGGGCTAGAGAGATGGCTCATTAGTTAAAGGTACTCGCTTCCAAAGTCTGACAGCCTGGATTCAATTCCCCAGTCCCTATGTAAAGCCAGATACACAAAGAGGCGGATGTGTCTGGAGCTTGTTTGTAGTGGCTGAATGTCCTGGTGTACCCATTCATATTCTCTCTCTCTCTCTGCAAATATATCATCAAAACAATATTTTAAGCTGCTGTTATCATGCACACCTTTAATTTCAGCACTTGGGAGGCAGAGGTAGAAGGATCATCATGAGTTTGAGGCTAGCCTGGGTCTAGGGTGAATGCCAGGTCAGCCTGGGCTACAGTGAGACCCTATCCTGAAAAAAAGAAAAACAAATGGGGCTGGAGAGCTGGCTCAGCAGTTAAGGGGCTTGCCTGCAAAGCCTAATGACTCAGGTTCAATTTCCTAGGACCCAAGTAAAACCAGATACACAAAGCAGCACACGCATCTGGAGTTCATTTGCAGTGGCTAGAGGTCCTTGAGTGCCCGCCCATACTCTCTCTCCCTTATCTTTGCGTTTGCAAATAAATAAAATATTTTTTAATTAAAAAAAAATTCTTGTTGCCGAGCTGTAGATATTGCTCAGTGGTTAAGGCACTTGCTTGCAAAACCTAATGATTTGGTTTGATTCCGCAATACCAATGTAAAGCCAGATGCACAAAGTAGTGCATGCATCTGGACTCTATCTGTGGAGACTGGTGGTCCTGGAACGCCCATTCTCTCTGTGTGTCTCTCTTCTCCCTATCTACATTTGTAAATAAATAAATAAGATTATTATTTTTTTGCCAACATCTAGCCATTCCTCTATGGACCAATTTGGTGGATAATCAGCTGTTTCTTGGCGACCCACAAAGCCAGCCAGTGGAAGCCACACAGAAGCTCAATGATGTGGAAAAGCTTGCTTTGTAAGCTTAAAATTTCTTCTTTTTTTTTTTTTTAATGAGAGAGTGAAAGACACAGAGAGTGAAAGAGAGAGAAAGAATGGGCGTGCGGGGCCTCCAGCCACTGCAATCGAACTCCAGATGTGTGCGCCCCCTTGTGTGCATGTGCGACTTTGCGCTCTTGCATCACCTTGTGCGTCTGGCTTACGTGGGACTTGAGGGTCGAACACGGGTCATTAGGCTTGCAGACAAGTGCCTTAACTGCTAAGCCATCTCTTCAGCTCCTACATTTAAAATTTCTATAGCAGGTTCAATTTCCATGCATTTTACTCTGTACTCACCATGCAGGGAAGCAGTCAGAGAATGTAATGGCTCTGTGAAGCCTGTCTTGGCAGGGCATGGAGAAAAGCTAAAGAGAACATTCAAGAAAAGAATTCTTTTTTTTTTTTTTTTTTTTTGAGGTAGGGTCTCACTCTAGCTCAGGCTGACTTGGAATTCACTAGATAGTCTCAAGGTGGCCTCGAACTCAGTGATCCTCCTATCTCAGCCTCCCAAGTGCTGGGATTAAAGGCGTACACCACCACAGTCAGCAAGAAAAGAACTCTATTTTTATTTTATTTATTTATTTATTTGAGAGCTACAGACAGAGAGAGAAAGAGGCAGAGAGAGAAAGAGAGAGAGAGAATGGGCGCATCAGGGCCTCCAGCCACTACAAACAAACTATAGACGCGTGCGCCCCCTTGTGCATCTGGCTAACGTGGGTCCTGGGAAATTGAGCCTCGAACCAGGATCTTCAGGCTTCACAGGCAAGCACTTCACCTCTCAGCCATCTCTCCAGCCCAAGAATTCTATTTTTAACATGACACAGGACAGTCCAAGGAATTGAGGGCTCACACTTTGAACTCAGGAGGGTCAAGCTGACACTCTAGTGAGAGCTCCCTGAGCCCTGTGTCATTGGATGAGCGACCTCACCTCTCTAAGCCCGAGGTTTCTCCTCTGGGAAATGGAGGGTAGGAGTCAAGTGGCATAGTACCCACGCAGTATTGGCATATGCCCGGCATGAAGTAGTTTCTGAAGTTCCTTTTAATGGCAACTCTGGTGGCTATTCCCCCACCAAGCCCCTTTTTCTCTTGCAAAGGATCTGGTCAGGCCATCAGGTCCCTTCCTAATTTAAGATTTATTTTTTAAGTAGTCTTAGAAATATTTTTATTTCTTTATTTGAGACAAAAAGAGACAGAAAGTGGCAGAGAGTGAGAGAGTACTGCTGTACCCACTGCAAACGAACTCCAGGTACGT
Organism: Jaculus jaculus; assembly: GCF_020740685.1. Taxonomy (NCBI): domain Eukaryota; kingdom Metazoa; phylum Chordata; class Mammalia; order Rodentia; family Dipodidae; genus Jaculus; species Jaculus jaculus. Next base: position 18,390,945 of record NC_059114.1, on the reverse strand, counting down.
GCACCACTTTGGGCATCGGGCTTTATGTAGGTACTGGGGAATTGAACCCAGCTGTCAGGCTTTGCAAGCAAGTGACTTTAACTGCCGAGCCATCTCTCTGGCACCCTCTTCCTTATTTTTTCTTTTTTGTTTTTTTGAGGTAGGGTTTCATTCTAGCCCCCGACCGACTTGGAATTCACTATGCAGTCTCAGGGTGGCCTCGAACTCACAGTGATCCTCCTACCTCTGCCTCCCCGAGTGCTGGGATTAAAGACATGTGCCACCATGCCTGACTCCCCCTTCCTTATTTTTTAAATACAGTGGTGGCAAAACATGAAGCACTAAGCCTTGACACAATACTGTTCAGTCTCCAGAGAAGATCCCCCAGGAGCAGTTTCATTTCCACTCTCCCTGACTCCACACGGCCTTTCTGATGAATGGCACCTATTTCCTTCTGGGAGCTGGGAATGGACCCCCCCCCCCAGTTGAGTCTTCACCCCTCAAATGATGGTCACTAGGAGCGTTGACAGAGTCCCTCTACCCATCTGGTTAGGAGGAGAAGATCTCTACCCAACACCTGATCGCTGGTTCTACCTGAGAATGGTGTGGTGGTTAATCCTGATTATCCACTTGGTGAGATTTGGCATCACTATGGAAACACCTCTGGGTGTATCTAGAAGGGTATTTAAAAAAAAATAGGTCTAACTGAGGAGGGAAGCCCCATCCTGAATGTGGATGGTGTCACCTCACGGACTGGGCTCCTGCAATGAATGAAAAGGAGGGGAAAGTAGCACCAGGACCCATCTCAGTCTGCTTCCCAACTGTGGGTACAACGTGACCGGCTGCCTCGTGCTCCGGCCGCCACGCCTTCCCTGCCAGGATGGACTGTGAGCCAAAACAACCCCTTCCTCCCTTGAGTTGCTTCCTGATGGGCATCTGGTCACAGCAGTGAGAAAAGCCAAGAACACAACATGGCTTGCATGGGAGGTGGGGTGTCACAGGCTAGGCTGTCAGATGGCAGTGCCTGGCACATCCTAGTCCAGAGCTTATCTATGGATGACAGTAAGTATCTTTAAAACAATTATGTGGGGCTGGAGAGATGTCTTAGCGGTTAAGGTGCTTGCCTGATAAGCCTGAGGACCCAGGTTTGACTCCCCAGAACCCATGTAAGCCAGATGCACATGGTGGCATAAGCATCTGGAGTTCATTTGCAGTGGCATGCCCATTCCCTCTGTCTCTCTCACTCTCCCAAGTAAATAAATAAAATTCTTAATTTTTTGTTTATTTTTATTTATTTATTTGAGAGCGGTAGACAGAGAGAGAGAGAGAGAGAGAAAACAAGAGAGAGAGAGAGCGAGAATGGGCGCGCCAGGGTCTCCAGCCACTGAAAACAAACTCCAGATGCATGCGCCACCTTGTACATCTGGGTCCTGGGGAATTGAGCTTTGAACCGGGGTCCTTAAGCTTCACAGGCAAGCGCTTAACTGCTAAGCCATCTCACCAGCCTCTAAAATTAACATTCTTGAAAAAAGGAAAAACAAATAAATTATGTGTATGTATTTATATGATGTGTATGTATTTACATGTGTGGGGGTGCACATATGTGTGTATATGTGTGGTTAGAGGCCAGAGGACAACCTAATGTGTGGTTTCTCAGAAATGCAACTCACTTAAAAAAAAAGATTTTATTTTTATTTTTATTTGTTTATTTGATGCAGAAAGAGGGGTTGAGAGAGAGAGAGTGAGAATGGGTGGGCCAGGGCCTCCAACCACTGCAAACGAACTCCAGATACATGCATCACCATGTGCATCTGGCTTACGTGGGACCTGGAGAATCGAACCTGGGTCCTTAGACTTCACAGGCAAGTGCCTTAACCACTAAACCATCCCTGTAGCCCAACCCCTCACTTTTTTTTGAGATACAGTCTCTCATTAGCTTGGAGTTCACCAGTTGGGCTAGGCTGGTTGGCCCAGATCTGCCTGTCTCCGCCTCCCCAGAACTGGGCTTGCAGGTCCGCTTCACCATACTTCATAGTGTTATGTGATTTCTGGGGATCAGAATCAGGGCCTCACACTTGCAAGGCAAGCACTTTACCACCTGGAATATCTGCCCAGCCTAGTAAGTCTGAAGCGCAGCTTGCATGGTCCCTTACCAGCCTCAGACTCCGCATCTCACACTCAGTACCCCCAAATACCCTCTCTTGACCCTGATCCCTAAGCTTGATGGGTCCAGACATCTCCTTCTCTGTGAGGGTCACCTGGTGTCCTAGACTTCCCCCACCCTACCTCCATCTAGCTGTTGTCATGATACTAGACCATCAAAATTTAACAAGAACCAGGCCGGAGAGACAGCTCAGTAGATAAGGCATTTGCCTGCAGAGCCTAAGGAGCTGGGTTCAGTTCCCCAGCACCCATGTAAATCCAGATGCACAAAGTTAGATGCATAAGTCTTGAGTTTGTTTATAGCGGCTAGAGGCCCTGGTGTGCCTGTTTCTCCCTGACCTCCCCTCTCTTCCCGCTGCTATCTCTCAAATAACTAAATAGCATAAAAATATTTCAGAAAATTTAACAAGAACCATGCTGCCCACAGCCACAAGGCATCAATGGATGCAGGACAGAAGACACAAATACCAAACGCAGTTTTTCTTTAATGGGCACACCTCTCCATGCCTTTGAGTCCCACACAAATCACCAAGCATCTACTTCCTGTCTCAGGGTAGCCAGAGTCGTCAGTCAGTCTGTCTGGTCTCCCTTCATCTCTTGTTTCTCCTTCTGCCAAAACAAAGTCTCACTTCACATCAGAAGATCTATGATCCTGGTGCATATATTAATACTCCTATTGATTTTCCACCTGTCAGTCATGATTAGGATTTATCTATCCTCATGGCTCCCATTGATCGAAGGAAACAGTGTCCCCAGTGGTCAATCCATCCTCACATAAGCCATGACAAGCAGTCAATGTGTATTTATTATGTGATTTATGGGCTTAATTATCTTAAACACAATCAGCCAGGGGACAAAGCAAAAATGGAGCAGAGACCAGGCAACTGGAACTGGGCAGGGAACACACTGAACCAAACCCAGGGGGCCAGAAGCAAGTTCCAAAAGCAGAGAAAACTCACTGATCTTACACTGCCCTCACTCATAACTCTGGAGTCAGCCCCAGGAGTTGGAGACGGGGGAGAAACATTGGGGCTTCAACTCGCGCTGGGTGCTGATTCAAAAAGGTGCGCACATCTGGTGGCTCTGGAGATGAGCTTGGCAGAGTCTTCATTCTCGGCAGCCAAGACCCAGGGTGTCCTAATGTACCATGGGGAATTGTAAGGAAAGATGGGGAAGATGGCTCAGTAGGTCCCGAGCTTGTTGTGCCAGGGTGGGGATCTGAGCTGGGATCCCTGGAACCTACATAAATTCCAGGCACGGTGGCACACACTTGTGATCCCAGTGCTCGGGAGTAGAGATAGGCGGATCCCTTGAGTAAACCGGCTAGCTGCTTTGCCCTGTCAGTGAGCTCTGGGTTCACCGAGAGACCCTGTCTCAATTAATAAAGTGGGGAGAGAGTGAGGAAGACACCCATTGTTGACCTCGGATCTCTACCCATGTGCCCACACGTGTACACCTGCACACACCTACAAACACATGCAAAAAAGAAAGGAAATAAGGGAGGGAAAGAGGGAGGGAAGAGTCCTCAGGGGTGCCTAAGAAAGAAAAAAGTTGGAGAGAGTAGTTCGGTATAAACATTGGTTCAAATTAGTCTAGATTCCAATCCCACCATTCCCAGCTGTGACTTTGGGCAAAATTGTAAGCAAAAGCAGGCTCCTTGCAGCCTGACCCACCCTCATTGCAGACACTGGCTTTTCTGTCTCCTGAGTCATTTTAACAGCCCTCTGAAGCCAACAGCATTCAACTCCCCCATTGGCAGATAAGGAAACAGAGAGATGATGGGATGAACCTCAGAGGGTGTTAATTACAGTTTTGTCTCGCTCCCTGAAGCTCCCTCTACCCACAGCTCCCCGATCATTGTTTAACCACTGCCTGCCAGCAATGCCAAGGAAGCCATGCCTGATCTTTCTGCGACACTTGTGCAGAGCCTGACATGGCCCACACTTGCCTTCAAAACACGGGAGCACAGCAGGCTATTTTTAACTTCGGTAAATAGTGAGAGCTGTTGGAAACGCAAAGGACACCAGCCCACGGTTGCTTTCCCCAAAGGGAGCCCATGCCAGCTTAGTTGTTGGGAGCCAGGGCATTTAAACCCGTGTGCATACCCATGAATGTCTGATTAGGATCAACACGAACCCTCCACACCATTCTGGGAGGAGGGGAAGATGCTGGACGATCCTACCGTGAGGTCTCCTAAGGGATGTCCCTAAGTGGGCGCTCTAAAATGTCAAGTAGACTGTATCACTTCCCAGGTTTTATATCCTCAAATGGTATCTCTTCTGTCTTGAGGAGAAAGGCACAAACTCTTTAGCCTGCCTCCCCAAGTTAAGATGGTCTCCTCCAGTTTCTTATCTTTTATTCTTTCTCCCTTCCCTTCCCCTCCTCTCCTCTCTCCTTTGCTCCCTTTCTTTTTCCTTCCTCCCTTCCTTTCTTTTTGGGGTGTGTTTGTGTGGTGTGTATGTGTAAATGCATGTTTGTATGCACGCAGACAAGTGTGTGAAGGAGTGTAAAGTTCTGAGCTTGACCTTTTCCTTGAACACAGAGCTTACCAATTCAACTATACTAGTTAGCCAGCAAGCCCTAGAGATCCTCCTGTCATTGACCCCCCCTCCCGGCCCCAGGGGCTGGAATTACTGGGGTGCATCATCATGCCCAATACTGACATTCAGTGCTGAGTAAACTCAGGTCCTCCAGCTCACACAGTAAGCTCTGATTACCCATGCAGACATCCCCCCAGCCCCGTCTTCATTTCCTCAGAAATCTTAATTGAACAGCATGAGTCGTGGCTGCTGCGTGTGCCTGGATGCACAGGCTGGGAACATATTTTGAGGAACTGTTGTTCACTCCTTCAACAAGTGCAGGAGAAGACCTGATGGACACATGTGGAATTGGGGACACAGAGGCCAGCCAGATAGCTGAGGTCCCTGCCCTCCTGGTGCTGTGTTCTTACGTGGGTGAAGGGGGCTGCAGGGGCACAAGTCAAAAAGATGGAGAATCAATAAAGCAGCAAGGGCGGGCTGGAGAAATGGCTCAGCAGTTAAGGCGCTTGCCTACAAGGCCTAAGGACCCGGGGTTCGATTCCCCAGGACCCACGTAAGCCAGATGCACAAGGTGGCGTGTGTGCATCTTGACTTCATCTGCAGTGGCTAGAGGCCCTGGCACACCCATTCTCTATCTGCCCCTTTATCTCATAAAATATGTTTCTTTTTACAGAAGCGAGGATGGTGACACACAAGCCAATAAGAAATGAAGTCCAGGGATGTCATCAGCAGGACAAGACACAGAATGTACATGATGGCAGTGACTTTGATGCTGTGTTCTTTCTGGATGCTTCTATCACCCCTGCTTCTTCTGCTGAGCCCCTTTGCAAGATGAGCCATCCCGGCCAGGCCACACAGGGCTGCAGGTGCTATAGGCTCTGTCCCTGGGTGACCCTCCTCACCTCCCTGGGTGACTTCCGCTCTTACCAAAGTCCACAGCCTCAACCGCGGCGTCCATGCCATGCCAATGACTCACGAGAGGATATTTCTAGCCCCAAGCTTGCAGCTCAGCTGGAGGCCAGTGCATCCAGTTTCTTGCTGTGCATCTTCCCCTGGACAGACTAGAGCTCAGAGGAGCTGGACCTCTCAGCCGAGCTACGAGCCAGGAGCAGTGCTGGGCCGCCAGGCCAAGTCAGCCAGCTTCAGCCAACCGTCACCTATCACTTGACATTATGAAAAACAAACCACAAAACAGCTGCTGTTTATGGTGCTGAGGATTTTCTGCTACCTGGAGAAATCTTCTGATTCTAACTGCTGCTACCGTTGGGATCACTGTTCTACCATCGCTATTATTATTATTTATTATTGCAATGAAGAGGCACAAATCTGCTCCAGTTGGAAACGGATAAGCCACTCACAGGCTCCATGGGTTGAAAGCTCAGTCCCCAGCTGGTGAGCCTATTTTGAAGGTGATAGAACTTTTAAGAGGTGGGGCCCAGCTGAAGGAAGGAGGTAAATAGTGATGGGCCTTTGAAAGCTAACCCTGCCTCTAGTTCCCATTTAGGGCTGTTTCCTGGGCTACCACCACGTGAGTGGTTCCCCAGCTCACTCTCTTCACCATGAAGGACTGACCACCCCTCTCTGTCACAATAATACAAACATAAAGAGACATATAAGTTACAAATAAACTTGTGTGGAGCCATTCCCTGCTTTAAAAAAATATATTTATTTGGGCTGGAGAGATGGCTTAGCGGTTAAGTGCTTGCCTGTGAAGCCTAAGGACCCCGGTTCGAGGCTCGGTTCCCCAGGTCCCACGTTAGCCAGATGCACAAGGGGGCGCACGCGTCTGGAGTTCGTTTGCAGAGGCTGGAAGCCCTGGCGCGCCTGTTCTCTCTCTCCCTCTATCTGTCTTTCTCTCTGTGTCTGTCGCTGTCAAATAAATAAATAAATAAAATTTTAAAAAATTCTTTAAGCCGGGCGTGGTGGTGCACGCCTTTCATCCCAGCACTCGGGAGGCAGAGGTAGGAGGATCGCTGTGAGTTCGAGGCCACCCTGAGACTACATAGTGAATTCCAGGTCAGCCTGAGCCAGAGTGAGACCCTACCTCAAAAAACCAAAAAAAAAACAAAAAAAAAAAACTCTTTAAAAAAATGTATTTATTTATTCATTTGACAGAGAAAGAGGGAGAGAGAGAGAGAGAATGGGTGCGCCAGGACCTCCCACCACTGCAAACGAACTCCAGACAGGTGCGTCTCCTTGTGCCTCTGGCTAACGTGGGTCCTAGGGAATCGAACTTGGGCCCCTTGGCCTTGCAAGCAAATGTCCTAACTGCTAAGCCATCTCTCCAGTTCCCATTTCCTGCTTTTTTGTTTGTTTGCTTATTTTTATTTATTTGAGAGCGAAAGACAGAAAGAGGCAGATAGAGAGAGAATGGGTGCGCCAGGGCCTCCAGCCACTGCAAATGAACTCCAGATGTACGTGGGTCTTGGGGAATAGAGCCTTGAGCCAGGGTCCTTAGGCTTCACAGGCAAGTGCTTCCACAGCTAAGCCATTTCTCCAGCCCCTCCCCCATTTCTTGCTTTTTAAAAAATAGTTTTATATATCTGCAAGAAAGAAAGACAGAGAGGAGACAGGGGAGGAGGGAGGAAGAGGAGAGAGAATGGGTGCACCAAGCCACTACAAACTCCAGAAGCATGCACCACCTTGTGCATCTGGCTTTATGCAAGTACTGAGGAATTGAACCCAGATCGTTTGTCTTTTCAGCCAAGTGTCTTCACTTCTTCAGGCCCCATTTTCTGTTTTAAGGCTTATTTGTCACAGCACCTGCCATCACCCGTGACCAACACAGTGTGAGCATTTCTATATATTTGGAGAAAAGAGATCGCTGAGTGGACAGACAGAAAATTATTCAAGTGATGTGCCAGTCCACATGTCTAATAACAACCCAGTTGTCATTTGGGTAATAAGAACACAAACTATTTCTTTTCTAATTTTTATTTATTTATTTGAGAAAGAAGCACAGGGGGAGAGAGACAGTGTGTGCTCCAGGGCCTCCAGCCACTGCAAACAAACTCCAGACGCGTGTGCCGCCTTGTTCGGCTGGTTTACGCTGGTCCCGGGAAATCGAACCTGTGTCCTTAGGCTTTTAAGCGCCTTAATTGCTGAGCCATCCCTCCAGCCCACAAACTATTTTTCTTTATGACAGGGGAAGATGGAGTCCTGGGCTGCTCACGTGTTTACCACCAGGCCTGTGCGATGTCATGTATATGACATGCTAATGGTGCTAATGGTTCGGGGGACATTTATAGCGCTTCCTTCACAAAAAGTCCCAGGGCACTTTACATAGCAGCACAATTAAAGGCAGCCGCGGACAAAAAATCTTTTCAGCTGCGGTTTATAAAGGGAAAGCGATTCAGCCTTTTTGAACATCAAAAGGAAGCCAAAGCCACTTGGCGGTGGGGGGTGAGATCCTCATGCGCTCAGCTCCCCCCCAACCACCCCCCCCCAACTCTTGCAGGTTATATTTAGGATAATCAAACTGGTCCCAAGAGGGAAAACAAATCAGAAAGACACAAGTCCCAAGTCACAGAAAAAGCCAAGTCGAAGTCTCATTCCGGCACTAACTGTTCACTGACTGTCATTGCATAAGGCCAGGGCCTCCCGCTTGTTTGTCTGTCAAATATAGACACTCGTGGCGCAACTGCGTTCGAAAGTTGGAAGCTGGAAGTCAGTATCTCATAGCCACTGATATTCACTGCATTTAAAATGCTGTGCAAATGAGGTCCCTTGGGACTTCACCGCTACACCTAGGCCCTGGAAGGTAGGGAAGGGCTGGAAGTGGCATGCACGCAGGCAGGTCAACCTTATGTGACTAAGAAGTTGCCTCCCAACTCCGGAAACCAGCAAGGGGACTCATGACATGTGTTGAATGTGGCTTTAAAAAATAAAACTTTTGTACTGACTATTTTTAAACTTATTTATTTATTTATTATTTGAGAGAGAAAGAGAGAGAGAGAGAGAGGGAGAGAGACAGAATGGGCATGCCAGAGCCTCCAGCCACTGGACTCCAGATGCATGCATCTGGCTTACGTGGGTCCTGGAGAATTGAACCGGGGTCCTTTGGCTTTGCAGGCAAGTGCCTTAACCGCTAAGCCATCTCTCCAGCCCCTGACCCTTTTTATGCCTGAATGGAATATAATTTGATAATTATCCCCTTCACTTGTCCCCCCTTGTCCATCCCATTTCACTCAACTCCTCATTTTTTTTCCAAACAGACCCTCTTCTATTTATTTATTTATTTATTTTCAAGCAGAGAGAGAGACAGAGACAGACAGACAGAGAGAGAGAGAGAGAGAGAGAAAGTGAGAATAGGCAGGCCAGAGCCTCCAGCTGCTACAAACTCCAGATGCATATGGCTTATGTGGGTACTAGGGAATCAACCCTGGGTCCTTAGGCTTTGCAGGCAAGTCAAGCCATCTCTCCAACCCCCTCTTCTGCTTCCATAACTTCTCTTTTTGCCCTCCTCCGTCATTCATGCTGAATTGTTGACGAGCTTGATTTTGTGGCGGTCTTGTTAAAGAACTGACGGCCGCTGAGTCATAACAGAGCAGTATGGGAGATGGTAACCCCAAAGTCCTTCTTCCCTTCCTCAGGCTCTTATATTCTCCCTGCCCCCTCTTCCCACAATGTTCTCTAAGCCTGCGAAGGACTTGGTAGATATCTCCTTTAGCACTGAGTACTCAGCCTTCACTTATTCTCAGCATTTTGACCCAAATGGAACATGTTAAAAATTCTTCCTGGGCGGGGCGTGGTGGCGCACGCCTTTAATCCCAGCACTTGGGAGGCAGAGGCAGGAGGATCCCGGTGAGTTTGAGGCCACCCTGAGACTACACAGTTAATTCGAGGTCAGCCTGGGACAGAGTAAGATCCTACCTCGAAAAACCAAAAATAAATAAATAAATGCATAACAAAATTCTTCCTGGGAGTATGGGAAATCCCGTCCCAGCCCCAGGGTACATGGAGCCCCCCATCTATCACAGTGAGGTGCTTATGTGATTGATATTCCGGTACCTCCCTGCCTCCTACCCCCAACCCTAGGGAAGTGTCCCTGGTGACCCCTACAGTGTACCCACTCAGGCTGGCAGCCCCACACAGGTAAAAATGGCAAATCAGCATTCAAGATGGCCGCAGCACTCCTTTCTTGTGCCCGTGCCCTTGGGGGCTGGGTTTCATTGACACCATCTGTGCTGTGCAGCGAAAGTGTTTTGGTTATACTGAGCCAACTAGCAAAGGGAGCACACGTGGAGGCGGCCAACAGACTCCGCAGTCATCTCAAGGGGTGGGTACAGTGGGGGTGACTGGACCCCTGAAAGTAAAAAAGGCAGGATACTCTGCACGTGCTAGACATCAAACATGAGCTGACTTCTTGTTTCTTGCCTGGTGTCCAGGCCTATTTTTCCACAATCAATGAGAACCCCTCCTGGGAGGGAGGTCTTTCATAGGATTTAAACACCGTGGTTGGTCAAGTTCAGCCCCGGGAGCTTGGCACCAGGGTTAACCTCTTCCTGAGACAGCCCCCTTGCCCTAACCAACCAGCTGCCCCTCTGGTTCACCTGACTGGGAAGACAGCCCACCACTGTAAGGTTATAGATACTTTTGTGCAGGGAGGGCAGGCTCTCTGACCACTTGGAAACTTCTAGCTGTCGGGGAGTTCTTCCCTCTGCTGGGCCTGGCCCATGTCTAGCCGGGAGGGCCCGTAGCCCTTATTCTCTAAATGGGCTCCTCTTGCCCCCCACATGGCTGGAGCTTTCTTTTCTCTCTATTCTTCCCACAGTTTTTTCCCAGGCCCTCCATGTGGAATCTCTAGCCACGTAGGTGCCTTTCCTTGGCTCTGTACTTCCCTCAACAGATATAATGATATAATAATTATCCTTCTCAATCTTTACTTATTTATTTATTCACTATTTTATTTCAGTGAGCAAGAGGGAATTGGCACGCCAGGGCCTCAGCCACTGCAACCGAACCCCAAATGCTTGCCCCACCTTGTGTGACCTTGTTCTCTCCTCACATTTGTGCGTCTGGTCAACATGGGATCTGGAGAGTTGAACATGGCTCTTTAGGCTTTGCAGGCAAGTGCCTTAACTGCTAAGCCTTCTCTCTAACCCTCAGTCTTCTTTTGCATTCAATCCTTTGATTAAAGTTAGAAACAATCCACGGGTTCAGGGTTCAAAGACCTTCTTATTCTCCTAGCGCCCCGTTACAATCTTGCTTCCTTGTGGTCCCTCAAACATGCCCATGTCTCTCCTGTCTGGAGGCCGGTACACCTCTTGTACCCCTGCCTAGGCTACCACTTCTCTGCCCTTCCGTTGCTAAGACTGTCTCTTCCTCCTCAGTGGATCGTAGTGCAAATGCTACTTCACAGGAGCCTTCTCGGAACACTTCTCCAAGAAACCCTGCCCTAATCCATTACTCTGGTGTTCACAGATATGTATCACTACTGTGTTGTCATCATCTTACACGCTAAACCTGTTATCTCCCATCTCCTCCTCTGGAATAGGAAGTTCTGGTATAAACCGCAGGACTGTGTGCTGAGTGTCTAGCCCAAGGCTTGAGCCCGGTAAGTGTCTATGCAAGACAGTCTAGTGAGCACACAGGTTGCCCTGCGGCCCTGGCTGGAGGAATCCTGGAACCTTCTAGGCCTTCACTTATTTTGGACCCAGCAGCTCACCTTCTCACTGCCATCTAGTGGGACATGTGTGGGGTGGAGAGTCCCAAGGTGTTAGGGAAAACTCTGATTAGCAAATCGGGCCTGCCTGGGGTGTAGGGAGGAGGCGGAGGAGGAGGAGAAACAGGGGCCCCACGCTTGGGCGAGTGTCAGAGTGTCTGGAGGGCTGGAAGCACAGAGTACCAGACACACGGGGTAGGTCCCAGCGCTGCGATTCAGGGGAGAAGGCTGGAGGGAGGACTGGAATTCTAAGAAGCTCCCTGATGGGGCCGGATCAGTGCCGACATGGCAAGCGCAGATTTAAGTAATTCTACAGCTCTGAAGATTGCTGGAGTGAGGAAGGCCTCCCCTGACGAACCCCGGGTTCTATACAGGAATTCTGTGAGTTCCTAATACCCACAGAGACAAATCTTTTGGGTGGAGAAGGAGAGCAAATGTGTGTGCTTCTTGGAGAAAGGCATGGGAAAGACATTGAGAATTACAGGAAAGATGGGCTGGAGAGATTGCTCAGTGGTTAAGGTGCTTGCCTGCAAAGACTAAGGATCTGAGTTTGATTCCCCAGTACCCATGTAAAGCCAGATGCACAAAGTGGCGCATGCATCTGGAGTCAATTTGCAGCAGCTAGTGGCTCTAGCAAGCTTATTCTCTGTCTCTCTCTCTCTTCTATCGCTCCCTGTTTGCAAATAAATATGTTAAAAACAAAAAGAATTACAGAAAAAAGAATTTCCAGGTGACTTAAGGCTTCTGTAAGAGAAGTGAGTCTGAATATGTCCACGGGTTTTTACAGGGTACACAGGAAAACATAAGCAAGAGAAAATTCAAATTGCAGAAACAAAAGTTAATGGCTGGGGAGGTGGCTCAGAGGATCAAGTTTGAAAACAGGAGGACCCGAGTTTGGATCCACAGATCCCACGAGAAGCCAGATGCTGAAACACCAGCATCTGTTCTCCCAGAGGGCACAGTGAGGACGCAGGCAGCGATAGGAGAATCCCCCCGAAGCCCCACGGGCCAGCCGGCCTGGTGAATGCCGCAGTGGACAACGAGCATACTCTTCCATACATGTGCCCTGGTACGCACGTCCTCACACTCATACGTGGACACGAACGCCTATGTACATGCATACACCCACGGTCAATCTACCATGCCCAAGACATGCAAACTGGTGTGTGTGGCTGAAACAATCAAGCCGACCTACTAAGAAAGTCAGAAGCCGGGCGTGGTGGAGCGCGCCTTTAACCCCAGCACTCGGGAGGCAGAGGTGGGAGGATCGCCGTGAGTTCGAGGCCACCCTGAGACTCCACAGTGAATTGCAAGTCAGCCTGGACTAGAGAGAGACCCTACCTCGAAAAACCAAGGCATAATACAATAAAAGATGCAGCAGATGGGGTCTGGGCATGAACTGAGACCAGCTCCTTCCAATGATTCTGATATGCACAAAGATGGAGAATTCTACAACAAGAACATGTGACATGAAACTGCTCACAGGGGAGCCCACTCCCCTTGACCTGACTCAGATAGCAAAGAAGAAACATGTCAGACCAGCACTCAGAGCTACACCCGTTAATTTCCGGAATCCACCAGCTGTCCGTTCTATGACGCCGCCTTATCAAATGGGCTCAGCGATCAACAGGAGACGGCTTCTGCTGCTTTTCTGCGTACACATTTTTCTGTGTGCACCTCACCTCGCCCAGGGCAGAGATTCAAGCACAGAGGCTCAGCCAGGCCCCTCTGGAGCCCACAAAAGGGGCTGCTGAAAAGAATCTGGGCCTCAGACAGGCCCAACGTTTCCATCTTTTCTGGAGCCTGGGGCAGAAGCCGACAAGAGTATCGTGACCTTTGTGGGAAGAACGGGGTACTCTTCTCTCTTTGGAGCCACCCTCAGGGGCAAGAAGGGTAGAGCTGGGTGAACGAGGCTTGGCCTACAAGTAGACTTGATTCAATGGGTCTAAGGTGGCAGGGTGGGTCACAGGATGGCTCCTAGAGGTGCCAATGCTACCTCACACAGCCCAAAGAGCCTTCGCGATTAAACATCTTGAGATGCGTAGATGATTCTGGATGATTAACGTGGGCTCTCAACATAGTTGGGACAGTCCCATTAAATATTTATGTATTTATTTGAAAGAAAGAGAGAGAGAGACAGAGAGAATGTGCATGCCAGGGCCTCCAGCCACTGCAAATGAACTCCAAACATATGTATCACGTTGTACATTCAGACTATATGGGTACTGGGGAATCGAACCTCAGTCCTTAGGCTTCGCAGTCAAGTAAGTGCCTTAATCGCCAAGCCATCTCTCCAGTCCCCAAAACAGTCCTATATTACAGTGAAGCCAAGAGAGGTCTGGCTGCAGATGGTGATGTTACCATGGAAACAAGATGTATCATCGCTGCTGGCCTGGGAATGGAAGAAGAGGCCTGAAGCTATGGAATGTTGGAAAAGGCAAGAGAACGGATCTTCTTCTAGAGCCTGCCTTGATGTCACAGAGTTGGGGCAGTTAGGAATGGGGCGCAGGTAGTGTCTGATGATGTGTGTGTGAAGGAATGGCCTCGCCTCTGGCAGTCCGCAGGGGCTATCCTCTGTTCCCAGACAGCCCGTTCTCAGGAAACTCTGAGAATTTTGTCAGCATTGTTACAAACCACCTGCCTCTGCTGTTCATTTCACAGATGCGCAGACTGAGGCTCAGGAAACCCTGCAGCTGGGCGGAAGGATGACAGACGCTTTCATTCAACGCGTTCATGATTGCTCTTCGGAGCTTTTTTTTAAATGTGAGCAATTCCACAAGCTGCCGATTGCTTTGCAATAATTCCATAATGACCCAATCGTGAAATCATTTAACCGCCCAGATTCCAATTGCATTTTCCAATATAACAGTCCCATAACTAGCTGCTTCTTACTCATTCCCCAGGAGCCATACATATTGCATTACACGGAAACTAATCTCAAAAATACTTGTTAACTCCGATGATAATTACTAAGTAATTGGCTAGAACACACCATTGTGGGTTTATCTGGAATATGCCAGGTAATTATCTGGTCTTATGCTCTCTGTAAAAACAAAAACCAGGGCCCTCAAATTGTTCTAGTTTGGTTGGCTAGCACCCAGCAATCGACCTCTAACAGTCAATCATGAGAATGCAAGTGATTAATCAAATTACTCAAATATTTGGTTTCAAATAGAACATTCAGATGGGAAATTTTAATGGCCAACAAGTGGATGGTGCTGAGCCGGCGGGGGAGGGGGAGGGGGGAGGTGCACACGGTGCCCGCCCTGCCCGCGATAAATATATAACAACACAGCAATCGGGAATAAATGCTGCTTCTGTGGGGGCTCATTTGGCATTCTCACACAAAATACCAAAACACTTCAGAGACCAATTACATGCCCCCAGACTGCGGAGTATTTGTTGTGGTGCCAGGAAAAGGCTGGGTGCTTTGTGCAATCCGTGGGTTGTTAGGGCACATGGACAGGGGCCTTGGAGTTTTGTCTAAGATGGAAAAGGCTGCAGGAGCAGCTGGCTGGAGGGAATGGCGACATAGTTTCATAACGGCCACTGGTTTTTCAAGGGTGGCTTATTTACTGGGTCCATCCACTTCCAACAAGCCAGTCTTCGGGAAGCAGGGAGGGCAAGGAAGGAGAGGAAGGAAGGGGATTTGGCGTCCACCATGCCACCAGATTTGTACATCCCAAACAAAAGGCTTCTGTCTGACTCCTGCTCTTGAAAGGGAGACCATGCCTCCCCCGTGAGAGAAGAGGCGAGGGTGCGTCGCTTCGGAGGAGGCCCGTGAAAATGGCCACAGATGGTCCCTCTCCTTGTATCAATGTCCCTGCCCCAGGACACTGCAGAACCTTCCATTCAAAAGTAGATCTGTCCTCCTGTAGACTGCAGAGGGTGCCAGCCAACACATCACCAGCAGAGGCGTGAAAACATCTGTGTATTAGGGCTCGACTTGCGACTGGGCTTGGGAGCTGAGACCGCCATGGGAAGGAGCCTGGGCTAGGCTGGGAGCCAAATGGAGCGGAACCAAGACACTTCCACTGATAGTGAACCAACCAGCAGACAGGTGAGGAAGGGCATCCATGATTGACCAGGTCCCTGTGCCCCTTCCGGCTGATGGTAGCCATTAGGAAAGCCCCACCAAAGAGCCTTGCTTAGTCTCAAATTATCCATGGGATACAGGGAAGCTATTGAACTATGGAACAGCCTGGCACTGAGCACAAACATATCAAGATTCCATCACCTCGTTAGAATAGCCCGGCCTCTGGGTCAATCACTCAAGAGCCACTCTGTCCAGGGCAGGCTTGAGAGCCTCCATGTTCACACTGGCTTAACGGAGGGCCAACGGTCTATGTCATCCTCCTCGAACCCTTCACACACGAGCTCCAGTCTTCTTACTGGTGTCAGACTGACAGTGTCTCATCACCCAAGTCTAGTAAACACACCCAAGGTTTTGTCTTGAAGGGGACAGATCAAAGACACGCCACATCTGCACAGCTCATGGCTCTGGCTCTCGTTTTGACACTGCCCAATCTGGGGGACTAATAACTTTTGGCTCTTATTGCTGAGTCATGTCCCAAAATACAAAAGGTTCCTGTTGACGTCCCATGTCACACCTAGAATGTACTAAGCGAGAACTCAGAAACACACCCAAAATTGGTCCATAAGTATTCAACAGAAACCCAAGCTACTTTTTTCTTTTCTTTTCTTTTCTTTTCTTTTCTTTTCTTTTCTTTTCTTTTCTTTTCTTTTCTTTTCTTTTCTTTTCTTTTCTTCCTTCTCCTTCTCTTCCCTTCCTTCCCTTCCTTTCTTTCCCTTCCCTTCCCTTCCTTCCCTTCCCTTCCTTTCCTTCCTTCCTTCCTTCCTTCCTTCCTTCTTTCTTTCTTTCCTTCTTTGATGTCTTCCTCACATCACTGAGTGAGGTTACAGAGCAAGCCCAAGGAAATCACTACCATCTCTGTTAATTGCCCCTCCCAAGCACCCACAGACCATGGATACCAGATAGGCAGAGCAACGGTAGTAACGTCTCTGTAAAATGCACTCCGAAAACTTTAGTGACAAGCAGAATCTCAGCTTGACATCAGCAAGCTATGGCCCAACCCAGCCCTCCACCTGGGTTTGTTAATAAAGCTTTATTGTAACACCGTCAAGCAAATCCATCCACACAAAGCCAGCTGCTGTTTTCTCAGCGTAGCCACAGAACCGTTTCGCCACTTTGGAAACTGCACAGCCTGCCTCGCTGAATGTACATCCTATTCAGTGGCTCTCTTACAGAATTGGGCGGACCGCCCTCCTCCCTGTAAATTTATACCAACTGCTCATTTTGCATATGAAGAAACTGAGTGTCAGAGATGTCCTTACACAAAGACCTGACTTTTCTGACTCCTCATTCAACGCTCTTGCCAGACATTGTTTGCTAAAGCATTTAAGGCACTTTCTGATGTCTTAAAAGACTAAATTAACCATGGCCTACAGACATTCTATTGGCTAGGAAACGATGGATTAACCCGGATTGCATTTCCCGACGGTGCAAGGTGGACTGACCTGGTGATGATGGCCAGGTGGGGCGGGCTCATGCAGGCGCCCATGAAGAGCACCACGTTCTCATGCCGCGTCTGCCTGTAGGCCATCACTTCCCGCTTGAAGGCCTTGAGCTGGTCCTCATTGTCCCGCTCGATGTCAATCAACCGGATGGCCACCTCCCCGTGCCAGCGGCCGTGGTACACCTGCCCAAAGCGACCTTTCCCGATGAGCTCGCCGATCTCCAGCTGCTCAAAAGGGATGTCCCATTCCTGAAGGAAGATGCTGGTCTGGCTGGCCTTGCGCGGGAAGCTCCTGGCTGACAGGAGAGACAGGTTCATCTCCTCAAAGTCATCCTCCGACTCCTCGGCTTCTTCATTCTGCAGCCCGGAGAGGACAGAGGTCAGAGTCACTGCCAAGCCAGCTCTGCCCCCTTCCCCTGAGGGCCTGCTGGGGACCACAGGCACCGAGGCAATCTCCACACAACTCCATACGTCCACCTGACCACACACTGTTTTCCTTGGTGGCTTCGGGTTACAATCATACTACAATGAGGGACCTGACGGGGAAGTCATGATGCTCTGTCCTGTGCTAAAGGGGAGGGAGAAACAGGCTCCAAGGAGCAATGTCCCAAGGGGACCATACATTCCAGTTTGATCGGATGTTTGAGGTTTTTAGAACCCCAAAGAGCTATAATCTGTTGGTTGCAGGCAAAGGGCGATGTTGGTCACCCTGGGTAGCACCTCACCATAGATCTCATAGCCAAGCAAAGGGAGGCTAGGATTCAGGCCTCTGGCTTTGTACTATGTGATGCTTTCCCTGTTCTTCCATGTTGCTTCCTACTTGACTGTTAATTGATATGCACGTGATAAGGACAACGAGCTAACGTATGGGCGTGCCATGCGTCTGTATGTAACACATGACAATCATCTTTTGTTCCTCTGGGAACTTCGGAAATGATTCAGAAGTTTGGAGATGTCAGAGTTATGAGCCAGAAGCCGGGGTTTCCTCTGGCGGGGTGGGGGAAGGAAGGAAGGAAGGAAGGAAGGGAAAAGACAATCCAGCAACATTATTCCCCATCTGCTACTAAAGGCCCAGAAAAGGACGGAAGTTGCCTCAAAACCTGCTCTATTCCTTTCGACTTTGGTCCTGATGGTGTTTTACCCGGGACATCACTTATTCCTTCAGAAGCCTGAGCAGGTGGAAAGAAGCCCAGAACATTCTCGCTAGGCTGCCAAGCCTGATATTCCTGGGGCTCCCACCTGCTTCCGTGTGTTATTTTGAAGGCAGTGGGGCACATCCCCCTTGCTAGTCACCAAGCCCTCAGCTAATTTTTCAACTAAAAATGCAAATCTCTTGCCAACTTCCACCCAACTAGCCTTTCCCCGCTGCACACCATAAAACGGCCCATTAGGCTCTGTGCCTGGAGGGGGGGGTCACAGCTCGTTAACTGTCCTGAAGTTAGAACATTCATCAGAGGGCCACCATACTTCCTCCCCGCCCCAAGCCCTCTGCGTCATCAAAGCCATCATTGACTTTTGCCAAGTTCTAGCGTATTCCCCCAGCAATAGCCACTTCCTACCCTCCGGTCTCACCTCGGAGGTGGGCTCCACTTCAATTTGAAGTAATGGATTTCCTTCCAAGCTTGAAAGAAAGAAAAATAAATGTGACCTTTGGGTGAAAAGGCAGGCAGGTCCCTGTACTGAGTTTAGCCACGCTGAATGAAGATCTCTGGGAAAATGGGAAATGCCCACAACCAAGTCTTTCTCTCATATTTCTTTACAACACTTGGGCTTGACAGAATCCATAACCTAGCCCAAAAAAGCAGCACATGAGGACATTACTTTTAAATAGATTTTTCTGGCCCGTTCGTGGCTCATTTTTCTTTATTACTCTGGCTTCAACTAGCCTGGTAGCCTCCTTATAAACTGGCGGGAATGCCACGGGTGAACAAGTCTTCTGAGATCTAGATGTTCACTAGGAAAGGATGTGTCACATTTCTAAACTTCACTCGACTTTAGAATCTTCTGGAAGGATCTTCATGTTCACTTTTTGTCTGCTCATTCATTCATTCATCCATTCAGCCAGAATTCTGTGCCAGGAATAGTACTACGTCTTTAGAAGGATCTGGAATTGAAGGTGGCATGGCTCCTGGCTTTAAGGGGCATGTTGTTGGATTTGGCCAGTTCTACGTATAGGATGTATAGAATGAAAATAAGACAGCTTTACTGCACTGGATGACACATTCGTTACATGCACACGCTACAACTGTGTTCTAAGTATGTGAACATGCTGGGTACAGGTGCTGGGAAACAAAGCGTGCATGTTTGTGTGCACTGCATGGTATGGAGATTATGAGGTGCGCTCTGCTGTGGGGCGCGTCCTGGGTATGCGCACGAAGCTGGGTAGACACACTTGGGGAGTCAGGGCCACGCTGTGTGCCGATCGAATCGTCATCTATGTGTTTGGAAGTGTGAGGCGACTGTCGAGTTCACAGCTAACGTGATGGTGGTGTTGGGCACGGTGTGCATTCCAGGTGTGTTTGGGAGGCAGCTGTGTGGGTGAACTTGAGGGACACAGTGGGGAGAGAGTCACTGGGTTACTGAAGAGGCAGGAGAAAGGATTCATGAAGAAAACCATGTCCCCTTCGTAGTTCTCCAGGGGAATCTTAGCAGATTTCCCCATCCACCTCAGTTTTGGGGAGGGATCCCCTCTCCTGACCATCAGACCCCAGAAAATTCCTGATCCTGCAGACGGCCTTATCTATTTACCTCCCCTTTCAGAGAGAATCTAAAAGGAGCGTGTATTCAACAACTATTTATAGCACATGGCACGGCCTGCGGAGGTGGGATGACAGTACATTGGGGGCATCATGCTGATGGCCCCGGTGGGACAGTGCAGCTGGGACCCCTCCCCACGCACAAAGAGCGGCCACCCCCTTTCTGCGTCAAGGCGGGACTCCAGCTGCCGGGGCTCGTCAATGACCGTGCACATTTAAGCACATCACAGGCAGCTATCTGACTTGGTCTGACTGCCGGCAAAACCCGGACGACCAGTTAATAAGCTGGAGTTCATCTTGCACAAATTGCAGAGTTACTTCACGAACAGCAGAGAAATGACCCAGGGCTCTGTGTCAGCACAGTGTCCCTGGCAAGCCGCTGCTCCTTTGATTTCAGAGATACACCACTGAGGTCTGTAACAAAGTCCCCTGGCAGGTCAGACAGGATGGGGGCGGTGGCAGGGGCCAGGCAGAGAAAAAGACACAGTAGGCTAGAAATGTGAGTTGGGAAGCTAGTCACATCCTGACACATTCCCTCCCCCCTCCGCACCACACACGCACGCACACACACACACACACACACCACACACTCACGCATAAGACTTCAGTCACTAGCAAAGAAATGGGGAGGGATTTCATTCTGGTTGCATAAATAAATAGACCGCCTGCCACAAGGGTCTACATCCTGGGAATACCACCCACAGGGATGGTCGTAGTTATAGCTGTGTTTTTGGCACACTAACACAAACTCCAGAAATGGAGGAATAGTTATGGGCATTATTCTACATTGACGACATTTTAGAGTCATCGAAACCATGTCCTTGGAGAGTTCAGAGTAAGAAGAGAATTGTGACATCGTGGCAGTAAAGCTGACAAGACGGTCATAATAGCGTTTATCATGAGTCACGCACAACGCTGTAAAGTAGGAATAAACAGAGCATGCACGGAAGTTCTAACAGGGTAAGAGTGTTAAGTGGTGAGCTTTCCTTTCCTCCTTTACAGAATAGTCTAAAACTTCCAAAATTAGCTTATGTTAATTTTAAAGTTTTTTTTTTTTTTTTTTTTTTAAGGGGGCCGGTTGGAGAGATGGTTTAGCAGCTAAGGCATTTGCCTGTGAAACCTAAGGACCCAGGTTCAATTCCCCAGGATCCACTTAAGCCAGATGTACAAGGTGATGCATGTGTCTGGATTTTGTTTGCAGTGGCTGAAGGCCCTGGTGCGCCCATTCTCTCTCTCTCTCTCTCTCTCTCTCTCTCTCCTCTCTCTCTCTCAAATAAAATAAGATAATAGCAATAAAAAAAAAGAGGCCAGCAAGCTCTTTTAGCTAAGGGCCAGATAAGTATATATGTGTATGTATATATATACACACACACTTTTGTGAGCCATATGGCTTCTCTATAACTCCTCAGCTCTGCTGCAGAACTGAGGAAGCTGTCATGATCAGTACTCTGCTAACATATGGGCATGGCAGTGTTCCAATAAAACTTTATAAAAATGGGTTACAGGTGGGCTATAGTCTGCCAATTTTTGGTATACTATATTATGTCTTTTTTATTTTGCCTTTTCTTTTTATTTTCCTTTCTCCTTTTTTTTTTTTTTTTTGCTATCTCCTTCCTTCCTCTCCCTCCCCTCCTCTTTCCCTCCATCCCTTCTTTCCTTTGTTTCTTGGATTGGGGACTGAACTTCAAGCATCACCACTGACCTATATCCCCAGTTCTTTTTAGATTTATTTATTTATTTATTTATTTTTTGAAACAGTCTGAGTTGACCAGCCTGGCTCTGAACTTTGTGATCCTTCTGCCTTGACTTCCTGAGTAGTTGGGATTGCAGGCCAATGTCTCCAGAGCCAGCTTAAATTATATTTTCTTAAAGGGAGAGTATGATAAAGACTAGGTTCTAGCTGTTTCCTGGTGACAGGTGTCTTTGTGGTCACAGTGAAGGAGGTGTGGTGAGGATGATGGGATTCCCGGAAGCGACACTTAGCACACGGGACCAGAGCATAAGGCAGAGCTGGCTCCTAGCGAATAAGGTGGCCCCTTCTCCCTGCTGAGTCACGCCCACCCCGCCCCAACCCCACCAAGTAGAGAAAAAAGAAGCGAGGGCCCAGGCAGACCAAAGGTCTGGGTGCCAAAGCTCAAGGCAGGGACAAGCTCTCAGCTCTACTTACACTGGATTTGAGGTTACCGGATGCAGGATGACCTGAGGTGCCCGGGTGGGCGTCTCTGGCACGGGCACCACATCTGAGAGGAAGAGATGACAGTCAGAGATCAAACCTGGAACCCATAGGTCCCCCTCTCCCAGGAGGCCTGATGCCTGGAGTCACATAGCTAGTAAGTAAGTACCCTTTCCCTGGGTCACGAAGTGGATCAGTGCCTTTTCTTCCTTTTTTATACATATAATTTTTCTGTTTTGTTTTGAGGCAAGCCCAAGAGAATGGCCTTTAAAATTTTTATTTATTTATTTATTTATTTGAGAGTGACAGAGAGAAGGAGAGAGAGAGACAGATAGAGAGAGAGAGAGAATGGGCGTGTCAGGGCCTCCAGCCACTGCAAACGAACTCCAGACATGTGCGCCCCCTTGTGCATCTGACTAACGTGGGTCCTGGAGAATTGAGCCTGGAACCGGGGTCTTTAGCTTCACAGGCAAGCGCTTAACCGCTAAGCCATCTCTCCAGCCCAGAGGATGGCCTTTTTTCATGTGAGAGAGCAAGAGTGAGAACAAGAGAGAGAATTGGCATGCCAGGGCCTCCAGTCACTGCAATCGAACTCCAGACGGGTGCGCCACCTTCTGTGGATATGTGGCCTTGCACACTTGCATCACTTTGTGTGTGTAGCTTATGTCGGACCTGGAGAGTCAAACATGGGTCCTTAGGCTTCACAGGCAAGTGCCTTAACTGCTAAGCCATCTCTCCAGCCATGTATATCTGTACCTATATTGTCTATATCTGTATCTATGTATATATATTATTAAATATTGTTTATTTATTTGAGAGAGAGATAATGGGCATGCCAGGGCCTCCAGCCGCTGCAAATGAGCTCCACGTGCATGTGCCACAATATGCATGTGGCTTACATGAATACTTGGGAATCTAACCTGGGTCCTTAGGCTTTGTAGGCAAGCATCTCCCTAGCTCCCTACTTTTTCTCTTCTTCACCTGCCCAGGATTTACCTGCTGAGATGGGCCAGTATTCTAGAAGATAGTCTGAATACACTTTTCCAGTGCTAACGTGGGGCCAGCCAGGCTGCCTGAGCACCGAGCCTGGAGCATCCACAAGCCCTCCCTGGATCATCCTCACTTCTGACCTTCCTTTAGGACGAGGCCACTTGGTTTCACATTTCTGTCCAACACTGGCCCCACTGGACCGTCAGCTCCGTGAGGACCCTCTCGTGCTTGTGAACGTCTCAGATCCCAGGGTGCCCTTGGGACCTCCCGTCCTTGCCTTCTCTTCCATGCCCAGGTGTTATCCTGAGGTGTGAGAACCCACTCTGCCCTTGAACACCCTCCACCTGTCCCAGCAAGTCCCGCTGCTCAGCAGAGCTTGGGAGGAGCTACGGCCTATTCCTGGGAGCACTCACCTGGGAAGATGAACTGCTGCTTGTACTTGTAGTAGGATGCTTGCAAGAGAGAGAGAGAGAAAACACGAGTGTGAGCGAGCGAGCAAGCCAGTGCCACCCAGTACTGTCCCTTCAGACCCCATGGCCACCAACCGTGTGGTTACTCTCTGTCTACCCCCAGCATTTCCATGCTTCAACAGACACCCTGAATTACAAGGACTAAGAACATGTGGGAAGAAACCAGAATGCTAAGCATCCAATTCAACCCAGCCACTGGTGGTACTTCATGCCCCCTAACGTCAGACCGCTGCACCCCTCTTCAGAGAGCCATCTGAGCATTTTTGTTAAATGAATAATACTCTCTCTCTCTCTCTCTCTCTCTCACACACACACACACACACACACAAAGTCTGTGTGGCCATAATCCAACATATTAATTCCTTTTTTATTTTTTTTATTTTTTTGGTTTTTCAAGGTAGCCCAGGAATTCACTATGTAGTCTCAGGCTGGGCTCAAACTCACAGTGATCCTCCTACCTCTCTGCCTTCTGAGTGCTGGGATTAAAGCCATGAGCCATCACGCCTGGCTAATTCTTTCCTTTAGGTGGGATGAGGGAGACAGCTCAATGGGAAAAGTGCTTGCCTCACAAGCATGGAGACTGGAGTTTGACCCCCAGAACCCATGTTAAAATGCCAGGTGTGGTGGCACACGCCTGTAATGCCAGCACTGCACAGAGCAAGTAGAGACAGGAGGACCACAGCCAGCCTAGATTAATTAGTGAGCTCCAGGCCAATGAGACTCCATGTCTCAAAACAAGGTCATTCCTGAGGATCAAAACCCAAGGTTGGCCTCTGGCCTCTGCGTGCGCGCGCGCGCGCGCGCACACACACACACACACACAAACACACACACACACACACACACACACACATGCCATTCATGCTTTCTTGTGTTCCCCAAAGTTTCAGCATTAATCTTTGTATTATTATTATGTTCTTGCTGTTATGATAATTGACAAGAAATTGACTGCATCAAAATGGGACAAAATGGGACAGACTGGAGGTTAGATATGTAAAGCAAGTCTTCAAGGACGAGCGGGAAAGTGCCTGATTCCAAACTCCCTGGAGCATCTGTCCCATGTCTTTCCCAGCTGCTTGAGGCCACCTGCATTTCTTGGATTACACCTTGTCTCACTAATCTCCGCCTCGCTCCATAACACCTCTACTGTCTCTTCCCGTCTCTTATAAGAGCCCTTGGCATTACACTCAGGAACACCAAGATGATCCAGGATAATCTGTTCACCTCAGGATCCCGAATCTAATCCCATCTGCAAAGAGCCTCTTGTTGGGACAAGCAGCAGATTCTGGGATTAGGCCGTGGACAGCTTTCTGCTGTCTTTTACCGAGCAAGCAAGTTCTTCTGCTTATCACAAGCACGCATTATTTCTATATTTAGAAAATTAATTACACAAAGAGACATTTCTTGGACCTTAACTTGCTGGTTCTCTGACAGTTCATTTTGCTTCTGGTCCACTTGCCAGTAACTAAGGGGCTTAGACGCTTGGAAGGTTTCTAGTTGGCCGCTTGCTCCCCTGGGGTACGGCGTGTGGAGTAGGAGGACAGGTCCGATGGCTTTATACGCACTAACGAACAGTCGGCAGATGCGCTGGTTGATTTCGGTCGTCAACCTGACAGGATTTGGAACCACAGTGGAAACAAATCCCTGGGCATGTCAGTGAGGGAGATCCTAGATGAGGTTAGCTGAGAAGACCCACTTTCACTGGGGGCAGTGCCATTCCACGGGGCGGGGGTCCTGGACTGCATTAAAAGGAGAGAGTTGGCTGAGCACCAACATTCACCTCTCTCTGCTTCCCGACTGCTGATGCGATGTGACCAGTCGCCTCGCGCGCCTGCCGCCGAGCCTTCCCCGCCGATGGACCGTGTCTCCTTGAACTCTGAGCCTGAACAAACCCTCCCTCTCTTAAATTGTTTTTGTCAGGTATCCTATTCAAGCAATAAGGGAAGTCATATAGCAGAGACGGGGGGTCACATCTGAATCAGAACTGCCTCACGGTACTTTAGAGGCAGGTGATGACCATTAGCTCCCACCTGTCTTCTGAAACATGGCAGCAGTGGTCTGAGTGACGGGGCCAGGAGCTATTCGTATAGGACACAATGCTTGCTCTCATTTTGTTACTTAAAAAAAAAAAACAAAAAAAAACACATCTGGGCTGGAGAGATGGCTTAGCGGTTAAGCGCTTGCCTGTGAAGCCTAAGGACCCCGGTTCGAGGCTCAGTTCCCCAGGTCCCACGTTAGCCAGATGCACAAGGGGGCGCACGTGTCTGGAGTTCGTTTGCAGAGGCTGCAAGCCCTGGCGCACCCATTCTCTCTCTCTCCCTCTATCTGTCTTTCTCTCTGTGTCTGTCGCTCTCAAATAAATAAATTAAAAAAAAGAAAACATCTAAGCCCATCTCCCCACATCTTAGCATCCCAGTAGAGAATGGGGACAACAGGAGTCCCTGGGGCTATCATTTCCTAAGACTGCACAGAGGCCCTTAGTAGGCACAGGTTCTGTTTCTACAGATCCAACCACCACAGAAAATACTATCATAAACTTGCAGTGTACTGAGTGTGTGTAGAGTGTTTTTTTTTCCTTTGGTAGGGTCTCACTCTAGCCCAGGCTGACCTGGAATTCACTATGTAGTCTCATGTTGGCCTCGAACTCACAAGCAATCCTACCTCTGCCTCCCGAGTGCTGGGATTAAAGGCGTGTGCCACCACGCCAGGCTTAAGAATGCCTTCTTATATTATGGTTCCCTAAACAATACAGAAGAAGAACTCTATTTGTGTGGTATTTGCTCTGCACAAGGAGGCATTCCATGCAGCTGGAGGAGATTAAAAGTACATGGGAAGATGTGAGAAGAGGATAAGCGTGAACACTGAGCCATTTTCTGCGGGGGACTTGTGCGTTCTTCACTGTTGGTATTCATAAGGGTCCTGGAACCCAGGATTCCAGAGGAGGAGTGCACCGGTGGGGATGAACAGCAAACTCCTTCTCTGCCAGCTTAACTAACAGATGAGAGGGATTTACAACGAAGAGACAGTGGCTTAGCTTCGGAGGCTAAGCCATCTGTTTTGGAGAAGCGGATGAAACGCCCTCCTTGAGGATGAACTGGATTTATAAGCTCTTTCAGGACGTGTAGCTTAAGACTCAGGGTCCCCACGTCCCTGCATGGGTAGGTGGGCAGTATACCCTGGCCGAATGAATCATCTCTCCCATCACAGATAAACTTTGGTTAGTCCAGTTCCTGATGATCACGCCTCTGGAACACAGGTGGATTCATTTAGACCCTGGAACATGGGACATCCTGAATAGGAAACAACTTCTTTGGGGTCCCAAAGCAGAACTCTCAGAGAAAAACAACTTTGTGTGTGCTTTTGAGGAGGGTACATAACCAACCCAGGAGTCCCATGGCATACAACCATTTGTCAACAAGGCGCTAAAATTATGAAGGAAAAACTACTCATGCATCAGAAGGCTTAGCTGACCTTGACCATCCTCCTCAGCTCTGACTGAGCTAGGGAGGGATTCTGGACCATCAGCAAATGTGGGGGCTGGTGATCAAGCTCTTGTAAGAAGGAACAGCTGGGACTGGAGAAATGGCTTAGTGGTTAAGGGGCTTGCCTGCAAAGTCAAAGGCCCCAGGTTCAATTGCCCAGTATCCCCATAAAGCCAGATGTACTAGGTAGCACATATGTCTGGAGTTTATTTACAGTGGCTAGAGGCCCTGGCACACCCATTCTCTCTCTCCCTATCTGCCTCTCTCTCAAATAAATAAATAAATTTTTGTATTTAAAAAATATTTTACTTTTATTTATTTATTTGAGAGAAAGAGGCAGAATGAGAAAGAAACAGTGGGTATGCCAGGGCATCCAGCCACTGCAAACGAACTCCAGATGCAATGCGCCACATTTTGCATCTGGCTTACCTGGGTCCTGGGGAACTAAATCTAGGTCCTTTGGCTTTGCAGGCAGGCACCTTAACTGCTAAGCCATCTCTCCAGCCCAATTCTTTGTATTTTTTTAATGAGAGAGAGACAGACAGAGAATGGGTACACCAGGGCCTCCAGCCACTACAATCAAACTCCAGACAGGTGTGCCATCTTGTGTGCAAATGTAAGCTTGTGCACTTGCATCACTTTGTGCGTCTGGCTTACATGGGATCTGGAGAGTCGCAGGCAAGTGCCTTAACCGCTAAGCCACCTCTCTAGCCCTAAAATATTTTATTTTAAAAAAGGAAGGAGCAGCTGGGCTAGGTAGAGAGAAGAGCTATTTGGAAGACTCTGAGAAGGGACAGGGAACAAGTAATGGGGCACCTAGAAGATGCCTCCACAGCACCTGCCAGAGAACAGAATTCCCAGTGACTAGAAGGGGCATGACTGGCCAGAAGTAGAAGAGAGGCATTGCCAGGAGATTACACGTAGCTCCACAAAACAGCCCATGAGCCCCCAAGATGCCATCTCAGGGTTGCCGAGTGGCTCCTGATTGGCATTAAAGAGGAGGTGCGGCCAGGGAGCTGCAGGTGGGTTTGGAGAAATAAGCAGACCAGATGGAAGGAGTTCTTATCCAGGTGTCCCTCAGTCCTGTCCACAGGCTCCACAACATGGGTTTCTAGATGAAAGAAGGTGCAAGCCACTTCTACCAAAACTGACAGACTGATTGAGTGACTGGGAACTAAACCCAGGGCCTGTCCGCGCTCAGTAGATTCTTCACCACTGAGTTACACACCTGGCCCCTTTTATTTTGTTCCAGAGAGGACTTTTTTTTAAAAAATTTATAGTTGGTCATCTGTAAAAGTTGGGGAAAGGAGTCTTAAGTCTGTCTCCCTGGCAGCGACTCAATGGTTTTCACACATGGTTCACACAATTACAACCCCCATGTCCAGCTCTCTTTGTCCTTTTTTATTTTGAGACAGGATCTTGCCATGGTGGACACACCAACAATCAAAGCAAAGTTGGGGTCCGAGGTGAGGCCTGCATGTCCACAGAACGGGTTCTGTTCTACTCTATGCCCGTCCCGTCCACAGTGCAGCAAGGCTCAGGGGAATGCAGCGAACAGTGGTCAACTGAGAGGACTGGGCTACCAACCCTAGAAGTCAGCACAGGGGCGGGAGAGAGAACCTGGTGGATAACATGTTCGCTGCACAAGCATGAGGGCCTGAGTTCAAATCCCAGGAATCCACACACTTCATGATTTTTCAGATTACATATTTTTCCCCTTAACTATACCATGAGTATCTTTACATGTCAGGAAATCTAGAGAGTTCTGTGCTCCTTTTTTCTTTTTAAAAATCTGTTTAATTTTTATTTATTTGTTTGAGAGAGAGGGAGAGAGAATGCACATGTGTACCAGGGCTTCTAGCCACTGCAAATGAACTCTAGAGACATGCACCACCACGTACATCTGGCTTACTTGGGTCCTGGGGAATCGAACCTGGGTCCTTAGGCTGCACAGGTAAGCACCTCAACCACTAAGCCCTTGTATTCCTCTGAATGGCGGCAGACTTAGCATGTTTCATCCTATGGATGATGCATTCAGCCATCCTCTTGAGGGGCACTTACAAGAATTGATTTTAATTTTTTTTTTTAACCATTGTACCAAAGTCCTTACATGCAGAACATGTGGCCTAGTGTAGGTGTCTCTGTATAGAAATTCTAAATGTGACACTGTGGATCCCTGTTGAAACCTGAAGTGGTCAAAGTTAAGCCCTGTGTGTACTGTGAGTGCCCATGCATGTGGGGAATTTTATCTTTATGCCCATAACCTGTCTGGGCCCCTATGAATTAGCAGTAATGGTAGGGAATGCCACAAGAGTGTCCACAGGAAGGTGTTGTCATTGTGTTCACCTCACAATGATGCAGGGAGCTCACATATAAGCAAGCGCCTTGAACCGCTGAGCCATCTTCCTGGCTCCGAAGGAGCTCACATGGGTTGAGACTGTCACACTGCTAAGCTCCGCATGCTTAGTTCTTCAGTGAGCCAGGGGAACAGGCACCATGACTGTCCTTCCAAAGATGAGGCAACGGAGGCCCAGAGAGGTAAGTCATCTACACAGCACCACACAAATATTAAATGTGGGCTAGTAGCCCACTTGGGGTCTTCTTTTTATTCTTATATTTAATTAATTTATTTATTAATTTATTATGAGAGAGAGAGGCAGAGAGACAGAGGAGGGGGGAGAGAATAGGCATACCAGGGCCTCCATCCACTACAAATGAACTCCAGACGCATGTGCCACCTGGTGCATCTGGCTTGCGTGGGTACTGGAGAATCGAACCTGGGTCCTTAGGTTTGCAGGCAAGTGCCTTAACTGCTAAGCCATTTCTCTAGCCCTCTTTTTTTCTTCCTTCTTTCTTCCCTCCCTCCTTTCCTTCTTTCCTTTCTCTTCCCTCACTTCTTCCCTCCCTCCTTCTCTCCTTTCCCTCCTTCTTTCTTTCTTTCTGCTTCTTTTGTGTGCATGCTTATGTGGTATGTGTGCATGTGTGTATATATGTGTATGTGCATGGACACACATGTGTAGGTGAACGTGTATGTATGTGTATGTGTGTGTAGGTCTGAGGTCAATATCTGGTGTCTTCCTCAAGTACACTCCACCTTCTTTATTCAGACAGGGTCTCTCACTGAGCCCAGAGTCCCCAATTCAGCCAGTCTAGCTGACCAGCTTGCCACTGCCATTCTCTTGTCTCTGCCTTCCGAATGCTGTGATTACAGGTGCACGTATCACCAAGCCCAGCATTTATGTAGGCTCCGGGGATCCAAATTCAGGTCCTCATGCTTGCACAGTAAGCACTTTATTGACTAAGCCAGCACCCTATCTCTGAGAACATTCTTTTTTTCCATTCATCTATTTATTGAGAAAGAGAGAGAGACAATAGACATACTATAACCTCTAGCCACTGTAAACAAACTCCAGATACATGCACCAACTAGCACATGTGACGTATGTGGGTACTTTGGAATCGAACGTGTTCCTTAGGCTTTGCCAGCAAACACCTTAACTATTAAGCCATTTCTCCATCCCAGAACCACACTGTTTACCTGCTGTGTTAAGCTACCTTCTTCAAAGAACACGTGAGCCCAGACCCTTAGGAGGACCAGGATGCTGTCATGACATGTCACAGAACAGACCCAGCGTTACTGTCGGGCGAACACAGAAAACTGGCTCCCTGGAGACACCAGCTGAGGGAACGCTTAGGGCGAGATGCAGTGGTATCTTCTGGCTAGTTGGCTCCCAAGCAAACATGAACAAGCTCAGAGAAGGTCCCCCTAAGCCTGAAGCTTCAGGAGCTGGGGCAGCTTGAGGACCACTTCTCCAGTTCGGGTGGTCACAAGTACTAAAGGTTTGTTGCGTTGTTTTTCCCCATTACCCTGCTAGCACAGAGGTGGAAATGGCCCACGATGGAGAGGGCAGCGGGAGCTGTGGGCATGCCTACCTACTCGGTGTCAACAAGATGACTCAGCCGTGATTCATATCGTGGTCTTTGCTGGCTGCCAGGTGCATAACCCTTATATACAGGTTGCCACCAACTTAAACTTAACAAAAAAAGTAAACTTGCAAGACTTCAAAATACACCCCCTCTCTGGACAAAGTCCAAATCAAGTCAGCGTGGGCAGGGGAACACAATTGGGTTGTCCTCAGCTGGGGACAGAGTCTGCGTATAGAAGGCGTGGGATGGGACGCCATTCGCCTCCCAGCCTTTCATGTGTCGCTCAGCTCGGAGGAGTGGCTTATAGCCCAGCAGCAGGGGCTCATTTCACCCCTTGTGAAGTTTGTTAACTCAGGAAAAAACAATCAGCTTCTAGACTAGCCACTGCCCAAAGGAAGTGGACGATGGGCATGTTCTAGATGGTAATGTCCAACATGGCGGCCCCTGGCTATGTGTAATCACTGAGCACTTGAAATGTGACTGACTGGTGCAAGTAAAGAATTAAAAATTTTAAATGTTTTTGTAGGGCCGGGCGTGGTGGCGCACGCCTTTAATCCCAGTACTCAGAAGGCAGAGGAAGGAGGATCGCTGTGAGTTCAAGGCCACCCTGAGAGTACATAGTGAATTCCAGGTCTTCTAGGTCAGCCTGGGTTAGAGTGAGACCCTACTTTGAAAAGCCAAAAAAAAAAAACAAACCCAAATTTGGTTTTAGATTTATTTTTATTTATTTAGTAGAGACAGAGAGAATGAGAATGGGCACGCCAAGGCCTCTAGCCACTGCAAACAAACTCCAGATGCATGCGCCACCATGTGCATCTGGCCTACATGGGACACCTTAAAAACTATGCCATATCTCCAGCCCTAAAATTTTAATCATACTTAATTTTATTTTATTATTTTTATTATTATTATTGTTTTTTGAGGTAGGTTCTCACTCTAGCCCAGGCTGACATGGAATTCACTATGGAGTCTCAGGGTGGCCTCAAACTCATGGTGATCCTCCTACCTCTGCCTCCTGAGTGCTGGGATTAAAGGCGTGCGCCACCACGCCCGGCTCATGCTTAATTTTAATTGCTTTAAACTTTAACAGTCATATGTGGTTACCTTATTGAATACAGCTCGGGTTCCCACTGGCCAAGCCAGACCTGATCTTACCCCATCCCTCTTGAAGTAAAACTATGACGTCACACACATGACTGCATTGGACGCATTTGTTATGGTTTGGAGATGAAGCGTTCCCCAAAAGGCTCACGTGTGGAAGGCTTGGTGTCAGATGGTGATGATGCTAAGAGATGATTTGAACAGAAGTGCAGTAACTTCCTCAGTGGGTCCACGCGTGAGTTCATAATGAATGGGCTCTTGAAAGGAGGGTCCAGTTGAAGGACAGAAGGCACTCAGCATGTGTCTACCTTGTCCCTGGACTCTCTCTCTCTCTTTTTGCTTCCTGGCTGTCATAGCCTGCTAGAATGATTGTTCTGCCTTTATACAGGCTTAACAGTACCAGACCTAGCCAACTACAGATTAAAACCATGAATAAAACACACCATTTCCCCTTGATGTTGATTTGCTTAGGTATTTTGTATAGCAATGGCCATCTGACTGACAAAGCATTCTTTTGGCCCTGTAAGAGATCTGAGTCTGGCCCACTTAAAGGCAGAGAAAGATTCCTTTCTCAGGTCTAAGGGCAAGGAGTAACACTGGGGCTGGAGAGATGGATTAGTGGTTAAGGCACTTGTGTACAAAGCCTAAAGACCCAAGTTCAACTCCCCAGAACCCATGTAAGCTAGATATGCAAGGTAACATACATCTGGAGTTTGACAGCAGTGGCTAGAGGCCCTAGTTTACCAATTATCTCTCTTTCATAAAATTTTTTTTTAAAGAAGTAACAATGTGGGCTGAAGAGATGGCTTAGTGGTTAAGGTGTTTGCCTGCCAAGCCTAAGGACCCAGGTTCCATTCTCCAGTACCCACATAAACCAGATGCACATCATGTGTGTGGAGTTCATCTGCAGTGGTTAGAGGCCCTGGCATGCCCATTCTCATTCTCTCAAGTAGATAAATAAAATTTTGAAAAAGAAAAGTAACAATGTCCAACAAGGAGCTCTTCCACTGTTTTCTCACAGCCCAATGGCTCCTTCCTGGCCAACATCAGGTTGTCAGCCAGAGGAACCTTCTAGAACAGAGCATCTCATCCAGCTACATCCTCTCAGAGGTGAGAAGCTGAAACCAGGGGTCACGCAGCTGGCACACAATGAACCTGGTCTTGAAACCAGGACTGCAGGTGGCTCACCCAGACCACGCCTGGCTTTGGGGCGAAGACGGCCCGCGTAGCCCCCACTCCCCAGTGTGTCCGGCACAGCACGCTGCTGCCAATTTCAACTGATCTGGCTCACAGAACAATTGCCCGATCCAGGGGAGAGTCCTTCCCCTCGTGACTTGGACAGGTGAAGACATGCAAGTTGTTTGTTAACCACAACGTAAGGGTTCCTAACAGTCCCGATACCTCCCTCAACCTGTTTCCTCATCCATAAAACATGCTTCTAAAGATACAGTAAGGTCATATATATGATAAGTGCCCCGCATATGATAAGGGCCCATCCACATACCTCCTTGGCTTTCTTGGACCATTTACTCCACGGCCTTTAATCAAGGACTGGCCCCATCATGACTGGCACTGGTATGGCCCCAGGCCCCTCCCACGTCCCTCCAAAGCTATACGCCCGTCTCCTCGGCGCAGCGGTACCTGGCAGGTTGAAGGTCTTCTGTTGTCTTGTGCACTGTGGGGAAGGGTGCAGTGGAGAAGGCGGGGTGGCACTAGGAGGAAGTGGGGGTGCTGGTGAGGAGGGTGTAGAGGACGTCGTGGAGGAGGGGTTGCTGCTGGAGTCTGGCTGGTAAGGGACAGGGATGTGGTCCTGTGGGAAGAAAAGAGGGCAGGAGTGAGGGACAGGTAAGGAAGCAGACATGACAGAGAGGGAGCTGAACAGGAAGGGGGCTCCCAGTCCGGCTTCCTCAACAACTTCTGCCCTCTCTGCCGTCACCCAGGTCCTTGCGAAGTCCAGCCCAACGAGTTGCAGCCAGGTGCAGAGGGAAGTTTCTGAAGTGTCTTCTCTGCTCAGACCCCAGAGCGAAAGGTGACCACTTTAATGAAATGTACAGAGGTGCCAGCCACGTGCCCAGCGTCTCTTTGATTCTGAAAAAGCCCCATGCCGAGGTGTCCACAGTTCTCTTCCTAGCCTGACACGTCTCCTCCCAAGTGTTTATTAAAGAATCGACAGCAGCCTGCGGGCTCTGGTGCGCGGGAGTGAACCCACATCTATGCCCCGCCGGCATACCAGCTGGAATACCACCGCCCTGCCTCGCTCCCAGACCAGCTCCAGAGCAAGGACCCACCCGCGCCTCCGCAGAGCGGCCCTGCGGAGCGGACTTAACGCAGCAAAGCAGTGGGGTGGAGAGTGTCCTTCCCCCAAAGACATGCTGTCCAGACATTCAGAATCCAACCCCACTATTGAGTAAGGGTCTTGGGCTGGAGAGATGGCTTCGTGGTTAAGTGCTTGCCTGTGAAGCCTAAGGACCCCCATTCGAGGCTCGATTCCCCAGGACCCACGTTCGCCAGATGCACAAGGGGGCGCACGTGTCTGGAGTTC
This sequence comes from Jaculus jaculus, assembly GCF_020740685.1. Classification (NCBI taxonomy): domain Eukaryota; kingdom Metazoa; phylum Chordata; class Mammalia; order Rodentia; family Dipodidae; genus Jaculus; species Jaculus jaculus. The sequence continues at coordinate 18,356,621 of NC_059114.1, read as the reverse complement.
GTTTGCAGTGGCTGGAGTCCCTGGTGCACCCATTCTCTCTCTCTTCTCTCTCTCTTTCTCTCTCTCTCTCTCTCTCTGCCTTTCTCTCTGTGTCTGTTGCTCTCAAATAAATAAATAAAAATGTACAAAAAATAGAATAAGGGTCTCTGCTGACGGAATTAGGGTAAAGATTTTGTGACAACGTCATTCCAGATTAGGGTGTGTTTTAAATCCAATGGTGAATCAACCTTATAAGAGATAGGAAAGGGCAAATACAAAAAAAGAAAGATCGCGTAAGGGCAGGAACCACCCAAAGCTGGGAGAGGCAATGGCCTCCACTTTCGGAGCCTACAGAGATACCACGGTTGACACAGTGACCATGTTGGGTCACCAACGGGGACGTACCAAGCACTTGTTCATCTCCCCCACTCAAGGCATCTAAGTTGCTTCCTCTTCAGGGATATAATTATTTTTTTATCATGGAAAAAGTTTGCTATAATGAAGTGATTTTATGTGAACATATGTTTTTGTTTCTCTGGGACAAATGCCTAGAAATATAATTCCTGGATAACACGGTAGTAGCATGTTTAGTTTTCTAAAGAGAAAATATAAAAACGGTTTCTCTTTAGTAGCTGCACCATTTATTTTACACAGCAGTACAGGAGTAAGGGTCTAAGTCTGCATCCTGTCATGTTTGCTATTGTCTATGGACTTTCAGTCTCGGAGGTGTATCAAGGTGTCTCACTGGGGTTTTAATTTGCATAATGGCCAGTGTCACTGAACATATTTTTGTGTGTTCTTTTGTACTCCTTATATTCTTTGTTTATCTTGTTTTGAGGTAGAGTCTCGCTCTAGCCCAAGCTTCCCTGGAATTTACTATCTAGTCTCAGGCTGGCTTTGAACTCACAGCAATTCTCCTACCTCTGCCTCCCCCGAGTGCCAGGAATAAAGGGCTGTGCCACTATGCTTGGTAGAGAGAGAGAATAGGCTCGCCAGGGTCTGTAGCCACTGTCTACAACTCCAGACACATGTGCCACTTTGTACATCTGGCTTTATGTGGGTACTGGGAAATCGAACCTAGGTTGTTAGGCTTTGCAGGCAAAGGCCTTAACCACTGAGCCATCTCTCCAGCCCCCTCTCTATATTCTTCATGGTCTCGATTGCTTAGCTATATAGTAAGTCTTGAAACTTGTTGGACTTTTTGTGTCTTCTCTTTGCTCTTTTTTTAAAAAACATATTTTTATTTATTTATTTGTATAGGGTATTGGGGAATTGAATTCAGGATGCCAAGCTTTATTAGCAAGTGCCTTTAATTGCTGAGCCATCTCTCCAGTCCTTTTTGCTCTTTTAAAAAAAAAGTATATTTATTTATTTATTTATTTGGGGAGACTGAGAGAGATAGAGAGAGAGAGAATGGGTGTGCTAGGGCCTCTTGCTGCTACAAATGAACTGCAGACACAAGTGCTACTTTGTGCATCTGGCTTCTTTTATTTACTTTTACTTATTTGCAGGGGGGAGAGATAGAGAGAGAGAGACCACACACACCACAGCCCCTAGCCACTGCAAACAATGTGCCTCTTTGTGCAGCTGGCTTTACCTGGGTACTGGGGAATCAAACCCAGGTCACTAGGCTTTGCAGGCAAGCACCTTAACCTCTGAGCCATCTCTCTTGCCTCCTCTCCCTCTTCTGTCTTCTTTTCCCTGTTATTCCTTGTTTTCTTTGTCCTTCTCTCTTATTCCTTCCCCCATTTTCCTCCTCTTTCTTCTATTCTCTGCTTATGTATCTCTTCCTTTCCTCCCCCCCTCCTTCCTTGTTCATTCCTTCCTTTGCATCTCTTCTTCCTCCTCCTCCTCCTCCTTCATCAATCCATCTCCATGCCTGAGTACCGAGTGTTGGGCTAACCTCTTGATACACCTCACACATCAAAACCTTCCCCATAGCCCCCCCCCCAATACTTTCTGTCCTACAGCTCATTTTACAGAGGGGGGAACTAAGGCAGGCAGACCATGAACGGGCCTGCCCACAGCAAGGCACGGTGTGGAGCTATAAAGCCTGCGCTTGCTGATGACAAAACCCACCTTCCAACCACCCTGTCTGGTGAGGAGCGAGGCCTCTGTGGACCAGCCTGGATCAGAGCAGGCAGGAGGAGAGACAGAACAGTGAGCAAGAAATCTTCAGACCGAATTGGCTGAGAAACCCACTGCGCTGGCCACATCAGCGCCTGACAAGAAGAATCTGCATAAAGCTGGAAAGGGAACCAGGGAAGAAACTGACCAGCCGGATGATAGATCCTGTCCACTTTTGTGTCAAAGCTGCTTTCTAGACAGAGGTTAATTATGTCCCTTATCAAATTCCCCTGCTGGCAGACAGGCAGAACAATGTCACTGTCACTGATTCATCTGACCCATGTTTTTCCTCTCATCGGACACCAAGAAGTTCCAGGGCCTGTGAAGCCAGAGGGAGAGGTCTCAAGACAGCTCTGAAGCTCTAAGGTCCCTTAGGACAGACATCACAGAGGAAAAGATGGATTATAAGCGATACACATTACTTCCCAGGGAACTCGCCCATTAATCCCCTCTGTCTTCTAGGAGCAGGAACCTCCTTTGAAGAGATTCTTATCTTTGGCATGTATATATACACATATATACAAAAAATCTGGTTTTCTTCCAGAAAACCATTAGATAGGTTTTAAGCAGGGTGATAAAATTCAAGTGACATTCATCAAGACTTATGCAGGCTGCTGTGTGGAGAGTGGATGGATGTCCTCCCTCTAAGCCTATGCAGCAAAGCAAGACTGCATTCTGCCGGTGGGGAAGGGGAGGCCAGCGTCTCTCAGGAGGCTCTTGTGGCCCCTGCACATGGACTGGTGACCTCCCCCACCTCTGGGTTCACTTCACACTTCCTCCATCATTACAATGTAGGAAGACCTTCGGGGCTGTGGGTCGCCACCTATCGGCCTACGGGCACCTGCTGGAAGCGTCCTTGGGATCGCTTCGGCACAGCTCCGCATCCACAAGCCAAAGGCACCGCGGAGTAACCACCGCAGAATGAAAGAGGTACAGGCGAAAAGAAGGCAAGCAAACCGGCTGTGGCTTCGAGCTCAGAGCTCCGAAACACATCCATCTACGCATCCGGCCCCAGCAGAAGCTGAGCAATAGAGCCCCGTGCCTTCACTCAACAGATGTTCACAGCCATCTGCAAGCCAATCTGGACAGATGGGGCGACATCTCCCAGGGAAGAGCAGACAGGAACTGGAGTGTTACGGAAACTCCCTCTTGGCGCCTCCTCTCATCCACTGTGCAGTTCTCCATACGCTCCTCCATTCTCCTTTCCACAGGTCTGTCTCCCTAAACTAGACGGGTTCTGGACACACATCTCTCCATGATCATGGGATGCCCTTCCCCTAGCCCCCTCCCCCCAACGCCTATCACTGCCGTAAGTTTCACTCTAACAAACCGCCCAGGACTAGAAGAGCCCACAGCAGGCTTGGGCAGGCAAGTGTCACATCCCAGCTCAACCCCCCTCCTCCCTTTCATCCACCACCTGGCTGTGCGAACCCCACCTGGCCAAACCCTTCCAAAGCCCCCTCTGCACCTTGTTGATTTTGTTGGTCTTGGGGAGCGTCTGACTGACGTGCAGATCCGAGTAGCGGGCTGGCTTCCGGACAGGGTTGTTGATGTCACATGGGACTGACTCGGTCCGCACCAACCTTGCTGGATCCGTAGGGGTAAAAGCAGAGATGTGAGAGTTTAAGTATCATTGCAGCTCTAATGGTGTCGGGAGAGCCGAGTGCAGAGCCCACCTCGAAGACCCACCAGTGACACCAAAATGGACAGTTCAAATCTTCTGGGTGGGATCAGGGTATTCTCTATGGTTTCTATACAGTTATTTTTTTGTATTGTCTACAAATGGCTTTGGACATGACAAATAAGAAGCTGTCATATTTATTTTTCATTATTACTATTTGGCATTGCCTTTCAATTAACCTTGAACTTCACCTGAAACACAGGAACTACAGAGAGCCGACTAGACCCCTTCCCTGACCTTCTAATGTGTGTGTTGGAATCATCTTTTGCTGCTCATGGGGTTCATTGGGACTAAGAAGACTGTGCCACTTGAAACTTGCTTGTCCTAAATAACCAAGGATCCCTATGAGAATGGCTCTGTTCCCCCCCCCCCCCCAGCCTTTCCCTGGGTATCATGCCCATATCCAGCCACCCAGAAGCTGGGCTCACAGGTGACTCTAAGATGCTTCCTGATCCAAATTCCAGCATCAAGCCTCCTCTCCTCTGTTCTGTTACTCACAGAGAACACAGCAAGGGGTAATGGTGAGAAATTCAAGTTCAGCTTTGATGCTTGGTATGGCTCCTTGTGACTTGTGTTTTTATCATGGGTGGGGGAGGGAGGGGTGGTTGAGAAGTTAAGCTTTGCTTTGACCCGGAGATTTGATTTCGTTGCTTAGCCAGAGCTGCCATCCCCATGGAAACAGACTCTATTTTCAACTTTCCTCCAAGGGGGCGGGAAGGGAAAGGCAAGGAGCTCAGTAGACTTCTGGAAAGTTCCATGTGCTTTGCTCGTTCAGGTGCGTGTCATGTAGGAACACAGCGAAAGTGGGTGAGAGGAGCGAGCTCTCCTCCAACTAATCAGCCTCTGACCGTGGCCCAAACTGGACAGGCAGGCTGGGTCCCGCCTCCATGTGGGAGTCATATCCCAGAGCTCCCTCTCGGGAGCCAGATTCAGTGGGAGGCGAATTCCCAGAGGAAGGTGACCTCAAGCAGGGGTTCCAGAGCTGTGACAACTCCATTTTTAAAACAGCCTCACTGAGTGCATCTTTCCTTCTTACTCCAGTTAATTAAGGACGTGAGGTGGGAAGATGGATGAATATTTTCTTGCACCTCTCTCTACTTGTGGAGACCAACAACGCTGCCTGCTAGCTTCGGGACTGCTTCTGATAGCAACTTGTCTCCTTCCTGAAGTTTCCCCAGGGTTCATTCTTAAAGTTCAAGGATACTCCTGACTGTGCACCAGTCCACAGCATGGGAAATAGGAGGATGGAGAAGGAAGATCCAGCCTTGGGTTAGCATGTCGCTGTGCCCTAACATTGTTCTCAGTTGGCTCCAAGCCCCCATCCAACCTAGAGATGGGGTGCTGGCAAGAAGTTGGCCAGGAAGATCTAAAATAACTAAATAAATTGCTAAAATTTAAAGGTTAAATCTAGGGAACATAACATTTTCTACTTGTGCCTTGGTTTGAAATGTCACAGATGCTGGTGACATAGGTCTGTGTTGTGGCTGGAACACACCATCTCTAGACAGTGCCAAGGCTTTTCCATATGCCCTGCCTCCATCTGACCAGCTTCTCTTATTAAGCATGCTTGCTTGGCCCTGGTAAGTATTGGAGTTTAAAAACAACCCCTGCTTATGAGCAGCAGGTGCCAACTTTCAAGTGCCTGGAAATCTTGATCCTATTGAAAAAATGTCCAGATTCAGATCTAATAGTATGTGTATTGGGAGGGACACGGCAAATATATTTTACACGTGCTCCATGAACCACACTTTCAATAACAAGGGACATCAGAAGTGTTCTTTGCGGTGATGAAAGTGTTGTACATCTGCTCTATTCAGTGTGGCAGCCACATGTGGCTCCCAAGCTCATGAAGTGTGGCTGGTGAGACCGGGTAATTAAACTTGTGTTTTTATTTCATTTTCATTAATCTAGATTTAAATAGTCAGATGTGGCTCATAGCTACTTATCCGGCAGCGTGGGCTTAGAGAGTGCCCCAGGGACCGACCGCAATATGGGTGATGGGGTTTGGGGGGTAACAACTCCATGGGATGGGAAACGGGGGAATTAGCTTGCAAGCTGGACTGCGAGTCTTTCCAGAGAGTCGCCTCTTACTGAGTCCTTGGCAGACAGGGGAGAAAGCCTTTCCGCCTCTCAGCTAAATGGGTCTGGTTTTGCACCAGTGAAAAAGGTGGTAATAACCTCCTTTCCTGGTCAGGTTGGCCCAGACACTCCCAGAGCCCCAGGGGATGGGACACAGATGGCCAAAACCAACTGCCCTGAGCCAGACCCCTCCCCATGGCCCACTTCTGCAAGGCCAGTTGAGTAAGCCTGACGTTACATAATGGAAAAGCCCTGAGCCAGCACAATTTTCAGATGAGAAGGAAAAGCAATAGGGTTGGGGGAAAGAGAAGAAGGTGAAAATTAGAAGAGAAGAGAGAGAGGACAAGGCTTGAGTATGGAGGGGTCTATGGGCTAAAATATCAGATGGAGATATATATGCAAATAATGTGGAATATGGAGGGATATGTATGTATGTATGTATATATTATGCAGGGAGGACAGGCATGCATAATAGATAAGGAACACAGCAGTGAGGAGGAAGGTATAAGAAGGAAAGAAATCAGATAGGCAAGTCATAAGGATCAGGAGGTATCTAGAACCTTGATGAGAGGGAGGGATGTCTTAGATCTGGAAGGACTCCGCACCCCACCATGAGCTTAGGGTAGCAAGGGTTAAATAGTTACCTCCTCGGTGGATGATCAGGAGATGACAGGGTGGGGCTTCTTTGGTACATTTGTTGTGGCACTTTAACCTGGAAGACAGAGAGAAAGACCCATGGAGAAAGACTGCATAGATGGATGACAGGGGAGACAGATGGGATGGATGGATGGATGGACGGACGGACGGACGAATGGACGGATGGATGGATGGATGGATGGACGGATGGACTGGTAGGTCAGTGGGTGAATGGATGGATGGGTGGATGGACAGATGAACTGATAGGTCAGTGGGTGAATGGATAGAAAGGTGGATGGATGGATGGACTGGTAGGTCAGTGGGTGAATGGATAGAAAGGTGGATGGATGGATGGATGGATGGACTCATAGGTCAATGGATGCATGGATAGATGGATGAATGGATGGGCTTGTACATAAGTAGATGAATGGATGGGAGGATGGATGGAGGGATTGGTGGAGTAAGCAGCTGTGTATATTAGATGCTCCAGTAGTCTGGAAAGTTCTGACACTGTGGATAACAAGATGTGAGATTAGCCAGGGCAGCTCCTGAAAAGTTTGTCACTGGCAGCCCGGATGGCTAACTCTGCAGAGAGGAAGCTCACTCCCAGTCCAACAGGGCCACCTTGAGCTTCACCAGCAGTGGCCACGTGGGCTTCAAGCACTGAAATCTACTTCGTCTGTCCGTCTGTGTGTAACAGCAGTAGCAGCAGCGTTATCACAACCCTGTTCACCATCACTATTTTCTCCAAAGACTCACTGGCCAGCACTGTACTAATCACCTTCCATCCACTACCTTATGGGGTTTCTTACAACGTCCATAAGAAGTGGGTATAAGGGATGGAGAGCTGGCTTGGTGGCTAAGGCACTTGCTTGCAAAGCCGAAGGACTCTAGTTTGACTCCCCAGGACCCATGTAAGCCAGATGCATAAGGTCGCACATGCGTCTGGAGTTCATTTGCAGTGGCTGGAGGCCCTGGTGTGCCCATTCTCTCTCTATCTGCCTCTTTCTCACAAATAAATAATTTTTTTTTTACAAAAAGAAATGGGTATTCTTATCATTCTCACTTTCCAGGTGGGAAAACAGACTAATTGACTTGTCCCGCCAGAACCCCTAGGTCCATTGTCCCAAAGGTAATCTCTCATTTCTCCTCAAGGCTCAAGCTGTTGGGGATATGAAACTAGAGCTTCCAATTAGGATAAGATTAGTAACAGGCGTTGTGAGGTATTAAGTGTATTAGGTTGAAGAATATAGAATCCAAATGAATTTCTTTGAACAAGTCTTAGGTGTCACCTTGCTTTCCCCCTACAGTTGTCTGGCTTTACAAGGATAAAAAAAAAAAAAAAATCAGTACAGCTGGCTGTCTTGTCAGCTGGGGGGGGGGGAGTCACATGTGGCAAAAGATGCTCCATCCAGAACCCCTCTGGGCTCCCTCCCCATTGTTGTACACCCCAGACTAACTTCCAGATGGACACCTTTGTCAGGTGACCCCCCTGAAGCCCTCAGTGGCACTGCGTATCAACACGTAGTCACGTCCACCACCCAGAGGTTACACTTTCTTCCTGATGACTCTTTTCCATAGAATGCTTTGTCTTGACCGTGATTCTATCTCACTGGCTCTCAAAGTAGGTGTCCCCTGTCTAGCAGTATTAGCATTTTCTGGAAACTTCTCTGGGGAGGGGAGGAGGGGGTTGTCCACACACAAATCTGCTGAGTCAGTGCATCTGATGCTGGATTAAAACATGTCCAAGAGCGACTCTGATGCGTACAAGGTGGGCGAACCCAAGGTCTGCTTTGAGACGGCTCTGCATTTCCCTAGATTTTTTTTTTTTTGGGGGGGGGGCTCAGTCCTTTCTGGTATACAGAGAGCTATAAATTCCCCTATGATAAGGGATATTTAGACCTGGAACCACTGAGCATGCAGAGGAGAGGCGCAGGTGGGGGGCGGGGACACAGTACCGCCAGTCAGTGGTGAAGAGGTCAGCTCTTTCTTCCCTTTCAATATGATCCCACCACAGAGAAGATCTTCTAAATGCAGATGGACAGCAGACATTATCATGGTTAAAAATGGGTTTGGGGGCTGGAGAGATGGCTTAGTGGTTAAGCACTTGCCTGTGAAGCCTAAGGACCCCAGTTCGACGCTCGGTTCCCCAGGTCCCACGTTAGCCAGATGCACAAGGGGGCACATGTCCTGGAGTTCGTTTGCAGTGGCTGGAAGCCCTGGCACGCCCATTCTCTCTCTCTCTCCCTCTATCTGTCTTTCTGTGTCTGTCGCTCTCAAATAAATAAATAAATAATGGACAAAAGTGGGTTTTGCATGTGAGTTTCTTTTTTTGGGGGGGGGTCACCTTATAAAAAATGGAAAGCAATGTTGCTTACATCGTCCCTCACAGGCTCGTGTCTCTAACACTTGGTCTCAAACTGGGTGGTACTAGTGTGAAGGTTGTGGAGCCTTGAGGAGATGAGACCTGGCTGGCAGAAGTAGGCACTAGAGGTCTGGAGAGATGGCTTAGCAATTAAGGCACTTGCCGGTGAAGCTTAAGGAGCCAGGTTAGATTCTTCAGCACCCAATTAAGTCAGATGCACAAGATGGCGCATGCATCTACAGTTCATTTGCAGTGGCTGGAAGCCCTGGTGATCTGCTTCTCTCTCTCCTTCTATCGCAAATAAGTAAATACATTTTTAAAAAGAGCCAATATTCTTTAAGAAAAAAAAAATCACTAGAGATAGACCCTTGAAGGTTAGACTCTTCCCTGGTTCTGGCCTCCATTCTCTGCCTCCTGGTCCGTGCCACGTGAGCAGGCTGGAGCCACGTGTTCCTACCACCACACTCCCCTGCCAGGACGGAGGGAATCCTTCGGAAACCATGGGGACAGGATAAGCATCGCCTTCCTCAAGTCACTCTGTCAAGTATTTTGTCATAGCAATGTAAAAGGAAGCTACTAATAAAGTTTTAAAAGCAACTATAAGGCCTGGCATAATGGCACATGCTTATAATTCCAGCACTTTCAGAGACTGAGGCAGAAAGAATGCTGTGAGTTAAAGGTTAGCTTGAGCCGGGCATGGTGGCGCATACCTTTAATCCCAGCACTTGGGAGGCAGAGGCAGGAGGACCTCCATAAATTTGAGGCCGTCCTGAGACTACACAGTGAATTCCAGGTCAGCCTGGGCTAGAGTAAAACCTTATTTCAAAAAACCAAAAAGTAATAATAATAATGAACTGTAACTCTGAAAACATCAAGAACTGAGGAATCCTTGGAGATCATAATGGTTTCTCCTCATTGCCAACTCGACTGGATGTAGACCCACCACGGAAACAACACAGCTCTAGTTGAATCTAGGAGGATGTTCCCAGAAAGGTTTAACTGAGAAGGCTCATCTCTGCTTTCTGCCTGGCACGGTGGCAGACGCAGGGTCACCAGCTGCCTCACGCTTCCGTTGTCATCACTTTTCCTACCACCATGGACTGCATGCTCTCAAACCACAAACCGGAACAAAGCTTTCCGCCTCCCTGACGTTGCTTTGCTTTACTTTATTTATTTTCAAGAAGAGAGAGAGAAAATGGGTGTGCCCAGGCTTCTAGCCACTGCAGATGAACTCCAGATGCATGTGCCACTTTGTGCACCTGGTTTTACATGGGTACCGGGGAATCAACCCTGTGCTGTTAGGCTTTGGAGGCAAGTGCCTTAACCGCTGAGCCATCTCTCCAGCCCACTGTCAGTTATGTTGGTCGCAGCCACTGGAGAAGTAAGATAGGGAGGGTCACAATGCATGAGGTGATGTTCTGGGGCCTTTACCTACTGCATTTCAGTGGTCCTGAGAGAAGCAGCAGTGATCAGGGTACCCATGTTACAGAGTGAGAAACTGAGGGTTAGCCAAAGTCACAGAGTCAGGGAGCAGAAGGGGCCCTAAGCTGAGCTCTTAAGCACTGTGCCAAAACTTCCACTCTTTCGACTTTCATCTTGGTGGCAGGTGTGGGCAAAGGGAAAGGGTCCTGGGTCACAGGAATAGTAAGGTCACAATGCTTTTCTTTCCTTTTTTGGGAGGGGGATAGGGAGGTTCAAGGTAGGGTCTCGTTCTAGCCCAGGCTGACCTGGAATTCACTACGTTGTCTCAGGCTGGCCTCAAGCTTGCAGAGACCCTCCTACTTCTGCCTCCCAAGTGCTGGGATTAAAGACATGTGCCACCACGCCTGCCTACAGAGAGAATGGGTGTGCCAGGGCCTCCAGCCACTGCAAACGGACTCCAGATGCATATGCCACTTTGTTCATCTAACTTTGCGTGGGTATTGGGGAATCAAACTTGGGTCATTAGGTTTTGTAGGCCACTGAACCATGTCTCCAGCCCCCAAATGCATTTCTTTGAAAAGAGTCTAATATGTCATTTAGATGCGCCTACAGTCGTCTAATTTCTCAAGCTGAATAAAAACATCCCATTACTGAGGCTGGAGAGATGGCCCAGAGATTAAAGGAACTTACTTGCAAAGCCCGATGGCCTGGATTTGATTTCCCAGGACCCACATAAAGTCAGATGCACAAAGTGGCCCATGCACCTGGAGTTCATATGCAGTGGCAGGAGGGGCCCTGGCGTACCATACTCACTCTCCCTTCCTGCCTCTTTCTCTCTGTTTCTCTCTCTCTCTCTCTCTCTCTCAAATAGATAAATGAAATAATTTTTTAAGTAAATAAATCTTATTACTGTGGCCTGACCTTTCTTTTCCTAAGACCCCCCCCCCCAGATTCAGGAAGGCCCCAGTTTCCAGGGGATAATCAGTGTTATCTGAAACCCTGACAAAGAGCTCTGCTAAATTAGAACCCATTCATTCATTCACTTACTCATTCGTTCAACAAACATTGAACTGGACCTAGTATGCCCTACGTACGGGGGACCAACAGTGGACAAGGTAAGGGAAGACTTGCATTTTGGAGAGAGATAGCATACGTGGAAGCAAATAAATCAAATGACTGTAGCATCGCAACATTACTGCAAAGTGATACAGGAAGTTGGGGGGGGCAGTGAGAAAGCTACGTGAGTAGGAAGGGCTTGATAGATACCACCACAGTGTGAATAGACTTGAGCTCTGACTCCAGACTGGGGAAAGGATGAGGGGTGCCCAGGTTACAGCTGCTTCAAGAGCTCCTGGAAGCTTCGGGAAGTTGTACCCCAAGCAGGATGTTGGCAGGATGTAATTAGAAGCATGCAGCTCAGACATCACCTGCTTGAAGCTTGAACTGACTTTTCCATGAATAGAAACCACTTCAGATCTTGGAAAAAAAAAAATTATCATGGGAACTAATGGTCGCTTGTATTCATTTTTTTTTTTTTTTTACTATTATAAGCAAAAGAGTTGAGTCTGATTATGTGGGGGATGTTTGTACATGAGGGCTGATCACAATTCTCCTGGGAGCCGAAGTGGGAATTGGATGTGGTGATGGTGACGGTAATGCTGGTCGTGGTGACGCTAGAGGTGGTGGTGGTGGTGGTGACGATGGTGAGTAATGAAGGTCACCAGGTTGCAGGCATCTTGTTAAACACTTTTCAGACATGACCTCAACCCCCACAACAACTTGGGAAAGTAGGTAAGCAACATCTATTTAGTATTTTGCAGAGGTAAGAAACTGAGGGCTTCAGAAGTAAACGGCGGGCTGGAGGGAAGGCTTAGCGGTTAAGGCATCTGCCTGCAAAGCCAAAGGACCTTGGTTTGATTCCCCAGAACCCGTGTAAGCCAGCTGCGCAAGGGGGCACACGCATCTGGAGTTGCAGTGGCTGGAGGCCCAGGTGCACCCATTCTCCTCTCTCTCTCTCTCTGCCTCTTTTTCTCTATCTCTCTCAAATAAATAAATAAAAATAAAGTTAACAAAACATTGTTTTTTTTTTAAAAAAGAAGTAAATGTCTAGCCCAGACTCTCTTGGTGGGGAGATCTGTCACTCAAACACAGGTTCCTCTGGTTCAAGACCCCCTACGCTTACCTGTCCTGTGAGGGCCAAGGGGGAGACCAAGCACCAGGATAGCAACTCCAGTGACCTCCCACGCGGATTCCCCTTGAGTGTTTCTTCCAAACTATGAGAGCCTGGGTTCAGCCCTGATCCTGGACCGGAGCTTCTTCCCCTCGTCTCCAGCCTGCCACACTTTCCCCTCACACTGTCCATTCTGCCAGTGGAAGATGCCCAGTGGGTCTTTGTGTTCTGATGGGCACAAGGGAGCAAAGGGGACTCTCGGGTCCCTCTCTCCTCTTTCAGTGATTTCGGGGCAGGGAAGAATGTGGGCACTTCCAGCAGGTCTTCCCGTGCGCTCCCATGGAGAGCGCAGTCCTGAGGGTTTTTTTTTGTCATGATGTCCTTGGATCCTGGAGTCTGAGTCATGGGCCAATATTCCCTGGCATGCTCTGACTTTTAGTTTCTGGGAGCTGAGCTAAAGAGCTGAGCCCTAGTGGATTGTGGGTTGTCACAGAAGGAGTGGTGGTATTCTGAACGGAGAGCCTATAGCTGCATTTCCAGAAGCATCTGGCTCAAAGGAGGGGCCACAGGGAATCAAAAAAAAAAATAAGCCAGAGGGTTCAGATCAGACAGTCCCATCACAAACGGGGTCACGGTTTGGTCTGATCACTCTGCAAGCAGCACTGTAGAACTTGGAGCAGAAACAGATGAGCGCAGGGAAGAGGCGGTACAGGGGAACCATAGCCCCTTCCCTGAAAAGGTCTGCTGCTAGGGGGAAAGGCAGTCTGAAACCTCACCAGGCTTTCTCCTCCCCGTGTAAAGCCCTGACACCCTTGCTCTCCGCCTGCGTGTACCTTTCTGTTGCTGGGACAAACACCCGACCAGAAGCGGCTTATGGGAGGACAGGGTTTGTTTTGAGCTTACAGATTCCAGGGGACGTTCCACCATGGTGGAAGAAGCTGGCTCACTTCAGCATTTACAACAGAAAGAGAGAGAAAGAGAGAGAGAGAGAGAGAGACCAACACCAGCCACAGCTCAAGCTCAGCCTTAGGGTTGGATTCAAGATCCGCCTTCAGTGACACACCTCTTCCAGCAGGCTGTTGGAGACTTAAGTAGCAAGCTCAATCTTAATTAAAAAGAATAAAAAATACCTCGGGCTATACATTAACATTCAAACCACCACAACATATTAGTTGCTTTCCCTGTTGCGACAGCAAACACATGACAAAAGCAACCAGAAGAAGGAGAAGCTGGACTGGGGAGATAGCTCAGCCGTTAAGGTGCTTGCCTGCAAAGCCTAGCTACCCAAGTTCAGCTCCCCAGTACCCTTGTAAATCCATATGCACAAGGTGGCTGGAGTTCATTTGCAGTGGCTGGAGGCCCTGGTGCACCCATCCTCTCCTTCTTTCTCTCTTTCTCAAATAAATAAGTAAAAATAAAACATTTTGCTTGAAAGTACAATGCCCCCAGATCAGCAAGATCTCACTTTTTGCCCCTTGTCTCCACGTATCCTTCCTTCTCTTCCTTCCCTCCTCTCTCCCACCATCTCTCAAATCTTTGTCTGGTACATTAGGCCACCAGGTACCCTTCAGTCAAGAAGGGCAGGAAATGGAGATACAAGGAGGAAAAATATCAAACTGTACCCTTGAGATAAATTCACATACATTTTTCTGTCTTGGGGACTGAACCTAGGGCCTCACATATGCTAGTCAAGGACTCTACCACGAAGCTGTTTTATTTATGATTAGCCTTATTTATTTATTTAATTTGATTTTTTTGAGGTAGGGTCTCACTCTAGCTCAGGCTGACCTGGAATTCACTATGGAGTCTCAGAGTGGCCTCGAACACACGATGATTCTCCTACCTCTGCCTCCTGAGTGCTGGGATTGAAGGCATGCGCCACCATACCCAGCAAGGGAAGCCTAAGTTTTGAACTGTATCTTGAACATCTACGACCTTCCCCTGGAAAGGTCTGGAATTGTTTAGACTGATCATACTAAAATCCAGGGTGCCCCAACCCTGAGTACAGGGAGAAGGGATTCCTTTCTACAGTCCTCTGGGAAGGTCAGCTGCATCCTCCCATCCCTCCCCTGCTCCCCTTACCCAGAGGACCAAATTTATTAAGGCTGCAGAGACACAAGGCAAAGTCACATTGATGTTCAGAACCCTGTTGGATTTCATTTCGACATCCCTGGTTCAAGATTTGGAAAGGAGATCCCAGGCCATGTCAATAGGGAAGCTAGGGAGTTCATCAGGGAAGGAAGAGAGCCAGTGCTGGGTACATTAAGAACAGGTTGGGACTGTGGGTGAGTGGGTCAAATCCCAGCATGTACAGATACCTGGATCATGCCGCCCAAAGGAGACATATGGTCTCTCCATGGTCACTTGTGGGTTCCAGGTATTCCTTCAGCCAGTCCATCATTCCAGCCAAGAAAAGCCCTCCAGCAACAGGCTTACAGAAGAAAGCTTCCCCACCACATTATTTCATAGTAACTAGGTGAGTGGCCACCCTTTCTTGAGGACCCACTGACCGTCCAGTGTCTTCCCTTGGTACTTTCTCATATCCCACTCTTAGTTCTCCCTGATGCCCCGTGAGGTAGGTGATAGGACCACTCTCATTTTCCAGATGAGGATATGGGGGTGTGGAGCTGGTCAGCGACCTGCCCAAGTTGTCACAATCAGGAAGTGATGGTGTCAGAATTTGAACCCAGGTTCATTCAATATTGTCTCTTTTTTAAAAAAATATTTTTTACTTACTTATTAGAAAGAGAGAGAGAAAGAGAGAGAGAGGACATGCCAGGGCCTCTAGAGGCTGCAAACAAACTCCAGATGCATGGGCCACCTTGTGCATATGGCTTACATGGAATTGAACCCGGGTCCTTTGGCTCTCCAGGCAAAGGCCTTAACTGCTAAACCATCTTCTCCAGCCCTCATTCAATATTTTCTAACCCCAATTCCTGTTGGAGGGGAGAGCTATATTCTGAAGGGCTGAGACTCCTGGACAGACATTTCCCATCAGGGCAAAACAACCTATCTCTCTTAGGCAGTGTTGCGGTCAGCTCCACACTGCTGGGAGGAACTTCCCAACCAGACAATGTTTATGGGAGGAAGGGATTTATTTGAAGCTCGCAGATCCAGGGGACATTCCATAATGGTGGAAGAACTTGGCCCTCTTTTACCAATCCAAGCAGAGACACAGGACCACACAGCCAGCACCACAGGCAACAGCAAATCAGCAGGGAACCCTGGAAGAACTGAAGCGCCCTGCATACCTTCGGGCTGGAATTCAGATCCACCCCCAGATGCACCTTTGGGCTGGGCCCCAGGAATCCACCCCTAGTGAAAACACTTCCAGGTAAGTGGCTGGAAATCCAAGTGAAAAGCTTTAGTAAAACTCCTGGGGGACATAAATGCAAACTACCACAGACAGTGATCATATTTTTTTCATGTGCTGTGACACGTTCTTGCTCCCAACAGACCCTCACAGGAGGCCCAGGCAGATCTTACAAAGAGGTCAGCCATCTTTCTTTCACAGGCAGCGACAAAGCAAAGCCTGATGGGATGGGGGGTAAGTGGGACATGGCGTGTCACGAGGTGCAGAGCCCTGCTGGGGTCCCTCGTGCCTTCTTCTCCAGGCTCTGTCATTTCAGCACCTGGCTGATCCTGCTGACCACCATTAGTAGGGGTCTTCACATGGTGACTAGTCCTCCACATCTGAGCCTCCGGGCAAGGGTGAAGTGCCCAGGCATTGCAGGGCTCTCCTGGTAGTTTTCTGCAACAGCAACCATGTGTCCCCATCTCAACGTCGCCTCTAAAGCCTCGGGCTTTAAGGAGGGCAACTCTGCATCTGGGCAGAGGTGAAGGAGGGCTTTTCCATCACCCTGAGACAAGCATCAAGGGACGCTGAAGAAGGAAGAGGGTGGAGGTCATAGAGGCCTTGTCCACCCTGCTCTCGTTTGCCAAGGGTTCAAAGGTGAAACCAAAATACTCATCCTTGCTGCAGAGGGATTCTTTGGGTGGTCAAGCCACTTGTCCAGGTGGGGTTGTTACAAGGACTATCTGGTGGGGGGCAGCTTGGAGTCTAGCTGCTGTGAGCGCACACACTTCTTGGACATTAGCAGATTCCTCAACTTCAACCTCATTACACAACAGTACCATCATCATCATCACCATTAACACAACCATCACCACCATCATCATCATTATCACCACCATCATAACCATCATCATGTCACCATTGTTACCACACCCATTTTAGCTCCCAGGAGAATTTACTATTGTCTTCAAATACAACTCTAATCAGGCTGAACTATCTTACTTATGCTGGCTTAAAAAAAAAAATTCACTATCCCATGTGATAATATCTGCAAGAACTGAAGTGTTTCTATTCATGGAGAAGTCAGTTCAAGCATCAAGCAGGTGATGTCTGAGCTGCATGCTTCTAATTACATTCTGCCTGGGGTACAACTTCCAGAAGCTTCCAGGAACTCCGCAGCTGCAGCTGTACCCTGGGCACGCATCCTTTCTCCAGTTCGCTAACATGCAGAGCAAAAGGAGCACCCCCCGTGGCTCAAACCCACCCTGCCTACCTTCATTTTTTTGTTTTTTAAATTTCCTCATTACCTGCGGCTGGAGTCATTTCGCAAAGGCAGGAAAATTTTGGTTTCAGGAACGTAGGCAAGGTAGCTGCACAGGGCAAGTGAGAGATTGCAAAGTGCGTGGAACAGACCCCACAGAGCAGCAGCACTGGGAAAGAAACAAGCAGCTTATTTAAGTGCAAATGGGTGAAGTGACCACTTGTGTGGAAAAGAAGCAACGTCAGCAGGTTCAGCCGGCTACCTTGGGCACGGGGAGAAGGTGCCTGCACAGAGAGAGCTCACAGATCCGTGGGGAGAGCTGGAAAGCGTGTTTTAATGAACTCCTCGTCCCCAAGGCTGTTGTTTACCTCTCCAGGGAAGCGATCATTGTGGGGGTCTTGTGCCTGCAGAAGTGGGTGCTGAGCTCAACTGGAGCATCGGTGTTTTAGCTAGTACAGACCTGCCTTTGTGGTCAGGTGACCATGCCAGGACAGATCCAGTGCTTGGGCCTTTCAGGGCTAAACCAGGGAACGTCCCAGGCAGTTGGGGGGAGGAGGGTTGCTCCTCAAATATCACAGGGTTACTGATCCCTATGGTCACCCTACAATTATAGGGTTGGTAATGTTATAATTCATCTTAGAATATTTTAAAAGTTTGTATTTATTTATCTGCAAGGGAGAGAGAGAGAAGAAGAGAGAGAGAATGGGCACACCAAGGTCTCTAGCCCCTGCAAACAAACTCCAGACGCATGTGCCACTTTGTGTATCTGGCTTTACGTGGGTACTGGGGAATTGAACCCGGGTTGTTAGGCTTTGTAGCAAGCTCCTTAACCAATGAGCAATCTTTCCAGCCCCACTGTAGAATCTTATAATTCACCCCAGAAGGTGAAGATTTTAGCAGAGGGTTTATTTCTGCATGGGGCAGCTAATGGCAGCCAGCTCGCTGGAACTAGATGATACAGGTTGCAGCCACTTTGTGTAGGAACGACTGCTTTTGTCTATAAAACCGGGTGCCCTACCGGCCGGACCTGTAGACTTTTCTGGCCATCACCACTAGGGGTGGAGCTTGCTGTCAGCACTTAGTGTTGGGGACCGGAGATGTTGCTAAGCGTCTTACAATAGTTAGGAGAGCCTACCACATCTACAAACAGAATTATTACCTTGATGTCAGTGGAGCCCAGCTGAGAAGCCCTGAGATACACCCTTCTGTTTTTTTCTCCCAAGAAGCCATTTAGTTTAGAAAATCCCCCCTTCCCCACCAAGAACAGGGAGCAATAAAAAGCATAGGAAAGGGGCAGGAGACAGCTCATTTGATAGAGGGCTTGCCTTATAAACATGAGGACCTGAGTTTTATTTCTAAAACCAATGTAAACATGCCAGGCATGGTGCCAGGCAGTGTGGAGACAGGAGAATCACTGGGGCTGACTGGCCAGCCAGTCTAGCCTAATTGGTGAGCTCCAGGCCAGTGAGAGAACCTGTCTCAGCAAAAGTGGACATGTTGGGGGGGATGACTCCCCCTTTTGTACTTCGGCCTCCACACGCATGTGCACATACATGGGCACGCACACACAACTACAGAAAAGCGCACAATGTTCTAAATTTTCTAAAATGTCACCCTTGCTTCAATGCACTGGAGTGACTTAGTAGGCTTGTTTGATTATTTTTGTAGGTTTATTTTATTTTATGTAAATATGATGTCAATTTCTCAACACTGAACAACCTTACATGAAGATTCTTATTTGAGGACTAGAGAGATAGTTCAGTGGTTAAGGGATTTGCCTGAGAAGCCTAAAGACCTAGGTTTGTTTCCCCAGTACTCACATAGGCCAGATGCACAAGGTAGTGCATACATCTGGAGTCCATTTGCAGTGGTTGCAGGCTCGAGTGTGCCCATTCTTTCTCTCTCTCTCTCCCTCTCTCTTTCTCAAATAAATAGATAAATAAAAATCTAAAAAGAAAGATTTTTAAATTGTATTTTTATATAGATTACACTGATATGATCAGAATCCTCACATGTCATCATCACATTGAACATATATGCCTCACTGTGTGTCAGAGAGGTTTAGGAAACTTCAGTATCACACATCCAGGAAGTGGCAATGCCAGGACCTGAAATCAGCTCTCTGCTCCAGGGGCTTATTCCTGCCATTATTTACTGGTGAGTTCCTTAGAAGTAGACCCTAAGGTGAATCTTACAAATGATGTACAGAGGGTGCTAAGGATTAGATGAAAACTGCTTTTATAAAGCAGGGCCTAGCTGGAGGAAATGGACTGCTCAGGCGTGGGCCTGAGGGTTATATAGCCCTGATTCTGGCCTCAATATTGCTCTTCTGTCTGGTCTATCAAGACAAGTGGGTGGCCACCATGTACCCCTGTCACCATGGGACTGCCTACTGCTATTGCCACGCCTTCTCTGCCATCATGGACTGTATCCCTCAAACTGTGAGCCAAAATGAAATCCTTCCTCCCTTAAGTTGATCTTGTCAGGTTTTGGTCACATCCATGAGAAAAGTAGCTATTCCAGAGGGAGTGCCCTCGGGTGAAACCTACCCCTATCATGGGAGCAAGATAGGAAGTGGGAAGGAACAGCCAAGACTATGGTGCCAAGCAAATCTAGAATTAGCAGGGCATGGTAGTGCACACCTTTAATGCCAGCACTTGGGAGGCAGAGGTAGGAGAATCACCAGGAGCTCAAGACTACCCTGAGACTACATAGTGAATTCCAGGTCAGCCTGGGCTAGAGTGAGAACCTACCTCAAAAAACCATAGCAAAAAAAAAGAAAAGAAAAAAAAAAAGAAATTAAGGGTATCCAGGCCAGGTGTGGTGGCAGAGGTAGGAGGATCACCATGAGTTCAAGGCCACCCTGACACTATATAGTGTATTCCAGATCAGCCTGGACTAGAGTGAAATCATACCTCAAAAAACAAAAACAAACAAACAAAAAAAGAATAGAGAATGAGCCCCACACTGTGAGGAAGTTCTGGAATGCAGCCAGCCCCATCTAGGTGAGGAGCTGGGATTTTTCACCTGCCTTACTTATATAGTCCCTGGCTCTGAACAACATGGGAAAGGGTTGAAGTATAGCCTGGTCTCTCTGGATGAGTCAGCTGCAACTGCTCATGGAGACACATGTTGAAGTCCAAGGTATGAGCCATGAGCAGTAGCGCTTGTGACAGGTGTTCAGCAAAGGTCCCTGAGTCTCTGACTCAGCCACCAAGACACAAGTGGGGAGGAGATGGTTCAGTGAGTAAACCTGTTTGCTGTATGAGGATCCGAGTTCAATCCCTGGCACTGGCATAAAAGGCTGGGTGTGGCCATGCATGTCTGGAACCCTGGTACTAAGGGGGCAGGGACAGGAGGACCACTGGGGCTCAGTGGTCCATCAATCTAACAATTCAAGCTCCAAGTTCAGGGAGAGACTTAGGGTGGTGGAGGAAGAAACCATGTATTCTCTGTGGGTCCCTGGGGCCCACCGGCTACTGTAGCCCCCCAAAGGCATCCAGGCTACTGTGCAGAACCGTGGAGAACAGGGTCCTGAGACCCGTCATGTGCACGCGATGGAAGAACCACTTCCAGGAGACAGTCTCAGTGTTCACTGGCAGGGAAATGGGTTTATCAGCAGTTGAAGGCGGGAAGAGGATCCTAAGGGGATTGGTAGTTTCAAAGGTTGCTAGCCTACGCCTAGGGACTTTCATTCCAGCACACAGGGAGAGAGTCAGGTGATCTACAGAGTATCGCAGGACCATGTGAAGGCTGCTGGCTGCTAAGGAGTTTCCTAGGCAACTGGCCAAAGATCACAGGGCTATGGGCAAAGCCTAAGTTCAGGTGTGGGCTTGGAGAGGGAATGGCCTCCTGTAGCCCGGGGGTCCATAGCCATGCCTGGCTGCTTAGGCCTGTCTCCTGAAGGGTCTAGCCTGAGCCTGGCAGTACCCGACAATTCTCCTCTGGTCTCCACATGTGTGCACAGGACCCATGCATGTGCACACATGTGCATATACCATACATGCACATATACATACATATATCTCTATATAAATATAATTTATAGATATGGTCACACACACACACACACACACACACACACACACACACACGCACACGCCCCAAGTTGGGGAGGCTCAACCTGTGATTTGATGATGTTGTCTTGGGAAGAGAGGGTTGAGTGGTTCTTGGGCTTGGAGGAGGGTGAATCTCATCATACCCAAGGTCACCTGAACTTCCTCAGTCACACGTTTCCACCTCATACCCTGCAAGCAGGGGACTCGAGGCTGCAGCCCAGGCTCTCCCACCCAGAGAACAGCAACCTTGACCCTGGCCTGCTCCTCCCACTGCCCTCTGCCTTCGCACACAGCATGCTTTCCAGATGAGGGGGGCTCCAACACTCAGGCCTGCTTCTCAGCAGTGAGGTTAGAGGAACAAGCAATGCCCCTGACCCACTGCCCCGTCCCCTGCCCGGAGCCTCAGGTGACAGCTGTGTGAATCATGTTAATAGCTGGCTGGTTTTGACAGACGCAACGTGGAGTCAGTCTCCACTCTACGCCAGCGACTGATGTCATCGACTGCTTCAATGCGCTCAAGGCCTCTTAAGTCCTGGTTCCAACGTTTGTAAAGAAGGCCCCTTACTCCACTTCTTTTGCCATTTATCTTCAGCGTCCTCAGCATCCCTTGGTGTACGTGATGAGGCGTCACCCCAGGGGCCCCGCAGAGCCTCTGCGATCTTCTGTCAACACTGCCCATCCATGTGTCCTGCAAGTCACTGAGAAGTAGGGGCTACGGGGGGGGGGGCGCTTATTAACACAAGGTTTCCAGTCCCTATCCACAGGCTCTGGCCAGGACGTCTGCAGGGGGTTCAGCAAGCTGATGCCTTGATCCTGATGTGAGTGTGGCCTGGGCAAACATGGAGAACTGATAGCGTCCCTGAGCAACTGAGGGGCAGGGACTGGGAGAGAGGCTGGGGCAGCAAAAGCCAGCAACCCACAGTCACCCCCTACTTCTTCACGGGTGCCTCTGGAAGATGTTCCCTTCATTCTCACACTGTAACCCAGGCCAAAAGAAAGAAGAAAATCCAGGGCTTGAGAGATGGCTCAGCAGTTAAAATGCTTGCCTGCAAAGCGTACCGACCAGGGTTCAGTTCCTCAGTACCCACGTTAAAGCCAGATGCACAAAGTGGAGTACGCGTCTGGAGTCCATTTGTAGTGGCTGGAGGTCCTGGTGCACCCATTCCCTTTCTCTATCTTTCTCACTCTCTCATTCTACTTGCAAATAAATAAATAAAACATTGTTTTAAAAAATCCAATTCGGCTTAAATTCCAGTCAAATGGTGCATGTGAATCACTCTTCATGATTCGTGAAGTCAGTGAGGTGGCGGCATATATGTCTGTAATCCCAGCACTCAGGAGGGTTATCATAAATGTGGGGTCAGCCTAGGCTACATAGTGAGCTCCAGGCCAGCCCGGGCTACAACGTCGCATAATAAGGAGGGGAAAGAGAACAGATGAGGACCGAGGAAACAGAGAGGTCTCCAAGGACCACGACCTCAGGGCTGCAGAAGCCGGTGGAAGGAGCTATGAGGAGGGAGGGATGCAGAGAACGTGGGAAAACCGGCAACATCTTCCTGCAAAATCTCCCGTGCACAGCTGACTCCACAGTTACCAGACAACGTGAATGCGTGCACCACGCTGACATCCCGCCACTCATGAAAACGCCACGATTTAGATAACTGCACAGTGCTTTCTGAGCCTTCATTTCCTATTAGCTCATTAATCTTGCTATTCAGAACACCAAACAACACAGCTAATGATGATTCTGGAGGAAGTGGGCACTAGAGGGGAGGGGAGAGGGGAAGGGAAGGGGCTAAGCATGAAGGAGAAGTTTCTGACTTCCTGGGTGGAGGGGAATTCCAGAGTTAATTCATCCAGCTAGTACTAAACAGTGTTAGCTTTATTAATTACACTCTTGCAATGGTTAGGTACTAAGAGGAGCGTTTTGCTGAGCAATTATCTAGAGGGAAAAAAATCTAGCTAAGTACATACTATTAATCTCATTTTACAGGAAAAAAAAACTGGGGCATAGATGTGATTACATAACTGGGTGGTGGAATGTCTAGGACTCATGGTCATGGTCCTAAGCACATGTTCTTTTCTTAAGAAAATATTGTCATTTATTTATTTGCAAGGAATGAGAGAGCAACAGAGAGAGAGAGAGCGAGAGCACACCCAGGCCTTCTGCTGCAGAGGACCGCCAGATGCATGCACCACTTTAGCATATGCTCTTTTCTAATTTTGAATTTATTTTTTATTTGGGGCATTTGTCTATGTGTGTGTGGTGTGGACACATGTTTGTGAGTGGAGGCCAGGCATCTCGTTTGTCTACCTCAGTTGCTCTCCACCTCAGTTGCTCTCCACCTTTGTGTTTGAGACAGGGTGTCCTCTTTTTTTTTTCTTCTAACTATTTTATTTGCAAGCAGAAAGAGATAGATGAGAGACAAACAGAGAGAATGGGTGCTCCAGGGCCTCCAGCAGCTGCAAACGAACTCCAGATGTGTGCGCCACCTTGTGCTTCTGGCTTTACCCTGGGTTCCGGTGAATTGAACCAATGGGGTTTGTCAGGCTTTGCAGGCAAGTGCCTTAACCTCTGAACCATCTCTCTAGCTCGGGGCCAGGTCTCTGGCTGACCTCATAGCTCATGGGCTTGGCTACATAAGCTAGCCAGCAAGCAAACATTTACTGGGTGAATTTCTGAGGAAACAATGATGGGTGGACAGATCCCAGATCTCTAAAGTAAGGTCAAGGAACCCAAGAGGAGCTTGCACCAAATCAATAAGTACTTCCCCACTACAAACACACCTCAAATGCTCTAGCCCAGGATGACCTGGAATTCACTATGCAGTCTCAGGGTGCCCTCGAACTCACGGCAGTCCTCCTACCTCTGCTTCCCGAGTGCTGGGATTAAAGTTGTGTTCCACCACTCCTGGCAAGCTACTACTTCTTGATGGAGCAGGCTCTTAAAGTGTAGTTTCAGGATTTGTACATCAATACTACTTGGAACTTTCTGGAAATGTGCTTTCTGAGCATCTACTGGGAACTGTGAGAGCTGAGGTTCTGGGGATGGAGGTGGGGGCAGGTGTCTGTTCTTCAACAAACCTTACAGGACACTCGAGTTTGAGACCCACTGTCACTGTGCACCCGTCACCCAGTGCTACATCCACGGCGACCTCGCCTGTGTAGCAAGCAGAGATGCTTCTGCACTGGAAGAGAGCTGAGGACAGAGGGCCAGCACTCCTCGGAGGGATGCCCCCGGTGACCCCTTGGCAGTCAGTTACTGTAATGGTTCTTGCTGCCCATAAGAAGTCACAAAGACCTGATTGCTGGCACCAATGAGCTGTTTTCTGTGTTCTGTTTCTTTCCTGCTTCCTTCTAGTTGTTTGTCAAAGAACAGCTAGTTTCTACGCTACGCTTACTATTAATCATGCACGCAATCAGAATACAAGAAACAATTTGAGTATTGAATGTGCCCCTCCTATGATTAGGGCAATGGAGGAAATGTATAACTCTACTAGAAATAAAAAATTAACTCTAGGACAGTTTTTAGATGGTGTAGAGTAAAAACAGCTTATGATGTTTTAGAACAATACTGATCCTGAGAAAGTGAAAGTAGAAATGTTAATTGGTAATGTTCATAAGAAGCATGACAACTCTACAGAAAAAAAGTTACAAAAGTTGGGGTATTCCCACCAGAATGCTTCCTGGGGGGTATGTTCAGTACTTGATCAAGGGCTGATAGTAGACTCCCAGAGCTGGGAACTACCTAGATCCACTCCCCTATGAGGGAGGATATGATAAATTCGGTAATAGATGAATGAATTATGAAGAAAAAAGGAGGCTATGGCATTCTCTTCCATTTATGAAATGCTTAGCAAGGACACGTAAGCCTTGGTGCTTATACTCTAGACAAGTAAGAAAAGAATTCCTGGAAAACATTAAACCAGCCTTAAAATATTGGTGGTCTTTTGGATAGAAACACTTTTATAATGAATATGAGGATTATATAAATAATCTAATAAGTGGAAAGAGATGGATCTCTGCTCGGTTTATAAAAAATAAATAACCTATTGTTCACCTTACATCCCTTACCCCAAGCTTCTATTCATGTAAAGCTGTGGTCAATGGGGAAAGACGTCCTTCTTAAAAAAAGGAAACATTCCTACCTGATAAATATTACATGTATACTTAGAATAAAACAATACTTAAAAATGTTTAGATTAATGATTTCTGAGATCACTTGTTGGCTTACTAAGTTTCCTTGTTCAATCTGTATAAAACCTTCAGTAAATTGCAGCAGCATATTCAACTTAGAGTGTGTCTGTCTGTCATTTCCTCGCTGAATCCCGAGTTCTCTTTAAGCCTTCGCCATTGTTCTCCCTAGGTCCTGATCTCCCCGAGAGTCAGTCCGCGGCAACCCAGCACTAAGAAGGCAGCAACAGGAGGAGCAAGAGTTCAAGGGGTAGTCTGCTATACATGGCAAGACCCTGTGTCAAAAAAAAACCCTGAAAGCCAGGCATGGTGGCTCATGCCTTTAATTCCAGCACTCAGGAGGCAGACACAGAAGGATCACTGAGTTTGGATACTAACCTGAGACTACACAGCGAATTCCAGATCAACCTGAGCTAGAGGGAGACCCTACCTCAAAAAATAAAACCTGCAAGTTGGGCTGGAGAGATGGTTCAGCAGGAAGAAGCACTTTTTACACATGCATGAAGGCTCAAGGGGGCCAGAGTTTGATTCCCTAAAACCTGTGTAAACAGTTAGGCATGGCCATACACGTCTATT
The DNA here is from genome assembly GCF_020740685.1 of Jaculus jaculus. NCBI lineage: Eukaryota > Metazoa > Chordata > Mammalia > Rodentia > Dipodidae > Jaculus > Jaculus jaculus. Next base: position 18,330,778 of record NC_059114.1, on the reverse strand, counting down.
TCCCCAGTCCCATGGAGACAAGAAACAGGAGAATGGCTTGGGCTCCAGAAATACAGCAGCTCGGGAATCAATGAGAGACTGCATCTCAAGGAAACATGTAGGATGAGCAATGGCGAGGGGACACCCAACGCTTTCTTCTGCCCTCTGCATATGCATGGGGTGTATGCGTCTGTAAACATACACACACTACACATACTACGGGCATGCAAAAAGAAGGAAGGAAGAGAGGGAAGGAGGGAGGGAGGGAAGGGAGGGAGGGAGGAAGAAAGAAAGGAAGGAAAGGAGGAAGTTTGAGACCCATAAACTTGGAAAGGGTGGGTAGAGACAGCTTAATAGATGAGGATTATATCAAAATTCAAATCTGGGGCTGGAGAGATGCTTCATGGTTAAGGCACTTGCCTGCAAAGCCTAAAGACCCGTGTTTAATCTCTCTCCAGATCCCACATAAGCCAGATGCACAAAAGTGAGACATTAACAAGGTTGCACATGCCCACTAGGTGGCGCAAGCATCTCGAGCTTGTTTGCAGTGGCTGGAGGCCCTGGTGTGCCCATTCTCTCTCTGTCTCTGTCTCTGTCTCTGTCTCTGTCTCTGTCTCTCTCTCTCTCTCTTTCTCTAGCTCTTTCTTTCTCCCCACTTCAAATAACTAAATAAATAAAATGTTAAAAAAATATAGATGAATTGAGTGTTCAGACTTGGGCCTCATCCCAAAGACATCTCATTATGTATAAAAATATTTTCCGTACGCAGCTAGGTCAAAATCACTGCCAAACCTGCACACACTTTCCGTTCTAAGCATCCCAGATAAGGACCTCTCAGCCTGTAGTGTTACCTACTCAACCAATCAGCGCTAGTTGAATTGTGAATAAACAGTCCTGCCCATCTCTTCTTGAGAGCCAGCTCCCCGCAAGCCCACCTGCCCCTGTCCTTCAACCAGGCTCTTCCTTCACTCCCGCTCAAACTCATTTATCTCCTGTGACCAGGGGCGGGGGGTGGCTGTGTGTCACCCACTCTTTTTCCCAGTCCACTAAGCGCACCCACATTTCTGTCACTCCTTTAAGATACATGGAAATGGACATTCGTCCTCACTTTAATTAATGTGAGCCCTGCAGGAAATTATTCACAGGCCAGTAAGTTTGAGTTTCAGTTGAAACCAATAATGCATGTTCATAATTATATACTGAAGATAGCCCTTAAATCTCTTGTAGCTTAGATAAGTGCCCGGCTAAGGCTCTGACGTGCACCAGAACTCCATAACACCTACAGCAGTGAATTTCATCATTTTCCCAGTTTCTTTTTTTTTTTTTTTTTAAGGCTTAGCACATTGGCAATAAGGTCATGGGTACCATCCAGAGGTTGGTTTGAAGTCTGACCTTTCCCTCCCAATTTTTCAGGAGCCATTTCTTCACAAGATGGAGTCTGGGGCATTGGGGATGTCCCTGTATAAAAAAATCACAGTCTGGGGCAAGGATATTTCACTGACTCCTTCCAACAGTCCTGGGGTGAGCACTGATATCCCGTCCTCTTGGCAGAGGAGAAAACCAAGCCCAAGATCACAGATCTCTCGAGAACGCCAGCTCACATGGAGAACTCACGGACAGCTGGGACCCTAACTCAGAGCTGGCTGCTTCCAAATCCTGAGCTGCTAGCAGCCAGCCCCGGCTCCCGACACCCAGCCCTTGCTAGAGGGTCTGAGGCCTTGCTTGCTCATTACCAGGGGACAGAACAGAAAACAGGGAGGAAAGGCCACCTCTGAGCTCCACCTCTCGCGCTGAAAATTGAAAAGGCTTGGGAAGTGTTCAGCCTTGGCTGGCTTCGGCTGTGCCCCTGTCTCCTAATTACTTGACTTTAAGAAAGCCTTCACGCAGCAGGTGTGAGGGTGTGAAAGGTGTTTCCCCTGCAGAGCATGGTGTGACTAGATTCGGTTGAGACCAAGTCTCCAAGGCACCAGGTGTACAGGAGGGTCAGGCAGCCTCCTCTGAGCCCTGGCCTGGTGTCTCCGAGTCAGAAAGGCCAGCGGCCACGGGGCGAGTCCAGATCCACAGAGGACCACAGTAGGATGTCAGCTTCCAAGTGCTGATGCACGGCGATTACCACCTCAACCTCCCTTAGACCATGGAGTCGAGGGGCTGCAACGACTTAATCCCCTCCACAGCCCAGGGTGGCATGGAGCTCAGCCTGGCTGACCTTCCTCAGGTGAGACTGGGCTGGGCTGGGCTGGGCTGGGCGAGTGAGAATTTTCCCCTCTGTCATTCTATCGCTGTCAAGGCATGGGGATGCAGGAAGCCTGACAGAGGAAAAATGAGAGAGGGAGAGGGAGAGGGAAAGAGGAGTTCCCTGCCTATCTAGAAAAGGCAGAGCTCAGAAAGAAGTTCTAGTATCTTCCACCCCAGCTGGCTCCAATCAAGCAAGGAGATGCTCCCCCTGAATCTTCTCCGTACCGTTGGATGCTGTGGACTCTTCTGTGGTTCTCACACCTGAGTTAGCACACGTGGACAGAAGGAGAAAGAATCAGCGCAGGGGAGAAAGGCACCCACTGTTCTGTGAGCCAGGAGCTGCAGTATGTCCTCAGGATGTTGACACTCACGACACCCCAGACAGGTCTGCTCACGAACCCTCTTCCCGCAGGTGAAAATACGAGGGATGGGGATGTCAGGTGACGTGCTCAAGGTCACACAGTTACCAAGGGACAGGTCCAGGATGAGGCAGCTTGGTCTGTAAAGAGCTCACATGTGCTTCCACTGCCCTCCATTCCCGCCTTCTCTGCTTTCTGTCAGAAGTGTAGAAGGAAGGGGCGGGAAGCGGAGGGTTTGGGCAGCACAGCCTTCCCACCAGAGTCTAAGACAAACGCGTGGCCACAGAAAGCACATGGAAGAGGCATTCTGGGTCCTGGGCTCAAGTCCCTATTGCTACACTTGGCTTAACTTCCTCTGACTGAGACTCAACGTTCACACCTGGAAAATGGGGGTTATAACACCCCTTCAGAGCGGACACTATGAAGAGAAAGACTAGAGCAAGAAAAGAAAAAAAGCATTGCAAACTCCAACTCGGGGGTCAGCAACTATGAGGCTAGGGTCAGGTTGCTGTCTGTTGTTATAAATAAAGTTTTATTGGAATGGATCCATTGGGCACATCTATTTGTTTCTGTATGGCCTATGGCTGCTCTTAGCCACAGAGGGTCGTGAGGTGGTTTGGCTGTAAAATGTCCTCCCTCGCAAAGCCTTATGTGTTTTAAATAATTCTTCTCCAGTTGGGGGCAGTTGGAGAAAGGGAGATGGAACCTTGCTGAAGGTGATGTGCTATTGGGTGGTGCATGTGGGGGGGGGTGGTGGAAATTGGGGCTTATTAGTCCAGCCCACTGTGTGTTTGGGGCTCACTCACTCACAGTACTTCCTTCAAGCTGCTATGGAGATGAGACCCAGGCTTCCTGCTCTTGTCCTGCTTTCCCTGCCACGATGAAGCTTCCCCTCAAAACTGAAAGCTAGGGCTGGAGAGATGACTCTGTGTTTAAGGCACCTGCCTGCAGAGCCTGAAGACATGAGTTCAATTCTCCAGGATTCACGTAAAAGGCCAGACACACAAGGTGGCACATGCTTCTGGAGTTCATTTGCAGTGGCTAGAGGCCATGATGCACCCATTCTCTCCCTGCCCCCCCCCACCTCTTTCTCTCACTCAAATAAATAAATAAAAAACAAAAAAAATTAAATGTATTTTAAATAAGGGCTGTAGAGATGGCTTAGCGGTTAAGCGCTTGCCTGTGAAACATAAGGATCCACGTTAGCCAGATGCACAAAGGGGCGCACACATCTGGAGTTCGACTGCAGTGGCTGAAGGCCCCGGTGTGCCCATTCTCTCTCTTTCTCTCTGTCTGACGCTCTCAAATGAATAAATAAAAATCAACAAAAATTTAAAATATTTAAAAAGAAACAAACAAAATATTTTAAAACCTGTAAGCTATAAATAACCCCTTCTCTTCCATCAGCTGCTTGTGGCTGATGGCTCTGTCCCAGCAATGGGACAGTAACTGTTAAAGGCACTACTGAATAGTTGTCAAAGAGTCCCAAAGGCCCACAAATATTAAAAGATTCACCCTCTTGTAAACTAGAGGAAACGTGGGTGGGCTCCTGATCTTGGGGTGTGAGTTACTTCTGATGTGACAGAAACAACTGGAGGGAGGAAGGATCGAGTCTAGCTCGCGTCAGGGCTGTAGTCCATCACAGTTGGGAAGGCATGGTGCCGGGAGCGGCTCATGGCCACGGCAGCAGAAGCATGAGGCAGCTGCTGCCATGGTGTGTCAGCCAGGAGTAGACAGTTCAGGATGAAAGGGAAGCCAGCCCAGAATCCTCAGGCTCCACCCCCAGAGCCCTTCACGTGCCAGCTAGGTCCCGGTCCAGAAGGTTCCTCAAACTCCCAAAACATGCCATGACCTAGCAGTTAAGGCATTTGCCTGCAAAGCCTAAGGACCTGAGTTCGATTCCCCAGTATCCACATAAAGCCAGATGCACAAGGTGGCCCATGTGTCTGGAATTCATTTGCAGTGGCTGGAGGCCCTGGAGTGCCTATCCTCTCTCTCACTCTATCTGCCTCTTTCTCTCTCTCACACAAATAAGTAAATAATTAAAAAAAAAAAAAACATGCCGTGAGTTGCAGTAGATGCTCTGAGGATGGGAAGTCCCACTGTACCCCAGCAGACAGTGCCAGCCTTTCCCTCAGCCCTGGCTTTACTCGGAACGACTCTCCATGACCCTTTGCCCAAATACAGAGACCCTTTTCTAACATACAAAATGAGCACGTCTCCTCAGAATCAGAAAATCAATCCCACGCGCTGTGCCAGAGCCCGGCACATCACTGGCTGACCGCAGGTTCTGTGGACGGTCCCTTTGAAGCATGACACTTACTTGCAATTTTTACACTTGAGGCCAAAAAGCATCCCTTTCCCGCAGACTGTGCATGTCTGAGACATCCAGTACTTAGTGGAGAACCTGTGGGAAAGAGACAGAGGATGTTCAAGGTGAAGGCCATGGCCACCGACCCAACTCTAGGGAGCTGTACCAGTTAAAAGGGACACAAAGGACTGGAGAGTTTGCCCAGTGGTTAAAGTGCTCACCTGCAAAGCCTGAGGACCTGGGTTCGATTCCCCAGCACCCATATAAAGCCAGATGCACAATGGCACATGCCTTTGGAAATCATTTGCAGCAGCTGGAGGCCCTGGCATGCCCCCCCCCACACACACATACTCTCTCTTTCTTTCTCTCTCTGCTTGCAAATAGGCCAGGCATGGTGGTGTACGCCTTTAATCCCAACACTCAGGAGGCAGAGATAGGAGGACTGCTGTGAGTTTGAGGCTACCTTGAGACTACATAGTGAATTCTAGGTCATCCTGGGGTAGAGCGAGACCCTGCCTTGTAAAACCAAAAATACAAAAAGTTATTCTTGACCTGGAGAGAGAGTTCATGCATATCTTGTAAGCACGAAGACCTGGGCTTGATCTCCTACACCCACATAAAGAGCCAGATGTGGTGGCGCCTGTCCATTACCAATCCCAGCACTCAGAAAGTGGAGACGGGAAGATCCTGGGCTCACTGGCTTAGCCAAAGTAATATAATGGTGTGAGCTCCCGGCCAATGAGAGACCCTGCCTCAAGAATGTGCTCCTAAGGATAAGACCAAAAGGAGGTCCTGTGTCCCCCCCCCCACCCCGCACACACAAGTACACACGTGTGCATAGGCACCGGCACACACATGTGTAGCGGTACACGCACATATGCAGACGTCATTACAAAAATACCCGTTTTGTTGATAGATAGTACCTGGTGGTCTACTAGGTGCCAGGTTCAGTTCTAGAAAAGAGCAGCGGACCCCGGTGAAAGCTTTTTCAGGGCACCAGCTCACCTCCCCACCCACCCATGCCACCTGCTGCAAATATATACAGAGTGGGGGGGGGGTCCCCGTGCACCACCATCGCCGATGAGGAGCAGAGGTGCGCTTGATGAACCCCCTAGCATGCCTCCCACACAGCACCTTCCCTGGGGTAGGAGGCTGCGGCGGGGCTGAGCCCAGGGAAAGCATTGAAGGTTGCCAGGTCACCATTAATTTTAATTTTCAATTTGTGCCACTGTCGGCAGGAGTCGTATCTAATCTCCACTGCCTCCTCCAAATGTCAAAAGGGAACTTGGAAGTCTTTATGTAACTCGGAGACAGAGAGTGCTGAGTGTTTGGGGGGTGGTGGTGGAGGGGCGGGCTGCCTCCCTCCGCTGTCCCCTCTCCTCCCAATCTGGGTCAGGCCTTCTCCAAACAGAACGAGCCACAGCCTGAAGCCTCCGCAGCTAAGCAAATAGCAGTATCCGGGGCACACGCGCTGCCAGGGACGTTCCCTTCCCTCTTCCAGCTTTGGATCGGGGGCCGCTTAAGCCCCTCTGGGTCTTAGCAGGGTTTAGCAGATCTATGCCACGGGATGAGGCAGCTGGCACGGGGAAGACGGCAAAGATCAAATGGGCCAACGGTGCAGGACTGGCGGGCGGGCACAAGGAGCTCAGGCAGTTGCCTCTCCTTTCCAGCCCCGTCCTGAAGGTGGGGTCAGCTCTCTCAGTCGACCCTTGCTAAGGTGACTGGTGACAGTGGGTTGGGATTTGTTGGTGACCACGGAAGTAGTTTATTGAAAGAGGGTGTCTCACTATGTAGCCGGCCTCGAACTCATGAGCTTCCTGCCTCAGCCTCTCAAATTCGGGGATTACAGATGTGCACCAGCGGAGAACGGCATGTTAGTTTTTATTTCTTCGCCAAGACAGGAGTGAATCCAGGTCTTTCCCGCCTGGCACTGAGACAAGGAGAAAGCCAGACTGGTGAGTAAAAAGTCATCCCAAATTGTGACACCTCTCTAGAAAGCCAGCCCTGACAGCCACGTGTGTCCCTCCAACACGAAATGGCTGCTAAACAAAGGTACCACCAGGGTCCAATGTCGGGGTGAAAAGACTTGGAGGTGGGGCCCTTCCTTGGGGGTCGAGCTGAGGCAGGAATGCAGCCAGGGTATGTCTGAGTCAGCAATGTGACCACTCAAGAGGGGGAGCCGAGCCAGGGGTATGAACTATCCAGGAGTGTGGCCAATCCAGGGATGGCACTGAGAAAGAGGTGTGGCCTATCCATGAACACAGTTGAGCCAGCGGAGCCCTCAAACATCAGGACAGGCCCCCATCTTTGCTCTTCTCTCTTGCAGCTCGCAGCCGGGTCACTGACACATGTCTGTCGCTGCTCCTCACAGCTTCCCCCAGTGTCTTCTCACGTGAGTCTTAACAGCGCTCCCGCCAGCGGACTTCTTTAAAGTCCCACCGGGCCCCAGGGCTGCGCAATGCGCTCGGCCAGGACCCCCGAGGGCTGTTAGCAGACCACGTCCCAGCTGACAAATTCCACAAGCATCCAGACCAGCGCTGTAACCCTGGCACAGATGCTGTAAGTGCTCCAGGGAAGACTCCATGGAGGGTGCATGAGACCCTCAGCTAGTGTCCTACAGACACAAAGTGAGCAGAGTGACAGCCACACACACACACACACACACACACACACGCACATGCATACACACATGCACACACACATGCACACATACACACATGCACACACACACACACACACACACACACACACACACACACACGCATGCACACACACGGCTGAGTCCAGTTGGCTTTCAGTCCAGTCATGTACCTCCCAGAACCTCAGGTGTTTTGTATTTTTTTCTTTCAATCAGTGCATCCTCTCTTGTCTCTTTCTCTCCCCACCCCTATGTTTGTGGAGAGGCTGAGACCAAACGTAGGAAGGTAAACTTGAGAGGTTAAGGAACTTCTTTTATTTAGTTATTTTTGAGGTAGAGTCTCACTCTAGCCCAGGCTGACCCGGAACTCACTCTGCAGCCCCAGGCTGCCCTTGAACTCCTACCCCAGTTTCCCTAGTGCTGGGATTAAAGGTGTGCTCTGGGAAAACTAGTGGTCCAAGCACCATTCATGGGGGCACTGACGAGCCCGGGGAAGGCACTGCATTCACACAGCTGGGCTGCTGTTCGGGGCTGACTGGCACCGAGGAGCTGCGCCAGCCATCTTGGGTTTGCTGAGAGGTCAGCCTCAAATGTAGGGCCCGAGACACTTGTTTCTCGTTTGTTTTTTGCCATGATACACTTGGCAAGTGTTTACTGTGTGGAACGTTCTACGCTGAGGAGAACTTGGTCCATATCATCTCCCTTGCACTCTCTAACTGCCCTGTAGTGAGGCAGGCTTCACTGACGACAAACCGTGCTTCGGAGACACTTTCTCAAATCTGCGAAGCTTTACTAAGGTGGGCTTGGAACACAGGTCACTCTGATTCCAGAGTGAATTTTGAAAAGGCGGACATCCCTGTCCTATGGTTGCCGCTTAGCCTGGCAGAGCTCGCAGGGGTGATGCAGGAGCTGGGACTGGCCAGCGTCCAGCCTTCCCTGGTCAAGGATGCTCTCAGGAAACCACCTACCTGTGCTTGATGGAGTTGCCGAGGTCTCTGCGTGGGATCTGCGGGGACCAGCGTGGCACTGACAGTGTGTCTGTTGAGAGAAGAGTGGACAGGAAAAGCCATCACACAGCAGGAAGGAGGCCAGAGCTGGCTCAGGCTGGGCCCTGGAAGGAAGAGGGAGGCCTGCCGGGCCCGGGGAAGGACACCCACAGTTCCTCCCGCTAAACCATGCCAGGTGGAGCACTGATTCAAGTTATCATCTCAACTCATAGGAGGTCCCCAGGGCAGGGCAAGCAGAAGATGTCTTAAAAGGTACGAGCTGGGCTGGAGAGATGGCTTAGTGGTTAAGAACTTGCCTGTGAAGCCGAAGGACCCTGGTTCAAGGCCCGATTCCCCAGGACCCACGTTAACCAGATGCACAAGGGGACACACGCGTCTGGAGTTCGTTGACAGTGGCTGGAGGCCCTGGCGCGCCCATTCTCTCTCCCTCTCTCTGTCTCTTTCTCTCTCTGTCTGTCACTCTCAAATAAATAAATAAATAAAAATAAACAAAAAATATTTTTAAAAAGATACGAGCTGTGATAGGTGGAAAATATCATGACAGTAAAATACAAGAGAGACTGATTGAGAGTGGGAGGGAATATGATGGAGAGTGGAGTTGTGAAGGGGAAAGTGAAGGGGGGGTTACCATGGTTTATTGTCTATAACTATGGAAGTTGTCAATAAAAAAAATAAAAAGGTACAAGCTATGACCAGATGTCGGGGTACAGCACTAAGGGAGAGGCTGGGTCATAAGGATTGTGAGTTTGAGAGCAGTCTGGGTTACTTTGTCTCAGGAACAAAAAAGAGGGAGAGGATAGGTGAGAACGGAACAGAACACAGGAAAGCAAGGAAGAGAAAGTGGAGGTGAAGCAAAGGGAGGAGAGAAGATAGATAAAAGAGAAGCAAAAAGATGCAGGAATGCAGGCCAGCCCCCTAGCTGTCCATATGAGGGAGCTGAGGCATGTGGAAGGTAAGCCACATACTCAGGGTCATATACCCCGTATTTTCACATCTGCAGTGGATCCCAATTCGAGAAGCCCAGGAGCCTGTATCCCGTTCTGGCATGCACTGTCTTAACACAGTGGTTTCCAGGTGCCCGCCACGTTGGCACCACATTCACCTCCACCTGCCTCTGTACGACCCCCATGTGATGTTTGATCCATTTCTTTTGATTCAAACATTTATTTCAAAAGCAAGGTTTAAGTCCGGCGCAGTGACATCCACTTGTAATCCCAGCACTTGAGACAGAAGGATCATGAGATTGAGGCCAGACTGAGCTACATAGTGAGATGTTGGCTTGGTTTCTGGAAAACAAAGGCAAAATGGCAAACTCTATATGGAAAGTCACATTTCTTTCTGTGTATTATGCATCACAACTTTGAAAATGTCCAATTGTGTATGATCTAAGTTCATACTAGAATAAGTGGGTGAGTGAATGAACCAGTTGGTGGGTGAACACGTAGATGGATAGAATGAGGTTAGAATGGATAGACAGATGGAATGAAGTAAAGATGGACAGATGGAATAGGTAGGTAGAGGAATAGATGGAGAGTTGAGTGGGTTAGTCAGTGGAAAGTGGATTGAGGGGTGGAAGACCGTGGACATATGATGGATGGATAAAGGAGAGTAGATTTGTGTATTAATGAATGGGTGGATGGATGGATGGGTAAATAATGACTGGGCAAATAAGATGAATGAATAGATGGATAAATGCACATTAATAACTAGACAGTAGGTGGGGGAGTGGATGGAAAAATAATAAAGGAATGGATGAAAGTGTGTGAATGAATATTGTATTAATGAACAGGTGGGTGAGTGGATGGATATAGAGAGGATGGATGAAGATGGATGGGTAAGTGAGTGGATGTATAAATAATTGGATAAGTGAGTGGATATATTAGTAGTTGGATAAGTGGATGGGTAGGTGGATAAGTGGACTGGCAGATGGGTAGATGAAAAGGGATGAGTAAGAAACAGCAATTCATGCAGACTTCAGATGAGGTACCTGGGCCCAACCTGGTATTTCTTCATGCCTTAGGCTAAATCCAAGCAAAATACACTCTCCCTTTCTCACTCACCCAGCTCCAGGTCTCCTGAGACCCTGAGCACAAGCCGCCAACTCCACCCAGTTGCCTTCCCACCACGTCAGGCTCTTGGCAGACCTCTTGGGTAACAGAGGTGTAAAATGGGCTAGTGCAGCCTGGGAGGCCCCGGGCAGAGGGGGAGACCCGCACCAGCTCCCGCGTCTTGGGCCACATGGATGGAGCCTACTCAGGGTCTCAAGGCCACAGATGTGCATCTCCTTTCTCACAGACATTCTTGACAGAGTGGAGTGTCACTCTCATTGGGGAGCCAGGCACGTGGGAACCCTTGAGGAAGCCCTTAGCCCTGACCCACTCTCTCCAGTGACGCTGTCTCAGCCGTCTGAAGGCTGTTTCTAGAAACCCCAATTCTGCCCTTGCAAAGCCCAGACCCTTTCTGCCAGAGCTAATGATTTCCCAAGCCCCAAAGGCCAAAGAAAAGATAAAATAGATCCATCAGAACACAGCTTGTGGAATTTCCTCTAGTTTAACTAAAAACTACACATCATTAAGCTCAAAGCCCATTTTGCTACTCGTTTCTGTTTCTTAGGGGAAGAAAACAGCAAGAAAGCAAAACAATGATTTTCTTTAATCCTTTTTTCCCATTCCTACTTCCTTTGTAGGCTAACGTGAGAGGGGGAGAAGAAGCACCACCATGTGCTAATTCTGAAGGCAGTGCAGGAGAGGGAAGGTTAGCCTCCCCACAAGTGAGCCACAAAACCGAGACTATCCAGTTGAACTTGACTCATGGGCGGTGGGTAGTGCCTTACTGTATCTGTGTTGAGAAAGATTCCAAGGAGGAGCTCAGGGATTGATCAGTAATGTCTGCCACGAGTACAGAACATAGTAGTAACAAGTGCGTGGAGGTTCGCCACCTCTCCCAAGGCAAGAGCCAAGTCTCCGTCTTAGCATCACGCCGCTTCACAGCACAGTGCCCGGGGCTGGGCGTGTACGTACGACATGTTTGCTGAGACCTAACGGCTACAAGGTTAGGATCGCTGAAGCATGGCGTTCACTCATCACTTACTGTGCGCCATGCAGTTTTGTGGTACACTCGATGCTTGGAAGCCATACGTCTGTGCTGGCATCACTCCCAGTGAACAAAGGAAGGTCAAGTGCACAATGACGTGATCACAAGTCATGCGGACACAGAGGCAGAATCCCGCACGTTCTTGCTGCCTTCCGTCTCTGGGGTTAGAATAATAGACACTTCTTCCTAGATATTTCCATATCCAGTGTGTGCAAGGGGAACGTATTGGAAGGAAGCAGTCTCCCTCTCCTTCTCCATTGGTCTGAGTGTGGAAACTCTCTCACAAGTAACTCTGAATAGAATATGAGGGACCGAGGGAGAGTCCTGGCCTTTGAAGCCTTTTTGTAAGTCAGCTCCCAGCAGAACCTGAAGAGATAACTGCAAAAGGTCGAGAGTCCTTCTCTACAGCAACATCCTCAACTGCAGGAGCCTCTGCTCCCTTCGGGGGATTTGCCGATTTCTGGGGACATTTGTGGGTGTCACACTGTGGGTGTAAATTGGGTGACAGCAGGGGTGCTGTTGAACATCCTATAATATACAGGTCAGCTACCTCTACACACACACACACACACACACACACACACACACACACACGTGTTAAATATTCCAAAATGTCGATTGCACCAATTCTTTTTTTTTTAACTGGACAATTCTATCATCTTTTATTTTTTAACGTATTTTTATTTATTTATTTGTCAGAGAAAGTGGGAGAGGGAAAGAGAATGGGTGCGCCAGGGCCTCCAGCCACTGCAAATGAACTCCAGACGCGTGCGCCCCCTTGTGCATCTGGCTAACATAGGTCCTGGGGAGTTGAACCTAGGTCCTTTGGCTTTGCAGGCAAATGCCTTAACGGCTAAGCCATCCCTCCAGCACAACTGCACCAATTCTTGATCTAGCAGTTTCTCTTGCTAACTCCCCTCCCTGGCTCTCTCACCTGAAACAAAACAATTGACAAACAAGCAAAAGAAAAAAAAAAAAAAAAAAAACACCCTTAGCTGAAACTCCAGAGCAGAGAACAAATTGCGTTAGAGCAAATCTCCCGATAAGATCCACGCCCAAGTCACTCTCAATTACAGCACCTTTGCAGAAAGCAGATGTAATTAAGTTCAGTGGTTGGGTTTCATCTCCCAATATCTGGCGGAATGGGTGAGTTCTGTCAATTACATTAAGCAGTGGCAGCCTCATTTAGTCCCCCCCCCCCCTCCATGAGTCCCTGCGTGGGAGTGACACTTAAACTTGGAGGTCGTCTCTTTCCTTTCTTTGTTTGGATTTCATTAAACTTGCCAGAGCAGAGGGAAACTGTAGCAAGGGAGGGGGAATCCATGAGAATAGAGGCCTTATCATAACAGAGATGGCAAATCACATTAACAGCAATTAAACCTATCCAGAAACTTCTCTCTAGCAATCAAAGCACCTATTAAGATGTCTCCAGAGCCACACGGAAGCTTCTCTAATTTTCTGATAACAAGTCATGCGGACATAGAGGCAGAATCCCGCGCGTTCTTGCTGCCTTCCGTCTCTGGGGTTAGAATAATAGACACTTCTTCCTAGATATTTCCATATTCAGTGTGTGCAAGGGGAATGTATTGGAAGGAAGCAGTCTCCCTCTCCTTCTCCATTGGTCTGAGTGTGGAAACTCTCTCACAAATAACTCTGAATATATGAGGGACTGAGTGGGAGTCCTGGCCTTTGAAGCCTTTTTTAAGTCAGCGTGGCAGAGACAGAAAGCCTCAATGGGAGCCCGAGGAAATGGCTCAGTGGGTAAATCAGGTGACTGCTTCACAAGCATGAGGACCTGAGTTTGATCCCAGCACCTGTGTAAAAGCCAGGAGTGAAGGAGTGTGGCTTTAAACTCAGTGTAGGGGAGGCAGAGACCAGAAGGTTCCTGGGACTTGCTGGCTAACCAGTCTAACCAAATTGGTAAGCTCCAGTTCAGTAAGAGTTCCTGTTTCAAGAAAATTAAAGGGGGCTGGAGAGATGGCTTAGCTGTTAAGCACTTGCCTGTGAATCCTAACTAAGGACCCCGGTTCTAGGCTCCATTCCCCAGGACCCACGTTAGCCAGATGCACAAGGGGGCGCACGTGTCTGGAGTTTGTTCACAGTGGCTGGAGGCCCTGGCGTGCCAATTCTCTCTCTCTCTCTCTGCCTCTTTCTCTGTCTGCCTGTCACTCTCAAATAAATAAATAAAAAAATTTAAAAAACAAAGAATGTGTTCTTCAGAGAAAAAAAAAAGGAAAGAAAATGAAAGGGAGCAGAGGAAAACATCTGACATCATCTTCTGGAGCATATGTACTTACACACATGTGGGTCTGTTCGAATATGTATACACATGTAAGCCCCCCCTCCACACACACAGAGTTTGCGATCTAATCCACAGAAAGCAACAAACTAAATCGCTCTACTCTTACATCCTGCAAGAGCCCGCCTGAGATGCCAAAGCCTTCTAACCTCCACCCAGTATGAGCCAAGGGAAGGATGGACTACTTTGCTGCAGCCCAAGAGGGAACCGGCTTGGCCCACGCCTTGAGGTTTGATCCCACGAGACCCGTTTCAGACTTTTGACCCCCCTGGATGGTAAGATGGTAATGCATGTGTGCGGTCTGAAGCCACTGAGTCTGTGGGGGCTCCTGATACCGGTCACGTGACACTGACGCAGGGCTGGTCTTGCGCAAGGAGTGGTTTCAGAAACTGGAGATACAGAGAAGGTGCAATCGAGCTTTCTGAGCTTCAACGATCAGACAAAAATAAAAGCTGGTTAGGAAAACAGAACAGGATAGACTTGCGGGTGGCTTTGAAGTGATGGGAAGCCTGACTGAGCACTAAAATAGAGGCAAGGTGCTGTGCAGGATTTGTGTCTTTAAGAGCTAGCTCTCTGGTGGCCCAGGAGAGAAAACTCTACCAGACGGATTACGAGACAAAGTCAAGGCCTTCCCAGCTCCCCTCTCTTCACTTCCCTTCCCCCATGCCCATTCAACCCAGCAGTCTTGACCTTTCCAAGGGTATTGTACAACCTGCTCCCCCCCACCCAGCCTGGACTTTTCCCGGCTCATAGCCCACTCAAAGCCCCGCCTTCCTAAATAATCCCAAACCTTTCATCTCTTGATGCTACTGGAAGGACTGAGAGTGTTAGCTGGTGCCACAAGCCGTGCCTCTTCCGAGAAGTCAGCATAGGCTTATCTCCTTCTTCAGGAGAACGTGGTGAGGAGTTCTGTTCAGAACCTGCCAACTCATTGCACTGGATTATCTGCTATGACCCGACCTGATCTCGGAAGTCATCATGGGATAGGTATTCCCAAAGCCAAGCACAGAGGGTTGAGAGGTTATCACGATGGTGGTGACCACTGGGGTGACTCAAAACTCACCAAAGTACTAAAAAGAAATGACGGTGGAGTGTTCAACACTTAAGTGATACATCTCTGTCACGCCCTGCAAGGCTCAGTGACCACTGCAGGATACATGGTGGAAAGAATGTAAGAGCCAGAGGAAGGGGCGGAGTGCTCTGCAATTCTGTCTTCCAGACACAACGTGGCTGTGGTATTCATGACACCACAGAGGTTGACGCCACGTACACTGCGCCTACTTAACAGGAAGGGGGAAATGATGACATCAAAATAAAAGAGAGTAGTTGGAAAGAAGGGGTTCAGTAGAGGGGGGAATTTGGGAAGAGCAAAAAAAGGGTAGTGGAAGGGGTTATGACCATGGTATATTGTCTATATATATGGAGATTATCAATAAAAAGGGGGGGGGGTGGAGGATGTCATGACCAGACAAAGGCTAAGAGGATCTTAAACATTCTTTGTGATTTTTCTACTATGCTAACAAGCAATACCTGGCCAAGAGTATGGTGGGCCTGGGATTCATCTGTCATCATATCACCAGGTGTATGGCTCGGGATTTGCTCAGAGGATGAATGTGAAAGACCCTGTCTCAGAGAAGGTGGGGCATAGACACCTCAAAGTTGTCCTAGGACCTCTTTGTGCCCACCATGGCACATGCATCCATACACACAGATGACAGATACGAGAATGAATGTGTGCTCAATGGATGGGTGGGTGGATGAATGAAAGAAGAGAAGAATGAAGCAAGCCCTGGCCCGAACTGCTGATGGACTGTCACCTAGAAATTTGCACGGTCTGGGATGAGATACCGTGTCTGGGACTTAGGGCGAGTGTGATTTCTCTTCCAGTAGTCGGCCTGGAGGGGAACGACATAAATGTCATCCCCATTTCACAGATATAAAACAGAGGCAGACCTGAGGTGAGACCTTCTGTGTGTCCTTGGGTGAGTGGAGCGACAGCCCCTGAGCTCCAGCGTCTCATGGTCACAGAGGCTGTTTGAAGATGGAGTGGGAAGATGCAAAAACCTTCAATTGCCTGCCCCTGGTGATCTGCTTCCTTCAGCCAGGCCCCACCTTTCAAAGCCTCCCCGAACCTCACTGCCAGCTGGGGACCAAGTGACTTTTTTTTTTTTTTTTTTGATTCAAGCCATAACACAGTCTTTTACTCCATTTAATATCAATGACCTCTGGAGCCTGTGCCTATCATTTACAAAACAGGAAACTGAAGCAAATCAAATTGCTCTAAGTCACGTAGCTAGTATTCAGTGTGTTTCTGAGTGGAACCCAAGTTTTTTATAAAAGCTGAGCTTTACTATCTCCCCATATGCTACGTCTTCTTCTGTAATAAATGCAAAACCTTTTTCAAAATTCCTAGAGCCAGAAAGGATGAGAAATTATCTATAGCAGTTTCTGAGTGCCTAAAGCCCCTTGGATAGATGGGGGAGGGAAGGGGTCTACCTAATCCTTAAACATTTCCATGGAAATAGAGGCCTGTGAACACATGGTATCATTAATATTCACAGCCAGCATTTATTGAGCATATACTGCACAGCCGAACCTACACTATGTGATTTAGATTCACGGTCTCATTTAATCGCCACAGCTCCATGTTGGATGGTAAAGCCGGGGTCTGGGTTAGGACAGTCAAACCCTAGAGATTATCCTTGGAAATACTGCAAATGAAACAGACGTTCCGAGCTGTACTTAAGCTTCCAGTGCAGGGATGTGATGGATTGAATGACAACTTAGCTGCATTTAAATCAACGAGAACATTCTTTGGGCCTAGCTGATCCCTGAAACTAATAAAACATAGACCATGAAACTTTTCTTTTGGGGCCACAGGCCAGGCACTGACTAAAGTCTACTGATTCTTCCAAGGTGATGAGCAAGTCCCGACTACAGCTGCTGGTAATATTGTTCTCATAGCAGGGAAGAACTCTATTTGCTTTAATATCCAGCTCAAATATATATCAGATCTGATGCATTTAATTATGTTCTGTCTCTAAAGGTTACAATCCCGTGATGCTTCAGCGCTGGATAGAGTTTCGTCGTGGATTTAGATATTACCTCCCCCACTCCCCGCCGAGACACATGCAGCCCATCCTTCTCGAGGTCCAAACATCATTACCAGAGGCTCTTGATGGCCACAGAGGCTTTACGTGGGACCACATGGCACTGGCAAATGCTGGGCAAGAGTGGATGGAATGGTTAGTGTTCATTGTCAGCTTGATTGGATCTGGAATCACCACGGAGACACACCTTAAGGGGTGTCTGTGAGAGTCTTTCCAGAGAGCTTTCACTGAGGAAGGAAGACCCACCCTGAATGTGGGTAGCGCCGGCCCATGGCTTAGAGTCTCAGATTGCACAGAAAGAGGCAGCGGTGAGCTGCACACCATCGCTTTCTCTCAGCCTCACGACTGTGGGCACAGTGGCACCCAGTGCCTCCAGCCCCTGCCATCACGCCTCTCCCACCGTGAACTCTATGCTCTCAGACTGTGAAACAAAACCGTGTCCTTCCTTCCTGAAGCTCTTCCAGTCTGGTATTTTGCCATGGGCAAGCCACCCTGCGGGGTGGGGGAGAAGAGAAGGCAGAAAAGGATTTGGCAATGAGGCCAGGGGAGCAAGAACTTGGGTCTCAGTCGGAATGCAAGAGATAGCGACAGAGATCTTGGGGAGATTCTCAGCAGCTCCTCATAGCACCAAAGCCAAATGGACGGAGGCAACAGCGAGGCTACTTGCCTAGGCAGTATATTTGTTATTTTTTTTTTTTTTAAAAAAAAACAACTTTGTATTTATTTATTAGCAAGGAGAGAGAGAGAAAGAAAGAGAATGGGTGCTCCAGGGCCTCCAGCCACTGCAAACAAACTCCAGAGGCATGCGCCACCTTGTGCATCTGGCTTTATGTGCATACTGGGGAATTGCACCCGGGTCCTTTGGCTTTGCAGGCAAACGCCTTAGCCGCTCAGCCAGCTCTCCAGCCCCAGAAATACAGCCTTGATCATGGACCTCCTGTGGAGATAGCAAAGCTTTCTTTACTCCTTTATTTCTGACTGAGGAGAGCCTCTAAGGCACTGACTCACCCAGCACAGTGTGGGGAAGAGAATGTGGAACAATGGATTAGGCAGGTCTGTGACAATCACCAGCTTTGCCACTTGTGAGCTAAGGACTCTAGGACCCAGGACCCGTTTACTTCCCTGAGTCTCATTTGAACACTTACAAAAGCAAACAAACAAAAAAATACAAGGATCACAGGCTGGGGAGGTGGCTTAGTGCTTAAGGTGCTCGCTTACAAAGTCTAATGACCTGCTTTCGATTCTCCGGGACCCACATAAAGCCAGATGCACAAAGTGGCCCATGCGGCTGGGGTTTGTTGGAGGTGGCTGGAGGTCCTGGCACACCCATGCTCTCTGTCTCTTCTTTCCCTCTCTGCTTGCAAATAAATAAAAATATTAAAGGGCTGGAGAGATGGCTTAGCAGTTAAGCGCTTGCCTGTGAAGCCTAAGGACCCCGGTTCGAGGCTCGGTTCCCCAGGTCCCACGTTAGCCAGATGCACAAGGGGGCGCACGCGTCTGGAGTTCGTTTGCAGAGGCTGGAAGCCCTGGCGCGCCCGTTCTCTCTCTCTCCCTCTATCTGTCTTTCTCTGTGTGTCTGTCGCTCTCAAATAAATTAATTAATTAATCTAAAAAATAAAACAATTAAAATTAAAATGCACAGGCTCTTAGAAGAAAAGGGCTTGTAATGTATACTTACAAGGGCTGTTAGTGGGATTGAGGGCTGTTACCATCAGAGCATGGCTCACTGGAGCACCTGGTGTGCTGTGAGTGTTGGCTTTGTCATAGTCATCATTTCTGCCTCCAGATTAACACGCCAGAGGTCGAGTGTGACAAAGCTTCCCGCAGACCATGATTTAGAGCAGGGGTTGGGGAACCTGACCCTTGGGTCTACCGAAGCCCATCATCAGCTTCTGTAAACACAATTTGATTGACGCACGGCTGCGCTCACTCTCCAGAGTGCCACCCCTGGCTTCCTCACAGTAGTGACAGAACTGGGAGGTGGTGACAAGACACAATGTGACCCATAAAGCCTAAAATGTGGTCATCTGGACCTTTATGGGAACAGTCCATCAATCTCCGATTCAGTGCTGGGAAACTCCATTTGCTCAAGCTGACTAAAAGAAAGGATTCTTCCTTCTTCACCTGGGAGCCAGAAGATCTAGGTTAAGACTCACTTCTGCCACTTGGCCAGGAGGAATCCTTGTACAAATGGTCTGCCGGTCTCCATGCCTAAATATGTATGAATTCATTATATCACCTCTCACTTAATGCTAGCACCCTTTGGGGTGTGCAGAAGATAGCTGCTGGGCACATGAGGATCTATGAAAATTCAAGCCAAGTTGCTAATCTAGCCTGTTTTTCCTTCCTTCCTTCTTTTTTCTTTCCTTCCTTCCCTCCATCCCTTTGTCTCTCTCTCTCTCTCTCTCTCTCTCTTTTCTTTTTCAAGGTAGGGTCTCTCTGTGGTCCAGGCTGACCTGGAATTCATTATGTAGTCTCAGGGTGGCCTTGAACTCACGGTGATCCTCCTCCCTCTGCCTTCCTAATACTGGGATTAAAGGTGTGGTGTACCACCACGCCCTTCTTTTCTTCCTCTTGCCATTTCCCATCCTTCTCACATTCCTTCTCCCCCTCCCTTTCTCTTTCTTTCTCTGCCTATTTCCTTTCTTGTGGTGTGTGTGCGTGCGTGTGCGCACAGGCCCCATACACATATCTGTAGAGGGAAATGTCAGGTGTCGTCCTCCGTCGGTCTTCCTTGAGACAGAGCCTCTCACTGAACCCAGTGCAGCTGGCTGACCCCTGAGCGTCCTCCATTCTCCTGTCTCCGCTCTTTCCCACCAGCACCGGGGTTGCATGCATGCGTGACCACACCTGGCTTTTTCCCTGGGTGCTTGGAATTGAGCTCAATTCCTCATGACTGTGCAGCAAGTGCTCTAACCCCACTGAGCCATCGCCCTAACCAGCTCCTGAGGTCCTCTTCTGAGACAAGGTCTCCCCTAGCCAAGGCTGACCTTCAACTCCCGACGCTCCGGTCTTCACCTGCCCAGCTATGGGATTGTGGGCGTGGACACACCACCCAGTGTCCTTTCCACCCACTCATGGCCTGCCAGTGTGTCTCCCAGGAGACAACCCCTGTCTCGGATGACAGTTCACTACTGACATTCGTGTCAACTCATGGAGCAGAGGCAGAGAACAATGAACTTCTGCTGCTTTTGTCTGGGTGCATCAATGCACTTTTCTAGTTGTTACTTCATCCAAGCCGGGAGAAGGCCTTGGGGAGGTGCGAGTTAGAACTGGAGGAGGGCAGTGGTCCTGAGGAGAAGGGATGACGGAAATGCCTTCTGGGAGTATGTCCAGGTGGAAGCCTATTCTGGAAGACAGGTGAGCAGGGAGGGCACCGAGCACATGGTAGCGGGAAAGATGGAGGGCTGGGATGTGTGAGAAAGAAACAGAGTGGGGGCTGGAGAGATTGCCTGGTGGTTAAGGCATTTGCCAGCGAAGCCAAAGGACCCACGTTCAGTTCTCCAGGACCCGCATAAGCCAGATGTGCAAGGTGGCACATGTGTCTGAAGTTTGTTTGCAATGGCTGAAGGCCCTGGCGTACCCATTCTCTCTTTCTCTCCCTCTTTCTATCTCTCTCTCAAATAAAAGAAAAGAAAGGAAAAAGAAACACAAAGGGAGGACATCATAGGAGAGTCCTAACCTAACTGCTGCATCACTTGTCCCCACTGACCCCAGACCTAGTTAGACCATAAACAATGACTAAGGGAAACCAGAGACACCTTCAGGACCTAGCAGAAAAATGTGACTGTATTGAATCTAATATCTCCTTTGCAAATCACACTGTTTTCCTACTTTCATTTAATAATATTTAATATTCAATAATAATCTTTAATAATATTTCTTTAATATATGTGTGTGTGTGCACAGGTGCACATGACTGTGCATGCATGTGGAGGTTAGATAACAACCCTGAATGTCATTTCTCAGGGACACCATCTATCTTATTTTATAGGTCTGGAGCTTATCAAATAAACTAGATTGACAGACCAGTGAGCCCCAGGGATCTTCCTGTCCCTACCTTCCCAGCACTGAGATTATGGGTCCATGCTGCTACACCTGGCATTTATTGACGTGGGTACTAAGGGATCTGAACTCAGGTACCCAAGCTTGTGGTGCAGCCGTCTTACCCACTGAGCCATCTCACTAGACCCTTACTTTTCCCTTTTAACAAAAGACCATTGTTGAGGCTGGAAAGATAGCTTAGCAGTTAAGGCACCTGCCTGTGAAGCCTAAGCACCCAGGTTCTATTCTCCAGCACCCACATAAGCCAGATGCACAAGGGGGTCCATGCATCCAGAGTTCATTTACAGTGGCTAGAGGTCCTGGCATGCCCATTCTCTTTCTCGGTCTACCTCTCTCATAAATAAATAAATAATATCTTTTAAAAAGACCATTGTCACCTGGCCCTCAAAATCGTGGCAGATTACTGGCCCCTTAATTTATCATAAATCAAATGCGGTCAGGTGGAGCGTGGCTCCATCACCTGGAGAGAAAAGTAGATTCAGGCAATGCCACCTTTGATTTATTTCAGCCCCTTCAGACGGCCTCAATTAAATCCCACCACTGGTAAAGAAAGCGAAAGTATGCTGCGACATTTAATGACATTCCATCATGTGCTCATTCTGAATTTACTCAAGTGTATCAGGGGTATTTAGCCTGGTCACCAAACAACGGGAGACCTGGATGTCACAGGAGCAATTATGGCCCTCTGTGGAGATGATGGATGAGGAATTCAGGATGCACACAGTAGAATGCCAAGGCATGGGGACTGTGGACATCAGTGGCCGGGAGGTGTGGGAGGAGTGACAAGTAAAGTGAGGAATACCAGAAGCTACCTCAAGGGCTGGCAGGGTGTGCTGGGAGCGATCAATCTTCCCCTGGGATCTAAAGACAGACCTAATCAGAAACCCGCTTTCCTTCCCTCTCCTCTTGTCCCTGCTCCAAACCATAACTCTAATCTTCCCCGCTATCATTTTACTGCTGTGCTCTTCTGATAAGAGGGGGGGGGGGAGCCCCCAGAGATGTTAAATGCATGTGGAGTAATGAGATAATAGAATAAAACACAAAAGAAAGGGGATCAAATGTTAGTGCCTAGAACTATAGAAGAATCCTGAGATTAATGGCCATTTTGGTTTATGGAGAGAAGCACTATGTAGAAAAAACTGTTACAGGGAATGAAGGCACAAGGCACCTGGAGGCAGGTCCTGTTAAGTGACAAGTGACATGGTGCCCTGAGCCTTTTTGTTTGTCTAAACTTGGAGCTTCCAAAGTCATTGCCCCAAAGACTTCCATCACAGTATATAGCAACTTCAGTGACCCACCGTCAAAAAGAGAGGAGAGGGGTTAGAGAGATTGTTCAGTGGTTAAAGGCACATGCTTATAAAGCCTGAAGGTTTGATTCCCCAATACCCTTGTAAACCCAGATGCACAAAGTGGTACATGATATCTGGAGTTCATTTTCAGTGGCAGGAGGCCGTGATACACTCATTCTCTCTCTCTCTCTCCTTTCTTTCTCTTTCTCATTCTTTCTCAAATAAATTTTTAAAAAGAGAGTGCGAGGAAATATGTTCTCATGCCAGGTCAAAGAGCGAGGCACTCCCCCATGTACTTGACAGTGCTAAGAATTGTCACCGGGCTTTAAACTGCTGCCTGGGTCCTGCCTGGCCCTCCCTGAGCTACAGTCACATCATGACACAGAGCTGCTATTTCACAGGGCTTGGTTTTGAAGATGCTCTCCCTCTCCAGAACATTCATCTACCCTTCCCCCACCCCTTCTACCCATGCGTGCTCCAAGATCAGCCTCAGGCACAGCTCCTTAGGAAAGTGTACTCGAAGGCACAGGAAACTACCACCCCTGAGGACCCCCAAACGCTTTACAAGGGTTCTGGGCTTATCTGGTACTTGGAGAGCCAGGCCTATGCATCTGTTCTCTCCCCCTCTAACCTTGACCGTGAGCTCCTAGAGGCTGGAGCAGCCAGTCCCTCATCTTCATGGGTCTAGTGTCTGAGTAGCCATTGGCCTAATGCTGAGAAATGAAGTCTTAGATACAGATGGGTGGCCCAGCCCTCTGCATGGTGGCTTCCCTCCGTTATACCTAAAGGGCTAGGCCAGGGCCAGTCAGGGTGAGAGGAAGTCAGGTAGCTGCTTAGGCAGTTAGGGTGAAACTAATGGTGGGTCCCTGAAAATGAAAAGCAGGAATGTCCTTGGATTTTGCTAGAGGTCAGAGAGAAAGCTGGCTTCTCTTTATCTCTTCCTAAAGGAGTTTCCTAGATCTGTTTTTGTGGTTTGTTTTTTTTTTCCCCCACAAAGAAACTGAGCTTCTCCTGGGAGGGAGGTCCCCTTTCCTCGAATTTAAATCTAATCGTGACATTGTGGTTGGTCAAGTTCAGCTCACACAGAGCCAGTTGCACAAAGTGGTAAATGCATTTGGAGTCCATTAGCAGTGGCTGGAGGCCCTGGCTGCCTATTTGCTCTGTCTCTCCTCCCTCCCCCCCGCTCTCTCCTTACAAATAAATAATATTTTAAAATCTATGGGCTGGGGGATGGCTTTGAAGTTAAAAGAGTTTGCCTGAAAAGCCAAAGGACCCAGGCTATATTCCCCAGGACCCACGTAAGCCAGATGCACAAGGGGGTGCATGCATCTAGAGTTCATTCGCAGTGGCTGGAGGCCTTGCGTGCCCATTCCCTCTGTCTGTCTCTCTCTCTGTGACTCTCTCAAATAAATAAACTTAAAAAAATTATTAAAAAAATTCTGTTTGAACTAGGGAGATAGCTCAGTGGGTAAAGTGCTCGCCTCCCAAGCAGGAGGACCTGAGTTCACTCCCTGGAGCCCACATACATAAGCTGGGCATGGTGGTGAGTGCCTGTAATGCCAGCACCAGGAAGGTAGGAATAGGAGGATTCCTGGAGCTCACTGGCCAGCCAGTCTAGCCTAACTGGTAAGCTCCAGGCCAATGAGAGACCCTGTCTCCAAAAAAAGGTGGACAGAGTTCCTAAGCAAAACACCCAAGGAGGTCCTCTGGTCTCCACACACTCACATACAGATGAGCGTGAGCATATGCATGCAAGGAAAACAAAAGAAAAATAATGGTGCCGACCTTAACTTAACGGTGCTTGTCTCCAGGTATGTTAGTTACCTTTGTGTCGCTGTGACCAAAATACCAGACAGGGGCTGGAGGGATGGCTTAGCGGTTAAGCGCTTGCCTGTGAAGCCTAAGGACCCCGGTTCGAGGCTGGATTCCCCAGGACCTACGTTATCCAGATGCACAAGGGGGCGCACGCGTCTGGAGTTCCTTTAGAGTGGCTGGAGGCCCTGGTGTGCCCATTCTCTCCCTCTCTCTCTGCCTTTCTGTTTCTGTTGCTCTCAAATAAATAAATAAAAAATGAACAAAATATCAGACAGACAAAACTCAAGGGAGGAAAGGTGTGCTCCGGCTGACAGTTTTAGAAGTTTCAGTCCATCATAGAGGGGAAGGTGGGGTAGAGCGGCTCTGGTTGTGGTGGTGGGAACACGTGTGGCAGAGGCTGTTCGCACGGCTATGGACCAAGAAACAGAGCGCAGCGGGAGTGGCTGGCACCAGGGGTCAAGTTGTAACTTTCAAAGGGCTTCCCTGAGTGACCTACTTCTACCAGGTACATCCCGGGAGTCCTACAAGTTTCACAGCTAACCCACACAGCTTCACCAGTAGGGGAACAAGTGCTCAGAATGTGAGTTTGGGGGTCGGGGCAGGGCGTGAGAATTTCACATTCAAGCCACAACACCTGGTAATGCTAACACGCAGACAGTGTTTGAAGATAGTCTAAGTGTTCTACATCCATTGCCCGTTGGTTTCTCACAGCGGCCAAGTTCATTTTGTTTTCCTGCTCCTCAGCAAGTGGCGCAGTGATGGGCACAGGGTGGCATCTTTGTGTCTATTTATTTCATGAATACAGAGATGGTCCACCTGGTGATCATTCTAGTTTTATTATTTTTTTTAAGATGATGATTTTTTTTTTTTAATTCTTTTTATTTGAGACAGAGGATGGGCGTGCCAGGGCCTCTAACCACTGCAAACGAACTCCAGTTGCATGTGCCACCTTTTGTATCAGGCTTCTGTGGGTACTGGGGAATCAAACCTGGGTCCTTTGGCTTCACAAGCAAGTGCCTTAACCCCTAAGCCATCTCTCTAGCTCTGATTCTAGTTTTCAAATGGGGAAACTAAGCTTAGCTCACAGGTCACATGAGGAAAATGTCATCCGGATACTGATGGTGATCTGAACCTGGGTCCCCTGGTGGCAGAGCTTCGTGTCTGCACATTGCATTGTGTGATCTTGCTTAGATCTTCTGGAAGGGACGACTGGACACAGCAGAGCTGAACGGTCACTGCCTGTATGTCCAGTGAGAGAACCCATGCCCCCCGCCCCTCCTCCCTGAGCCAGAGGAGAAGACATGGCCCGAGACCCCCCAAGAAGCAACAAGCCAGCCTGGCAGCACACAGCTACCTCCAACCTGTGCCCTCCACCCGGAGGGAAATGATAATTGGGAGAGAAGCTGCCTTACCCTGCCTGGCTCTGGCTCCGGCTTAAATGAGGACAAAACAAGAGGTGACAGACAGAGGCCCACACGGCCATCGCCGCCAATGTCCCTGTGAAGGGAGAAAAGCAGCCAGGCCTGTGCCCCATCAATTTCAATTGTAAATGGTCTCACGTTGAGCTCAGCCGGCAGGAACAGCAGGCAGCGGTGGTGACAGGTGAGAGAAGCAGCAGAGAGTGGAGAGCCGCGAAATGGACCGGGACCTGTGGGTCGAGCTGGATATTTGGACCAAGAAATGAATGAAGGGGCTCAATTGCAGATTGTGTATTCTATAATCCAGGCCCCTCTTTTTTTTTTTTTTTTTGGTTTTACGAGGTAGGGTCTCAGTCTGGTCCAGGCTGACCTGGAATTAACTATGTAGTCTCAGAGTAGCCTCGAACTCATGGTGATCCTCCTACCTCTGCCTCCAGAGTGTTGGGAGTAAAGGCGTGCACCACCACAACGCCCAGCTACTCTCTTTTTAATATTATACTTATTTGAGAGAGAGAAAATGAGGGACAGAGAATGAGAATGGGCATACCAGGGCTTCTAGCCACTGCAAACAATCTCCAGATGCCTGTGCCACCTTGAGGATGTAGATTTATGTGGGTGCTGGGGAATCGAACCTGGGTCCTTTGGCTTTGCAGGCAAGCGCCTTAACCACTAAGCCATTCTCCAGCCCTGCCCCTCTCTCTTTTTGCTAAGAGGCAGAACCTAATGAACTTGTAGCTATAGAGCTGTGCAGAAAGGCTGGTTCCATATGGCCTGGCCCTGCCAGAAAGCCTTTTGTAGAATCTCCCTAAAGACCAGGCACCAGACTATGAAGCAAGTGTCCAGCACATGGTAGGTATGAAATAACAAGTAGCAACAACTACAGCAACTGAAAGTACCCGGCCACTTCCCTGAGCGGCCCGCCTTGACCTGACCAGAGGTGACAAGGCGAGCTTTGAGGGAAAGAGGCTCTTTGGGTGGGGAGGCCATGACTGTGGAGATGCACTCGTGAGTTATGGGGAGGACAGAGCTGTCTCGGGCCTCTGGTCATTTATCCACTTCCTAACAGCTTGTTCTCGGAGTGTGTCCACAGCCCTGGTTTTGCCTGCTGTGATGGATGGGTCTTAAGTTCCCCAAGTACTACATCATCAATTACTTACATATTTATCGCCTTGAACGGAGTTTATGGATCTTAAATCAGAGCCGTGTGGAGTCGCCTGGGCTGAAAATTCTCCCCCGGTGGAAATGTGGCGTTTTTTAAATGATTACTGCCACCTTCTAGTTAATGTTCGGTGGAAGTTAATCGTCCACAGAACAAAGAGCTCCTGAGACGTTTTCCCCCCCCACGCAGGCTCATTCCATGGAATTTACTGCCTCAGTGGGCTCCTCCGCTGGGGACAGAGCAGACGAGCTGCGGGAGGCTCCGGCCAGCACGGCGGAACTCAATCTACCAGGCACTGGTGGGCCTGGACTTCAGGCCATCGGACGCCTCCCTGGGTCGCCACTCTCACTCAGATGCACAGCGCCACCCAAAGAGGTGTCACCCTGTCTCTGTCTCGCAGACACACTGGGGACAGCTTGGTGATGGATCGCCTCCCAAGGTCAAGGCAGAGCGTCCGTGTTCCAAAGCGTGTCTGTCTTGAGCATTTCTAAGTGGGGCCAGCATGTCTGTTGAGATGATGGGGTTGAGGCGGGTCCCTGCGAGTGAGATCACCCCCGGGGGGTAGGGGCGGGGTGGAGGTCGGCTGCGATGTGGGGTGCGCAGTGGACAGGAAGGTGTGAGCAGCGCTGAGAGGCTCAGAGAGCCCCAGCCCTCACAAACTGAGGGATGAAGAAGGGAGGTGGCTTTCGAAGACTAAACTAACCTAACCCCTAACAAGTAAGAGGACAAGTAAAACAAACGGATATCAGCACTATGCTGCGCAGTCATCAGTGTGACCCTCCCGGGGCATCTGCCAACGGGAAGAGACAAAAAGATGGTGGCCACAGCTCCAAGGTGAGGCGTTCAAGTGGTTTCTAGTGGGTAAAGACCAGCAGTGCCGTTAAACATCCTACGAATGAACATGTCGGGCCCCACGACAAAGGAGTTGCTCAGTCCCACACGGTCATGGCTCTGTGCTTGGAAACATCTGCCCCAAAGGGCAGAAAGGGACCTTGATCGACAGCTCCTGATAGGATAGGTACGTGAACAGACTGTTGGAAGTCGGACCTAACATGTCCTCTAGGCTCTCGGGGTCTGAATGCTCAGTCGCTAACTGGAGGTTCTGTACTGGAAGTTTGTGGAGACTTTAGTTAAAGGTCTGAGGGCAGGTCCTTGGAGGTATGTTAGCTCTGGCCCATTTCTTGTAGCTCTCTGATTCCTAATCAGCCATGAAGTGAACATCCATCCTGTGCCTCACACCCTCACCAGAGCGTTCTGCCCAAGTGCATGGGGCCAAGGGACCGTGGACTGAATTGTCTGAAACTGGCGAGTCAAAATAAGTCTTTCCTCCCTGGAGTTGCTTCTGCCAGTCATTCTCAACACAGCAGTGATACAATTACCCAATTCTCAGATCTAAAGAGGGGCTCAGTCAACCATGGAAAGAGGGGCGCTGTTTGACATTTCTTGGGGACATCCATCCAGGTGACAGAGCTCTCTAGGTTTGGACAAGACTTGCGCTCCAAGCCCTGCCCTACCTCTTTCTAGTAAGAATGTCTTGTTTTCCCACCGGAGATCTGGCCAAGCCCCTGACAGCCTGGGCAGGGCCTTCTCCCCAGGCTTGGTAAATGGCTACTGTTCTGACTCCAAGACTACTGAGGTTGGTTCAGACAGAGGTGTGAGACTCAAGGTGGGCTAATTAGAGCCAGCAAAAAGCTTTTATTTGCAAGCAGAGAGAGTGAGAGAAAGAGTGTGTGCACTGGGGCCTCTGGCCGCTACAAACACACTCCAGATGCACGTGCCACATTGTGCTTCTGGCTTTACGTGGATACTGGGGAATTGAACTTGGGTTGTTGGGCTTTGCAGGAAGGCACTTGAGTCATCTCCCCAGTGCAGGCTTTGGGACTTTTTTTTGTTGTTGTTCGTTTGTTTTTCAAGGTAGGGGTCTCGATCTAGCACAGGCTGGCCTGGAATTCACTGTGTCATCTCAGGCTGGCCTCAAACTCATAATGACTCGCCTACCGCTGTCTCCCTAGTGCTGGAATTAAAGGCATGCACCACCACTCCCAGTGACCCTTTTTAAAAAAAAATAAATAAAAAGATATTTCCCTCTATCACTGCCTGGAAGTTTAGCACCCAAGCACTGGAGCACCCGTGAGGAGAGCCTGGCAGAAGGGACAGGGAGCATGCTGGGAAAGCACAGTGAGAAACTGAGGACTGATGGGCCACGCGAGCCCCTCAGCTGCTCTAGTGACTAGCAGACCCTCATTTTTTGAAAATTATTTTTATTTTTTATTTATTTATTCGAAAGTGGCAGAGAGATAAAGAGGCAGATAGGGACAGAGAGAACGGGTGCGCCAGGGCCTCCAGCCACTGCAAATGAACTCCAGACGTGTGCGCCCCCTTGTGCATCCGGCTAACGTGGGTCCTGGGGAATCGAGCCTCGAACCGGGGTTCTTAGGCTTCACAGGCAAGCGCTTAACTGCTAAGCCATCTCTCCAGCCCTCATTTTTATACATTTAAAGCAGTCGTTTGACCAGGTGTGATCATGCATAGCTTTAATCCTGACACTCAGGAGGTTGAGGCATTTGAAGGCTTATGTAGTGAGTCCTTGCCTCAGAAACAACAGCCTGGGTATGGTGGTGCACACCTTAAATCCCAGCACTAGGGAGGCAAAGGTAGAAGGATCACTGTGACTTTGAGGCCAGCCTGGACAAGAGTGAGACCCTACCTCAAAAAAAAAAACAAAAAAAACCCCAAATCATAAATGAACAAATAGTTGTCTTTCACAGAAATTGTGGTCAAGGCAGCAGATGCAAACATTAATTGCCTGTGGGTTTTCTCTTGCCTACTCCCATGGCTGCTTCATTGTATTTACTTATCATCTCAAAGTTACATAGGACACTAGCTCAGAGAAGCTAAGTAACTCCCTTTAGCCCACAAGGCTAACAACTGACAAAGCCAGGATCTAATCTGAGAAGTTTACCCCACAAGACCAAAACTCTCAAACCCAGAAGAGCAGGTTTTCCCAGCTTAAGGTCATCACATAATCCTGTATAAAAAACCATCCTTGTGCCTACCCCACGGTGACGGTTTATGTTGTCAATTTGACAGGACCTAGAATCACCTGTGTGATTAACTGGATTTGGTTAGCTTCTGGGCATGTCAGTGAGGAATTAAATTCGTTAGGTTAACTGAGGTGGGAAGAGGCACCTTTATTGTGGGTGGGTACCATGCCATGGGCCTTTCTAGTACGTTCTCATGTGCAGCTGCTGTCCCGTGCTCTCTGGGAGTGAGGGCCATTCTGCACTTGTTCTCAGGTTTGGAAATACCACCAAAGAACCACTGAGAAAGAGCTACTGAGCCATCCACCTGTGGCCAAATGCATGGGCACAGCCATTTCCGCGCTAGGCCTCAGACAACAGTTTGCTAATGAGGTGACTCCTCACTGACTGGATAGAAGCTCCTCAGAAACCTCCAGCCTAGGACTCTAGAGAAACGGCTCAGTGGTTTAGGGAGCTTGCTCGCCAAGTCTGATGACCCAGGTTCCAGTCCCTAGGACCCACATAAAGCCAGACGCACAAAGCGGTACATGTGTCTGGAGTTTGTTTGCAGTGGCCAGAGGTCCTGGAGTTCCCATTCTCTCTCTCCCTCTATCTCTCTCTACTTGTAAATAAATTTTTAAAAAAAATTAAAAGAACTCTTCAACCTAAACCTCTGTGAATATTATATGGTTAGAAGAACTTGGCATATGTGAGTAAATTATGATGGAGAGAATTATCCCAAAGCAACTTAAATGTCAAATCGTCAGTGAAACAGTCCCTCTAAAACGGGGGCAGCAGGAAGTGGTGACACATGTCTATAATCCTAGTGCTGGGGAGGTGAAGATCCTGGAGCAACCTGGTCAGCCAATCTAGCCTAACTGGTGAGCTCCAGAGCAGTGACAGACCTGGCCTCTTATAAAGGTGCAGCGAGGGCTGGAGAGATGGCTTAGCAGTTAAGGCGCCTGCCTGTGAAGCCTAAGGACCCGGTTTCTATTCCTTACTACCCACGTAAGCCAGATGCACAAGGTGGCGCATATGTCTGCAGCTGGAGCTCATTTGCAGTGGCTAGAGGCTCTGAGACGCCCACTCTTTCTCTCAATCTCTCTCAAGTAAATTAAAAAAAGAGAAGTGCATGGCATTCCTGAAAAACACTCATGTGCACACACACATGAATAAATCAATGTGAGGAGAGAGAACCACATGATGAGGCCATGATGGGACCACAAGGAGAGGTAAGGAGAGGACGTGAGAAGGGATCCATGAGCCAGAGAACTTGGGCGAACTCTACAAGCAAGAGAAAGATGAAGGGAAAATCTCCCAAAAGGCTTAAGAAGGGTACAGGCACCATAGACATCTCGATTTTTTTAGCCCACAAGACTCACTTTGCATTTTTCAAAATAAATATTTTAAATTTATTTGAGAGAGGAAGGTGGGGGTGTGTATGGGTGCATTTGGGCCTCCTGCTACTGAAAATCAACTCTACTTCGTGCATCTGGCTTTACTGAAAAATTAAACCCAAGCTGTCAGGATTTACAAGCAAGAACCTTTAACCACTTAGCCATCTCTCCAGCACTCACTTTGGACTTTCAAAATTTTTTACTTATATTTATTTATTTATTTATTAGGGACAGAGAGAGGGAGAGAATGGGTGTGCCAGGGCCTCTAGCCCCTGCAAACAAACTCCAGACGCATGCGTCACCATGTACATTTGGCTTACATGGGAATTGGAGAATTGAACCTGGGTCCTTAGGCTCTGTAGGCATGTACCTTAACCACTAAGCAATCTCTTTAGTCCCACTTTGGACTGTTAAAAATTATTTTTATTTATTTATTTGCAAGTGCATGCGCGCACACACACACACATACACACACACGGGAGCGGTGAAGAACGGGCATTCCAGAGCATCCAGACACTATAAACAGAACTCCAGACACATGTGCCACTTTGTACATCTGTCCTTACATGGGTACTGAGGAGTTGAACCCAGGCTGTCAGGATTTACAAGAAAGCTCCTTTAACCTCTGAGACATCTCTCTATTCCTCACTTAGGACTTTTGACCACCAAAGCCATAAGCAAATAAGTTTGTGTTGTTTTCAGCAACCTAATTTACCCTCATTTAGTTCAGCAGCCACAGGAAACCAATGCAGGCTGAGTGTCCCTAGCCCTAAAACCTAAGCTCCCATAAAATGCTCCAAAATCAGAAATTTCCTACAAGACAGCACTCATGAAAAACCCCACACTTGACCTCATAGGATGGGTTGCAGTCAAACCACAGATGCTTTGCATCCAAACTATCACATCAAATGTCCATTGGGCCATGTATATGAGAAGTAGGTAAAATATAAATGAATTTCATGTCCAGACTTGGGCCCATCTCCAACATATCTCACTATCTTATGTGCCGCTCAGAAAAAGCGAGGGTAGGCTAGAGAGATGTTAAGCCTCTTGCCTGCAAAGTCTAATGACTCTGGTTCGATTCCCCAGTACCCATATAATTCCAGAGGCAAGAAATGGTCCATGTATCTGGAGTTCATTTGCAGTGGCTGGAGGCCCTTGTGCACCCATTCTCTCCCTCCCTCTCTCTCTCTCTCTCTCTCTCTCTCTCTCTCTCCCTCACACACACACAGACACATCTCTTCTGTCTCTATGTGTGCAAATAAATAAATATAATTTATTTTCAAAAAAAGAAATGAAGGTGCACCCTCACCTCCAACAGACATTTAGCAGTGTTATAACCTACTTGGTTTTTTTTTATTTTTGGCTTCGCAGACTTATAGGTGGGTTCTGGCATTACGTTTTAATGACTCAAAAGGTCAATCTGGACAGGAAGGCATCACATCTGACATCACACGGGTGGTGAGGTCAGAGCAGCGTCGCTGCCATTTAACGAAACCTGTGTGAGAATCAGTCCTGATGAGTCGTTCTCGGAGTAGTGCTGGGGACAGAACCTGGAGCCTTTCATGCCCAGGTGAGCACCCCTCCCCCGAGCCACATCCCCAGCCTCTCTTTTGTAAATTCTTTTAAAAATTTATTTGAGGGGGGCAGAGAGAGAGAATGAGCGTGTCAGGGTCTTCAGCCGCTGCAAATGAACTCCAGACACATGCACCACCTTGTGCATTTGGCTTACGTGGGTCCTGGGGAATCAAACCTAGGTCTTTTGGCTTTGCAGGCTAGCACCTTAACTGCTAAGCCATCCCTCCAGCGCTATTTTAAGTTTTTAAAATATTTTTTACTTATTCACTTGCAAGCAGAGAGAGATAGGAGACAGACAGACAGAATGAGCACGCCAAGGCCTCCAGCTACTGCAAACTCCAGATGCTTGTGCCACCCTGTGCGTCTGGCTCTATGTGGGCACTGAGTCATCAGTCTTTACAGACAAGCTCCTTAACCATTGAGCAACCTGTCCAGCGCTCTTATTATAATTTCTGAGACAAGGTCTCGCTACATAGCCCAGGTTGGCCTTGAACTCTCTCTGTAGCTCACTTAGGCAGCCCCTGAACTTGACATCCCCCTTCCTCAACCTCCCATAGAGCTTCAATGACAGTCCTGCACCACAGGCTCTGGCTCTTTTTGGAACCTTCACGACGTTCTTAGCCCTGGGTCAATAGTTGTCGCACTTCATGCACCTGAGACCCCAGCAGGGCTTGTGAAAACAATGGCTACAACCTCCCCCAGATTGGCTGACTCAGTGAGCTGTTGTACGGATACAGGGGGGTGGTTTTCTTTTAAAAAGAATTATTTATTTATTTGACAGAGGAGGGAGGGAGGGAGAGAGAGAGAGAGAGAAAGAAAGAGAGAGAGAGAATGGGCACGCCAGGGCCTCTAGACACTGCAAACAAACTCCACACGCGTGTGCTCCCTTGTGCATCTGGCTTACGTGGGTCCTGGGGACTCACACCTGGGTCCTTTGGCTTTGCAGGCAAATGCCTTAACCCCTAAGCCATCCCTCCAGCCCCAGGGGTGTTTTTCTAACAAGCTCGCAGTGACTTCCGTGTATCTGTCCTTGGTACCATGCGTGGAGATGTTCTACTTACTCTAAGTCAGTTTCCCAGACTTGGCATTGGGGGTGATTGGGGCTGAGCCACTCTCTGAAGATGTTGAGCGGTGTTGTGATCTCCACCTATGACATGCCAGCAACACCCCACTCCTTGATGCGTGGCACCCGAACACTGCCAACTCGTCCTTTTGAGCAGCCCACATTTCTCCTGTCCGAGAACTACTATTACGCTAGCTCCAAGACACCAAGATGGGACAGGGAGAAGCTGCACAGGGCTCCGCACATCCTAGAAAGCAGTGGGGAGCGAGGCTGCGTCACAAGGGCTCTCGCTGTTTTGCTTGTTGCCTGGAGGAACCCTGGGTACCATAGGGCAACACCTGTCACTCCAAAGGGCTTCCCAAAGTGACCGGCCACAGGCCCAGCAACCAAACAAATGGCTCATGGATTTCTGAAAGTTCTCCCAAGTTTCCAGAGAAGCCACCGCCCCCAACTACAGTGACTCAGCCCTGGAAGTCAGGGGACAAAAACCGCCAACCACATCTCGTCACGGAAAAACGGGTGTGAGCCAGCAAAGTAACTCGGGGCCACCGCTCAAAGACTGTCTGATTGCAAGGAGGGCGGAGTCAAACATGAAGCAGCCAGGTTCCCAATACCCATGCTCAGCAAACCAAACCCAAAGGTGCAGATTCCCCCCACCCCAACCTCTGGGACTTTCAAAAGCCATGTGATTGATAGTCACTGGGAGGGAGAAAGAGGCATCCTATGAGGTCTGGTGGATGGGCGGATGCAATCAGGAGATGTTTTCAGAGCTCCATGCTCTGACACCTGCCCTCATTCTCTGTGGAGCCTGGCTCTGAATGTGCCTCTGGGCTGCGCCACCGACACACCGCCTCTACCTGTCTGCTCCTATTGTGTGGCAAGGAACGCGGGCCTAATGACTGATCTTTCCCCGTGATCACTCCCGCTTATGTCTAAGACAAAGGCAGGACTGATGAAGTTGCAGGAAACGTTTCTGCCGGCCTGATCTATGCCTCACCTTGCAATAGACAGCTCAGCCTCCAAGCCCACGTCAACATCTTAGCGCCCTGTCAATAGGACCTTGATTGTCTAAAGGCTGAAAGAAGGTTTGTGTGAGTGAATGCAGAAAGCCAGCTCAGGGCTTTCCAAGCCCAACATCTCTAAGCTTCTAGGTGACTTTGTTTTGCACCTGCTAGTTTCTTTCAGCCCCAGACATCACCTCAGAGAGGAAGCAGGCAAAGACGTCCAGGAAGAAACATCCAGGGTGGGGTGCAGGGACTGTGAGTGGGTACCCTCGTGCTTGTAGACTGTAAGGTAACCATCCTGAAAGCACATCTCAGCTCAGGACCACGGCTGACACCTCCACCCTCCTGCAAGATGAGAATTGACAAAGCAATCCTGTAAGGTGCCTGTGGGCCAAAAGAAGGCTCTGGAGTCAGGTTATCGGGGCTGTTATTGGCCAGCTATAAAAATGATGGGCAAGTCCTTGGTTCACATACTCTGTGCCTCATCTTCCTCCCTGGTTCCTCATGGGAGCAACTGAATGCTTCAAACACAGCTTGACACTTGTAGTTGCTTTAGCTGCTACATGCTGCTATCAAACTGAGAGCTAAGTGGGTAAGGCGAGAGTAGTCTGTGTATGGCCTTTTAATTAATCCATCATTAATTAATTTGTATATTTTCATTAATGGGAATGGGCTAGGCAAGCACTTTACCAGGGAGCTACATTCCCAGACCAGATCTTTTTTAATTTACCCAGGCTAGCCCTGAAGCTCACAATATCTAGCCCAGGCTGGCCTCAAATCTATAATATAGCCCAAATCTTTGTCCTCATGCTTACTAAGTTGTCCAGGCTGTCCTTGAACCCCAACATACTGAGTAACTGGGATTGCAGGCATGTACCACTCACTATGCCCTTCCTTGCCTGGTCTTTAGAATCCAAGTGCATGTGGGGGTCTAATGCAATGAGCTAAAGAGTGTTCCCTTAAAGTCCACTCGTATCCAGAACCCCTGGATATGAGTATATTTTGGAATAATCATGCATCAAGACGTGACGGGCCTTAAACCAGGGGCTTCAAAGGACAGGAAAAGGAGCGAGAGACACAGGGAGGGAAGTGGGTTACGAAGGCACACACAGGAGGAGGATGCAGAGTGGGGAACAAAGCAGAGGTATGTCCAGGGTGGCTGCTATTCCCCAGAGGCTGAGAGAGGGGAGGAAGTCTTCTGCCCCAGAGTCTCCAGAAACAAAAAGGCCTTACTTACACCTTGACTTTGGACGTATAGCCTGCAAAGTGACAAAGGAACAAATGTCTGTGGTTCTGATCCACCCACCTGTCGGACTCCATCCCTGCAGGCCTTGGGGACAAACACCCATGCGACCAAACGTAGCTAACCTGTCCTTCCCTCTGCTCCACACAGGAGCCGGCTGGTGCTCAGGGAATTCCCCACCTGCCTTCCATCATGCGGAAGATGGAGAGCAGGGCTCAGCCAACTTTTCCAGACAGATGACGGACAGTATAAACTTTAGACTTTGGGAGTCTCCAAGTGGTCTCCGATCCCACTGCTCACCTGCAACAGGAAGGCTACACCTCTGGCAAGAGGCAGATGAACAGACCGGGCTGTGCTCCAATAAAACCGTGTTGACAGACACTGAGATTTAATTTCCTATAATGTTCCGGCATTAGCGAGCATTTTTCTTCCTCTGTTTGTCTCTCTTATTTGAAAATGTGGAAGCACGCTCTTAGCTTGTGGGCCATGGAAAAAACAGGCAGCGGGCTGAGTCTCCTTTTATTAATGGAGGTGAGATTCACACAACATGAAATTAAAGAAAAGGCTTCAGAGGGTTCTGGAACACTCACGGTTTTTGTTAGGTGAGCACCGCCTCTATCCATCACACGCCACATTCACCCATGAATAAAACCGAGGACCCAGGAATTGTGGTGCCTGGGAGACTCTAGGATAATGAAGGATATTGAAGGCAATGAAAAGTCCTGTGGTAAGAGTAGCCTCGTTTACCTCGGCACGGCCCAGATTGTCTACATTTGACGGGGGAACCCTTTTTCCTACACAGCATAGCACCTGTTAGCATCCCACGGCTAACTACACAGACTCTGGGTCATCCTTCTGCTCTCTGGATGAGGGAACGTGGGGCCGAAAGCCCAGCATGCATGCCAGCCACTGGCTCCCTTCTCCAGCAGTAGCTTCTTCCCCTGGGCCCCATGTAGTCACAGGGCGACATCATGAGCTCTAAGCTCAGACAGTTCCTAGCCAGGGTCCTGAGCTTATAGCCTCTCTCTCTCTCTGCTCCACCAGCTTTTGGTCCTGATGCCTTCAAAACATGGAGGCGGAGCCTGTGCACAGGCGACGGGTGACAGGAAGTTTAAATGAAGCCTCAATTAGTGATGGAGACTGTGCTTCAGTGACTGACCCCCAGGGGCTTACACATTATTTTGCTTCTCTCCCTCCCTCCCTTTCTCGTTCCTTCTTTCTCTCCCTTCTTCACTCTTCTCTCTCTCTCTCTTATTCCCTCCACCTTTCTTTTCTCCTTCTTCCATCTCCCTCTCTTCCTCTTCCCTCCTTCCTTTCTTTCTCCGTATCTTTCCTTAGCCCTCCCTCTCCTTTTCTCCTTCATGTCCTTCCTCCCATCTTTCCTTCCTTCCCTTCCTCCCTCCTCTTGGGACTCACATACTGTTTGGCTTTAGCACTTTAAATGTAAGGACTAAGACAAGCTCTCTTTTACTGGACCTGGTGGTACAAGCTTGTAATCCCCAGCTGAGGCTGAGGTAGTAGGATCATAAGTTCAAATCCAGCCTGGGCTAGACAGTGAGTTCAATACCAGTCATGGCAAATGAGACCCTCTGTCAAAATAAAAAAATTCAAACAGAACTGGAGGTATAGCTCGTCGGTACCGCACTTGCTTAGCACATGCAAAGCCCTGAGTTCAAATCTCAATACCACCACAGTTCAATGAATGACAAGGCCCCTCTCTCTTTTGAGACACGGTCTTGGGCAGGAACTCTCTGTAGTCCAGGCTGGCCTTGAACTCACAGCAATCCTCCTACCTCAATTAGTGAGTTCTGAGATGCTAGTTCAAGGTCAATTTCTTTTTTTTAAATATTTTTTGTTCATTATTTATTTATTTATTTGAGAGCGACAGACAGAGAGAAAGACAGATAGAGAGAGAGAGAGAGAATGGGCGAGCCAGGGCTTCCAGCCACTGCAAATGAACTCCAGATGCGTGCGCCCTCTTTGTGCATCTGGCTAACGTGGGACCTGGGGAACCGAGCCTCGAATCGGGGTCCTTAGGCTTCACAGGCAAGCGCTTAACCGCTAAGCCATCTCTCCAGCCCTCAAGGTCAATTTCTTAAAGAATAAAGTGCCTTTGGGGAGGGGCAGTGTTTCTACATAGCAGGAACAAAGAGAAGAAAGTGAAAGCCGGGCGTGGTGGCGCACGCCTTTAACCCCAGCACTCGGGAGGCAGAGGTAGGAGGATGGCCGTGAGTTCTAGGCCACCCTAAGACGACATAGTGAATTCCACGTCAGCTTAGGCCAGAGTGAGACCCTACGTCGAAAAAAAATAAAAAGAAAGAAAGAAAATGAGAGAGGCATAAGAAGACAAATAAATACAGGAATGGGCGAGGTGGGGAGAAAATCCTTGCGCAGGGGAGAGCGGTGATACCAAAGGTTTCCATATGCCCACTCAGAATCCCCGGCATCTGCCCACTCTGCAGCCCACAGACAGCTCTAGAGGGGACAGGCTCCAGGTAGCCAGGAGGACTCCGCCCCATGCCCGCTGTGTGGCAGGCAGGCAGGCCCACGGCACTGAGCCAGGAGCGATATGATAAAGACACCCTGAAGGGCAAGGGGTGTGTCCATGTCATCCCGTCCTTCCCTGCTCAGTGTGGCTGGGAACCACCATTGAGGAAGATTTGGTCACACCAAGAGAGTAAGGCACACAGCCAGCCTCCACCATGCTCACGAGCAGAAAAGCTCGACATTTTCACTCTTCGCACGTAGTATCATCTCGCCTTCCCAATGGCTCTGGGAGAGACAGGCATACCCTCTTTTGAAGATCAGGGTGCCTGAGTCCAGAGGGGTGCACCACCGGCAGGGGGCGACCCAGGCTGAGCAGCCTCCCAAAGGCCAAGTCCGGCCACCCTCCTTCTGCAGGCCCAGCACACCCGTGTGGCCCCGGGCTGGAACCCCAGGCTCAGGTTTGCCTCTGGAAGCCTCAGCTTCCTCCTCAGTGGCAAAGCCTCCAAAAAGGGAGTCAGGCCAGGCTGTGAGCGGTCTTCCAGGAGCCCAGTCACACCTTGCCATAGCCTCCGCAGGAAGGGGATGGCCCAGGGAGCAGCCGTGGCTTGATCGACTGGCAGTAGGTGGCAAGAGATTAACCCAGGACTCTGTGGATCCCGGGCTGACAGGCAGGTGGGACAAGAGGCTACCGGGGTTCTGAAGTCACTTTTGCCTTTCTGAGACAGCAGTTCAGAGCTGGTGCATACAGCCATGGAAAGGTGTCCCTGGGGTCACTGACACTTGGGAGAGTGACTGCCCTTGGTAATCAGTCACCTGCTAGTCTGCAGCCCTACAGCCTAGCCCATGGGAACAGACTCCCTCCCCCCATGGGGGTCAGCTCAGCCTTGGGCTGGGACCATACCTCAGCCTAGGAGACTGTGGCTACCAACCTGCTGGGTGATAGGATGTCCGAGTGAACCATTCAGCTTTGGAACCCTGCTCTCCTGCTTATAATCAGGAGCTGGTAATTTGCCACCTGGAGCCTCGGTTTAAATTGGAGCTGAAACCAAAATCTGCTTTCTGGGACTATAGAATGAGAACGTCATGGCATGAGTTTGAAGGTATTAACC
This sequence comes from Jaculus jaculus, assembly GCF_020740685.1. Classification (NCBI taxonomy): domain Eukaryota; kingdom Metazoa; phylum Chordata; class Mammalia; order Rodentia; family Dipodidae; genus Jaculus; species Jaculus jaculus. The sequence goes on along the minus strand of NC_059114.1, from coordinate 18,291,100 downwards.
CTTTCTAGCATCTTACTACAGACTTGCCTTGAATGCAAGCCTCTGGGAGATGCGACTGTCTTTTGCAGACCTAGAGAAGTGTTGGGTGTATTGTAGCAGCTCATGAATGCTGGGAATGGTGGTGCATGTTTGTAATCCCAGCAGTGGGGAGGCGGAGATGGAAGGATCCCTTGGGTTCGATGGACAGCTAGTCTAGCCTGATTGGTGAACTTCAAGCCAGTGAGAGACCGTCTCAAACCGAAACAAAACAAAAAGACATCAAGAAATGAGTGGTCAGCACCCAAGACAAATGACACCTGAGGTTGACCTCTTGACCTCCATCTGTATACCCACACACATGTGCACACACACACACACACAGAAGCATACACTTGTGCATACACATGCATACAAACATGCGTGTGCATGCACACAAATACATGTTCACACACAGACAAACACACACTTCTCTGTGTGTGCATACACATCCATAACACACCCACACATGTGTGCACACACGTCCATATACAGAGACACACATGTGTGTGCAAAAAGAAAACTGAATGAAGGAAGGAGCAGACTCATAAATGGAGCCACGGCTGACTATAGTTTTTGCTGTTGTTGTTACTTTTATTTATTTACTTGAGAGTGACAGACAAAGAGGCAGACTGAGAGAGAGAGAGAGAGAGAGAGAGAGCAACAAAGGGCACACCAGGGCCTCCAACCACTGCAAACAAAGTCCAGACGCATGCACCCCCTTGTGCATCTGGCTTACATGGGTCCTGGGGAATCGAGCCTCGAACCAGAGTCCTTGGGCTTCACAGGCAAGCGCTTAACCGCTAAGCCATCTCTCCAGCCCAAGCATTCTTTTTAGTGTGTGTGTGTGTGACTGTGTGTTATGAGTGTGTGTGTGTGTGCGTTGTGAGTGTGTATGTGTTGTGTGTATTATGAGTGTGTGTATGTTTGTTGTGAGTGTATAAGTGTGTGAGTGTGAGTTGTGAGTGTGTATGGTGAGTGTGTGTTTTGAGTGTACAAGTGTGTGTTGTGAGTGTGTATGGTGAATGTGTGTGAGTGTATAAGTGTGTGTGTGCTGTGAGTGTGTGTGTGTTTTGTGTGTTGTGAGTGTATAAGTGAGTGAGTGTGTGTTGTATGTATGGTGTGTGTGGTGAGTGTACAAGTGTGTGTGTTGTGTGTATGGTGAGTGTATAAGTGTGTGTGTGTTGTGAGTGTGTGTGTGTTGTATATTGTGTGCATTGTGAGTGTGTGTTGTGTGTGTGTGTTGTGTGTTGTGAGTGTGTATGGTGAGTGTGTTGTGAGTGTATAAGTGTGTGAATGTGCGTTGTGAGTGTGTGTGTTGTATGTATTGTGAGTGTGTAAGTGTGTGAGTGTGTTGTGAGTGTGTGTGAGTGTGGGTGCACACATGCCACAGCACGTGCGTGCAGGACTGAGGCCAGCCGCAACCTCTCTTGCCACCTTGGCTGAGGAAGGGTCTCCTACCAGTCACCTCTGCGTACTTTAGACTGACTGGCCCGAGAGCTCCAGCATCCTCCTGTCTCTGACCCCCATCCTGCCACAGGCGCGCGGGGATTATGGACACTTGTCACGGAGCCGGGCTTTTTCCGTGGGTGCTGGGGATCCGAACCCCTGTCCCCACACTTGCAGCACAGAGAGTGCGCTACCCACTGAGCCATGTCCCTGCCCACACAGCGCTCTTCACCGCAAGAGCCGGGCCCTGCACCGGCGAGTGTTGAACACGAGCCCTGTCTCTTGCCATAGCACCTAATGTCACCTAATGGTGACAACCAAAAAAAATATATATATATATTCCTACGTACTAAGAGTAGAAAATTGCTCCCAGTTGCACACTACTGCCGCATGGCCCACAACCCTAAAAGATTCACTGTACGGCCCATTATGGAGAACACTTGCCAAATTTGCAGCTAATGCGCCTTCCATTTTGCCCAGATGAGACCCTGGGGCACTGGAGCTGTGACTCGCCCAGATCCCCCCAACTGGGCCGTGGCAGCAAGAGAGCTGCTACTTCAATGATTTTCTTATTCTTATGCATTTTTTTTTCCCTGAGCATTCTTCCTACTATATTATTCAGACTCCTGGGTAAGAAGATTTTTAGCTTTTAGGGAGTATAAATCAGGGCAATTTTCACACGATATTTGGCAATATAATTCAATCGCTTTATAAGTGGATGTGCATTCCGTGACACAAAAATTATTCTTCTAAAAATGCCACCTAAAGGGAATAGCCCCAGATGCTCCCGAAGCTGTGGGGCTGTGCAGATGGCTTCCATAATCGCAGGACTGTCTAGAATGTCCCCCAGATGGAAAACAGCCCAGGGTGGCAGACAATGAGGGGATGAGTAAATAACACGTCGGATGGATTATGATGAGGCACTATGCAGCCATTAAAAATGATTCCTCTGAGAGGACACACACACACACGGATGCTCAGATGCATTTTCCTCTCCATGCACACATATGTATAAGAAAGATAATGGGAGGGCTGGAGAGATGGCTTAGTGGTTAAGGCTCTTGCCTGCGAAGCCTAAGGACCCAGGTTTGACTCTCCCGGTCTCATGTAAGCCAGACGCACAGTGACGTACGCGTGCAAGGTTGCACATGCATACAAAGGTGCACACACACACGTCTGGAGTTCGACTGCACTAACGGAAGGCCCTGGTGTTCCAACCCCCCCCCCACTATCACATAAAAAAGATAACTGGAATATATATGCATATATATGTATATGTATGTGTATATATGCATACATATTCACATACATACACAGAGGCAGGGGGAGAAGAAAAAGGACAATGTAAAGAGAGAGATAACAGGAAGAGAGGAAAGAGAGAAGGGGGAATTGAAGGCATACACATTTCCAAATACTAAAAAGAACTCCAATCAGTTCAGTGACTTTTGTAGTTAACCATTATTGGTATTGTGTAGAAAACAAGTGAGTGTGTTTCGTGTGTGTGTGTGTGTGTGTGTGTGTGTGTGTGTGTGTGTGTGTGTGTGTTTGGAGTGCCCCATGTGCTGCCCTGTGGTGTGGGCCGCTTGCCTACAGAGACCAGAGTGGACCATCAGGTGTCTGCTCCGCCGCTCCTCTACCTGATCTTTTTAAATTTTTTATGCTTACTTAAAAAAAAAAAAAAAACTTTTAGTGAAAACTTCTATAAGTATAGACAATATGCTTTGGTAGTTATCCCCTCCCAAACCCCTCTCCCCTGAACCTCTTATTTCCAACTAGTCTCTTTTCTATGTTGATGTCTTTATTATTACACAGGTCTTGTGTAGGTAGTGTCAGCCACTGTGAGGTCCTGAATATCAAGGCCACTGTGTGTCTGGAAGAGCGCATTGTAAGCACTCCTCCCCTTCCTTTGGCTCTTACATTCTTTCTGTCACCTCTTCCGCAATGGTCCCTGAGCCTTGAAGGGTGTGACAGAGATGTTTCAGTGCTGAGCATGCCTCTTGTTTTTAAGCCAGTGTCTCCTTTATACTTATCCCAGAGCTTTGAGGCTGTGAGTATTTTCTGCCTCCTCAAAGGGCAGGGTTATAGGCAAATGCCCACACCCATGTGTCTTATGTGGGATCTGGGTATTTGAACACGGACAACCTCAAACCCTGTCAGGTCACCATGCTTATGCAGGGAGCACATTTAACCATTGAGCCATCTCTCCAGCCTCAGTTTCAATTTTTAAGAAAACCTGGTGTGGTGGTTTGATTTAGGTGTCCCCCATAAACTTAGGTGTTCTGAATGCTAGGTTCCTAGCTGATGGATATTTGGGAATTAATGCCTCCTGGAGGGAATGTATTGTTGGGGCGGGCTTAAGGGCTTTATAGCCAGGTTCCCCATGCCAGTGTTTGGCACACCCTCCTGTTGCTGTGTCCCACCTTATGTTGGCCAGGGGGTGATGTCCACCCTCTGCTCATGCCATCGTTTTTCCCTGCCATCGTGGAGCTTCCCCTCGAGCCTGTAAGCCAAAATAAATCTCTTTTTTCCCAGAAGCTGCTCTTGGTTGGGTGATTTCTACCAGCAATGCGAACCGGACTGCAACACCTGGTAATGATCTCTCTTCCCATCCCCTAATTTTTTCATAGTCTTAGGAGCTGGGAGACTAAGTCAGAAAAGCCAAAGGTCTTGGGGAGTGCCATGAATCCTGGTAAAATCTGGGCTGCCTCTGACACACCCATGAAGGCTTTGGCAGTCACCAGGGTTGGCATACAGGGTCTGCTGGAGTCCAAGAAACTCATCAGTACCTGAAAAGACCCCCTTCCCCAGCATTCATGTGCGCACATGCATACGTGTATTCACTGCAGGTGACCTGCCATTAAGTAGACAATGTGAGGCATAGTCAGACACCAAGAAAGCTGTTTGTGGGGACCATGGTTGTATCTGTTACTTGTTCATTGCTGGGGCAGGGTATCCCGGCCAGAAGCAGCTTAAGGGAGGAAAGGGTTTATCAGGCTTATGGTTTCTAGGGGACATTCACCCTGGTAAGGAAACCATGGCAGGAGCAGACAGCTGGCTCACATGGTCACATCTAGAGAGAAGGACGGCTGTAAGTGGCTCACCCCAATGACACACTTCTTCCCACAAAGCTCCACCTCCTGAAGGTTCCACAGCCTTCCAAAACAGTGCCACCAACTGAGTATTCAAGTACCTGAGTCTATGGGGGATACTTTACACTCAAACCACCACAGTGGTGGAGAAGGTGATGGGCTTGGGGTACCTAAGAGCCAAGCTTCATGATTTTGTAAGGTGTAATCTATTTTTAAAATATTTTATTTATTATTTGGTAGAGAGAGAGAGAAAGGCAGAGAAAAAGAGGCAGACACAGAAGACAGAGAAAGAATGGGCACCCCAGAGCCTCCTGCCACTGCAAACAAATACTCTAGACATTCGTGGCACGTTGTGCATCTGGCTCCATGTGGGCACTGGGGAGTCGAACCCAGGTTGTCAGGTTTTGCAAGCAAGCAAGCGCCTTCAACCACTGGCTTCCTGCACGGCCTGTCCTCACATGCGCCATGTGATCAAACCAAATAGACCTGCTGGGTCTGTCTGTGTGTCTCCCAAGCTCTCTACAGCCCCTAATCTTAAGCAGAAACAACGGACAGGTCCAGTTGTCAAGGTGACCCAGAGTCTCATCTACAATCGCTCCTAGAGCCCATGGACTGCAGGAGACAGGACATGGATGGCTTTCACCAGTGACAACTCCAAGACACATTTGTACTCAGTCCTTTCAAAGGAAGGAGATTTGTCTCTGCTGCAACACAGATGAGCTTCGAGGACATTATACCAAGTGAGGAGGAGCCAGTCACGAAAGGACAGAAAGAACAGACGCCTTGTGACGGTGCGGGTACAAGGTTCCTGAATGCTATCAGATTCATAGAGACAGACAACGGAATAGAGGTCATCTGGGGGCAGCGGTGAGGAAACAACAGGGAGTCCATACTTAATGGGAACAGTTTCAATTCAGAAAGATGAAAACAGTTTTGCAGAGGGATGGCAATGACAGGTTACAACAATGACAACAGACTTAATGCCACTGAGCTGTCTGCTTAGCAATGGTAGATAGAAACAGGGTCTGGGATATAGCCTAGTGGTAGAGAGCATCCCTCACAAGCATGAAGCCCTGGGTTCAATTTCCACCGCTGCAAAATAAGGGGAGGAAGGCTACAAGGATATAGCGTATGCTGTGTTTATCGAGTCACAATGAAATATCATGCTGCATTTAGATGGAATGATGCAATTCTTTCTGGCAAATGCTGTCTTTTTCTGGGGTTACTCAGGCCCATGCTTAAGCACTCTGTATGTCCTCTAGCCAGCCTAAAAGCTCACTACACAGTAAAAAAAAAAAAAAAAATGTAACTGGTTCTCAGATACATGAATGGACAGGTCCCAGTAGAAAATCCAATAGCAAAAACACCTAGGGCACCACCTCACTCATACTTAAATTATGGCAGGTTAGAACAACAACAAAAAATCCTTTTTTTACCCGTTGAACTGAAAATCTCCATCACGGTGCAGGAAACGCTTGTGGGGCTCTGAGCATGGGGCTGAGGCTCAGACACACCTTATTGGAAATGGAACGTGGTTTGCTGAAATCTGTCAAAATTCTATACGCAGGCGCTCTCACACTGAACGGTTCCTGCCTGGTAATGCGCTGTGGAGAAGCACCAGCTAGCACACGTCCATCACTGGTCACCCAGACTGACCACCACTGGACCCTCTGCTGCCTGCTCGGCTGTACTGGTGGCCCTCGGAAGGGGTCGATCAGTGATACCTCCCACGTCTGGTGGCCTTCCACATGGGACTACATGAAAACCTAAGCCGTGGGCTGTGGCATTTGTGAGCAGCTGTGCCATGGGCTAGACGACCCAACCTGACAGTGAGGTGGTGCTTGGGTGAACTTGACCACCAGAGGCAGGAGGTGGGATCTTCCTTCTCCCACACCCTCTCCATGGCACTGGCCTTGCGGCTTGCTTTCCTGCACGGCCTGTCCTAACATGCTCCATGTGATCAAGCAAAATGGACCTGCTGGGTCTGTCTGTGTGTCTCTCAATGATGCAATGGGCAGAGTGGTGAGCCCCTGCCTTAGACCGCTCTCCCTTCTTTACCTTTCGCTCTTTTTCTTAAAGTATTTTATTTATTTTTTATTTGAGAGAAACAAGAGAATGGGCATGCCATTGCAAACAAACCCCAGGTGCATGTGCCATCTCGTACATCTGGCTTTATGCTGGTTCTGTCCTGGGGAACGCAACCTGGGTCCTTGGGGTTTGCAGGCAAGCACCTAAATTGCTAAGCCATCTCTGGATTGCTCTCCCAAATAATGCGCTAGCACTTAAATCTTGCCTCGGGCTATGTTCTAACCTCCACCAACTAGAATCATGCTCACCAAGCTGCATGCCCCTGACTGACATCACGTGGGGGTTCTAGCCCAATAAAATTGTTTTAAAAATTATTATTTATTTGACGGCGGGGGGGGGAGTGTGGGTGCACCAGGGTCTCCTGCTGCTGCAAATGAACTCCAGACACATGCACCATTTTCTGTGTCTGGCTTTACATGGGTGCTGGGGAATTGAACCTGGGCCATCAGGCTTTGTAAGCAAGCACCTTTAACAACTGAGCCATCTCTCCAGCCCTAAACTTATCGTAAGTTGAAAATACTGCTAAGTCCAAAATGCATTTAATATACTTAACCTCCTGGGCATCACAGCTTAGCCACTACAGAATGATGGTGTTGGTCGGTGTGGTGTGTGGTAGGCTGGAATCTTCAGCCCGCTGCAGACACCCGCATCCTGTGAGATACCACGAGGCAAATCACTGCCCCAGGGAAATGAAATATCAACGTTCTGTATACGCATGCGCAGCGGCTGGGTCCTGAACACAGCAGGATTCCAAATCCAAAATACGGTGTCTGGTGAATTTGTATCACTCTTAGAGCAAAAAGACAAGCTAAGCCATTCTAAGTAAGCAGTAGTCTACATATGCAGGACACTGCAAAACTGTTAATAAAATGGGACAGTGAATGAATAAAATGATAGCACACCCACTCTGTGACACTTGTCACTAATGTCATCAGCATACATGTACGCACGGGTCACTCAACAAGGGGCACATATTCTGAGAACTGCATCGCTTGCTGATTCCACCAGAGTGACACACGTCATCTTACCTGGCTACCACATCCCTGGGTGACATATTCTCAGGGGACCACTGTCATTTCCAGGGTCCATCCTTGGCTGAAATGATGCTACACAGCTCGTGAAAATCTACGGATATGTAAAGCAAGTCTTCAATCTAACATTAAGTGAAAGTAAGCAAGGAACGGAGAAATCCATTCTTAAGTAAAATGAAAGCAATACATCATGCATTAGTTACCTTTCTCATTGCTGTGACAAAATAACCTGGAAAAATCAAGTTAAGGAAGGTAGGATTTTTTTCAGGCTCATAGTTCAAGGTCACAGTCCCTGGTGGCAGGAAAAGCACAGCAGCAGCATGAGGAGGCTGGTCACACTGCACCCAGTCAGGAAGGAGAGGTCATGGTTGCTGCTACTCCACCAACTCTCATCTTTTAAAAAAAAAAAAATGTGTTTTTTTTTTTATTTATTTTGAGACAGAGAGAGGAAGAGAGGCAGATATAGAGAGAATGGGCATACCAGGGCCTTCAGCCACTGCAAACGAACTCCAGACGCACGCACCACTCTGTGCATCTGGCTTACATGGGTCTGGGGAATCGAACCTGGGTCCTTAGGCTTCACAGGCAAGTGCCTTAACATCTAAGCCATCTCTCCAGCCCCTCCATTTTTTTTTTTTGGGGGGGGGGTTGTTTGTTTTAGTTTTCTCAAGATAGAGCCTTGCTGTAGCCCAGGCTGACCTGGAATTCATTCACTATGTAGTCTCAGGCTGGCTTGGAACTCACGGCGATCCTCCTGCCTCTGCCTCCCGAGTGCTGGGATTAAAGGCATATGCCACCATGTTCAGCCCAGTTCTATCCTTCTTAGTCTGTCCAGGACCCTGACCCATGGAATGACGCCTTCCCCAGTTAAAGTGGGTGGTCACACTTCAGTTAACATAATCAAGATAAAATCTTTCACAGACGTGCCTGGAGTCCTCTTTCCGAGGTAAATCAAGTTCCTGTCACATTGACAGCATAAACTATCGCCGAAGGCTAGAATGTACAGCAGAACTCAGAAGGGATACAACAAGATTAGATGGCATCATCTAGGTCATAAACTTGTGTGCCGTTTTGATTCACTACACTAAGTATTTTCTATTTTTTTTAATTCAATGCTAGGGATAAAATCTAGGACTTCACATATGCCAGGCAAGTGTTTTACCACCGAACTCCTTGTATTACAGCACTTTCTTTTTTCTTTTCATCTTGAGAAGGTTCTCATTAAGTTGCCTAGGCTGACCTTGAACTCACTCTATAGTCTAGGCAGGCCTTGAACTTGTTGTGCCTCCGTCTCTAGAGTAGCTGGGATGATAGGCTGGGGTCATCAGGCAAAGCCATATATTACATTTTATAATTTAAAAAAAAAATGTTAGGGCTGGAGAGAGGCTTAGTGGTTACGGCTCTTGTTTGCGAAGCCTAAAGACCCAGGTTCAATTCCCAAGTACCCATGTAAGCCAGATTCCACAAGGTGGCACATTGTGTCTGGAATTTGTCTGTAGTGGATAGAGGCCCTGGTGTACCCATATTCGTTCTCTCTCTCTTTCTCTCTCTCAAATACATAAATAAATAAAAATTTAAAAATATATTTTTAAATCTAGAGTGAACTTGGGGTAAAGACTAGACACAGAAGCCTATCAGTGGATAATTAAGAGCTGTCTGGACCAGGCTGATGGAAATGCTCTGATTTTTCCTGATCCCATCTCTCTGGGTGGGCTGCACAGAATTCTAGTTCATTACCCTATGAAATGTGAATTTAATATTGCTATTAGGAGTAAATGATCGATCTGGTTGAAAAAAAACAATCCTAACAGAAGAAGAAGGGAAGGCTATTGACATCACCATGTGGAGAAAGGCCTCTTAATATCTATCTGTCATCCTTTTGCGTGCTCAACTGTGGCAAGTGTGGGGAGAACAAGATGAATCAACATTACAGGGGCTGCCTTTTAATTTGCACCCGTGAAATAATTTTGACGGTCATTCCGAAGTGTTTAACTAATGTGTATTCTGGAAATGTCAGCAGCGCCTCTGAAATTTACTTTGATAGTCTTGGAGCGTGGATCTCTCCATTAATATGTGAGTGTGGAAGGAGTTGCTCTGTTTCCCGTTGACATTGTTTTTGATGTGCTGAGACTTGGTTTGACTTTGAGGCCCATGAGCACAGTCACGGAGAATTTTCACTTAAAGAAAACAATCCAGTCTGGAGGCTGGAGAGATGGTTCAGCAGTTAAGGCACTTGCCCATGAAGCCTAAGGACCCAGGCTTGATTCCCCAGTCCCCATGTAAGCCAGATGTCCAAGGTGGCACATGTGTCTGGAGTTTGTTTGCAGTGGCTGGAGGCCTTGGTGCACACATTCTTTCCCTCTCTCAAATAAATAAAATAAAATAAGAAAAATCTATCCTGTTCTCTATTTTATGGGCATCTAGTATTCTATCCTTTCTTGTCCCATTCTAGTAAATATGATGGGGATACTCAGGTCTCCCCAGCCTGGATGGGGTCCTTCACTCTGTTCACCTGCTATACCTATATGAACAAGACTCTTCTGGGAATGGGGCTGGAGAGACAGCAATTAAGGCACTTGCCTGCAAAGCCAAAGGACCCAGGTTTGATTCCCCAGGATCCATATAAAGCCAGATGCCCAAGGTTGCACATGCATATGGAGTTTGTTTGCAGTGGCTGGAGGCTCTGGCATGCCCATTCTCCTCCCTCCCGCCCCCCCTCACACACACACATACACACACACACAAATAAATGAATAAATAAATAATTAAAGAATCTTTTGGAAATAAAAGGACCACAACTGCAATCACTTCTGGTGAGATGCACCAGGGTACTGAGACAGTGTATGCTGTTGGTTCAGTCACAGGCAAAGATTCATCTTCCCATCCTTTAGAACCCTTCAAAATGAGGTCTGTCAGCATCAGGGGTTCTGTCCCACCCAGTGACCCAAGGGCCTGAGGAAGAATGACATCTGCTAGCCAGTGTGAAATGGCTTCTTGGGCTTCACTACCTGCCCTCATGACCTATCCTTCCCCAACCCATTGTCTCCAGGGAGCTAATTAGGCTCGTTTACTATATTCACCTTGGAACAAAGGAGAGAACCTTGCTGACAGAGAGGTGATGAGGATCCCCTATGAAAATAGAACTGTCATGTCCCCGACGTCACAGAGTGACCCCCCAGAAACACTCACATGGAGAGGAACTAAGGCCAAAAGTCAGTACCAACTTGCCAGCCAAATGAGGGCACTGCCCTAGAAGCGGATGTGCCAGCTTCTGCTAAACCTTCAAATGACAGCACAGCCCCAACCAACAACTGGATTGCACCTCCATGAGAGAACCTTGTCCAGGACTGCCCAGGTAACCTGCTCCAAAGTTCCTACCCCGAGACCCTGTGGAATAAGAAATTTTTATCACAGGGCTGGGGAGATGGCTCAGCAGTTAAAGTGCTTGCCTGCAGAGCCTAACAATCCAAGGTTCGATTCCCCAGTGCCCATGTAAAGCCAGATGCAGAAGGTGGCACGTGAGTTTGGAGGTTGTATGCACTGGCTGGAAGCCCTGGCACACTCATTCTCTGTCTGTTTCTGCGTGTGCTTGCTAATAGATAAATAAAATATTTTAAAAATATTTTTAAGGGAAATATTTACCACTACTTTAAACCACTAGATTTTGACGTACAGTCACATGTCATTTAATGACATTTCAGTCAACAATAAATATACAACAGAGGTCTCATAAAATCAACTACCTGTCCCAGGCACAGTGACAAAACTGTCTGGTGACACACTTCTCAGGACGCGTCCCTGTCACGTCGTCATTTGTTGCGCAGCAGATGATGTGTATATTTTAACATTTTTAGATGCAGGTAGCACAGTTTGTCATAAAATATGCTTTTAAATATGCTCATATTTGGAAACAAAAGATAAGAAAGGTATTAGTGGGGCTGAAGAGATGGTTTAGTGATTAAAGGTACTTGCCTGCAAAGACAAAGGACCCAGATTCAGCTCCCCAGTATGCACATAAAGCCAGATGCACAAGGTGAAACATGCATCTGGAGTTTGTTTGCAGTGGCCAGAGGCCCTGGCACGCCCATTTTCTCTGTCTCTCTGTCTCTCCCTCTGCCTTTCTCTCTGTCTCTCTCAAATAAGTAATTAAAAAAAAAAAAATGAGACTAAATGTTGGGCTCTCAAGCTCCCATGTCCCATAAAGAAATCACAGCCTCCTCATTCACATGGTAAGAGGGCTTAAGTTATCATAGGTAGTTAGTGAGAACTTAACTTCAAAAGGCTTTAAGCTTGGGCCACTGGGTTCCCAAGCCTATTCTTTTCTGTGGGGACTAGAAGGGAGTACAAAGTGCCACCTGAATGTCCCCTCTTGGCTGTAGCCCCTTACTAAAGAAGGCAATTTTCCTATAATTTACAGCCACCAGCAGCCCACTCCTGAAGCCTGGCCAGGGAGGTACTATAAAGCGCCAAGTCCCTTGTCCCATCTCAGAATAACTCCATCCTCAGCCCCTGCTGGTGATCCTAACAAGTGCGCCTTGACGCCAATCCACTGGGCTGATCTTCTCCATGTTGGCTTCAAGGAAACAATCGGTTACATTGTTCAAGTCTAGGAAATAAATCCAGGAGCTGTGAGATATCTTTTAAGAAACTATTTTGGAGCTGAAGAGATGGCTTAGCAGTTAAGGCATTTGCCTGCAAAGCCTAAGGGCCAGGGTTCAATTCTCCAAAACCTTTGCAAGCCATATAAGCACATGGTGGCACATGCATTTGGAGTTCCGTTTGCAGTAGCTACAGGACCCGGCATGCCCATATTCTCTCTCTTTCATAAGTAAGTAAATAAAACTTTAAAAAACTAAAAAAATATATTTAAAATGTTTTCATTTATTTATTTGCAAGCAGAGACAGAGAGAAGAGAGACAGATAATGGGCATACCAGGGGCATCCAGCCACTCACTACAAATGAACTCCAGATGCATGCACCACCTTTTGCATCTGACTTTACCTGGGTGCTGGGGAATTGAACCCAGGTCTTCAGGCTTTGCAGGCAAGCACTTTAACCACTGAGCCATCTCCCCAGCCCACTATGAGTCACCTTTTGTTCAATTGTTCTTGTCTTCTGTTCATTCGTTCTTTCCTGTACACGCACATGTGACTGCATGTGATAAACCATGGCTGGGCCTCCATGACTGAAGAAGTGATGCTCTTGTGTTATGAGGAATGGCCTGCCTCTACGCGGTTTTCTTTGTATTCACCTGGTGCAAGGCTCAAAGCACTCTTGAAGCTGGAGCTTGATGCCCTTTCTTGGAATGTGTCTGCTATCATCTCTTCAAATTTTGTTTCCCTTCCTCCTCTCTCTTCCCTTTCTCTGGATTCTCAAATACAACCATATTAGACTTTTTCAACTGGTCCCATATGTCTCACCCATATTCTCTTCCAGTATTTTTTAAAAATCTCTTTTTGCACTTTGTTTCTATCTGGATATATTTATCCTGTGGTTCGCAATTTGTCTAATCAGTATAAAATCTGTAATTAAGCCCATTAAATTACTAATTTCATTTATTGGAATTTTCAGTCCTAGAAAATCCATTTCATTCTTCTTTTATTTTTTTTTTTCACAATTTCCAGAACTTGGCTGAAAGTTTCCATCTTTTCATCAGATTCCATAGCTACTCTATGCAGAGTTATTTAAAGCCCCTTTCTCACAACGAAACGCAAGCAGTTACAATGAGAACCCACTGGAAAATGTGGTAACACAGACACATTTCCCCATTCTGTTGAGTGAATGGAGCCAGATGCAAAGCCAGCTATGACTACATGAAGCAACTTACGTGGAATTCTCCAGCATAGAATCTGTTGTGACAGAAGGAAGATGGGTGGCTCATGGGCGCAGAGAGTGGAGCTAGTGACAGACACGAGAACTTTCTGGGTGATAAATCAGCTCTGTACACTCGTTGCTGTAACATCTGTGTGGTTACACTTGTCAAGTCCTGCCCAGTAGTATACTTGGAGCAGGTACAACCTCTTTTACCTTAAAACATCTGTTTGTTTATTTTAAAACCTAATGTTAACCCATTTGGGGAGACAGCTTCTAATTCTGGCAAGTTCCAGAACATAAGCATTAAAGATGAATTGAAATTAAATCACGGAGAAATAAAAGAGAATAAAATCTATGTTGTATAAATCAGATATCTGGTTCTCCTCAGAGTCTGTTTTTTGACCCTCCCCCCACCCAGTCATGTGGTTTTGCCTCCTAATATGTCTGGTAAATTTTTATTGAATTTCTAAAATTGTGCAAAATTGGAGGGAATGATTTGAACTTCTGGATGATGTCATTTTTTTTTTTTTTTCTCAAAGACGGTTTAAGTTTTGCAGGCAGAAGGGAGAGGCAAATTGCATTCATCCAATCAAGTGTTAAGCAGATTTGATAGTGAGCTTTATTTGCACAAGCACTGGTCTATTTGTAGCTCACCCTGACTTTCAGAGCGTTCCCATGTCATCCCCACCGCACACGCTGGTATACGTGTGCAATCACCCTGAGGTCCACTTTTCCCCCTTAGGCAACGAGAGTCAGGGAGTTCTGCTCAGCTTTTTTTCTTTTTGCAATAAGAGAGAGAAGAGAGACAGAGACAGAAAGAATGGGCCCCCAGCCACTGCAAATGAACTTCAGCTGCATGTGTCCCTTGTGCATCTGGCTTATGTGGGTCCTGCAGAGTCGAACCTGGGTCATTTGGCTTCACAGGCAAATGCCTTAACCGCTAAGCCATTTCTCCAGCCTTGTTCAGCTTCTTAATCCCTCAGCTTCCCCTTCAGAATTAGTAAATATCTCGGGGGGGGGGGGATGAGGGGAAAGCAAACTGGAACGTTGGGTTCATCTCTCTCCATGTCTCCTTTCCTTGCAGGGCCACGGCTTCTCAAGTCCCATCTTGGTCGCTTAATGATGCATTTAAACTGCCTTAAGGGACTCGGGAAATGGCTGCGTGGTTTTAGGTGCTTGTGTGTATGTCTGCCATTCTGAGCTCAACTCCCCAGTACCCATGTTAAGCTAACGCCAAGTAACACATCTGTAACCCTGACACCGCTGTGGCAATGGGAAGTCGAGTCAGGAGAATACAGATGCTCACGGGCCTGCTGGACTGGCACACGGGAAGCCAAGAAGCCAAAATAATAGTGACAATAACAACAAGGAAGACTCTGTCTCTCGTAGAGTGGGAAGAAAAGACAAATACCCCGAGGTTGTCCTCAGACTTCCCCACAAATGTCATGGCATGTGCATAGCCATACACACACACACACACACACACACACACACACACACCGCACACTCAGACACACACAACACACACTCACACACTCATTCATACACATAGATACATATACACATGATAATTAAAAACTTGGCTTTTAAAACACATACGTTTGGGCTGGAGAGATGGCTTAGCAGTAAAGGCACTTGCCTGCAAAGCCTAATGACCTATGTTCAATTCCCCAGCGCCCACATAAAAGCCAGATGTACCAAGTGGCGCATGCACCTGGAGTTGGTTTGCAGCGGTTGAAGGCCCATTCTATCTGCCTGTCTCTTTTCTATCTTGCTCTGCTTGCAAATGAAATAAATGAAGGTATTTAAAAAAATAAGAGCCAGAGAGATGGCTTAGCAGTTAAGGCACTTGCCTGCAAAGCCATAGGACCCAGGTTCGATTCCCCAGTACTCATGTAAAGCCAGATGCACAAGGTGGTGCAAACATCTGGAGTCCATTTCCAGTAGCCAGAGGCCCTGGCACATCCATTCTCTCTCTAATAAATAAGTAAGTAAAATATTTTAAAAATAAAATACACACTTTCATTATGATTTTCTACTTCTTCTTGGCAAAATACCATTGATGGAAGCAGAAATTTCTTTGTGTATATGTGTATTGCTGTGTGTGCATATGTATGTGCATGTGTGGACACATTATACGCTCATGTGTGTGGAAGACAGAAGACAGCCTCAAACACTGTCTTCAGGAACACTGCCCACCTCTTTTATTTAGTTTTTTAAGACAGGGCCTCACATTGGCCTGGAGTCCACCAATTGCTGCAGTTCCCTTCTCGTTGCTGGGATAAAGCAGCCGACCCAAAGCAGCTGACAGGAGGAAAGGATTTCTTTTGGCTTACGCTCCTGAGGGGAAGCTCCATGACAGCAGAGGAAAGCGTGCATTGGGACGAGGTTGGACATCACCTCTGCCCTGATAGGTGGACAACAGCAGCAGGAGAGTGAACAAGACGGCATTGGCTATACGGCTGCTCCTAAGGCCACACCCCACAACAACGCGCCTCTTCCAGCAAGGCTCCGCCTCCCAAACCGCCATCAGGGGCAAGGGGCAAGCACTAAGAGCACATGGGCTGATGTGGGATGGCTCATTCAAAACACCACACCTATTAAGCTAAACCAGCTAGTCAGCAAATTCCAGGGGGCCTCCTGTCCTTGCCTCCCCAGTGCTGGGGTTGCAGGTGCACACTGCCACATCCAGCGTCTTAGGAGGGTTCTGGGGCTCAAACTTAGGTCCCAATGCTTATAAGGCAAACACTTCTACTGACTCAGCTGTATTCCCAGCCTCTACAGACAGGAATGTCTTCAAGACCCTAGGGATGCCCAGATCCAAGACCAAGCCCTATCTTTAAGAGTGAGGAGTTTTGGGCTGGAGAGATGGCTTAGCAGTTAAGCGCTTGCCTGTGAAGCCTAAGGACCCCGGTTCGAGGCTCGGTTCCCCAGGTCCCACGTTAGCCAGATGCACAAGGGGGCGCACGCGTCTGGAGTTCGTTTGCAGAGGCTGGAAGCCCTGGCGCGCCCATTCTCTCTCTCTCCCTCTATCTGTCTTTCTCTCTGTGTCTGTCGCTCTCAAACAAATAAATTAAAAAATTAAAAAAAAAAAAAAAGAGTGAGGAGTTTTTGCGAATGACTGTAACACTGTTTGTTGAGCTGCTGGACTGTTGTTGTGGGTGACACCCTCCCCATCAACACTTCCTCTATGTGGTCTTCCTCCAGGAGCAGCCAAATTCTAGGTCTGAAATGGTAATCATAACATACATGTGTCCGGCAGGCAGGACTGCCTCAAGCAACGCCAATTCACCATCTTGCTTGAGCCTCAGAGTTGATCACTTAATTTTTTTTAATAGTTTTATTTTTATTTATTTATTTGTGAGACAGAGGGATAGAGAAAGAGAGACAGAGATAGAATGGGGTGCCAGTGCCTCCAGCCACTGCAAACGAACTCCAGATGCATGAGTCCCCTTGTGCATCTGGCTTACATGGGTCCCGGGGAATCGAACCGAGGTCCTTTGGCTTTGCAGGCAAGTGCCTCAAATGCTAAGCCAACTCCCCAACTCCTCAGCCAACTCCTGATCACTCAATTTTAGAAATGCCTTATGGAGGAAAAATTTACGTGTCGTGAAATCCACTTACGTGAAGAGTCCAGTTCTTTGACTTTTAGCATACAGACAGAATTGAGATCCTCATTCCAATGCAATTCTAGAACACTTCCATCAACTCAAAGAGATATCTCATGCAAGTCACTGACTGCTCTCAGCCGTAAGCGGCCGCTCACCCACTCTGTCTCTCTCTATTGGTCTGTGCTAGGCATCTCATACGAATGGAATCTTCCAGTCTGTGGTCTTTTTTATGTCTGTCGTCTTTCATTTATGACAGCTGATCTTTAACGTGGGGCTGATTCCTCTCACTTCACACATGAGAATATTGAGGATTAGAGAGGTCAACCGACTCCTCTCATACAAATCAGGTAGCCAGTGAAAAAACTACCGAGACTTGAGACCATGCAGAAAGCTTTCCTTAACCAGCCCCCATCTCCATCCTACATGAGCCTCCTGAGAGACCCTTGCGCTCTGGGAGGCAAACACAGGATCTGGTTCATTGTGGATGCACAGAAATTGTCTACTGATCTCAGGTAAGCTTGTCCTTCCTGTCTGATTGTTCCCGGACCACAAGGACCACTTTGAACAGCCTCCCTTCTACCGCCTGACAGCAACTGATATGTGCTCGGGGACTGTACCTCTGGGTTATCAGTAACCCAAGCAAAAGCAAAGGAAGGGCTGGAGAGATGGTTTAGTGGTTAGGCGCTTGCCTGTGAAGCCTAAGGACCCTGGTTCAAGGCTCAATTCCCCAGGACCCACATTAGCCAGATGCACAAGGGGGCGCATGCATCTGGAGTTCATTTGCAGTGACTGGAGGCCCTGGTGCGTCCATTCTCTCTCTCTCTCTGCCTCTTTCTCTCTCTCTCTGTCACTCTCAAATAAATAAAAATGAACAAAAAATTGTTTAAAAATAATTAAAAAAAAAGAAAAGAAAAGGAGGGGGAAGTGAAGAAAGTACAGAACTATACCCAGCTTGTGCACGCTTGAGATCACAGGAAGCAAATGTTTGCGCACAGCAGAAAGGAGTTTGCCCCCGGCTCTGCCATCAGTAGCAAAGGCCAGAAGGCTGAGCTCATTTCTTATGATGTGGACTTAAGAGAGAGTTCAAGGGCTAGACAGATGGCTTAGCAGTTAAGGTACTTGCCTGCAAAGCCTAAGGGCCCAGGTCTGATTGATTGCCCAGGACCCATGTAAGCCAGATGCACAAGGTGGCACATGAATCTGGAGTTTGTTTGCAGTGGCTAGAGGTTGGCAAGCTCATTCTCTCTCTATCTGTCTCTATCTTCTGTCTCTTAAATAAATAAATAAATAATATATTTTTTAAAAAGATATCATTGAGAGAGCCTGGATCAGGGTACATCAAAAGCTGTGCTATTTTTTTTAATAACTTCATGTGATTTCAAAACTGCTCATTGATTGGATTTGAGGCTCATTCTATAGGAGAGAATTCATACCTGGTACTGAAAATCCTAATCAAAAACCTATGGCTGAGGTAGTCATAAGCCCCAGCGAGGAAAGGATTCAGTGAAGGGGCAATAGGTAAGGGGGGAGAGGGTCAAAGGAGTGTGGTGGGAAGGGTTATGGTCACAGCATATTGTGTATATTTATGGAGGTTGTCCATCAAAGTTCAAAAATTAATATAAAATAAATAAAATTGAAAAATAAAATGAGTTAAAAAGAATAAAAGCCTTCAGAAACAAATGTCAGTAATGATAGCTCAGACCCTTTCACCTGCATCTTCTTTTATTTTCTTCTTTCTTTTATTTTTAAAAATATTTTATGCTTTATTTATTTATGAGAGAGAAAGAGAGAGAATGGGCATACCAGGGCCTCCAGCCAGTGCAAATGAACTCCAAATGTGTGCACCACCTTGTGTATCTGGATTTATGTGGGTACTGGGGCATGGAACCTGGGTCCTTTAGCTTTGCAGGCAAGGGCCTTAACTGCTGAGCCATCTCCCAGCCTTCCTTCCTTCCTTCTTTCCTTCTTCCCTCTCTCCTTCCTTCCCTCCCTCCTTCTCTCTCTCTCTCTCTCTTTCCTTCTGATGCAGCATCTCTCTCCAGCTCTGGCTGACCTGGAACTCACTCTGTAGCCCAGGCCGGCTTCAAATTCATAGAGATCCTCCTACCTCAGCCTCCCAAGTGGTGGGATTATTGACGTGAGCCACTAACACACCCAGCTTCCTACATCATCTTGAATCCCTATAGAATTAGTTCAACAGTCTTATACTTTTGTTCTTGAAGGACACATTTCGGTCGAAGGCCGGTCCCAACTTGAACATGCCTGATCTTGTCTGATCTCAGAAGCTAAGCAGGGTTGAGCCTGGTTAGTATGCAGATGGAAGACCACCCAGGATTACTGAGTGTAGTAAGCAGGCGAGTAGCTCATGCCTGTAATTCCAGCTCTCAGGAGATGGAGGCAGGAGTTCAAGATCATCCTCAACTACACTGTGGGTTCAACAACAAAAAAAGGGTTGGAGAGATAGCTTAGCAGCTAAGGTACTTGCCTGCGAAGCCAAAGGACCCAGGTTCGATTCCCCAGGACCCACATAACCAGATGCACAAGGTGATACATGCACCTGGAGTTTGTTTGTAGTGAGTAGAAGACCTGCATGTCATGTCCATTGTCTCTGTCTCTGTCTCTGTCTCTCTCTCTCTCTCTCTCCCTCTTTCTATCTCTCTCGAATAAATTTAAAAAAAACCTAAATTATTTTTAAAAATAAAATGAAAGCCGGGCATGGTGGCACACATCTTTAATCCCAGCACTCAGGAGACAGAGGTTGGAGGATCTCCATGAGTATGAGGCCAGCCTGAGATAACATAGTGAATTCCAGGTCAGCCTGAGCTAGAGTGAAACCCTACCTCGAAAAACCAAAAAAATAAAATAAAATAAGGGTTTGGGAGGACTGCTCAGTGGTTAAGCACTTGCTACATGAGTACCTGGGTTCCCAACTCCCACACTACATAAAAGTGGTACACTGTGGCATGCATTTGTAATCCCCACCCATGCTCATGGGTGAGAAGGGAAGCAGAGACACAGCTGGCTAGAATCTTGGGGTTCAGCTAGCCTGGGGAAAGCCGTGGTGAACAACAGGAGATCCTGCCTCAGGTGAGGTGAAAAGCCAACGCTGCCCCCTGCACGGTACCCCCTGACCTACGCTCACAGTCACTCACACCGTGACAGACGTGCTCCCGCAGGCACACTCTCCACCCCCAAATAAACGTAAAAGCCCAGAGACACATTTTGGCACAACAGAGGCTGCCCAGGACCCCATTCTGTCAGTCTCTTACGAAACCCGGATCCCCAGCAAGCCCTCGCGGGATCACCGCCCGCAGCTTCATGGGGTGTCACAGCACTGGCCTCTGTCCAGCACAGCGGGCTTGCACAGAAGTGGGGGCAGGCAAGAGAGTCCTTCCTGAGCAGGTCTCGACTTCTTCCAGCGCCTACAGGAAGGAGCCAGGAATCCCCACGCTCTGGAGAAGACGTGCGAGCCAGGCCTGATGCTGTCCATTAGCTACAGCTTTCCAGTTCCCAGACACTCTCCCTTAGGAAGCCCTCACCTCCCAGACTCTAGGCCGATGGACACATTGCAGGTAATCATTGTCTGTTCTAGATTTCAAAAATGACATGTACGGGGGGTGGGGGGGCGTGGTGGCGCACACCTTTAATCCTGGCATTGGAAGGCAGAGGTAGGAGGATTGCCATGAGTTTGAAGACAGCCTGAAACTATATAGTGAATTCCAGACCAGTATGGGCTAGAACAAGACCCTACCTCAAAAAAAAAAAAAAATTGTAGTCTGTCCAATTGTTTCTCATGATTCTGAAACTGTAATGATTGTCAAACAACCTGCATTTGTTCTACTCAGTGGTAAAGAAAAATGAAGTTATGAAAGTTGCAGAAAAATGGATGGATCTGGAAAGGATTAGACTAAGTGAGGTAACCCAGGCCAGAAAGCCAAGCGCCACATGTTCTCCCTCATATGTGGATCCTAGCTACGGATGATTGGGCTTCTGCGTGAGAAGGAAAATACTTAGTAGCAGAGGCCAGTAAGTTAAAAAGGAGATATAAAGGTAAGAAAAAGGAAGGGAGGAGGGTACCTAATAGGTTGGTATTGTATATATGTAAGTACAATGATTGAGATGGGGAGGTAATATGATGGAGAATGGAATTTCAAAGGGGAAAGCGTTGGGGGGAGGCAGGGAATTTCCATGGGATATTTTTTTTATAACCATGGAAAATGTTAATAAAATTAAATAAATAAATTTAAAAAAAAAACCAAAAAACAGGGCTGGAGAGATGGCTTAGTGGTGAAGGCACCTGTCTGCGAAGCCTAAGGACCCTGGTTCCATTCTCCAGGTCCCACGTAAGCCAGGTGCACATGGTGGCGCATGTGTTTGGAGTTCGTTTGCAGTAGTGAGAGTGTGTGTGTGTGTGTGTGTGTGTGTGTGTGTGTGTAGTTGATGGGGGGAGATATGGCTTGAAATTAAGCTGAAATGGCACAGGTCAGGGTTTCCCAGTGCCTAGAGGGCCATACTGCTGAGTCTTTGGGCTAAAGGGACCGAAGGGCCGTGGAAGGGTTCTGCGTAGGCACTGAATGACCAGACTTGCCCTTTGCAAAGATTTGGGTGGCTGCAGAGTGGGGCTGCACGGGAAGAAGGTGAGCTGGGGTAGGAGGAGTTTGCAGGGCTTGGCGCTGTGGCCATGGCTTCTACTCAGCAACGGAAAAGAACCCGAGAGGAGCGACCCAAGAGCTAACCAGGAAGAGCGGACCTCAGGCTCTCGGGGAGCTGTGGTCACAGGAAGGATGAGAGGGAGTGGCTCCAGTGGGGGCTAGTCACGGCCAGAGAGAGAGAGAGAGAGAGAGAGAGAGAGAGAGAGAGAGAGAGAAGTATGGGGCTAGTGTTCAAAACATAGGAGCCATGATGAGAAAGGTGCAGATTCCATTGGCTGCTGATTGTCCAAAGACTTGCAATCTAGGCCACTGGGCTCCCTGAGAAGGAAAGGTGCTCCCAGGGTGATGGGAGACCGACTGGAGAAGGTTGGGGAATGAACAGATGAGCGCGCGATTCTGTGTAGTCACAGCCTCAACTGACGGCCTGACCTCCTAGGCCTCTGTATTGGAAAAACACTGAAGACTCTTACATTATGGTCAGAAATCAACTTCGTGACTCCTTTTTCTGATGATCATTAACGTAGGTCTTTTATTCTCCATCAGGAAAAGCAAAAATCTTGACTTTCATCTACATTTGCCATGCCTAATTAACTTTTCTCCCTCTATAGTCCAGAATGCTAAACACGACCATAATGTATGGAGATGATCTCTAAGCTGGCATCTTTTCTAGCACACACAGTGTCCATTAATAAACAGAGCCTGACAGGCTTCGGCACTTGCTGCACACTCAGCTACGAGGATGGAGTTGCTCTCGGGAAGGATGGAGGAGATAGATAACAGTCATTTTTCAAATTAGATAATATGCAAAAGGGTCATCCGAGGTAATGTTCAAAGTCAGAACTGTTATTATCTCTTATTATCTGAGCAGTTACAATTAACCGTCATTGAATAAAATTTCAAAAAAAAAAATATTGATTTGGGGGCAGAAATGACTTCGTGGTCTGCCTACAAAAACAAACTAGTGGGGGCTAGAGAGATGGCTCAGTGGTTAAGGTGCTTGCCTGCAAAGCTGAAGGACCCAGGTTCAATTCCCCAGGACCCACGTAAGCCAGATATACAAGGTGGCACATGCATCTGGACTCTGAGCCATCTTTCTAGCTCCCCCCTTTCTTTTTTATAAAAAAAAAATATTCTTTCTTTATTTGCAAGCAGAGAGATAGAAAGGAGACAGAAAGAATTGGGCATGCCAGGGCCTCCAGCCCATGTGAACTCCAGCTGCATGCGCCACTTTGTGCATCTGGATTTACATGGGCACTGGGGAGTCGAACCTGAGTCGTTAGGCTTTGAAGGCAAGTGTCTTAACTACTGAGCCATCTCTCCAGTCCCCCTTCTTTCTTTCAGTGCCTCCTATCAGGTATTTTGTCACAGCAATGAGAAAAGCAACAAATTCACATGAGGCGAGCAGGTCAGCTCTGCCACTCCCACCTCCCATGAGGCTCTGCTTCTCCAAAACTCAGAAACAACAGAGGCAGCTGAGCAGGGCCTCAAACCTCCGAAACCAGGAGCCAAAATTATTCTTTCCTCCCGTATGTGTTTTATCTTGTCACGGTGACGGCAAGGTTCACAAGCACACAGCGTCTGGAAGATGATGAATGAACTAGTAGGTACACAAGGAGCCATCTGCCAAAATTATGATTAATCTTGGTTTTAGCTGCTCAGTAACCATGACTTTGGTGCATGTGAAAGAGTCCAGTTGTCGATTCTGACAATTCATGGAACAATGCTCTTCTCCAGTAGCTTTTAACCACAGGTAACCTGCTAGGGTGGAAATCTGTTGGATATTTTCCCCTCTATTCTTTTTTTTTAATATTTTGTTTATTTATTTTATTGAGAGAAAGAGGCACTGAGAGAGAGGAGGGGGGAGAGGGGGAGAGAGAGAGAATAGGTGCACCAGGGCCTCTAACCACTGCAAACAGACTCCAGACTCATGTGCCACCTTGTGCATCTGGCTTATGTGGGTCCTGAGGAATCAAACCTGGTACCTTTGGCTCTGCAGGCAAGTGCCTTAACTACTAAGCCATGTCTCCAGCTCTCCCTCTAGTCTGACTGTAGGACACCTCTTATTGATGGTCCAAGAGCATAAAATTATCCACATAGAACAGTTCAATCATCAAACTATGCCCTTGTTTCATGGGGACTGGAAAATGACTGGAATGACCTAAACACCATTTCCATCAACTCTAGCTTGCATTGTGGTACATGAATTATGTTCACCCAAAGACATAACCTGTTTCGTCTCTTTATTTTAACATGCATGTATGTGGGGGTGGGGGATGGTGTACATGCATATGTGTATGCATGTCCATATGTGTGTGGGCGCCTGTGTGTTCACTGCAAAAGCAATGTAAAGGAAAGAGAGTTTCTTTGGGCTCATGGCTTGAGCTTCAGTCCACCATGACTGGGCAGATATGACAGAGTTCACGGCAGCAGCAGCCTGTGGCTGGGGCTGCTCACATCGTAGAGGACCAGAAAACAAAGAGCTCGGGTCAGCAACAGGGACCACTGTCAGTTTTAAAACCCACTCCCATTGGTCTATTTCTGCCAGCTAAGCTGGAGTCCCAGAGAGCCCAACCTTCCCAACAGCACTGAACTGGCTTGGAGGTATCAGCCATCAAAACGCACAAGATGGGACTTTAAGCCCTCACACGCCTTTGGCTCTCTGCAGTCTCTGAAAGCCCCCAGGAACTCTCTAGCCACCAAAATTTCTTAGGCACTCATGAATGAAGACAGCAACAGGATCCAGAATAAAATAAAGAGAAAAATTCACTCCAAGAAGAATGAGGCTGGAGTCAGGCGTCCCCAGGACGCACTCTCACAGGGGTCGTGGGTGCTCTCTGACAAGTCACTCATGTCACTCCCACACAGAGTGACAGCCTGGTGACAGCCTGCAGAGGGACAACACGCAGTCAGCCTCCAGGCTGTGCTCCTACAGAGCTGCCTTCTAAAGCTCGGACCCTTGGAGAAGCAAGCCTCGACCTCTCCTGCTTGTGATGAGGCTTCTTACTGCCTCCCCCTAGGCCATAGTTGTCTGTTAGAAATGTGACCAAAGGGATGGAGAGATGGCTTATTGGTTAAGGCACTTTCCTGCGAAGCCTAAGGACCCAGGTTCGATTCCCCCAGGACCCACGTAAGCCAGATGTACAAGGCGGCATTTGCAGTGGCTAGAGGCCCTGACACGCCCATTCTCTCTCTCTTTCAATAAATAAGTAAAAAGAAAAAGGAAATGTGACCAAAAATAAGGGATGCATTCAAAAGGAGGCAGAGTGAGTGGTAGCCAGCTTCCCAGGACTACAATGAAATACCAGAGGTAACTAGTTTGGAGAGAGAAAAGATTGATTTTGGAGCACGGGTTTGGAGGTTCAAGTTCAAGGTCGAGTGGTAACAATGAAGGGCTCTGGTGAGGGTGGTGAGTCGTGGATGGGGCGCCTGGAGGACCAAGCTGCTCATCTCCTTAAAAAGTGGAGGCTGGGGTTCTTCCATCATAGCCCTCCAAGGGCCCTGAGACCGCCCACGAGGTTCCGACTCCCATGGGTTCCAATGCCACCACTCTGGGGACCAAACACTTAAGGCATGAGTCTTTTGGGGACATTTATGCAAAGCATGACGAGATGAGAACACAATGTATTTTGTGTTATTTCATTTTGCTTTTGAGGTAGGGTCTCACTTTAGCCCAGGCTGACCTGAAATTCACTCTATAGTCTCAAGCTGGCCTTGAACTCACAGCAATCCTCCTACCTCCTCTGCCTCCAGAGTGCTGGGATTAAAGATGTGCACCACCACACCTGGCCAACACAATGTATTTTTAATAAGGAAGGGCGATGGATTACAGAGCAATTAAAACTAAAAGGAAACTCAAAGGCAAGCAACTTAAAAAATGAGTTAGAATTCCGGTAAATAGAACACATGAACTCCGTGTCTTTTCAAAAAGAACAGATTTTAAAATAGAAAAGATTGCCAGTCAGTGAAGCCAACATTTCAAGGCCTAGGGGCAGAAAACACAAAAGGTTAAAATGAATGTTTTAAACACAAGGGATGGTAAATCAAAACTGTAGAAGTCATGGGCTTATGGATTAAGACGTGGGTTAAGAAAATATAAAACGGGCTGGAGAGATGGCTCAGCAGTTAAGGCAGTTGCCTGCAAAGCCAAAGGACCCAGGTTTGATTCCCTAGGACCCACCTTAGCCAGATGCACAAGGGGGTGCATGCGTCTGGAGTTCGTCTGCTGTGGCTACAGGCCCTGGCACGCCTATTCTCTCTCTCTCTCTCTTTCTCTCTCTCCTTCCTTCTCTGTCCAATAAATAAAATATAAAATATTTTTTAAAAATCAGGAGGGCACTTGTATCAAGTGCTAAGTCTCCTGCCTCTCCCTAGAAATCTGATTTGGGAGCTTAGGTGGTACCCAGCATCAGTATTTTCAAATTCTTGGTGACTAATGTCAACAGAAAAATTTCCGGAAAACTATCCAAAAGGTTCAAGTATGTCTGGAGAAATATCTAAAAATGTTGTTTATTAATTTTATGTGTGGATGTGCATACAGAGGTCAGAGGTTGATGTCAGATCCCTTCCTCAAGTTGCTTTCTACCTTACATTTTTTCCCCTTTCTTTTTGGCTTTTCAAGGTAGAGTCTCACTCTAGCTCAGGCTGACCTGGAATTCACTATGTAGTCTTAGCGTGGCCTTGAACTCACAGTGATCCTCCTATCTCTGCCTCCTGAGTGCTGGGATTAAAGGTGTGCGCTACCATGCCCGGCTTTTACCTTATATTGAAAAAAAAAATTGCATTTGTTTATTTTCGAGCAAAGAGAGAGAGAGAATGGGTACACCAAGGCCACCGCAGATCACCTCCAGCAGCAATTTGTGCATGGATTTACATGAGTACTGGGGAACCTAACCCATACTATGAAGCTTTGCCAGCAAGTGCCTTTAACCACTGAGCCATCTCTCCAGCCCCTACCTTGCTTTTTGAGACACGGGGTCTTTCACTAAACCTGGAGCTCACTCACCCAGCTAGACAAGCTAGCCAGCAAGGGATCCTCCTCTGCCTCCCCAGCACTGGGATGGCATCCGACCTTTTTTTTTTATTTTTTTTTGTTATATTTATTTATTTATTTATTTGAGAGCAACAGACAGAGAGAGAAAGAGGCAGATAGAGAGAGAGAATGGGCGCGCCAGGGCCTCCAGCCACTGCAAATGAACTCCAGACACGTGCGCCCCCTTGTGCATCTGGCTAACGTGGGTCCTGGGGAACTGAGCCTTGAACCGGGGTCCTTAGGCTTCGCAGGCAAGCATTTAGCTGCTAAGCCATCTCTCCAGCCCTCCCCCCTTTTGTGATGTGGATACTGCAGATCCAAACTCGGGTCCTCACGCTTGTCTGCCGAGTACTTGACCAGCTGTGTTGTCTCCCCAGTCCTGTCTAAAAATTTAAAAAGAAGGGTTGGAGAGATGGCTCAGTGGTTAAGGTGCTTGCCTGCAAAGCCTAACCTGGGGTTCAATTCCCCAGTACCCACATAAAGCCAGATGTACAAAGTGGTGCATGTATCTGGAGTT
The DNA here is from genome assembly GCF_020740685.1 of Jaculus jaculus. Taxonomy (NCBI): domain Eukaryota; kingdom Metazoa; phylum Chordata; class Mammalia; order Rodentia; family Dipodidae; genus Jaculus; species Jaculus jaculus. The sequence goes on along the minus strand of NC_059114.1, from coordinate 18,263,804 downwards.
CATTTGAAGAGGCTAGAGGATCTGGTGTGCCATTTCTCTCTCTCTCTCTCTCACTCTCTCTTTCTGTTTCACTTCTTGCAAATAAATAATTAAAAAATTTTTTTAATTAAAAGAAGAAAGGAAGGGGGAGGGAGAGAGAGGGAGGGAGGCCTCAAGGGACCACCGCATGAGTATTTAATCCCCTGTATGAGTAAGTTATAAACACGTCTTCCTTATCACACACTGGACTGTGACCATCTATCACTGACTTTTAGACGCCATCAACAAAGGCACATCGTTAATCTATGCACCTAGAATGAGAGCCAATTCTCCTAGGCACAGTGAGCACTCAGACTTAAATTCCCCCCCCCCCTTTTAGTGTTGTTTAAAAGCCTCTTTTGGGTTGATTTAGACACATTTTTATGGTGTTCTGCTCCCAGCCTTTCTGCAAAGAGCATGTGTAAGGCTTCTTTTCTCCTAATGCCAAGTAACTACTGTGTTGTCATTTTGAAACCCTCGACTTCAATTAAACTTGACTTATGTGAGATCAACAGTGCGCGTCACCACCTCAGTGACCTTATGGACATGATGACTAGCCCTGTCCATGTGCCCTGCTTGGGCAGGCGGTGACAGCTACTGCTGGACCCTGCCAGGCACACGGTGACAGGGAGGTGCTGCTCGCTGTGACTCACAGCCTGATTTCAGAGACGCTATGCTGCGGAGATAAATGGGCATGTTAAGAGGCGGTGATAGACTGGAGGGATGGCTTAACAGTTTAAGGCATTTGCCTGCAAAGCCGAAGGACCCAGGTTCGATTCCCCAGTACCCACATTAGCCAGATACACAACGGGGTGCACACGTCTGGAGTTCGTCTGCTGTGGCTGGAGGCCCTGGCACGCCCATTCTCCCTCTCCCTCTTTCTCTCTCTACCCCCGCCTTTCTCTCTGTCAAATAAATAAATAAAAACTTAAAAGACAAGAGTTGGTGAAACACAGTGTATTTTGACATAAAAATAAAGGCGCTACAGCTATTCATGTATTTGAAGGAATCTCAAAAACAACTGCACGCTAAGTGAAATATCTGAAGCTGTCTTTGTGAAGATCAGAAACAGGCGCCCCCGGGGCTGTTGTAGTTAGGGGTACGGTCGTGTGGGAAAGGGAAAGCAGGGAAAAGTGATTGGAAAACACAAAGCACTTCCCAGGAGTCTGTGATGAACCTCTTAAACTTCTCAAGTTCAAGTGTATGCTGATTAAACAGGTGTTTGTTTTTATCAGGGATAGGACTGGAGTGAAGCAGGAACTTCAGGCATAAAAATTAAGGGGACAACCAAATCCAGTGAGACCCACTGCTCAATACCAGGACGGTCAAAGATGTTGCCCACTGCAGACCAGAAGCAGTCGGTGCGTGAAAGACTCCCGGAGCCGCCATCAGGATTGGGAGCCTTTCTCCAGCAACTTCCCCGTGGCCACTTTCTTTGTCACTCATTCTTTTTTTTTTTTTTTTTTTTTTTTTCTTTTTTGGTTTTTCCAAGGTAGAGTATCGCTCTAGCTCAGGCTGACCTGGAATTCACTATGGAGTCTCAGGGTGGCCTGGAACTCACGGCGATCCTCCTACCTCTGCCTCCTGGGTACTGGGATTGAAGGCGTGCGCCACCACACCCAGCTCATCACTCATTCTGGAGTTCAGTCCTTGTCATTCTGGGGGACGGGAGTAGAAGAATCATCACTTCCAAATGGGGTATCACTTCCAAATGGGGTAAACCGAGTCTCATGGAGGTTGACTAACCCTCCTGATGTCACCCAAATGAGTGATGGTGGAACCTGGAGCATAGTAGGGTGAGATAGAAGACATTCAGCACCCACTCCATCTTGGGCCAACTGACGAATGGCCTTTTTGATTCAAGAGGTCGCTTAGTGAGCTCATAACTAAATCAGAAAGTAGGGTGGCAAAGCAAAGCAAAGTTTTATTTTATTTTTTTGTGAACCAAACATGGCTTAGTGCAAAGAGCCCGTTCCCTTGGCACAGCAGCCGGTGTACGCTGGTGCACCCAAGACTGGGCAGCAGCCCCTGTAAACGACAGGCTCTGGCCCAGGGCCCCCACGACGGTGAGTGAAGACTCTAGTCACCGGGGGAGCCAGGTGGCATTCTGCGAAGCAGCGTTTAACTCCTTCTGGTCACTAGATGGCCATCTGTGAGGCGATCACTGGAACTGGTGACTGATGAGCAATTTCACAGCTGAGGAGAACTCTGTCACTCCTCCTCCCTGCCCCCCCCCCCCGGAGCCCAGTTTTCTCCCCGGCTGACTACAGCCACCACCGGGAGGGTGGCTCATTAGCGTCACTCAGGCTGGAGATGCCACCTTCACAGACACCATGCTGGCCTTCCGGGCCCGTGGGAGCTCAGTGCCACCAACTGGGTGGCTTAAAGCCATGGCGACACACTGTCTGGTGGGCTTGGAGGCCAGACCTTCTGTTCTAGGCATGTTCACGTAAGACCGTGGGAACAGTGGCACGGGCTTCTGACAGTGGTCGTCAAACCTCGGAGGACGCCGGTGACAGTGCCTCACTCTAATCTCTGCCTCCCTTGTCACTTGGCCCCCTCCCTGGGTTTCCCTGTGCCCAAATTCCCTCTTCTCGTTGGATTAACTACCCACTTGCAGAATGACCTCATTTTACTCTGCAAATGATATCTGCTGTGATGGTCTCATTTCCAAATGAGGTCCCCACCCTGAGGTGCTCGGGGTCATTTCGGACTCCTATGTGCCTTTGGGAGAAGACACGAGGCATAACGTATGCCCTGTCACATACAGAAGTTGCCTCGGTTCTGCTCCCTGTGGTGGGTACCAGGAATACTGGGGTGAGCAGACGGCCGAGCTAGCCCTCACCTGCCAGCTGGACTTCAAATCCTTGCTCTACACTCACCCTCCAAGGATGAGAAGAACAGACATAGCACCGGTAAGCAACACCAGAGCCTAGGACTCAAAGCCTCCCCCAGACCTGAGTGAGTGCCCAGATACTTGAAAACGAGGACTTGGCTCGCGGTTAGGCTTCATTTTCACCTCCCAGCATGTGTTCGTTCTCTCTCCTTCTCTCTCTCTTTCTTCCTGCTCTGTCCACAGTCACCTTTTGTTCCTAAAACTTAGCAAGCTTTTCCAACAGGGCTGTTCCTTCTGCCTCTGATGCAGCTCCAGCAACACAGCTCATCCCCTAGGTAGTTCTGCCCGGCCCTTAGGGCTCTGTGTGAAAGACACTGGTTCACAGAAGTCGCCCCTGTCCTCTGGCTAGCTGTTGCAGACAGCTTCGGGTTCACGGAGGTGAACTTCCAGACCAGGGACAGTTATGGAGGAAGGGATTTATTCATGCTTACAGATCCAGAGAAAGTTCCATAGTGGCAGAAGAGGCTGGCATTTCACAGGACCACACACACACACACACAGAGAGAGAGAGAGAGAGAGAGAGAGAGAGAGAGAGAGAGAGCGCGAGAGGGAGCGAGAGAGAGAGTGCCACAAGCCCAAAGCCACACCACACAGCACACTTCAGGAACTCCAAGTGGAACTAAGCCCTTTGCATATCTCTAGACTGGAATTTCAAACCCACCCCCCCACACACACCTTAGGGCCGGACCCTAAGTTCCACCCAGTGACACCGCCTCCTCCAGCCAGGTGGCTGCAGATCCAAACTACAAACTAATAAAACACTGAACATATTGGGGGCCGTCGATTCAAAGTCCCACACCAGCTGTCTGCCCTTCACCCACCGCCATTATTACCTCTCTGCTTTTTTATTTCTCTCGCATCCTGGGGGTCCAGCTCTGGCCCCTGCCATCACTAACTCTTTGATGTCTGCTGTCCTAGCCACCTGGATGGCGAATGGTGATGAATGGAGATACTGAATGTCTGCTCACTCGGTATCCCTGGTACCCATGCCAGGAACCAGGCACTCAAAAAACAAAAAAAAATAGTTTTGTTGGGATGAACAGATGGAGGAATGACTCTTGAACTTGGAACTTATCCTGGAGGAAAAGCCCCAATTCCACGTTTCCAGATAATGACCACACAGGAGAATGTGGAGGAGAGCTTGGACTGCGAGGCAAACCTATTTGACCTTAAACCTTTCTTTCCTCTTGGTGGCCCAGAGAAAGCCACCCAACTTCTCTGGACCATGTTGCTCTCATTTACAAAACGAGAACCTCAGACTCTGCCTCCTCTGGTGTTGACAAAGGTGACCACCCCTCTGTCTCACATCACCAGGTTCTAAGTCTCACTGGGGCTTGGGAGAATCTTTTGTGTGGATAGTGTACATGTGTACTTGTATGTGTAAGGCTGTACAGGTGTGCACACACACGTGTGTGTGGACAGTTAAGAGACCAGAGGAAAACTTCCAGTGGAATTCTTAGGAGCACCACTCACTAATGCTCTAAGACCGAGTCTCTTACTGGCCTGGAGCTCACCAATTAGACTAGATGAGCTGGCCAGTGAGCTCCAGGGATCCTCCTGTCTCCGCCCCCCTAGGGCTGGAATTACAAGTATATCTAGCTTTTTGTGTGTGAGAGAGAAAGTCTGAATTGTGCACCAGGGCCTTAGCCACTGCAAATGAACTCCAGATGCATGTGTGCATCTGGCTTACATGGGTTCTGGGAAGTTGAACCTGGGTCCTTAGGTTTCATAGGCAAGTGCCTTAACCACTGAGCTATCACTCCAGCCTGCTATTTTCTTTTTTAACATGGGTTCTGGGGATTGAACTCAGGTTCTCATGCTTGTGAGGTAGGCACATTACTGACTGAGCCATCTACAAGCCCTTGGGTGGATCTTTCTAATGGCATATTGGCCTGGTGCGCACGGGACCCAAATAGGAGTCTGCAGTTTGGGAAAAGTACTTTTCCTCCTACAGCCTGGGACTTCCCAATCATAGCATTCAAAGAAATGTCTAATAAGGACACTAAATAAAATACTAATTTCTTTTCTTTATTTTAAAGAGAAACAGAGAGAGAAAGAGAGAGAGAATGACAGAATGGCCAGGGTGTCGGCCACTGCACTAGAACTCCAGATGCTTGCGCCACCCAGCGGACATGTGGGGCCTTGTGCTTGCCTCACGTTTGTGCATCTGGTTTATGTGGGATCTGGAGAGGCATAGAATGTGGGTTCTTAGGCTTTGCAAGCAAATGCCTTAACCGCTAAGCCATCTCTCCAGCCCTAAAACACTAACTTCCAAACTGAGATTCAAGTAAATGTCTTACAGTCACCGTCACGGGACAGAAGGGAGGGGATGCCCAGAGGGTGGGACGTCAAGCTCTCTGCATGGAGCACAGAATTGCTCTGTTTTTATTCAGATCTTCAGGTTTTTAATAAGATTCTTTTGGAAGAGAAGTGTTTTCTTTTTCTAAATAAGGTAGGAAAATTTCAAAACTCCCATGTAGAAAAGTGGCTCCTGGGCTGGAGAGATGGCCCAGCAGTTAAGGTGCTTGCCTGCAAACCTTAATAACCCAGGTTCAATTCCCCAGAACCCTTGTAAAGCCAGATGCAAAAGGTGGCACTTGCGTCTAGAGTTCTGCAGTGGCTGGAGACTAGTCTAGCCAAATCAGTGAGCTCCGGGTTCAAGGAGACCCTGTCTCTCAGAATAAAGAATTAGGTGGAGAACAACTGAGGAAGTCATCCATTATCAGACCCTGTCCTCCACATGCATGTGTGCACATACATGTCCACGGGCTTCTAAACATGCATTCGTGTATGCATGCACATCACACATGGAGAATGGATGGGTGAAGGAAGGAAAGGATGTTGGAGAGGGTGGCAGGTGTTTGGAGCCCTCTCAGCATGTGTCAAAGTCACCCTCTTTTTTAAAAAAAAAAAAAATTTATTTATGAGAGAAAGAGGCAGGAAGAGGCAGTGGGGGGGGGAGGGGGAACGGGCGCACCAGGGCCTCCAGCCACTGCAAACAAACTCAGATGCATCTGCCACCCTGTGCATCTGGTCCTTTGTGGGCACTGGGGAATCAAACCTGGGTCCTTTGCTTTGCCCATAAGTGCCTTAACTGCTAAGTCATCTCTTCAGCCCCAAGTCTCCTCTTTAACCCTGTCCCCAAAGCCTGACCCGTCTGTCCCCTAGTAGCTTTGGGAAACACACCTGTGTCTGTCCTTGACTTCTGCCTGCTGCCCACTGCCTCCATACCTACACGTGTGCTTCCACGGGGCTGAGCAGGTGCCTGGGTACCAGCTTGGTGAAGATGCAGCTGGAGGAACGTGGTACCCTGACACCTGTCAGTGTGCTTCAAGCAACATCACCCAGCGATCCTGGGAGCCAGAAGAGCCTCTGATCTTGTGAAACACCATGGGATCACGTTGCGGTCCAGAACCCGCCTTCCAGTTTAGTTTCTACAGCTTGGATATAGTTTGAGATAAGAAGGGAAAGTTGGGGTAGAGAGATGGCTCAGCAGTTAAGGCACTTGCCCGCAAAGCCAAACAACCAAGGTTCGATTCCCCACTACCCATGTAAAACCAGATGCACAAAAGGGGGCATGCAAATGGAGTTCATATGCAGTGGCTAGGTGCCCTGATGCAACCATTCTCTTTCTGTCTCTATACTTGCAAAGACATAAATAAATGGAAGGGAAAGTTCTCAGTTCCAACACGGAAGTTAGAGGTGTTCAGAAAATCCTGCCAGAGCTTGCCTTTCTTGCCCAGGACAGTTTCAAAACATGACAGACAGCCCTGTTGGGCTCTTGACCTCAGTTACCCACAGTCATCACCCAGGGAGCTTCAGAAAGTATTGACACCTAAGCTTTGCCCCCCAGAGACTCTGATGTCAGCACTGAGGTGTGCAGACACTTTGGGGATGAGACCTTGCTATGTAGCCCAGGCTGGCCTCTAACTAGCAATCTTCTTGCCTCAACTTCCTAAGTGCTGAGATTATAGGTCTGTGTCATGATACCCAGCTAGTATATTTCATTTCCTTGTGTCTTTTGCTTCACTGACAAGGTAACTCCAGGGTTTGCCCATGCTAAGCAAGGGTTCTACCACTGAGCTATCAGAGATGTCAAAGTTGCCCAGGCAATGTGAATACTCAGCCAGGGTTGGAGCCCACCAAGCTCAAAGCAGCTTCTTGGTCATTGGAAAGTCCCTAGTGAAAGAGGGGCACCCGCTGAAAGTCAACTCTCAACTGGAGACAAAAGGGAAGCTGGCCAGAATGACTCAGGATCTTCCTGTGACTGAATAACCACTCGCCCTCCCCACGGCTATGCGATGGGGACAGAAGCTAAGGAAAGGCCCAACCTACAGGCCAGAGGACTTCCAGAACTCTTGCATGCTCTGTACTCCAAAGCTGGAAGGTAATATCAAATCACCATGGAGAGCGCTGGCTATTCCCACCCCTCTCAATGTTGACTCAGGGGCCTGGTGAGGTTGATTTGCCTCGTAACTTCAGAAGTTCATGATGAAGACAACTCAGTTCATTCATCTCACCGGCCAGTAGATGGGTTCAGGATTGACATGTACTAAGGAGTATGAAGATGGGGGGCTGGAGAGATGGTTTAGCAGTTAAGGTACTTGCCTGCAAAGCCAAAGGACCCAGGTTTGATTCGCCAGAATGCAAACAAGTCAGATGCACAAGGTGGTGCATGTGTCTAGAGATTTTTCGGCAGTGGCTAGAGGCCTTGCTGTGCTCATCCTCTCTCTGTTTGCCTCTATCTCGCTCTCAAATAAAATAAATAAATAAATAAAATATAATTTTTTAAAAAAAGAGTGTGAAGCTGGAAGCTGGGCTTCCCAACCACAAAGAAGAGGGGGGCTCTATGGGAATAAAAATCCCCCAGGGAGAAAACAGGGATTTGAGGTGAAGAGAAAGAACACGTCCTGGTAACGTTCCTGGATCCAGCCATGCCCAAAGCTTTTGTTCTAGTTCCGGACTTTTTTTTTTTTTTCTCCCCATACACAAACCAGCATATTTTCTTGTAGATTCTGAAGCTACCATATGGTAGGTAGAGTCTACCTTCAGGAAAAGTTATACAAATGCAATTTGGAAGTCCTCTAAGCCAGGTTCCTCTCCGTTGACAACAACCCCACACTCCCTGTCTAAGGCCTGTGGGATTTCTTTTTTTCATTATTATTTATTGGAGAGAGAGAGGGAAAAAAAATAGGCAGAGAGAGAGAGAGAGAAAGGGAGAGAATGGATGTGCCAGGGCACCCAGCCCCTGCAAACGAATTCCAGACACATGTGCCACCTTGTGCAACTAGCTTATATGAATTCTGGGGAGTCGAACCTGGCTTCTTTGGGGTTTGCCAGCAAGTGCTTAAACCACTGAGCCATCTCTCCAGATACCCCTTCACATCCCTGTGGGATTTCTACATGGGCGAGAAGCTGGCTAAATAAGCAACGTCTCCTTTGCATCATTTCACAAGTCTCCCCCCACCCACCTGCTCCCAGATAACTACACACGCAAGTGTGAGCCCCCCACAGCCCTCCGACGGGCCTCTGTCTCGCAATGTGCCTCCCACCCCGCGTTCCTGGAGGCAGGATCTCCGAGTGCGGGGAAGGGGCGGGGATGGGACAGTCACCTGGCTGCGGCTGAGTGGAGTGACAGGCATGGCAGCCCTGACAGAGGAAGCAGGGCCTTGGGTCAGTCGTGGTGACCAGCCCGACATGGCTCCACCCATAAGCTGGGAGATGAAACCCCACTAAAGACCACGCAGCTGCTTCCTCTAATCTCAGAACCCGCACTAGAAATCCTCCTGTCTCCTGGAGCAGAAGTGTGTGTACAACACACACACACATACACATGTGTGTAATCTATCTATATGTATATATATAGAGAGAATTTTGTATCCATTATCATAATATGTAAATATATAATACATACCATATAATTATTATATGAATATATTATGTGGGTATATTATCCCTGAGGCTATCTTGTATGTACTATATGTAATTTTACATATATCATTTACAGTTTCCATGTAAATTATGCATATTTATAAATTACGTATGCATAAGACAGACATACACATATCATAAATTATGCATATTTTAATAAATTATGCACCTTAATTATATAATGCCTATTCATAATTTATACATTTAAATATTAAATTAAAAATTTAAAACATATGCTTACTGTACGCATAGTGGAATTACCAAGGGGCATTATGTGGGTGGTCACTGCTGGCAGTTATTATGTGTGGGCCTTGTACTTGGCTCTGGACCAACAGCTTACACAAAGCCCCTCATCTCATCCTGGAAGCCACCCCAGCTCTCCTTCCACAGAGGACACTCCCACTGAGACACGGAGACATCGTCTCACAGCGCCTTCGAAGACGGACCTGAGTCTGGGTCTTGTCCTGCTCTGAAGTCTGAGCTGCATCCAGCTGTTTTATGAATAAAACTTTATTGGCGCATGGCCCTGCCCACCGAGTCCCATGTGGGAAAGTTTCTACACAGCTCCTGAGGAGCTATGGCAGAGCTGCTGACCTGCAAAGCTGAAAATACTCACTTTCAGGCTCTTTACAGAAGCAGTAGCTGGTCGCATGTCACATTTTACCACTTGTAGCATGTCCCCACAGCTCTCTGCTCTGCATCCCAGCTCTGCCGGGAGAGAAAAGCTCATTGCGTCACATCGGGCTTCATTTTAGAGATAAGGAAATACTTAAAAATTCAAAAACTTTTTTAAAAAAAAAAGTAGCAGGGGCTGGAGGGATGGCTTAGCAGTTAAGGCACTTGCCTGAAAAACCTAAGGACCCAGGTTCAATTCCCCAGGACCCACGTAAGCCAGATGCACAAGATGGCGCATGCGTCTGCAATTCTTTTGCAGTGCCCTGGTGTGCCCATTCTCCCTATCTACACCTCTCTCTCTCTCTCTTTCTCTCAAGTAAGTAGATAGCTTGTATTTTTTTTTTAAAGGCAGTAGCTCTGATATGAGTTTGAAAGCCATTCGGGAGCTCCCAGGGATTTCAGAGACTTACGGACAGACAGAGGCGCACACGAGCTCACGCACAGGCAGCCCCTCTTCAACTATCATCCGTTACCAGCTCTTCAGCACTTGACCCCAAATCCTCAACCTTCCCCCTGAAAACTCATATGCCCTTGCTTCTGAGGGGCGCTCAACCTCTTTCTCTCCCTGCAGTCCCCGGGAGTTCCCCCCCAGATCATCCATCTGTGGTGAAGGCTGATGAGAAGCGGTGCCCGTCAGGGATGTCGGGGCTCCTGAAGCCAAGAAGAAGGGTTGGGGAACTGGAGACAGGAAGGGAGGAGAGAGAGGGCATGAGAGATGCTGGGAACCAATGAAGAGACACCGAGAGGGCGACGCAGAGGGAAAAGAGGAGGGAGGCAGGGTGAGAGGGGGAGTCCTACAGAAAAGGGACATGGCGATCCAGGCACAGAAAGGGCAGAGAGAGTCAATGAAGGAGGGACACGTACACAGGAGCTGGGACCCCATTCCCCCAAGCCTGCCCTGGCAGGCCCTGACTGGGCACAGAAAATCGCTTTAACACCATGAGTAGAGCCATGTGGGCACATTCAAACAGCTCGTGGACCTAAGATAGAAATAGGGTTCCTAGATGTCTTCCAGTAGCTAAGGGCACACCTTAGAGTGCAGAGAGGTGCCAATGCCCAGCACCATGGTTGACAGACTGGGGAAGTTCACCTGAAGCCTGGGAGCCACGATAGAGAAAGGAAGGCTCTTCCCATGCCAAATGAGTCACAGAGTAAAACACCTCCAGTTGAAACAGGTATTCTCAAAGCTGCACCCCTGGAGCATCCACACAGCTAAAGGGCCGCCGAGGCCAGTGAGCAACAGCAGACGTCAGAGAGGGGCAACAAGGATACTCCTACGGATGGCAGGAAAGGCTCACCCCATCTCTGGAACATTCTTGTTTAAAGTGCCAGCCAGGGATGGCGGGTCTCACAGCCACAAACCTGGGCTCCCACACAAACAGTGTCATGATGTGTTTCAAAAGGTATCCCAGGGCTGGACAGATGGCTTCGCGGTTAAGGCGCTTGCCTGTGAAGCCTAAGGACCCATGTTCTGCTCTCCAGATCCCACGTCAGCCAGATGCACAAAGGTGAAGCAAGCGCAAGGCCACACAGGCCCACTAGGTGGCGCAAGAGTCTGGAGTTCAACTGCAATGGCTGAGGCCCTGGTGCACCAATTCTCTCCCTCAAATAAAAGTAAATAAATATTAAAAAAAAAAAAACCACGAAATCAGTCTTGATTGGTGTATTCAGATGTCAGAGGACAGAGTGATGTCCTCAAAATTAAAACTTAATGAGGACCATACCTGACCTGAACCTAAAGAGGACCCAACCATGTGGACAGCACTTTGCAGCAGGCATGGGGCTCAGAGTCACCTATCTCATCCTAATGAACAGAAGCCACAGGCCAGCTGACCCGGACGGAGGCCTCTAAAACTGGGAGCCAAACCTTCTCCTCCATCTATGCCAAGTATCTCAGGTATTTTGTCACAGTAGTGGAGGTCCGACTTGCGCAGCCTGAAAAAAACTGAAAATGCTCGCTCTCAGGGCTTTCACAGGAAAATGCTGCCAATGTCTGAACTTAACAAGACTAAGACATGGGAAGAAGGGTCAAAAGTTACACCTGGATGGTTCAACTTGGTAAAGGGGCAAAATGGGAGAGGAGGGAGGAGCAGGTTTGTTAGGGAAGGGGAGTGATTTTTATTAAAACAATGCACCCCACACCCCAACTGACTACCTCATGAAAAAGGGGTCAGGTAATATGCAGAAAGCCTGTGCCACTCAGAGCCTGAAGGCTGCAAGGGTTCCGGCCATGATTCGGATATGCCACACAACTCCTCTCATGGGGTATCAGTTTCCTCATCCACAGAATGGGGGCGCAGGCGCAAGGGCAGCGGGCGGCTGGTGTCCACCTCAGAGTCCTACAGCCACACAACTTCTTGTTCTGAACTTCAGCTGGTGGCTGAGAACTCCTCATCTGGGGAGTCACTGGGCTCAAGGCGGTCCCAGTCAGGCACAGATCCTGATGAGGGAGGTGGTGGGGAGCGGGGCACTGCCCACACACTGACAGCATGTCCCAATTCAGAATCAGAACTGACACAGACGCAAATGACCCCCTTGGCTCCCAGTGCAAACCACTTACCAACCAATTTGGGTTGCCATAGCTCCTGGCAGGAGCAATCATAACTAAAGGTCTGAGGTCGGTGGCGGCATGCTGAGCCCCAGACTGTTGGTGCCAAGGCAAGAACTGCACACTGTGCAGGCTGACAAGCAAAGAGGAAGAGTTGATAGGAAACAGGAAGTGATCTCAAAGGGAGCACACACACACATCGTCATCATCATCATCATCATCATCATCATCATCATATTCATCAGTCCCGTGCCCATCAAAATGTGTCACCGGGGCAGGAGAGATGGCTTAGCATTTAAGGCTTTTGGCCTTCGAAGCCTAAGGACCCAGGTTCAATGCCCCAGAACCCATGTAAGTCAGATGCACAAGCTGGGGCATGCATCTGGAGTTCATTTGCAGTGGCTAGAGGCTCTGGTGCGCCCATTCTCTCTCTCTCTTTCTCTAACAAATAAATATAAATACAAATATTTTTTAAATGTGTTACCTATGGCCAGGTGTGGTGGGGCACACTTTTAATCTCAGTACTCGGGAGGCAGAGGTAGGAGGATCACTGGGAGTTCGAGGCCAACCTGAGGCTACATAGTGAATTCCAGGTCAGCCTGGGCTAGAATGAGACCTTACCTCCAGTTAAAAAAAAAAAAAAAAGAAGTGTCACCTGCTAAAAAGAGGTACTGTTTCCCTCTTCTAAGTTCCACTGTCTTGCTGATAAACATTTTGAGTGTTAACGGAAGCTACTTTTGGGCAATTTCCTTAGAGAAATAGGGAGCCCATGTAGGACCATCAGGTGATCCATGATCAAGCCTCAACCCTATTACACCAGGAAGGTTCCTTCTACTCTCTGGCCTCAGTTTCTATGCCTGTAAAATGAGGAACTGGACTTGCAGATTTCTTTTCTGTGTATGTGTATAGGTTTCTGTGTGATGTGTGCATGTGTGTGTGTGTGTGTGTGCATGCCACACCATTCTTGTGGAGGTCAGAGGACACCCTTGGGTGTTGATCCTCTCTGCTGTGAGCACCAGGCTAGTGGCCTTCCTGCTTCGAGAGTCCCCCGACCCTGTCTCCCACTGCCACATGTGCACTGGGACTACCAATCCACGTGTGACTTGCCTCTGTCTTCACGTGGGTCCGGTGATCTGCACTCTGGCCGTCAGCCTTGTGCAGCAGGTAATTTTAGCCACTGATGGTCTCCCCAGCCCTGAACTTGGTCATTTCTGGACTTCTAACCTCTACGACGCTTGAACGGATGTGAAAATTGAGAGCCCAAGACCCACGGCCTCCTACCAACCCACAGAATTATGCAGCGTCCGCTCACGTGTTGTTGAGGTGCTAATGACATGGGCCTGGGATTTGGGAGAGCTGTCGAAAGTCAGGGTCACCAACTCCTGAGAAGCCAGAGCCCCTGACAGACCTGAGCCCACTGCTCCCTGGGGCCCACCTCGGAGGCTGCTGCTTCTGCTCATCTCTACTTCCAACTAGCAGCACCCATCCTTGGTTTCTAATACCAGGGACTGTCGGGGAGAGTGAACCGTGTTCCTGTATTTATGGTGGCCCTGGGACTCTGCATCTGTCCTGAGTTGCCGTGATCGTGCTGGTGGGCTCCAGTACCCCTGTCTTCATTCTCACTTGGAACATGAACCGATTCCTGCCCAGGTTTCCAAAGGCTGCAGGAACAATTCACCACAAACTGGATGCTTAGAACAAGACGCTTGTATCCATTCTGTTCTGGTCTTTAGTTTCAGAGGCAGGTTTGCGGGCTGAGACGCTTGTTGAAGGCAAGCTTAGAGGTGTTAGAGCCAGTCCCACCTCTCCAGAGCCTAGCTCTCTCTCTCCTGCTTCTGGTGTCCACCTGTTGTGGGAGAAGTGACGTCCAGCCTCTGCTCATGCTATGCTGTCTTCTGCCATCATGAGGTTCCCCCTTGAGACTGTAAGCCACAGGAAAATAACTTTCCTCCCATCAGCTGCTTTGGGCGGGGTGCAACAAGGGAACGGCAACAGCAGCGCATGCTTGTAAGCCCGGCTCTGGAGCGATGAAGACAGAGGATCCCTTGAGCTGACGGGCCGGCCAATGTGGCTTATTAGGTGAGTTCCAGGTAAATCAGAGATACTGTCACAATAAGATGGCTAGTATTCCTGAGGAATGACACCCACAGTTGTTCTCTGGCCTCCACACACATATGCACACCAGTGTACCCACACATATGAACACGCACACACACATACACACACACACACACACTCATGCACATATGGGAAACAAACAGGTTTGTTTGTAGCACAAAGACTAAAATCTTGTAATGAAACATAAAGATAGACACAGCCTCCAAACCAATTGGCTAGTGGAATGTGTGTGTGGTAAAGCCAAAGAATTTTCTGTCAAGATTAGCCCCTAGCGTTGTGGGCAAAGGTCAAACCTTGCTAGAGAAAGAAAAGAGGGGATAGAGAGATGGCTTAGTGGTCAAGGCGCTTGCCTGCGAAGCCTAAGAACGCATTTTAAATCTCCAGGTTCTGCATAGCCAGATGCAAAATGACGCAAGCATGCAATGTCACACATGTGCACAAGGGGGCGCACGCATCTGGAAGTCATTCTGACTGAAAGGCCCTAGCACGCCCATTCTTTCTCTCTCTCTCAAAAAGAAAATTAAAAAAGACAAAGAAAAGAGACAGGTGGGAATATCTACAACAGAGGAATTACATTTTATTGGAAGAGAGTCTAGTCATAGAGGACACTTCTCATCTCAGCAGTGGAGATTCTGGAAATGTAAGGTGTCTGCCCAGCATACAGCCACAATTTTTTTGTTTTTATGTCGAAGGAGAGGGGATGGAAGAAGGATTAGCCAGTGTGAGGGCAGAACTTCTTTGAACTCCTTTCTCCCAAGACTGCCAGCCAGGTCTCTGACTCCCCTGGGGTTTTCAAGGTTGCAGGGGCCGGATCCTGGAAGACTTCTTGGCATTTGCCAACAGCATGTTGAATTTCTGACAGGCTAACTCTTTCAAACTTGGCATAACCACCTTGCATAATAGAGGTTTGTACAGAGTCATATCCGCTGAAGGCTGAGGCCAGGAGCGAGGGACCATCACACACCCCACTGAGAGACATTGTAGAGCAGCTGTCCCCCTTGAGTTATAACAAAGTCACACACATAACAAAGAAAGCCAAGATGGCCTGGCTGCCTGGCTGTGTTGGCGCACACCTTTCATCCCAGCACTTGGGAAGCAGAGGTAGGAGGATGCAGTGAGTTCAAGGCCAGCCTGAGACTACAAATGGAATTCCAAGTCAGTCTAGACAAGAGCAGGACCTTACCTCATAAAAAAAAATAAAACAAAGAAGGCCATGAAACTCCCCGCTTAACTCAACAGCTAAAGGCTGTATGTGTTCCTGGATCAGATCCATACGAGAAGAAAAAACTGCACCGAAGAATACGGTTGGGATGGTTGTCAAAGCAGGGAGTCTGTCTAGGTGAAAACACAAATCCAATGTCAAGTTTATGGAATCCAGCAATTGTATGTGGAATGGCAAGTAGGAAAGAGAATATGCAGCCTAGACTCTAATGTTTTACCAAAACGAGAAAACAGGAAGAGAGAGAGATTGCTTACATGACCTGGCAGAATACTTGAATATAACCTATGCATAATTTCCTCTCTACTTCAAATCATCTCTGGTCACTTACAATTTCTTCTTTAAAAGATTGTATTTATTTATTTATTTATTTATTTATTTATTTATTTATTTATTAGATAGGGTCTCACTCTAGCCCAAGCTCAACTGGAATCCACTCTGTATTCTCAGGGTGGCCTAGAACTCAAGGCAATCCTCCCACCTCTGCCTCCCGAGTGCTGGGATTAAAGGTGTGCACCACCATGCCTGGCCAAGATTTTATTTTATTTGCAAGCATGGAGAAAGAGGAAGACAGAGAATTGCCATTGCAAACAAACCCCAGATGCATGTACCATCTTGTGCCTCTGGCTTTACATGGGTACTGGGGAATAAAACCCAGGTGAGTAGGCTTTGTAGGTAAGAGCCTTAACCACTGAGCTGTCGCTCCAGCCCTGGTCACTTATAATTTCTAACCCACCATACAAGCTATGTAAAGAGCACTTGTATCATAGCTTAGGAAGTAGCAACAAAGAAAACTGTCCATGTTCTGTGCAGGTGACTTTTTTTTCAGGTGGGGTCTTATTCTGGCTCAGACTGACCTGGAGTTCACTATGTAGTCTCAGGCTAGCCTCCAACCCAACTCAAAGCGATCCTCCTACCTCTGCCTCCCAAGTGCTGGGATGAAGGGCATGTGCCACCACACCTGGCCCAGAATTATTCTTTTTTATTATTAATCCTTTTTTTGAGGCAAGCCCAATAGACTGGCCTTTATTTTATGCGGGGGGCGGGGGTGGGAGGGAGGGAGAGAATTGGAGCATCATGGCCTCCAGCCACTGCAGTCAAACTCCAGACATGTGTGCCACCTCGTGCGCTTGTATCACCTTGTGCATCTGGCTTACATGGGACCTAGAGAGTCAAACATGAATCCTTAGGCTTCGCAGGCAAGTGTCTTAACCGCTAAGCCATCTCTCCACCCCAAATTATTCTTTTTCATACTTTTGTATCCTCAGTTGAATCTGCACATGTAGAGCTCACAGATACATAAGGCTAACTATGTTTCAAGATGAAAAGCTTAAAAAGTTTTCTCAGTCCTGGAGAGACGGCTTAGTGGTTAAGGCACTTGCCTGCAAAGCCAAAGGACCCAGGTTCAATTCCCCAGGACCTACAGAGGCCAGATGCACAAGGTGGCACATGTGTCTGGAATTTGTCTTCAGTGGCTGGAGGCCCTTGCATGCCCATTCTCTCACTTCCTCTCCCTCAAGTAAATAAAATTTAAAACAAGCCTCTTCACATAGACCAGTGATTCTAAAATGCTGATCTGTAGAACCTGCTGGAGGTGCGGCTGAGGGGCGGGCTTGTGGGAACTTGGATTGCTGGATTCCCTCCTGGCCTTCGGACTCAGTGGGCGTTGATGTGGGACTGCGCATGTCATGTGTTGTTTGCTCCTGGTTTGTTTTGGAGACACTATGTGGCCCAGGCTGGCCTCAAATTCTGGACCCTCCTCCTGCCTCAGCTTCTGAATGCCGAGATTACAGGTGTGTGCCGCCCCACCTAGCTGTGAGGTGCATTTCTAGCAAGCTTTCAGGTCAGTTGCTGGTGGCCTGAAGTATACTTTGAGAACCCCTGGTATCACCTATTTTAAATTGTGGCAATAACCACAAAAGAATGAGACAGAAAGACAGAGTGTTAAAAGTGACAGGATTGAGTGACAGGTGGTGTCAGGACCCAAGGCTTTTCATGAGGCTCTCTCTCTAGCATTTTGTTTCCAGGTATATGTGTAGTTTTTAAAATTAGTATTTCATTTATTTTTTTCTTGTTTAGTTTTATTTATTTGAGAGCAACAGACAGACAGACGGAGAGAGAAAGAGGCAGAGAGAGAGAGAATGGGCATGCCAGGGCCTCCAGTCACTGCAAACAAACTTCAGATGCATGGGCATCTGGCTTACGTGGGTCCTGGGGAATCGAGCCTTGAACCAGGGTCCTTAGGCTTCAAAGGCAAGTGCTTAACCACTAAACCATCTCTCCAACCCAGAATTTCATTTACTTTTTAAATGTGCGCGCACGTGTGTGTGTGTGTGTGTGTGTGTGTGTGTACGGCCGTGTGCATGCCACCATGCATGTGTACAGGTCAGAGGACAACCGCAACGTGTCTGTCCTCTCCTATCTTCTTGGAGACAGGGTTTGTACTGTGTTGTGCCAGATTAACTGGCCTGTATACTTCAGGATTCTCCTGGCTCTGCCTCCCGTTGCCATAGGCATGTTGGGATTCCAGACTTGGGCTCAAGTTTTTATCCGGCTTTATGTGGGTACTGGGGAGGACTGAACTTGAGTTAGCAAGCTTACAAGTAAGCGCCTTTAACTGCTGAGCCATCTCTTGTTTTCATGTCCACAAAGCCAGCACTGCAGGACCTCCTGGGACACAGCAGGAAGTATGTTACAGCCCTTCCTGCCTCAGTTTCTAGAACAATTAAGGGCGCCGGGCACGATGGGAGCCCCCTAGATCAGATGGGTCTGGGCAGGGATGGGACCTCAGCACCCAAGCCGGTGCTGGCAGTTCCACTTACTCATTCTTGAGGAGCAAAGTCCTTTGGGTCACCCCTACAGGGACACATGCTTCCCACTGGAGCTGCCACTGCTGATCCAGGACCAAGCCAAGCTGCTCATGGCGAGGATGCAAGTGTGGCGGTTCAGGCTGCCCAGCTCTGCAGATGCGTGCTTCTCCACCCCGTTTGGAGGTAATGAACCTTGGTCTCAAGCCTCATTACGCCCCGTTATATAATCAGCCCCATCCCGAGCGACTTCATAACCAGTATCCCCCACCTCATCCTCCCTCCTCACCCCCCCCCCCAGCGTCTGCCTTCTTGGGAGCACGCTGTTTAGCATCAGCACCCGTAACTGCCCCCCCCTACTGTCTCCCCAACCTCTTGGGATCTGACTCAGCCTCTAGGTCAGGTTCTCAGCAGAAGGCCACCCTCTCCCTCATCTTATCCCCAAGACAAAGAGTTGGAGTTACTTTGAGAAGCGATGAAGAAAGGGTCTTGATGTCTACACCCAAAGGGAGGGTATAGATGCCTGGTGAAAGACAAGTTTCTCCGAGGCCAGCCGGGGACGCAGCCTCCACTGCAGCCACTGAAGACCACAGCAGGGCAGTTAAAGAGCCATCATCACTCACATGTTTACATAGTACCTGCTATCCCGAGGGTTCAGGAAACTTCCAGAACTCTGCAGGCAGGCAGTAGCAGTACTAGGTCATTGCTCACCTTCAGCCAGAGGCATTCAGGATGAATGAGTTACTGAAGCTGCCGGCAGCTTGCTTTGCAGCCACTTCTGTGCAGCTGCCTGATCCTAACAGCAACGGCTGCCAACGGGACCATCAATGCCTTGAATGTTAACAACAGGCCTGGGCAGGGCAACACATGCCGGGCAGCGTGGAGAAAGCTCTCCAAGCCAGAGTGGCAGGCTAAGAAAGAGGCATCCCCTGCCTTATCCCAACGCATCCACCAAGCAAGGAAAGAGGCTGAAGTCAAATTCCCAACTTGATGAGCAAGTCAGTCAAGACAGTGTGCGTAAGTTCACTGAAGACAGCATTGCACGGGGCTGCAAGGAGACGGCTCAGGGGGTAAAATGCCTGCTGTGCAAGCAGGAGGACCTGGGTTTGGGATCTTCTATGGTCAGCTGTGACCCTGGCTCCCTGCTAGGACCTGAGGTGGGAAACCTCGCATCCACGTAAAATCCTGCGTATGGTGGCATGTACCCTTCGGTCCAGTGCTGGGGAGGCGGAGACAGGAGGATCCCTGGGACTTGCTGGTTACCTTGTCTAGCCAAATCAGTCAGTTCTGGATTCGGTGAGCGAGCCTGTTTCAGAAAATAAGGTGGAGGCTCCTGCCTTGCATCCTAGCACTCGGGAGGCAGAGGTAGGAGGATCGTTGTGAGTTCTGTGAGTTCGAGGCCAGCCTGAGACTACATAGTGAATTCCAGGTCAGCCTGGGTTAAAGCGAGACCCTACCTCAAAAAACGAAAATTAATAATAATAACAACAGTAAGGTGGAGAGCTAAAGAGATAGCTTAGTGGTTAAGGCACTTGCCTGTGAAACCTAAGGATCAGGTTCGATTCTCCAGGTCCCACATAGGCCAGATGCACACGGTGGCGCATGCACCTGGAGTTTGTTTGCAGTGGCTACAGACCCTGGTGTGCCCAATCTCTCTCTCTCTCTCCCTCTCTCTCTCAAACAAATAAAAAATAAACCAGAAAAAATAGTAAAGTGGAGAGCAACTGAGGAAGGCATCCACATCTGCCCCCGCACACACACATGTGCACCCACACATACGACCAGGCATACATACCACAGACACACATACACATGCAAAAAGGGGGGTGGGGTGGCGCTGCCATCTCCCTATGTGGCACCTCTCCTTCCTTTCTTCACCTCCTGACCTTGGGCCATTACTTCACCTGTAAAATGGGGGCTGATCACGGTACCAATGGTGTAGAGGGTTGCGAAATCACAGAGGGAAAACTGCTCCGTATGTACAAGACACGAAACACCGTCAACACACAGCCAGTGGCTATTTTTCCCATGGCCCTCAGCACAGACCCTACTGTGCCACACAGCACACACCAGCAGCGCCCCAAACTCCCCTTTCCCGAGGTTCAGGGCCATAGGCACCAGCCCCCCACTCTGGGAGACTCCTCGTTCTACCCCCATGGCATCCTGGCAGGGTGGCAGATAGACCCAGGAGGTGATGTGGTTTATTCTGCCCTATACCCCCCAAATCGTTCAAATCGCAGCTGGCGGGGAGTGGCGGTGAAAGGTCCTTCCTTCCTTTGCGTACTGAGGGAACTTTTTTCTTTTTCCTGAGGAATGTAGGTTCAGCCTCCTCTACTGCCCAAGCTTCTGGAGTTCGATTGCAGTGGTTGAGGCCCTGGTGTGCCGATTCTCTCTTGTGCACACAGGCATGAGCACTTGCTCTCGCTGTCTCGTTGCTTGTTTTGTTCTTTATTGACAACTTACAGAATTGTAAACAACCTCCCATGGTAAGTCCTTCTCTCCCCCCACTTTCCACTTTGAAACTCCACTCTTTTTTTGCAAGGAGAGAGAGAGGGAGAGAATAAGGGCGCGCCAGGGCCTCTGACCACTGCAAACGAACTCCAGACGCATGTACCACTTCATGCATAGGTGGGTAGTTGAGAATCGAGCCCGAGTCACTAGGATTTACAGGCCCTGGGAGTTGCCTGTTGATGAAGGTCTTTGCTGGCTCCTATAGACAAGCACATGGGTCTTTGCTCCCAAGTGAAGACGAAAGAAGAGGAGAAAGGGGGAGTCCTGGTGAGGTAAAAAAACGGGGGCCCAAACTTGCCAGCTGTGGCTCTCTTTTAAGCAGCCTTCACCAAGGCCAATGCTATCTATAGTACAAAGCAGCGATTAACCACCCGAAGGGGGCCATGCTGACATTCTCTCTCAGGATAGTGATGACAAAAGAAGGCCACCAGCTTAATGTCAAGGTAAATTCCATGCCCTCTGAGAGCCACAGGTCAGTGGCAGGAGACAGGGGATTGGGGGGGGGGGGGTGAATGGAAGGTGGCAAAACAACAGCCAGGATGAATCATGGGCCCAGACACTTGTGGACATCACTAGAGAAATGGCACTAAATAATGGAGCTACTGTTTATTATGCGCTGACTGTATGCAGACACCACGCAGAGGGCATGAGCTGAGCTGATCCTCATGACCATGTGTGCGGTGACTCTAAAATGAACCCATTTTACAGAGGAGGAAAGCGAGGCTAGGAGTAAGGCACTCAACCCATGGCTCAAAGGTGACAAGCTAGGATTCAAGCCCAGCTGGCTCCCTCTTGGGCTCATGCTCCCAGACGTGACGCTGACTTCATCCTGCGCCCCCATCCCATATTTCATCTGCCACTGTCCCCACTTAACAAGCCACTCTCCAACTGCCATACAGGCCTGGGCTTGGAGCACCCCTGAATTCTCTTGACAGTGATTTCTCTTGACAAATTAATAAACTAGCCTTCTGTAGCCCACTCAGTTATCTTGGGTGCGATTTTAGTTTGCTTGGGGCAAGGTCTGAACAGCCCAGGGTCCTGAGACAAGCCAAAATGTTCTAAGTGACCGCTCATGTGCAAGGGTCTTTCTGGTAATGACACATTTCTCGTGCCCGTTTATGACCAGTTCATCACCAGCCCCATCCCTGACCTTTCTATGCAGATGCTGCATATACCTTTCCCAGGGAGAGAACTAATGGGATTCACCTTAAAGGGTCAAGGCGTCCCCAGAAGACAGTTTAAGAATCCTTACATACTTCATCAGGCCGAGATATCACAGGCTGGCCACTCAGGAATTAAGTTCCTCAGATGACCCACTGTCACCTCCTCTGCCCTCCATGTGACCAATGACGGGTAAGGGTAAGATCCCCAGAGGGGACAACCTAAGACAGGCCTTGGAGTGGGTTCTCAGCGAGCTAAACACCTGGTACTCAATGACGGGTAAGATCCCCAGAGGGGGACAACCTAAGACAGGGGCCACGGTGACTAATGCTCTTACAAAAACAAAAGGGGGAGATGTTGGGCCCTGAAAGGCCCAGGCGTGAGGCCTAGTAGAACTTCCTGAGCCTAGCTAAAGTTTGGCAACCTGTCTCTGGCCAGCTAGGACTCAGCAAGATGCCTAATGGCTTCTGGCCTGCTACCATCACGTCAAGTGGCAATTGTAATTACCATTTCAATAGTTACAGTTTACTATTGGCCCTTACCACTTCCCCCATCCTAAAATCCCTGCCTTTGTCCCCAACATGAGATAGACAACTGCTCAGAGTAATAAAGCGAGTTGTTTCTGCGAGTTCCTGCATTGAAAAGAAAAAAAGAGAATCCTTACAATCCTGCATTTAAAGAAAGGCAACCTTACTGTTGCTAAAGATTGCAGGGATTCTGGCTAGCAGATCATGCCTGCTGGGCAAGTGTTATCTACACTTTGTGAGAAAGAACCAGATTCAAGTCAGGACTGGAGACACAAGCCTGTAATGTCAGCTACTTGGAGGCTGACACAGGAGGATGGTTAAGTGCAAGGCTAGCCAGGGTTGCGGAGTGAGTTCAAGGACAGCGTAGGCAATGTAGCAAGAGTCTGTATCAAAATAAAAGACTGAAAAAATAGAAACCACAAAGGATGTAGACATAGCTTCATGGTGGACTGCTTGCCTACTGTGTGTAAGGTCCTGGGTTTCATCCAGTACTGGGAAAGAAGAAAAGAAGGGAGAGAAGGAGGAAAGAAGAGACAGGAAGGAAGGAGAAAGACAGAGAAACAGAAGGAAGGAAGGGAGGGATAAGGGAGGGAGGGAATAAGGAAGGAAAGAAGTTGAGAAAGACAGAAACAGAGGGAAGAGAAGGGGAAGGAGGGATGGGAGAAGGGAGGAAGGAAGGAAGGAAAGAGTCTCGATAGCTATATGGCTTTGGACAAGTTCCTTGATGTCTGAGTTTCAGCATCCCCATCTGTACAAAGGAAGCTCTCTCTGCAAGGCAGAGTTGCAGGAATTAAATGAGGTCTCGAAGGCGGTGGTGGGCACGTCCGCTCCTTACCGAGCCTCGGCACCTGCCCCCCCCCCACACACACACACAAGCAGCCTGTGGCCACCCCGGGGGCAGGAGTCACCGCTTCCACAGCCCAGCGGCCCCCTTCCCCTAAACACCCCGTCAGTCAAAGCTGCTCTCTCGCCAGAGGATGGGTTGACATCCTCAAGCGCCCCTCTGACCCCATCTGCACTGGTTTAGCAAAAGGGCCTCTGGGTAGAGAAGGTTAAAAGCCCCTAAGCCTCAATCCTTCATCACCAGAAACTTCAGCTCCGAGTCATGACCACACTGCCTGCCACCGCGGTCAGGAAAAGAGTGCCAACCCCAGGGCCACCCTCAGCGCATTTGGAACCCCAATACATCTTTGAGATGCAAAGCTTGGGAGAGTTGACCCGGAGCGGAAGAGGTACACCATTTGATCACGGACCCTTCACGCGCAGTGGCCCAGGGAGGGGGAAAAATACAAAACCAACCAACCAACCAAGACTGAGCAGCTAAAAAAGTCAGAAGCAGTGGGGGGTGGAGGGGCGGGGGAGAAGAGAGGGAAAAGGTGGGTGTTCCCTTTAAGGCCCTGTGTCTTACTTACCGCTGTCATTCCTCCACACCTGCGAGTCAAAAAGCAGGGGCTGGGGGGACCCCGTGACAGCAGCCAGTCACCTCCAAGTGCCAATTACGCCCCCATTCCAAACCATCCAAAAGAACCCAGCGTGTGGCACAGGTGAAGGTTACAGAAAAGGCGATGGATGGGCCTTGATCCATGAGCAGTTCAAAGGGAGGGGGGACTCGGGGGACCCTGAAACCATACGCAGCTGGCATGGAAGGCCGCAAGGATGTGAGGGAGGTGGCACCCAGAGGTGTGGGGATCCCCAGCCCTAGTGGGGCTAGCAGTGACTTACTTGCAGAGAAATTGGCCTCGGTGTGCACCGGCGGGGTGGAGGGCAGGAAGGGCGCATGCCCCACGAAGAAGGAGCGCAGCGAGCGCTCGGACAGGAGAGGGGAGCGCTGCTGGGAAGGAATGTTCTCGCAGCTGCCCACTGCACTGTGGATCTTCAGGTTCAGGGGCTTGCTCTTCTTCTTGGCTCTGGAAGGGAAAACGGGAAAAATGAGACGTATTCATAGCAGTATAGAGTTAAACCCAGCACAGGGTGGGTCTCCCACGGAGGGGTCCAAAACCCATGGGGTGTGGGGGGGGGGAAGATTAGACAAGAAACACGAGGTTACTAAAAGGAGAGACACTCAGCTGGAAGGTTTCACCCTCCTCCCTCTTCCTCCTTCCATAAACCTCTTTCTGCCAGGGTCACCAGAGCTTTGCCATTTCTTTAACTCTGAGCTCCCTGGAAAAGTTCCCGAAAGCCAACGTCAGGTTCAGCTCCCAAATCCACCACCACTGGAGGCCGGCTTCTACCTCTATAGCCTGAGTTCCCAAGGCCACAAGCCCCCAACCTACAGCCAAACTGTCCTCTCGTGGCAAGTTCTAAGCTGAGCTCCAGGGATCCGGGTCAGGGGGACACACACCCACTGTGAGGCTTCAGGCCCCACATCCCAACAGCTAATTTTTGTCCAGGTTACACCTGATCACCCACAAGAGGCTCCCAGGAGACTAAGCCTTTAGCAGGATCTCAGCACCCTTTCTGGAAATATCTCTTCATTGCCAGGTCTTCTGGTCCTGAACCCCTGTTTCAGAGCCTGCTTGTGGGTCTGTCTCTCATTTGAGTCTCTACCAAGAGCCCTACGTAGTACCCACTTTAGGGGCACAGAAGGGAGGCTGCGCCTGACTCCAGAGCCTGGATCTACTCGGTCCTGTAAAGGCAGCTGCTCTAGATAGGGGAACCTGCATCAAGATGGGGCCTGGATGTCCCCACTCTTGCTCCTTGCTCCCACCCACTGGTATGGACCTGTCGGGGGTCGGGGTTATGGGTTGGTAACGTTACAAATCTGAGATTCCCCAATACTGTTTTAACCACGTACACTTGTACTGACCCAGATCTCTCCTTCATCAGAGTCTCCTTGTGGGGATGTGAGCAGAGTGATATAACATAACCCTTGTAAATGCCATGAAGTATTAAAGACAGAAAGATGGCTCTGTGGGTAAGGTGCTTGCTACATGAGAATAAAGAAGTGAGTTTGGATCCCTAGAAGCTATGTAAAAGCCAGGAGTGATGGTGTGCATCTGCAATCCCAGCCCTGGAGAGGTAGAGACAGGAAGATCCTGGGACTTGCTAGTTAGCTAGTCTAGACCAACTGGTGAACATCAGATTCAACCAAAGACCCTGCCTCATGAAATAAGATGGAAAGCAACCGAGGAAGACACCCAATATGACCTCTGTCCTTCACATGCCAACCTCAAAACATACAAACTTGCACCTACCACACATGCCAAAAACTTATACAATAAAATGATGTAAAGTATAGGAGGCTTGCGAGATGGCTCAGTTGGTAAAGGTGCTTGCTTGCAAAGTCTGTCAGCCTGGGTTCAATTCCCCAGCATCCTCATCAAGCCATATGCAAAGGAGTACGTGCATCTGTGATCCCAGAGTGCATACAGTGGGAAGTGAAGCCAGAAGAATCTGAAGCTTGTGGGCCAGCTAATCTGATGCTCATCAAGAGACCCTGTCTTTGGGATGGAGAGATGGCTTAGCGGTTAAGGGACTTGCCTGTAAAGCCTAACAACCCAGGTTCAATTCCCTAGTACCCATGTAAGCCAGACGCCCAAGGTGGTACATGTGTTTGGAGTCCATTTGCAGTGCTAGAGGCTCTGGTGTGCCCATTCTCTCTCCCTCTCTCTATCTGTCTCTCTCTCTCTCTCTCTCTCTCTCTCTCTCCCCCTCTTTCTCTTTCTCTCAAATGGATAAAATATTTAAAATAAAAAAAGAGGGCTGGAGATATGGCTTAGAGGTCAAGGAGCTTGCCTTCAAAGTCAAAGGACCTAGGTTCGATTCCCCAGGACCCATGTAAACCAGATGCACAAGGTGACACATGCACCTGGAATTCATTTGCAGTACCCGGAAGCCCTGGCATGTTGATTCATTCTCATTCTCTCTCTCTCTCTCTCTCTCTCTCTCCCCCTCTCTCCCTCCCTCCCTCCCTCCCTCTTTCACTTTCTCTCAAATAAACTAAAAATAGAGACCCTGTCTCAAAAGAAGATGGAACACAGAAAAGTTGAAGTTGTCCTCTGACCTCCACCCACATGCTATGGCAAATGTGCCCCCTCCACAAATAAATAAATAAAATGTAATAATTATACAAAGTATTGTCATTCATCGTTACTGCTATAATGGGATATGGTTCTTATTTCCTTTGGAGAAAAGAACCTGCGACTAAAGCATAGCGGAAGCTTCTAGAAAGTTTGGTTCCATCCCTATAGACTACAACCTGTGAGATGAGGTGGAATCCTTGGCACAACTGGCACCTAGCCAGTGACTCTATTTTCTGCCGGTTTCCTGGCGAGGCTCCAGAGAGCCCGTGCCAATAACTTAAGCATCTTTTGAATGACTTCTAAATGCCAGAGGGGGTGGAGAAAGAAAGTCTGTCCTGGGTTCTCAAAGCTCACAGCCACTGATGCATGGCTGGCTCTGGCTCCTTTTGAGGAAAGATGGCATTTTAACTGGGGACCAGACACTGACCTTCCACCAACAAGCTGTTGGCTTACCTTCGGTTTACACATAGGGTGCTCAGAGCAAAAACTGACCGGGAAGGCCAGAACAGCCGACGTATGGAAACTGACAGGTAACTGGCTGTGGCATTTAAAGGGTTAATACAAATGGTCTCCAGCGTGGGTGGTGGTGGGGGGGCACTTATCATCAGAAAGAAGGATGGACAGTGTGTATTGCAGGCCGAGAAGAATCCTGCATGCAGGAATGCTAACAGTCACAGCGGTGACATGTCTTAATCTCTAAATGTGTTTTTATTTATTTGAGAGAGGGAGAGACAGAGTGTGTGTGTGTGTGTGTGTGAGAGAGAGAGAGAGAGAGAGAGAGAGAGAGAGAGGGAGAGAGAGAAAGAGAAAGTATGGGCGCTCCCAGGCCTCCTGCCTTTGCAAACAAGCTCCAGATGCATGCTCCACTTTGTGCATCTGGCTTTATGTGGATATTGGGGACTTGAACCCAGGCTATTAGGCTCTGCTAGCAAGAATCCTCAACCATGAAGCCATCTCCCCAGCCCCCTGCCGTGTCTTAATCTTCAACGATGCTATCTAACAAGGGAGACATTCACCATGGGAGCACTGAAAAGTGGACTTAGGCAGGAAAAAGAACAGCATCAAATGCCTTACCAATAATACTTATATGCATTATAACATATAGTATTAATTTTTTTTAATTCCAAGCAACCACTGTACAATCTCCCTAGCCCAACTTTTTTTAATTGCAAAAAAAGAGACCAGGCAGGGCTGGAGAGATGGCTTAGTGGTTAATGCACTTGCCTGTAAAGCCTAAGGGCCCATGTTTTACTCTCCTGATCTCACATTAGCCAGACGCACAAAGGTGAAGCAAGGTCCCACATGCCCACTAGGTGGCGCAAGTGTCTGGAGTTCTATTTCAGTGGCTGAGGCCCTGGTTTGCCAATTCTCCCTTCCTCTGTCTCTCTCTCTGTGTCTTTCTCTAACATAAAAACGACAAGTAGCTCTGCAACCATCTGCAGTCTAAAGCTGATATAAAAATGCAAGAGTTGGGCTGAAGGGATGACTTAGCAGCTAAGGTGCTTGCCTGCAAAGCCAAAGGACCCAGGTTCAATTCCCCAGGACCCACATTAGCCAGCTGCACAAGGTGGCGCATGCGTCTGGAGTTCATTTGCAGTGGCCAGAGGCACTGGAGCATTCCCTCCCCCCCCCCCTCTCTCTCTCTCCATCTTTCTCTCTGTCAAATAAATAAATAAAAATAAAATATTTTTTTTTAATGCAAGAATAGCCGGGCGTGGTGGCACACACTTTCAACCCCAGCACTCGAGAGGCAGAGGTAGGAGGATCACGGTGAGTTTGAGGCCAGCCTGGGACTACATAGTGAATTCCACGTCATGCTGGGCTAGAGCGAGACCCTACCTTGAAAAACAAACAAACAAAAAAAAATTGCATGTGTTTGTCCAGCAGGCAGTGCATGCTGTAATCTCAGCCCTTGGGAAGCCGAGACAGGAGAATCTTGACTTTAAAACCAGCTGAGGCTACATAGTGTAAGTTACAGGCAAAGTACAAAGCATCGCTCTATCTCAAAAAAAAAAAAAAAAGAAAAAAAGAAAGAAAGAAAGAAACCCCACTAAACTAAAAAGCAGTCTTCAAGCTTCATTTTGATTCATTTGCTTCTTGCTGGCCATCTTCCTTGCAAACACATCACTAGGAGAAGTTGTTCAGTTTCCAGTAGGATTCCTCACACTGAGACGGAGATGAGGAGACGTGCTAAAAATGAAGGCTCCAGCCGAGTGCTGATGAAGCTTTGATGTAAGGCGAAGGAGGGCATCTCTCAAGTCGTGAGGATGAGACACAGGCATTGACAAACTTTCCTCTGTACCAAACAGGAGGCTTTGGCAGTACATTAACCGCAACGCTGACACTGGCTGCTATTACGACTCCTTTGATCTGAGCCCAGATCCTGTCCCAGGGATGAAATCAAGAACTTTGTAGGTATTATTCATTTAAGTGGCATCGCTGTGGCCTTAAGGAGGGAGGCACTCTTATACTTGCTGAAGCCAGGAGACAAGAAGTCACGTAGCAAAGGTGGCTCCAGAGTCCACGTCTCACACCTCAGTCTCCTGTGGTCACTCCCAAACTCACAATGCCGACACCCCAATACCAGTCATCATAAGGAGCTTGACTTTGGACTATCTTTGTTTCTTTTATTATTATTATTTTATTTATTTATTTATTTATTTATTTATTTATTTGAGAGAGAGAGAATGGACATGCCAGGGCCTCCAGCCACTGCAAACGAACTCCAGACACGTGCATCACCTTGTGCATCTGGCTAACGTGGGTCCTGGGGAATCGAGCTGCAAAATGGGGTCCTTAGGCTTCACGGGCAAGTGTTTAACCGCTAGGCCATCTCTCCAGCCCATGTTTCTTTTATTATTATTACTATTAAGTAGAAACTTGGTATTGACACATCACGTGTGGCACCATCATTTCCCTCCTCCCCGCCCCCACTCCACTGAGGGCCCTCCTCCGTGGGATTGCCGGTGTTCACCGTGGAGTTGTGGGTTATGAGCTGTGAGGGCAGCGGGCAGTCGTTCTGGTGCTGGTGGGAGGCGGGCAGTGCCTCTGGACATTCCCTCTTACCCTGTGGCCCTCATATTCTCTCTGGCCCCTCTTCCGCAAAATTCCCTGAGCCGTGGAGGGTGTGTTTTAAGTTTGCTTTGGTGTTGAGCTCTCAGCAGCTCCTGCATTTCTGCTTGGTGCATTTTGAGTGTCCTCAGTGTTGTCCCCGACATCACCCTGGTGCGGGGTGTCAGGCTCGCCACGGGAGCGGCATTCTTGCTCATCGTGGCAGTCCCTCCGTGGTCTCACCTGTCTTTCTTCCCTGCCTGACAAACTCCGACATACACACCATGGTCCTGTTCAGATCTGTGGTGTCGTCTGTCTCTCCGAGGCAACATACCCCTTCCCTCAGCTCACCGTCTTGGTCCCTCACCTCCATCATGTGCAGAGTAAGACCCAAGCTCCTGACCTGACCATGGCACCCACAGTCCCTGGCCGGGCCTGTGGCCCTGTCACCTCTGCCTGGTCCTGTCCCCTCCCCTGCACGGCCTTGTGGATCCCTATCCAGGTCTGGTGGCTCTCCTGTAGGAACCTTCCTGGATACCTCAGTTCCTGCCAGTAAGGATGGAGTGTTCTTCCTTCAGGAAACACTCTCTGATGCCCCTTCTCCCCTCCTGGCCATTTCATGTCTACATGGTCATACCTCCCCATTTTCCAGTTTTTTCCCCTCAAATCTGCCATCTCTCAAGTTGGCTATAGATCATTGAGGGTGAATACTCTGTGCTGTCCACTGCTCTTAGCAACCTGCACAGTGCCTGGCACACAGTAGGTGCTTGTTAAGGTGACCAGTGCAGTTACAGGCTCTGACACACGTGTCACAGTACATTCTAGTTCTCTGCCTTCCATACAACCTGACAGCAAACTCCCTGAGGACAGGCACAAGGAGGGTGACTAGGTACCGCTAGAGCAAAATGTACCTTGTGAGTGGGGTTAGAAGCATGTGTCCCTTTTCCAAGGAGCTGGCTTAAAAGTGGTCCCAGAGGGGCTGGAGAGATGGCTTAGTGGTTAAGCGCTTGCCTGTGAAGCCTAAGGACCCTGGTTCGAGGCTTGATTCCCCAGGCCCCTCGTCAGCCAGATGTACAAGGTGGCACATGCATCTGGAGTTTGTCTGCAGTGGCTGGAGGCCCTGGCGTGCCCATTCTCTCTCTCTCTCTACCTGCCTCTTTCTCCCTCTATCTGTCGCTCTCAAATAAATAAAAATAAACAACAACAACAAAAGTGGTACCATAGCTGTCCCTCCTCCCCAAACTCCTTCAGTCCAGCCTGAAACCGAACGCCCTCTGCTGGCCACTCCAGAGCCTGCTTGCAAATTGCCAGTCCTGGAGCCATGGCTGAGTGTGGTTAAATCACATGCCCATACAACCATGCAGACGGCCTTGAAGAGACTCAACATCAAAGCCAGGCTGGATTTCACCTGAAGCATCCAGAAATCCCTCAACCAACCAGCAGCCTTGGCAAGGGAAGAGAACAAGGCTAGATCCTCTAGACGTAAAGCTTTTATCTCCCAAGACCCTGAGGGGGGAGCCCGAGGCACAGAGGCCCACACAGAGATGCCATAGACGGTGGCAAGAACCAAGCACAGCCTGCTCAAGGCTAGCAGCTCAGAGACAGCAGAGGGGAAGCCCATGGCCACCGGTGGAGCGAAGAAGAGCGTGCGCAGATAAACCTCAGCCAGGCAGAGAGCAAAGGAGTAAGGAAGGGAGGGAGGGAAGAAGGGAGAGAAGAATGGATAGAGGGTGGGTGGTGGGTGCATGACTGTCAGAGGGAGGGTAAAAATCAAACGCGGTGGGCTGGAGAGATAGCTCAGCAGTTAAGAGTACTGCCTGTGCAAGCATAAGGATCTGACGGGAGACTGCTTGAGTTTGGTGCCCAGGACCCACATAAACAGCTGGGCGTGGCCGTGCCCGTCTATAACCCCAGTCCTGTGGGGAGCAGAGATCTGAGTTATCTCCAGGGCTGGCGGGGATGTGGGGGGGAATTGCAGCAAGCTTCGGGATCAGCAAGAAACTCCAGCTCAAGAAAGAATGGGCAGAAGGCTGATGAAGTGAGACACGTGCATTCCCCTCTGACCTCTGCAGGTGAGCGTGCCCCGCTGCAGGTGAGCGCTCGGGCTCTGCGTGGACACATGCACACAACACGCGTACGTGCCCCATTATACACACACGCAACCCACACACAGACACACGCACTGTATTCTGTCACTTCCTTATTTAAACCCCTCTAGGGGTTTCCCATTGGTCTACAAAATTTCCGTAGCCCCTCCCCCTCATCTCCCGTGTCAATGTTCACAACATGCCCACCTTCAGGCATGGGCACAACCAAAACGAGTGCCCACATAGGCAGAGACCTTACATGGCAATGTTCCTGGCGAGGTTAAATAAATCCTGAGCCAAACACAGGAGCACCCCACCTCCATCAATGGGAGAACGAGTGGACAAGTCACAGTGTGCTGAGACTGTGGCACGTGGGTTGATCCTCTTGTTTGTTTCTTGTTTGATGCTGAGAGTCAAACCCAGGGCCGGCCATGCTGCTATACTAGGCAAGTGCTCTAAAGGGAAAGGCATTAGGATATGGGAACCACAGCAGTGACTTAGCTGCAAGGGTGGAGCTCTCATGAGTAGGATTGGTTCCCTAAGTAAAGGGACAGCAGAGAGTCATCTTCCTGTCTTTGTTCCATTTGAGGACACTATGGGAGAGGGCAGTTCGCAACCCGGGAGACCTGACAGCACTGGATCCTGAACCAGCTGCCAGAGCCATGAGAAGGATATGCCAGTTATTCCCAAGCTGCCCGGCCCTCATGCCCAGGTGCTTGGGAGCTGGAAACCAGAACCAACACAAGCCCTTCATTAAGAATGGGCAAATGCCAGGCACGGTGGCATGCATCTTTAATCCTGGCACTCAGTGGGCAGAGGTAGGAGGATCGCTGAGTTTAATGCCAGCCTGAGACTACATAGTGAATTCAGTTCGGTCTGGACTACAGTGAGAACCTACCTTGAACAAAAAAATTTAAGAAGAATTGGCAGTGAGAAGGGCCCCAACAGGGATCTTTCTTTGGGGAAGGTACTAGCTATATGGAGACACAAGAAGCCTCCTGGGGGACTGGCTGGGGCTTAACTGGACTAACACATGCACATCTATCAAGATCCACATCAAATGGAGCTCTTTCATTCTGCACAAATGTCATGACCTCTCCCTCCCTCTCTCTCTCTCTCTCTCTCTCTCTTTCAAGGTAGAGTCTCACCTAGCTCAGGCTGACCTGGAATCCACTATGTAGTCTCAGGCTGGCATCGAACTCATGGCAATCCTCCGACCTCTGCCTCCCGAGTTCTGGGATTAAAGGCGTGCGCCAACCACACCCAGCATGTATGTCATGATCTCTGTGATCATGAAACCGTAATTAAAAAAAAAAGACTCGTGAAAACCAGTGTCCACAGGACTTTAAAGACATCTCCCCAAGAAGATATAAGGATAGCTAACAAGCACACATGTACAGGTGTGTGTTGGCGGGGGCATTAGACTTTGGACAAATACAAATTAAGACCACAAGATACAACCTCAGTCGCCTCGGAAACGCCACACCTCCCCAACTATGGAAAATAACAGGTGCTAGGCGAGGATGTGGAGGAACAGAGTCCCCAGGCATCAGGAGTGGGGATGCAAAACGCCACAGCCATCATGGAAATATTTCTGGCAGTCCTTCAACAGTGTGAAACCAGAATATTATACGATCCCACCGAGACAAGCACCCAAGAAGTGGGAACACAGCTTCGGACAGAAACTGTCCCTGCGTGTTGGCAGAGGCGGAAGGGGAGACCCCAGCCAAGAGTGCAGCAGCGGTGACCAAAACGCCAACTGCGATGTGTCCGCACAAGACGCGATCTGTCTGCACAATAGTGCTCTCCTCAGTGTCAGACGTTCCTGACACATAGTGAACAAAATGAACCCCCAAGACACGCTGCTTCGTGAAGACGGTTACACGCCAGAGGCCTCACAGCCCATGACTGCATCCCGAGGACTCATCCACACGGACAGGAATGGAGCAGAGCAGAGGCCGCCACGACTGGGGGTGGGGTGGGGGTGGGGGGTGGCGTAGCGGGGGTGGGGGGTAAGCGCCTAATAATAAATCCACTGTTTGCTTTGGGGAGGGGGGGTGACAAAGTTATGGATTGCAGGGAGGTAATGAATAGTACATCAACATCATGCATGTAATGAACCTGAAATGTAGCCTTTGAAATGTTAAAATGGCCCGTGTAATGTTATATGCATTTTAGCATAATTAGAAAAAATATTTTAATGTGACAGCAGTGTGATGCCTCCTAACTAGCAGCGTGACTAAAAAAAAAAAAAACATTGATTTATTTTATTTTAGAGAGAGAGAGAGAGAGGCAGATAGAGAGAGAATGGGTGCACCAGGGCCTTTTAAACCAGCCGCTGCAAATGAACTCCAGGGGCATGTGCCACCTTGTGCATCTGGCTCACATGGGTTCTGGGGAATCGAACCTCTGTCCTTTGGTTTCACAGGCAAGTGCCTTAACTGACAACCCATCTCTCCAGCCTAGTGTGACTTCTACTAAGCAGTCTAATTTCTCTGGGTCCCAGAATTCTCACCCATAAAAATTAATAACAATGCCTCTATGGTACCAGGTGACCCTAAGTAGCCAATGAAAGTGCTGTACTTCCGTTGATAACTCTTGGCTAGTAAATGCTCTTCTGACGTTTATCCTTTGTCAAAAAGGTTTTTTTTAAAAAAAATATAGTTTATTTACTTATTTATTTGTAAACAGAGAGAGATAGAAGATAGACAGACAGAGAGAATAGGTCCACCAGGGCCTCCAGCCACTGCAAACTAACTCCAGAGGCATGCGTCACTTTGCGCACCCGGCTTTTACGTGAGTCCTGGGGAATCGAACCCGAGTCTGTAGGCTTTGTAGGTAAGCTCCTGAACCGCTGAGTCATCTCTCCAGCCCCAAGAAATGCTTTTGCCTCAAGATACATTCTGATGCTCGTGCCGGGAAAACCCCTTTCCAATAAGGAGGGCAGCGCTTAAAGCTAAGCAAAGACCAACGATTCCTCTTTGCCCTCGACTGCTTGACTCACGGTACACACGGAGGTCTGAAAAGCCACGGTGGCAGGGTGGGGGGAAGACTGTTCTGGGCGAGCTTAGCATGCTCTGGGTCCTGGGTTCGACCCCAGGCACTACATGAACCTGGAGCGGTGGTGCACACCGGTGACCCCAGCATTCTGGAGGTGCAGGCAGGAGGATCAGAAGTTCGAGGCCACGCTCAGCTCAGCTACAGAGTGAGTTTAAGGCAGCTGGGGCTATGTGAGAACGTGTCTAAAAGTGAATAGAAAGAGCAGGAAAGGAAGGGAAGAAAAAAGAAAACAAGTCAATAAAGTTCAACAAGTTCGTAAGGACTGGGCCTTAATTCAATAAGACTAGGGTCCTTTTAAGAATAGGGACACCAGGGCTGGAGAGATGGCTTAGCGGTTAAGCGCTTGCCTGTGAAGCCTAAGGACCCCGGTTCAAGGCTCAGTTCCCCAGGTCCCACGTTAGCCAGATGCACAAGGGGGCGCACGCGTCTGGAGTTCGTTTGCAGAGGCTGGAAGCTCTGGTGCGCCCATTCTCTCTCTCTCCCTCTATCTGTCTTTCTCTCTGTGTCTGTCGCTCTCAAATAAATAAATAAATAAATGAACAAAAAAAATATTAAAGAATAGGGACACCCGACACACACACACAGACAAAAGGTCATATGAGGGTACTGCAAACAGGTGACCATCTGCAAATCAAGAAGAGATACCTCAAGAAAAAAAGAAAAAAAAAGAATCCTGCTGACAGCTTGATCTTGAACTTCCGGGCTCCAGAATGGGAGGAAACAGTGGGAGCAGCCTCATTGCTGTGTGCCTTTACACGAAGAGACCCTGGCTCAGATAAGGAGAGGCGGAAGAGCAAGGGAGTGGGACTCCCAACCTTCTGTCCCAGCCATTGCCGGCGAGGGCACGGGGCACGTGACATGAGTACACGCAGGCAGCGGTCACACGTGGTTAGTGGCGAGTGGCTACTGCCACGGGCAGAGTACGGAACAAAACATTCCCACAGTGGCCAAAATCTCCTGAGTCATCTCTGCTCCCACCGACCCTGTCACCAAGGAGGGAAGTGTGACAAGGACGGTTGGCTCTAAGTCATCCGCCCTTTCTGTCTCCTATCCAGAGCTGATCTTCATCTTCCTGCAGCAATAAAATGAGCTTCGCTTACCTGAAGTCTGGAAGCCTCCACGCCATGCATCACAGTGGATGGGCCAATTGAATTAGAGCAATTCCTTTAAAGGGAAACCCGGCAGGTGTTAAAACGAAATCAGGACGGACAGAGGGGCTGCCAACATGTATTGTCACGCCCAGAAGTAGGAAGAAGCAAGCACAACATGTGTGGGGCGGCGTCATCGTGTCTTTAAAAGATATCCTGTCATTCCAAAGCAATTCAGTAAACATTACTAGCACGATAAGGTAACCAGACTAAGGAGGAGGCAGAAGCCAGCCACCCTCCTTGGATGCGGGTCCTGATGGGGCGTAAGTAGGTAATAATAAGGAAACAGTGGGTACTAGCCAAAGCTATAAGGAGTGTTAAAATTTAGTGTGTGGTCACTGAGTAGTAAACAGACTTGGCATTTCCACACTGGAGGAGACAGGCGTGTAAAACTCTGGGGATAGGAGTCATGCTGGAAATCTGAGGCAAGACCAGGAAGGGGAACTCAGAGAGAGTGACCCTGGAGGAGAAAGGCAGGAGGTGAGGCATGGAGGTGGAGGTGAAGGCAGACCAGACCCCTGAAGGTTCTATTCCCCTCTGGCCTCTGCAAAGTACACACATGCATCTGCACGTGCATGTACACACACACACAGGAACTCTCTGATGAGCACGGTCTCTCATACCCGTCTGGAAGCTCAGGGAGGGTAGGGGTCATGTCTGACCAGTTCTTTCTGGATTCTCAGAGCCAGCACAATGCCGGGATAGGCTAAGAGCAGTTAGGACCCTTTCGTCCATAAATACATAATGGTTCAGCTGTTCTCACCACACAGTGGCCCGTTAAACGTTCATGGGCCACCCAGGGGGGGCTCAGCACCCCAAGGGCTCCACCTTGATTTGATCTTACAGAGAAGCAGAACTGGCACCCCAGGAGGCTTTTGCCATCAAGGATGGTTCGGTGGAGTTTAACCTGCAGAAAAATGCATGTGCTGAAATGAGGTTACCGAGGGGAGAGAATTAACTCTCTCCCAAGACTGCCTGCAGTAGCTCTGAGATCTGCCAGCCTGAGGTGCCAGGCCCGGGCACTGAGCTAGAGATTGCATTGGCAGTAATGGTTATGACACCCATTGTCAGAGCTCTTAGCAGTTAATATACTCAGAACACGACCTAACCAAAGCCAGGTATGTTGGCCACACACTGGTCTATCTCACTCTACTTAAATTCCACCTTTTTAGCTGACAGCATACAGTCTCTTTTTGCCCTGGCAGGAAGTCCACTGAGTTATCAGTCAACTGTAAGGGGAAAGCCCATCTTGGGCTTGCATCGGGGCATCTTTCTAGAGGCTAGTCTTAGACACAGATAATGCTGCCTCTGCCCCATGGAATAATCCAGAAGTCCATGCCACCCCCCGGTGAAGACCCTAACAGAGCCCATCCATCTTTCTTGTTCTGAGCTCATGCAAACACAGGGCCTCAGCCTTCCAAGCAGCTGATCCTCCTGCAGACCTGTGATTAGTGGCTAATCTTGTTTTTGGGTTTTTTTTTTTTTTTTTTTTGGTCCCCAGCTCATAAATCGGTTACAGACCAAATATTTACCCAGCGATCATTTCCGATTGAACCAGGGCTTGTGACAGACTTCATTATTAAAAAGCATGAGTGATTTTGGGCAGATTTCATGGGCATGTGGCTGGATGTTTTCTTTTAAGTCTCCTTCCTCCTCCCTTCGCCTGAAGAAAAGACAATTGCCAAGATAAATTGGTGCAGAGCTCTGCTCGCCCTGTCTCCCCAGGGCTTTGGGGGGGCCGGGGGGGCGGCATGGGATGTGGGCAGCTTCCATCAGCCCAATAAATGATGGTCCCCCTAGAGAAATGGCCATGCTGGCTTCTTCCCGCTCCTCCTGGCTTTGCCTTGGGGTCAAGGAGTGGAGCAGGGAGTCACTTGACTCATAAAGAAGACAGAAGATGGGCTGGAGAGATGGCTTATCAGTTAAGGCATTTGCCTGCAAAGTCAAAGGATTCTGGTTCAATTCTCCAGGACCCACGTAAGCCCGATGCACAAGGGGGCACATGCATCTGGAGTTCATTTGCAGTGGCTGGATGCTCTGGCATGCCCATTCCCTCTCTCTCTTTCTCACTTTCAAATAAATAAATAAATAAAATATATTAAAGAAAAAAGAAGACAGGAGAGGGGAAGGACAGAGAAGGAAAACCAATATTTCTACTGGCCTCCCAACTTTGTGCTAAGGATTTCCTAGATCTTCACTCATTTTAATCTTCAACATGGGATTCACTAGGCTAGAGAAACTGCTTCATGGTTAAGGCGTTTGCCTACGAAGCCTGAGGACCCATGTTCAATTCCCCAGGACCCACATAAGCCAGATGCACAAGGTGGCACATATGTCTGGAATTCGTTCACAGTGGCTGGAGGCCCTGATATGTCCACTCTCTCTCTCCCTCTCCCAATCTTTCTTTCTCTCTCAAATAAAAATAACTTTTTTAAGATGACTCTCTTTCTATCTGCCTCTCTCCCTCTCTCTCTCAAATAAATAAGTAAAATAGTTTATAAATGAGGCTGGAGAGATGGCTTAGTGGTTAAGACATTTACCTGCAAAGCCAAAGGACCCAGGTTTGATTCACCAGGACCCACATAAGACAGTTGAAAATGTGGTACATGCAGCAGCTGAAGATCCTGGCATGCCCATTCCCCCCCCCCCTTCTTTCTGTCTCTCAGATAAATAAAATATTTTTTTAAACAAAGATGTGATTCATCATCTAGATGAATACCAGGGGAGTCAGACAGACTAGACAATGTGTCCAAAGTCACACAACACAGAAGAGGTGGGGTCAGGATTTAAACCAGGTTCTGTTTGACATCCTAAAATACATCATGGCCTTGTTAAGATTGGGATTTGCTTGAAGCCTCTGGCAAGGAAAAGCTCTCAGTCGTGGGACATCTTCCTGTAACCACAGCCAGGGTCAGCCTCTGCAGCACATGCAGCATTGGCAAGCGACTTGCTCAGGTGTGAGCCAGCAAAGACCCCCCTCCCGGGGATGTCAGGGCCTTCGGCCGCTGCAGACAAACTCCAGACGCATGCGCTCCCTTGTATATCCGGCTTAAGTGGGTCTTGGGGAACCAAAGGGGTCCTTAGGCTTTGCAGGCAAGCGTATTAGCCACTAAGCCATCTCTCCAGCCCCCTAAATGAGTATTTTTACAGCCTGTGCACTATTTCTTGGGCCCATTCTTTGCTGTCAGAGAAAATACAAAACAAAACAAAACAAGCTAAGAGCAGATGCTTCCAGACATGACTGTGTGTTTAAACGCGGTGGCTCTGAGGACTCCACTTTGAAATCTGTCCACCAGGGCCTGACAGGCAGACAGCTACTGAGGGATGGGGAACCAATGAGGCTGGACACCCCTGGGGTCAGCGCTTAACTTCAGTGAGGCCCAACTTCTCCCACGAGTAAATTGCAGGGGTTCTGCCTGGGTTGTGCCACTAGCTGGGGCAGCTCAGCCTCCTCACAGCCTCAAGGCTTCTTGTTTATGAGGTGGGCTGAGCTGCCCCTTGCTTCTGTGGGGGAAGTCAATCAGTGCCAGAGACAACAGGGAGATGGCTGAGAACTGCCCCCACGTCGGGGCCAGGCGTGGTGGCGCACGCCTTTAATCCCAGCACTCGGGAGGCTGAGGTAGGAGGATTGCTGTGAGTTTGAGGCCAAGTCAGCCTGGATTACAGTGAA
Organism: Jaculus jaculus; assembly: GCF_020740685.1. Lineage (NCBI taxonomy): Eukaryota > Metazoa > Chordata > Mammalia > Rodentia > Dipodidae > Jaculus > Jaculus jaculus. The sequence goes on along the minus strand of NC_059114.1, from coordinate 18,224,355 downwards.
ACCCTATCTCAAAAAGAGAGAAGAGAAAATCACTGGCATTTGTCTGGAGAAATGGGTTAGATCTTTTTTTTCCTTTATTGGTTTTTCGAGGTAGGGTCTCACTCTAGCCCAGGCTGACCTGGAATTCACTATGGAGTCTCAGGCTGGCCTCGTACCCACGGCGATCCTCCTACCTCTGCCTCCCAAGTGCTGGGATTAAAGTCGTGTGCCACCACACCTGGCCATGAAATGGGTTAGATCTTAAGGTGCTTGCCTGCAGAGCCTAACAACCCAGGGTCGATTACCCAGGACCCACACAAAGCCAGATGCACAAAGTGGCACGTGCATCTGGAGTTCGTTTGCAGTGGCCGGAGGCCCTGATGAGCCCATTCTTTCTCTCTCCTTGCAAATAAAATGAATAAGTATTTTTAAATTTTTATATTAAAAAAAGAATCCAAAGAACTGTTTTTTGGGTTTTTGTTTTTTTTTTTAACAGTGGGTCTCCTCCCTGCCCCATAGCCAAGCCTCTAGTATGCTTTCAACATGTGCGTTAGCAAACCTGCCATGCCAGAAAATTTGCTCCTTTGGGATGAAAGAGGGAAGAGGTCACACCCACGGCCAAGGGCAGCCAAACTTCCTCAGCTGCAGAATTTTTCGTGCCAGGCTGGACCTACGTCCTTTCCACACACCAGCTAATAGCCTGCACCGGTGCCTTGCAGAGGACACTAGCCTTAGAAGTATCTGGAATTCACCTCCCCCTTCCCTGGGGAATTTTTCTCTCCTACGCTGTGCACAATCCTGTTGGAACTGCCAACCAGGGGACTGACTACATCTCCCCAAGCCACCAAGTGCCAGTCAGACCCAGCTGAAGCTCCCTAGGGGAATAAGAATCCTGACCAGGGAGACTCAATGACAAGAAAAACATGTTTTGAAGTCAAGTTCACGCACAAAGACTGCTGGGTTGTTCTTGCTACTTACAACCCCCCCCCCAAGAGAGTGGGTTCATCCCCCTCTGTGAGCCAGGGTCCCCACATGAGGTCTTGCCCACCATCTTCCAAACAGGTTCACTTGCTGCTTACACTAGCTGGAGTTGGCTCCCACTGTCTACAGCCAGAGTCCTCTCTCTCTAGTTCCCCTCTCAGCCCTCTAACCATTAATTTCCTTTCTTTTGTGTGTGTGTGTGTGTGTGTGTGTGTATGTGTGTGGTGCATGCATGGGTATATGTGGGTATATGTGTGCATTCACATATGTGTGAGTATACATGTTCAAGTGCAGATGCATATGGGTGCATGTTCATGTGGAGACCATATGTGTGTGTGGTTCATGGGAAGGTTAGAAGACAATCTCTGGAATGCTGTTCACTTCTATTTTTAAAATATTTTAACCTTTTCTTTTTTGAGACAGGGTCTCACTCTAGCCCAGGATGACCTGGAATTCACTACGCAGTCTCAGGCTGGCCTCGAACTCATGGCGATGTGGGTTTGCCACTGCACCCGGCAAACCTGTCCATCTCTTTTTGAGACAGTATCTTTCATTGGCCTGGAACTCACCAGTTAGGCTAGACTAGCTGGACAGTGAAGCCCAGGGATCCTCCTGTCTCCGCCTCTCCAGTGCCGGGGTGGCAAGCACACACTATTGCCCGTGGACGTTTTCTTGCATGAGTTCTGGGGATGAACTCAGATCCTCGCGTTGGCAAGGGGCCAGCTCAGTATGTAGCTATCTCCCCACGTCCCACTTTTTTTTTTTCTTCCAGTGTTAAGGATGGAGCCCAGGGCCTCGCACACGCTAGGCAAGCCCTGCACCACTAAGCCACGCCCCTTCCCCTGGAGCCCAGTTCTTCACTGAGTCAGACTTAGAGGAGCCCCAGCTTCTCAGATCCTCTAGAGTGAGACCCAGAAGTCAGCAGGCCAAGTTCTCTAGTGACTCCTTCTAGACCATTCTGCATGGCCAACACTCACTGTGTCATTACCCACAGGCTGATGGCCTCGAACAAAGTGCCATACCCCGGGAAGCATCTGGAAGCAGACTTCAGAGCCTGACACTTTAGCCATCAGGGCTGGGCATACACTGGAACGTTCCAGGAGCAAAGAAGAAAGGGACCGCCAATGCTCACCCTCCCAGGGACAGGGGTACAGTAACAGCTGTGACACCATCCCCACCATAAACAGTGATAAGAGCCCAGGCCTCAGTCCCCACCCTGACAACAATGTCCACAGTGTTTATGAGGACAGATAAGGTGCCTCCAGGGACAACCCTATTTATTTGGTTCCCATTTGAGGATGCAGAGAGAGCAAAGCAGGAGGTGTCTTAATAAGATAAGATGTCTGCATGTTACAGAATAGTGTGCAGTCAGTAAAAAGGCAGAAGTGGTCCGATAGCTTAGATTAACAAACTTTTTCTGTAAAGACAGCAGACAGCAAATCCCACAGCCTTCCTGAGCCATGTGGCCCCCCCTGGCACGTACTCAGCTTTGCCTCAGAAGCAGTCACAGGGAATAGATAAACAAATGGGTATGGCTCTGTCCCAATAAAATTTTATTAACAAAATAGGCAGGGGGTCAGAATTAGTCCAGAGGCTAAGGTTTAATCGTCAGCCTATTGTTTAAAACCCCAAGACTCTCGTTTTCACATTAGCACCCACTGCACAAGCATATAATGTTCTTGAGATCACAAAGGAAGAACTCAAAGGGTGGGAGATGGGTGCATGGTAAGCAGGTTGGGAGGAACTTCCAAACTTGACTATGGGTGTGCATCTTTTGCAATGAAAATGCCTGCTGTGTGTGATCCGCGTGTAATTTGCAAATGAAGATGAGAGAGAAGAAAGAAATAAGAAGGAAGAATATGAGAATGCAGGAAAAGAGGGAATGATAAATAGAAAAGAAGATGAAAGGAGAAGGAAAGGAAAGGAAGAGAGCAAGGAGGGGAGGGGATAGGAAGAGAAGATGGTAGCTGGGCCTGGTGAGGCATGCCTTTAATCCCAATACTCAGGAGGCCAAGGTAGGAGGATCCCTGTAAGGCCAGCCTGAGACTACATAGTGAATTACAGGTCAGCCTGGGCTAAAGTGAGACCCTGCTTTGAAAAACCAAAAGGGAAAAAAAAAAAAGAAGAAAGAAAAAAGAGAGCGAGAGAGAGAAAGAGAAAGAAGATACAAGGTGATGTTTCAATAAAACTTTATTTATAAAAGCAAACAGTGGGCCAGATTTTGCACCTAGGCTTGTGATGTTTTGACTCCTGCTGGAGAATGTGAACACCATGATGACAGGATTATGGTGAAGATCTTATTCTCCATTATATCCAGAGAGAGGACCCCAGTGCACAGAAGGGGCTCAAGAAATTGCTATTGAAATCACGAATAAAACCAAAGCTTTCCCATTAAGTGGAGCGCTAACAACTCAACTATTATCTTCAGCACTTGACACAAGCAGGGTGAAGAGCTCCGGCTGTGTGTTACTCATTTAAATGTCTTGAACTGATTGCTGCCAGTACACAGGTTAATTAAAAGGCAGCAGTCTTTAAAAAGAATCTATTCCACTCTCGTTTTCACATTATCACATCAGAGGGGTCTTGCTCTGTGGCACCCGACTTCAAAAGGGAACTGAACCCCGGCTGTCTGCTTCCGTTCTGTCTGCAGACCTGTCACCCAGTTCTTACCAGGGTCACCATGTGGTCCTCAGGAAGGCAGGTCCTGTGGGCAGACCCTGCAGCACCAAAAAAAGCCACATCTCTCAAGGCCATGCCTTGGAACGCTTGCCACCACAGCCAACAGGCTCAGAGTGGTAAGAGAAGCGTCTGCTACTTGAGGCACAGGGTTCCTGGTGGCCCTTGTCCACTGGCAGTGCTGGCCACGTGGCCTTCAGAGGAAGCATCAGGTGTTTGGGGGCACAGGAAGAAATGGAAAGCAGGGTACACAGACGGAGTTTAAATTTTAAAGAAAATGCTGGGGCTGAAGAGATGGCTTAGCAGTTACGGTACTTGCCTGTGAAGCCTAAGCACCCAGGTTTGATTCCCCAGAACCCACGTAAGCCAGATGCACAAGATGGCGCATGCATCTGGAGTTCGTTTGCAGGGGCTGGAGGCCCTGGTGTGCCTATTCTCTATCTGCCCCTCTCTCTCCCAAACAAATAAATTAAATTTAAAAGAAAAAGAAAACACTGTATTTCAGGATCCTTTATTCCATGATATCTTGGAACTTACGGCGCACCGGGGGATGCAGGGGCCGGGGGAGGGCAGCGTCAAATACAACAATTGAGTCCTTGCAGATAGCACAAACCGAAGTCTTACTGCTGCAAGGAGAGACGGATGTTGAGGACGCTGACCCCAGGCTGCCTAGAGACTGCAGAAGTCTCCCCATCCCTCAGCTATGTGCAAACCCCCTTGGCCTCGGGTTCTGTGGCCTTCAGGGTCACTTCCAAGCCATGTTCATTCCACACCACTATGAATTATGTATCAGAGAGGTTCGGCAGGCTGACAGAGACGGACGGCTGCCCACCAAAGGGCATGTGAGGTGCAAGCCAGAGAGCCCTCAGCCATCACATCACGATGTTCTGATGCCACGTCCCCCCATATCATGTGGCTGTCATCATCACTGTCAACAGAATCTGCCTCAGATCTCTTGGGGACACTAAAGCATCCAGCAAGGGAATGCGTGGTCATGCTGTAGCCCGCAGATGAAGTCTGGGAGCAGGAAAAAAAAAAAAAAGCCTGTAAGTCTCCCGAGAGCCGCCCTGTGCTGGCTACTGGATAAACACACCCGCTGTAGCAGCTCCAAGCTTTGAGCCCAGGTAGGAAGTTTGAGGATCACACCCCATTTTACAAGAACACCGAAGCCCAGGGGATGTGAGGTTCTTTGGCTCTGAGTCATCTGCTAGTAGCAGGTTTCTGGAGGGCTCAAGGAAAGGAGAGATTGCAACTGTGGGTCGAGAGAGGAGCAGGAAGACTGGAGTGGAGGTCAGTGGTACAGCACCTGGGAAGGGAAAGGAGTGGAAGGAAAGAGGAGAAGAGAAGGAGAAGGGGAAATGAAAAAGAAGGTAAAAGGAGAAAGGAAAAGTGAAGGAAGAAAAGGAGGGAGGGAGGGAAGAAAGAAGAAAGGGAGAAAGGAAGGGGAGAGAGGGGAGGAGGGGAAGGATATGGAGAGAGAGAAAGCAATGAATAAAATGGTTCAGCCACAGCAAAAAAAAAAAAGTTTGGTGGCATCTCAAGTAACTATAGAATTACCATACGACCTAGTAACGCCATTCCTAGATACATACCTGGAAGATACCTGAAAGGGCTGAAAATAGAAACTTCAGTGTACACAGGTATTCACGGCAGGATTATTTACAATAGCTAAAAGGAGGAGACAATACAAATATTCACCAGTGGCTGGACAGATATAAAGGAATATTAGCCATCTCTGAAAAGAAATAGAGTTTTGCAGTATGGAAGTGGAAAAGGCTTATTATAGGATTACATTTATATGAAATATAATGAACAGGCCAGTCCACAGAGAGAGAATATAGACAGATGGTTTCCAGGAGCTGAGAAAGAAGGGGCAGGAGCGGGGAGTAACTGTTTAATGAGTTCACGGTTTCCATTTGAGGTGATGAAAATATTCTGAACTATTTAGAGTCAGAGCTGGTGTTTGCACAGCACCATGAATGTACCAAACCCCACTGAACTCTTCACTTCCCCATGGTGAAATTCTTCTTAATAACTTAAAAAATGGAGGCTGGAGATATGGTCCAGTGGTTACAGGCATTTGCTTGCAACGTCCACCTGCCTGGGTTCAATTCCCCAGTACCCACGTAAAGCCAGATACACAAAGTGGTACATGTGCCTGGAGTTCATTTGCAGTGGCAAGAGGTTCTGGTGCACCCATTTTCTCTGTCTTTGTATCTCTCTGTCTCTGTCTCTCTCTCTCTCTTATTCTATGAGATGGTTCCCTGAGTAAAGTGCTTGTTGCACAAGCATGAGAACCCAAGTTCAAATCCCCAGCACCTATGTAAGAACTAGGTATGGTGCTGTAAACCCAGTGCTGAAGGGGCACAGATGAGAGAATGGCTAGCTAGTGTAGCTGAATTGATGAACTCTAGGCACCGTGTGAAAGCCTGTCTCAAAGAAGAAGATGGAGAGCAATTATAAAAACCCTGACATCAACTTCTGTTCCCCACGCACTTGCATGTGTACACACACGTGCACCATACATATACAAACACACACCCATGTACACAGACCACACATACATACACATGCACACACACAAAAAAAGTGGAATCTGGCCAAGCATGGTGGTGGTGCATGCTTTTAATCCCAGCACTGGGGAGGCAGAGGTAGGAGGATTTCTGTGAGTTCAAGGCCAGTGTGGGACTACATAGTAAATTCCACATCAAGCCTAGACCAGAGCAAGACCCTACCTTAAAACAAACAAACAACAACAACAACAAAAGGAATCTAAAGAAACAAAAGGCAGAGCTGTAAAAAGCTGAGGTGTACAAGTCGGGAAACATGGAGGTCATTACCACCAGGGTCCCTCAGTGCCCCCAGCAATTGACAGGCTAGCTGAGGAGCCAAAACCGATCCCTACAAGAAATCAAACAGAATAAGTCACAATAGTAAGAGACAACATAGCATTTTTAAAAAAAAATGCCACATGCCGGGTGTGGTGGCGCACACCTTTAATCCCAACACTCGGGAGGCAGAGGTAGGAGGATCACCGTGAGTTTGAAGCCACCCTGAGACTCCATAGTGAATTCCAGGTCAGCCTGGGCTAGAGTGAGACCCTACCTCAAAAAAGAAAAAAAAAAAAGTGCCACATGCCTGTTGGTCTTGGTTAATTGAAGAATAAAAAAAGGAAGAGATTATAGTGGTTAAAATCCACTGTCAACGTGACTGCGTTTAGAGTCACGTAGGAGACACACATCTGGGCGTGTATGTGAAGCTGGTTCCAGAGAGGTTTACCTGAGCACGGGAGACCCACCTTAAATATGGACAGTATCAGTCCATGGACTGGGGTCCTGGGCTAGAGTGAGACCTTACCTTAAAGTCTTCCCCTGAATAAAGGACGACACATTTGACATTTGTCACTCTCTGCTGCCTCACTGCAGACACAGGGACGAGCTGCCCAAGCTCCTGCCACCATGCCTCCTTTCCTACCCTAGTGGGCTGGGTTCTCGAGCCATGAGCCAAAATGAACTTTCTTCCTTAGGCTGCGTTTGTCTGACACTTGGTCATGGCAACAAGAGAGGCAGCATTTCGGAGGAAGAAAACCCTGGAAGGAAGCACAGATGGGTGACCTGCGACTCCCACCCACTCTCCACGGAGGCCCAGAGCACCAAGGCTGAGTTCCTAGAACATTCCTGACCCAGAAGCAGAAGCTCATTTCCCAGAATCCCTCCCTCCCATCCTACTGTCCCAGTCCCTGAAGATAGGTGACTGCTTCCAAGTATTCCCCTAACCCCCAGGTCTGGGTCCTGAGACACAGGAGTCGTGACAGATAATGCACATGGTGGTGGTTTCAATGCCTCACAGCCATCCGTATATAGGACGGAGGTGCTTGACGCCCTGGCATGGGTAAGTATCTCCTTCCACAACACTGAGGTTCTCTGAGTGCTCTGCTCCCAGAAGACCCTGGGCCAGAGCTCTGTGTGCACACAGTCAGTGTTCTGTCAACCCTGTGATCCCCAGTGACAAGGAAGACACCTGAGGCTCAGTGGGGTCAGTCATTTGCTCTAGTCATGTGCCCACTGGGCAGTGAAATCGCCTGTTAGAAGACACTCTCTGTGTATGACAGCCTTGCGCCCAACCATCCCACGCCTGTCTTTGGAAGAAAGTGTTTCCCTCCTCATTTCGATTTTTAAAATATTTTATTTTTACGTATTTATTTGAGAGATACAGAGAGAAAGAAAGAGGCAGATAGAGAGAAAGAATGAGCATGCCAGGGCTTCTGGACACTGCAAACAAACTCCAGACGCATATACCACCATGTGCATCTGGCTTACACGTGTACTGGGGAATCAAACCCTGGTCCTTAGGCTTCGCAGGCAAATGCCTTAGCCTCTAAACCATCTCGCCAGCCCTTGATCTTTGGATTCCCTATGGATGAAAGGTCATCACTGGGCCCTGGAACTTTGTCTCAGAGGAAGAATGAGGAGTTTAACCAAAAATGTTCATTTGCTGGGGATGGGGTAAAAAGATGTCACCATGGAAACAGCACAGAAGTTCCTCGAAATCTGGACAACAGGACCCAGGTGGCCCAGGAGCCCCACTTCTGGGCAGAGGTCCAAAAGAACTGACAGCAAGAGACCTGAGTGTGAATTTCACACTTGTGTTCACATCGTCATTATTCACAGCCACCAAAGGACAGAAGCTATCCAAGTGTGCACAGACAGGGACGGGTGAGCAAGCCCTGCGCTGCACAGACCCTGGAATACGATACAGGGCTCTGCACCACACAGTACACCGTGAATGAACCTCTGGTGGGGTGAAAGGAACCGGTCCCAAAGAGACAAACATGGGGGAGGCTAGAGAGGGAGCTCAAGTGCTTAACCCCAGAACTCTCATAAATACAGATGCTCTAGCATCTGTAATCCCAGTGTTCCTAAGGCCAGAAGGGAGGTAAAGGCAAGAGAATCGAGACACCCTGCATCAAAGGAGACTGGAGGCAAGGACGGACAACCAAAATTTGTCCTCTAAATTCGACACACAAACCCTGGCACACCTGTGAGTGCGCACACACACACACACATACAGAGAGAGAGAGGCGGAGAGGGAAATATGATCATTCTTCCAGGAGGAACCCCAAGGAGTCGGATTCATGGAGACAGGAGACGCCGGGGGTTGACGGGGAGTTGTCATTCAAGGTTACAATTTCCATCTGGAAAGAGAACATTCTGGAGGTGGATGGTGGTGACAGCCGCACAAGAATGGGAGTGTCACTTGATGCCAGCGGGCTGTGCGCTTGATCAAGGTCAGTACGGTAAGTTCTACATCATGCCGCCCTGACTGCGAGCATAACTTTTTACAAAGAGCGCCACGTTGGCAAGTGGGCGCCAGCTTGCAGGAGGCAGGGCTGAAATGGAAGAGCAGAGGACCCATGAGAAAGAGATTCCGGGAAAGTGACTGCTTCTCTTCAGGAAGGCCAAGGAGGTGGGGAGGCTTCCCTCAGCAGGTCCTTTTAGGGGTGCTGTTGTTGGGACAAGGCAGTCAAACTTGTGCAGGTTGGCACTGCTGACCATGGCACAGCAGAAGTCCATCTGCTGCTCCGTGGAGCTCACCCCCCATCCACCCTGTCGGCAGCTGAGTCTTCCCTAGCTGCCCGTTTTTCCACCTGCTTGGAGCCAATTTAATTAGGCATTCTGGGTTCCCCAAGTACCAAAAGTAAATGCCAAGCTTATCACCATCACAGGAGCCATCAAATTCAGGCCCACTGAAGTAAAACCCAGAGCCACCTGCTGCCTACCACCCCAGGGAGGCTACTGGGTCCCAGGCTGGCTTTCGGGTAGGCCCCACCTCAACCATGATGAACGCATGACTTGGGTCATAAGAAAGCCAGTGGATGGTGAACCTCCAGTGGGAGCAGGGCTCATTGCTCAGAAGCATACATTGCACATATTTTCCTAAGCCATCCTGGCAGTCATTGACCTTGGGCGACCTGTGGTGCTCTGATATCTGAGGCCAATAGTGGACATCAAGAAAATCATGGAGAGCAGGGCGTGGTGGCGCACGTCTTTAATCCCAGCACTTGGGAGGCAGAGGTAGGAGGATCGCCGTGAGTTCAAGGCCACCCTGAGAATACAGAGTGAATTCCAGATCAGCCTGGGCTAGAGTGAGACCCTCCCTTGAAAAACCAAAAAAGAAAGAGAGAGAGAGAGAGAGAGAGAGAGAGAGAAAGGAAGGAAGGAAGGAAGGAAGGAAGGAAGGAAGGAAGGAAGAAAGAAAATAAATCATGGACGTGGAGACAAGAGCAGCTGAGCACGGCTCTCCACTCCCTGGATGTGTCTTCTGTAAACAAAGATGACCTGAATACTGGAACTATGGGAGATGGCCCCAAAAATTCTTTACTGTTTATGGTAGTATGTTGCGTCAGGGTGAGGGGCTGGGGCGCTGGGAAAGTGCTTGGGATACAGCTGACTCCTTGTGACATTTCAGTGAGGTGGTTTAGCTCCCAGACACAGGGACTGGATCAGGTTAGAGGGCTCCCAGTCGTCCAAAGAGCCATCTTTGCTCCACTCCACCAGATGAGTAGCTACCATGTCAAACTACCCCATGACTCCTGAGCATGATGGCTCCTTGCTAGGCCCAGATGATGTGAAAAAGGAAAGCCCTAAAAAAATGGACCCTGGGAGTCACCACTCCAGCTCTTGAGCTTGGAGCTGGTCACAACAGATGTGCTCAAGAAGTGGTCCAGTCATGGCCACACATGTCTCCAAGTGTGGGTCAGCCTTCAGCACAAAGCTTCTCAAGGAAGTTCTCTTGGAATGGATTAAAATGGCACCCTCTCCAAATACATTAAAATATGAAGAACACTAAATAATGCGGCCTGCTTCAGAAACAGTGTGGGCAGCTGTGTTATTTTGAATATAAAAATGTCCTCCACCACCTCATGTGTTTGATATTAGGCCTCATACTTAATCTCCAGCTGGTGGAGCCCTTGGGAGGTGCAGTGTCGCTGGTGGTGAGGTTTATGGGTCCCTCCAGCCCCAATGGGTGTTCACTGGCTCACCCTCTCCGCTTCCTCCAAGCTGACACATGACACTGTGAGCCAGCTGTCACCACCGGGATGAAACCTCCCCTCGCACCTTGAGCGGAAATAAACCCTGTCTTCCCATAAGCTGCTTCTGATTGGATATTTATCCCCAGGAACAAGAAGGTCACTGCTACAGTGGTTACACAGGTGTCGTAGTTTGAATGGATGTCCCCGCAAAAGAATCTCCAGCCACCTGGCTGGATGAAGTGTCACTGTGGGCAGCCCTAAGGTGCTACTGGGGGTGGATCTGAATTCTAGCCTCAGGTGTGCAGAGGGCATGAGCTCTGCCTGGGGTTCCTGGGGTGTGCTTGCTTGTGGTGCTGGGGGTGGATTTCCCCTCTGTGTGGATCTGTGAAAGGGGGCCCAGCTTCGTCCACCATTACGGAACTTTCCCTGAATCTGTAAGTTTCCAATAAACGCCATTCCCCCTCCACACTGTGTCTGGCTTAGAGGTTCCTCCCAGCAGCGTGGCGCTGACTAAGTCTACAGGTAATCAGTTAAATGCAGATGAGATCACACTGCAGAGGGGTGGGCCCCTAGTCCATTGCCCTGTTGTCCACGCGGAAGCAGAAAGCCCGCACAAAGCCACAGGGATGAGAGAGAGACAGAGAAATGCCATGAGAAGATGAAGGCAGAAACTGGAGCAACCCACCAGAAGCTCACCTAAGACTTCCAGCACCACACAGAGGCCAGGCAGGAGGCACAGACTCTGCCAAAGGGCCAGCCGTGTCCACAGCCCAGCCTCCAGAACCATGAGACCATAAACGCTTGCTGCTCCAGCCTCCATGTTGGTGGCCCTGCCCAGCAGCCCCGGCACACAGGTGTCCCAGCCCCATCATTCTGGCTGGGTTACGGGGCTGGGAGAGGGCTGGAGGAGATCTCCATGTTAGTGCTTTGATGTCTCCCAGACTTCCTGGAGCTTTAGCCACAGCTCTGCTAGGGCGTCACACGCCTGGTTTCAAAGCTGAGGACCTCAGTGGGCCTGTGGGGTTTTGGCCCATGACAGCCAACCATGCCACAGAGGTCACAGTCAACCCATGCGAGACAGGAGGATGCCACAGAACAGCTCCCAAATAATAGATGCCCAGGGCAGACACCGTTCCATCATCCCGATCCCAAGAGGCATTTTACTGTGCTAATGCTCCTCAGAAACTTCCAGAAGCCTTTCCTGTCACTCTCCCTCACATTGTATTTCTTTCTCCTGTCCCCCTCCCCCCTTGACATTTTATTACTACTGATTGATTTGTCTTCTACTCAGTTCTTGACTGGAGCTATGAGTCCCCTGGGCTGGCCCAGGACCTTTGTATGCATACAAGGTTCCTATGGCTTGAAACGGTCTTCCCATGTGGCCAGTTCCATTGTTTTACTCCTTCCCCAGCTTAGATAAGCTCTCATCAGAAGCCATTACCACCACCCCATCAAAAGCAGCAGCTCCCCATCCACATTCTCCACTCCTTCTCTTTCTCTGGGTTTCTTTGTGGCTGTTGTCATCATCCGACACCAGGTCTATATGGCCAGGCATCACATGTACAGCAGAACCTGAACCACCTGTGCAACCTGAACCACCTGAACCACCTGTGCAACCTGAACCAGCTGAACCACCTGTACAACCTGAACCACATGTACAACCTGAACCACATGTACAACCTGAACCACCTGAACCACCTGTACCACTGGAACTACCTGTACAACCTGAACCACCTGAACAACCTGTGCAACCTGAACCACCTGAACAACCTGAACCACATGTACAACCTGAACCACCTGTACAACCTGAACCACCTGTACAACCTGAACCACCTGAACCACATGTACAACCTGAACCACCTGTGCAACCTGAACCACCTGAGCCACCTGTGCAACCTGAACCACCTGAACCACATGTACCACTGGAACTACCTATACAACCTGAACCACATGTACAACCTGAAATACCTGTACAACCTGAACCACCTGAACCACATGTACAACCTGAACCACCTGAACCACCTGTACAACCTGAACCACCTGAACAACCTGAACCACCTGAACCACATGTACAACCTGAACCACATGTACAACCTGAACCACCTGAGCCACCTGTACCACCGGAACCACCTGTACAACCTGAACCACCTGAACAACCTGAACCACATGTACAACCTGAACCACCTCAAGCACATGTATAACCTGAACAACTGCAAGTTCTGCATCTACATGTTGAACCAATTTAAAGGGGAAAATTTTTTATCTCTATCAAACAAGTATAGAATTTCTTTCTCTTATTATTCCCTAAGCAGGATAGTACAGCTAGTTGCACAGTATTTACATTTTAGTAGGTGTTACATGCCCTTGAGGGATGAGTGAAAGGATACGGATGGCTGTGTGCAGATCCTGTGTAAGCGCTAACATCTTAGATAAGGAAGGGACTTGAGCTTCTTGGGACTTTCCACTTCACCAGAAGATGTGGAACCACCCCTCGGGGTACCACCAAAGGACAAGTGCGCATTGTCTCATGGCCCTGCTGTCCATAAACTCTACCCCAGCCCCAGGAGGACAGGACCTGTGGGTGTCCCATTCTGCATCGCCAGAACCTGACCCATGTGAGACACCCACAGATACCTGGGGGACATGCGACATTCTGGCATGTATGGGAAGTGTCCATGATTGCTACTTTCCTACTGCATCCTATCAATGCCGAGTCTCACCTAACTCTCCCAACAGCTCAAGTATACTACTATCTTCAGCCTGCATATGGGGCATGGAATGATTGGGGACCACCCCCATGGAGCCTTAGGACATGGCCAGTGGAGTCAGCAGAGAATCACAGGACACCAGGTCTCAGGTCTACAGACCTAACCACTGCCCCTCACTTCTGGCTCCGCGTTGCCTCGGCAGCACTCCCCAGGACAGTGGCACACAGCTTCCCAAGCCTGATCCAGCCTCAGCATCATGGCCAAAGGAGGTCCTTAATGACATGCAAATGAAATGCAGCCCTCACCGAGTACCAAATTGCCTTTCTTATTTATTTTTCCTGCTCAGAACAAGCCTGGTGGTTATATATATTAAAAAAATAATAATAATGTCACTGAAAAAATAATGATGCCATGCCAATGAGCTGGAGCCAGATAAAGCCGGCCTGGGCTGTAATTGCCTGCCTGCCACCACGCTCACTTAACTAGGCGAGGATGCTATTAACTGCACTAAAGAAAACATTTATCCACAAGAAAGTCACATAATGAGAGAAGCGTCCGTGGGAAGCAAATGTCAGCGTCTCGGCGGTGAGGGAGAGCGGCTTGTTCCGACTTCTGAGACATTCTCCAGACAGCTTTGGGTACAACTCTTCAACGTCAGGGCCATCTCACGAAGAGACGCTGAATAAATGATTCCAGCCAATAAAGGAACTTCCACTGGCTCTACAGTCCTGAATTCCATTGTCCTCCCATGGCCCCAACACAGGCACATCTCACCTCTCAGCTGACCCAAGTGCTCACTGGTTCCCCACCAGCTCCAGCGAAGAGATGTGAAGGCCTTCATGAGTTCTCTCCACAGTTTTGCTGATAACTTATCGGTGGTTTCCCAAGGCTCATAAAGTAAGGCGTTTACCGCAGCGGAGGGTCAGATGGTGTCACGTTTCTTGCCAAAGGTACAGCCACCTGGACCAGTGGCATTGCTTTATTTGGGGGAAGGGAAATCTTTTTAGAGCTGGGGAGATGAGTCAGTGACACGAATGGCCGCTACACAGGCATAAAGAGCTGAGTTGAGGCAGACAGCAGAGGAGAGGCTGTATGGGAAGCTAAAGACAGGTGTAACTGGAGCTGGAACGATTGCTCAGCAGTTAAGAGTGCTTGCTTGCAAAGCTTCATGACCAGGGTTCAATCCCCAAGTACCCACAAAAAGCCAGATGTAAAAAGTGGTGCATATGTCTGGAGTTTATTTGCAGTGGCTGGAGGCCCTAGGCTGCCCACAGTCATTCTCTCTGTCTGCTTCTTTCTCTCTCTCTCTCTCTGCTCTCTCCCTGCTCTCTCTCAAACAAACAAATAAAATAAATTTTAAAAAGGCAGGTAGACTGAATTGAGGTGATGCTACCAGGAGCCAAAGAATACGGAGAGCACCACCACAGGCTGTCCCAGGATTGTTCCAGGCAAGGGACAGTAGTACTTCCCAGAGCCTTCACAGACATCACAGGCTTGCATGGACTTCCAGCCTCCAGAACATGAAGAAAACAAGATTCTATAGTTCAGGCTGGAGAGATGGCTTAGCCATTAAAGCGCTTGCCTGTGAAGCCTAAGGACCCATGTTTGACTCTCCAGATCCCTCTTAAGCCAGACACACAAAGGTGAGGCAAGCACAAGGTTGCACGTGCCCACTAGGTGGCGCAAGTGTCTGGAGCTTGATTGCAGTGGCTGAGGCCCTGGCAGACCAATTCTCTCTCTCTCACTCGCTGTTTCTATTAAAAATATATGTATATATTCTATAGCTGTAACTCACGAAGTGTGAGGTCATTTATTATAACAGCCACAAAAACCCCATACAGTCTCTTATTGACGTGACAAAATACCTGACCACAAGCCACTCCAGGAAGGAAAGGATTTATTTGGGTTTCAGGGTCCAGGGAGACATATGCCTTCATGGCAGCCAAGGCGTGGTGACAGTTGCAGGAGGCCAAGCTGCTCCCACTGCAGCCAGGTCAGGCATGAACCAGGGTCACGGCATGAGCAGGACGTAGGACCAGGCTCTAAGACCTCAAGCCCTGCCTCCAGTGACCACTTCTGAGAAGAAGTGAGGCCGTTAAGGGGACAGGAAGGTCTGTGGGCCAATCCAAGCAGTCTCCACTTTGCTAGAGATCAAAGCATGATCTGACTTCTTATCTCTCACCGAGATCTGTTTTTCCACAAACAACCTGGGCCTCTCTTGGGGTGGGAGGTCTCTCCTATGGTTTAAATCTAGCCCTAATATTGTGGTTGGTGAAGTTCAGCCCCCAGAATGTGTGTGAATCATGGCTAACTTCTTCCTGAGACAGCCCCCAGCCCAAACCCATCAGCTGCCCATCAGTTCATCTGAGCCGGAAGATAGGACCCACCACCATGAGGTTATAAATATGTTTGTGAGGCAAGAACAAGGTCTCTGTGCTTCCTAACTTCTCTTGAACCTCAAGTTTTTGGGGCAGTTTCTCCTCAGCTCCACCCAGCTTGGCTGAGCCGGGGTGATTTCCCCCCAGCCCTTACTTTCCACGTGGGCTCCGTAACCCCTTCCAGCTTCCTTGACACAGCAAGAGCTCTTTTTACTTTCTTTTCTGATCTCTCTATGGTTTGTTTCTGGCCCTGCACATGGGATCTCTGGCCACATGGGTGCACCTCCCTAAATAAATATTATAATTTAATAATTAGCCTTCTCGGTCTTATTTTATTCAATTCCTTGCTCAAAAGTAGACACAAACCTAGGGTTTGGGGTTCAAGGACTTCCCTGAACCCCTAGCACCTCATTCACATCCTCCAGCAAGGGCTCACCTCCTAAAGTTTCCACAATCTTCCCAAACAGCACCACCAGCTGGGGTTCAAATGGTCCAGCACATGCGTCTGCGGGGACATCTCCCTTCCAAGCCAACATAGTCTCCAAATACTCCAAGAGACACAGTGGTTGGAACTTGTTCTCCCTCCTTCCTATCCCACCCTACAGTCGGTGGTCTTCCCTCAGAGGCCACCCATATGAACCCCCCCCCCAACTCCAGAACCTTTGCAGCCGTCAGCCTCAGTTGGCTCCTTCTACACCTCCAGACTTCCACTCTTCTCCTTCACTGATGTTATTGGTGAAATGTGATTTCTTATCACCAGCCCTCCAGGCACCCAGCAGCCTTAGCAGGTCTGGTGGAGGGGGGAGCCTGCCGTCTCCCCCCAAATCCCCTTCAGAAATGCTCCATCTGCCGCACTCACTCCTGTCCCCAGAACCAGTCACTGGTGTCTACCATGCACTTAGAACTCAGATACTCTCATGACTACTGGGCTAAAAGGAAGTGTCCTTTAGTGAAACCCCGAAATAGGGTCTGTAGCCAGGCATCCCATAGGCCCAGCCAACCAAACGAGGGAAGGAGGAAACATGCAAGGGCCCCTGGGTGGCCGTGGTGCAGCTGGACACCCAGTCCCATTAGCCACGCTGAAACTCCAGAAACAGCTTTCACTGCTGCTGAGTTGTGTCAAGTCAGGGCGTCTTGACTTCTAGACTATGAGGTACCAGCAGAGTGAACGTTCCTACTTAGGGTCCATGTCCCCATCTTTCAAAATAAACTATATTTTTCATTTTTGACATTTTCATCCATGCATAAACTGCATTCTGATCTCACTCCCCTCAATCACCCTCTCTTATACCTCTCCCCTCCCTTTAATACCTCTGCTTCCTCCCCCACCCCGACACACACATTAATTTCCATCTTAATTTCATGTCCTTGTTTTTAACCCATTGAGTTAAATGAGGGTTCCTTTCTTGATCATGGGTGGAAGGTTATTTAGTAGGAAAGTCCCCATCTTTTTAAAAAAAATACTTTGTGTGTGTGTGTGTGTGTGTGTGTGTGTGTGTGTGTGTGTGTGTGCGCGCAAACCTGTGGAAGCAAGAGGTCTACATCAGATACCTTCCTTCGTCGCTCCTTGGTCCAAGTGACAAGTTCCCTTAGGGACTCAGCAATGTGCTAGACAGGGCCAGGGCTAAGTTAGAGGCACCTTGGGTGCAATGTTTAGGACACCAAAGGCTCACTTGCTGGCACTTTGTGTAGCCAGTCTTCCATGGCTGTGACAGGATGCCTGACAGAAAACTCAAGGAGAGTCCTATGTGGGCTCGCGGTCTGAGAGGGTTCCGTCCATCATGGCAGGAAAGAGCAGGCAACCTTGCTTCACATCATGGCAGCCAGGGAGCCGGAAGCAAGGCAGGACGTGGCTGGGGACATTAAATCCACGAGGACCCACCCCCAAGGACCTACTTCCACCAGCGCAGCAGCCCCACTTCCTGAAGTTTGTACACTGCCCCAACACAGCACCCCCAGCTAGGCAGGAAGCGACCAACACTCTTCAGCTTTGATGAACTTTCTGGACTTGAGAAGGGGTCCAGCCCTGTACCCCTCAGTTCCCTTCCTCTGGCCCTTGGCCACCAAGAAACAGCACCAGGTCCTTTCTGCTGCCATGACTCCCGGAAGCTGCAGGGAAGGACTGACAGTTTCCCAGCCATGATAGGAAAAAAAAAATCACCTTGATTTTCTTAAAAGACCAATTCCACCGTCCACTGGCACACCACTCAGCTGTCCTAAGTGAGGCCAAATGCCTCCCACCCACACAGCTGCCCTGCCATCTTCTCAGAGAGCAGGATCAGAAGAGAGAGGATCTTGGGCTGGAGGGACGGTTTAGTGGTTAAGACGCTTATCTGCAAAGCCAAAGACCCCATAGTTGATTCCCCAGGACACACACACACACACACACACGCTCTCTCAAATAAATAAAATATTAATTGGGCTGGAGAGATGGCTTAGTGGTTAAGCACTTGCCTGTGAAGCCTAAGGACCCCGGTTCGAGGCTCAATTCCCCAGGACCCACGTTAGCCAGATGCACAAGGGGGCGCATGCATCTGGAGTTCGTTTGCAGTAGCTGGAGGTCCTGGCGTGCCCATTCTCTCTCTCTCTCTCTCTCTCTCTCTCTCTCTCTCTCTCTCTCTATCTGCGTCTTTCTCTGTCACTCTCAAATAAATAAATAAAAATGAACAAAAAAAAATCTTTAAAGAAATACTTTTTAAAAAGGGGAAGGAGGATCTGGATGTCCACAGATCCATCAATGCCAGCCTCTTCCAACCCTGCTCTGCTGACGTGACAAGTCTCCCAACCTGAAGGCTGAGAACCTCAATCACATGCGGGTACATACAGAGCTACCCAAGGTCCTACTGGGTCTAGTGTAAACGTGTAAACACAGTGGAATAGAAACAGCTTGCCTCTTTCCTTTGCAAAGAAACTGGAATAACAACAACAACAAAAGCAAGTAAAAAGAGCCCATCCCTCCACCTGGGATGCGCTCACAGAAGCAGAAGACACTGGGACGGCTTCTGTGTGAACACTGAGCCTCACCTGGGCCATTGGATCTGTGCTCCTCCTCCTCTAGAAGCCTGTCATCTTATGAGCTCAGGAATTTGGCGACATTCATCTCCGTGGATGGGGACTTTCATATTCATGCAGTGATGTGAATGGCTCCTGGGACACAGGTGCCTGTGAAAGGCCTTCCACATCAACTCGCTTCAAGGATGGGAACTTGGTTTTCCCAGTGGCTGCTGCCATTCAGACTGGATTTCAGACCCCACCCATGGCCAAACAGGCAAAGGGACGTTTTCAGTGGGGAAGGGGCATGGCCAAGAGACCCCAAGGGCACTGATCTCAGAACTGACTTCTGTAATCTCCACATATGATAAGCCACAAAGCTATGGCTTGCAGCCCAACTGGGGAATGAAGACCATGGAAGGCTCTGGAAGGCCACGAGTGACAAAGAGTACTGAGGAGGAAACTGCTTGGTCTAAAACCCAGGTCTGGTCTCTACCAACTTTAGCCATGTACACAGCTTCCCAAGGAACCAGGGGCATAGCTTGGTAGGTAAAAGTTCTTACCACACAAGCATGGGGACCTGAGTGTGGATCCCCAGCACCCAGGCAAAACCTGGGCATGGTAACATGCACCTGTAATCCTAGCACTGGAGAGAGGAGACAGGGGGATTCCTGGGGCTTGCTGACTAAATAGCGTAGCTGAAATCGTGAGCTCCAGGTTCAATGAGAGACACTGTCTCAAAGAATAAGGTGGAGAATGATTGGTAAATACACCTTGTGTCAACCTGTGGCCTGAACATGCACACACACGTGTACACACAAAGACACATGCACAACAAGGAGCAAAAAAAACAGCCACCCAAGCCTTGGCTGGCTCCTCTGTTGAATGAGAACAAAGAGGCCCCCCAACTCACAGGGCCTTTGTGAAGAACTCATAAGATGTCGTGTGGAAAGTCCACCCCGGGTCTCCAAGGGCACCACCAAGGTCAGCCCTCCAGCTTCCTGAGCAAAGCTGGTGTCTGATCCCCTGCCTCATTGTACCACTGGAGAGAGCCCAAAGCCACAGGGATCTCTTAGCTCACGGTTCTGGAGGCAGGATGTCCAAGCTCGAAACACTGGCAGGGTCATGCCTGCAGCCATCCACACCTCTTCTGACTTCTATGGCAACTCCTGGTATATTATGGCTGCTGGCTCCATCACCTAGCTAGGTCATGACCTGCCTCGGTCATCACAAGGTCCTCATCCCTTCGTGAACCTCTGTCTTATTGTGCCCCCCTGAGGTTCATAGCAGTATTATTAATAATCACCAAGAAGTAGACAACCAAAATGTTTATCCATCCTTCAGTAATACGTCAACAGAACGTGATGCACTCACATGTAAAAGAATATTTGCAGTCATATAAAGTAATGAAGCACCAGCACCTACCGCAACATGGGAATAATGATCGCCAAGTGAAAAGAGTCAATCACCAAACACCACACAATTCCATTCTCAGGACATTCCCAGGACAGGGAAACCATACGGAGGGACTGAGGCGTGGCAGGAGATGGGGCTGGGGGAGAACTGGGCATATCTGCTCTTTTAACTTCCTTTAAGAGGTGATGGAATGTTCTAAAATGTACCATGAGGCATGGAGAGATGGCTCAGCAATTAAGGCACTTGCCATCAAAGCCTGATGGCCTGGGTTCAATCCCCCGGTACCCACATAAAGGCAGATGCACAATGGTGCGTATGTCTGGAGTTCGTTTGCAGAAGCTGGAGGCCCTGGTGCACCTATTCTCTCTCACTCTGTCTCTCTTCACTTTATTTCTCTTTGCTTGCACATAAATAAATAAAAATATTTAAAAATGTATAGTGGGGTGGTTGTACAACTCTGTGGATTCACGAAAACCTGTTGTGCTATACAAAGTGAGTGAATTGTCTGGCATACAAATTTATCTCAATAATCCTGTTAAAAATAAAACAAAGAAACCAGGCATGGTTGTGTACGCCTTTAATCCCAGCACTTGGGAGGCAGAGGTAGGAGGATCGCTGTAGTTCAAGGCCACCCTGAGACTACATAGTGAATTTCAGATCAGCCTTGGCTAGAGTGAGACCTTACCTCAAGAAAAAAGAAGAAAAAATTGAAGCCGGGCATGGTGGTGCATGCCTTTAATCCCAGCACTCGGGAGGCAGAGGCAGGAGGATCACCATGAGTTCAAGGTCAACCTGAGACTACATAGTGAATTCCAGGTTAGCCTGGGCTAGAGCAAGACTGTATCTTGAAGAAAAAAGAAAGAAAGAAAGAAAGAAAGAAAGAAAGAAAGAAAGAAAGAAAGAAAGAAAGAAAGAAGGAAGGAAGGAAGGAAGGAAGGAAGGAAGGAAGGAAGGAAGGAAGGAAGGAAGGAAGGAAGGAAGGAAGGAAGGAAGGAAAAAGAAAAGAAAAGAAAAGAAAAGAAAAGAAAAGAAGAAAGAAAGAAAGAAAGAAAGAAAGAAAGAAAGAAAGAAAGAAAGAAAGAAAGAGTGAGTGAGGAGGATGACTTGTAGTCTTGGGCACCAGAGTTCAAAGCTGGGCTACCTCACCACCTAGCTGTGTGGCCCTGGACTGCAGGCCTGGCCTCTCTGCACCATGGTTTCTCTATATACAGAAATGAAGGCGTGAACATTCGGAGTGCTGCCTGCCATACCGGGGGTGTGGGGGGAAGTGGTGGGATCACACCCAAAGGGGACTAAGCATTGGAGCTGAGTGCATACTCCTGCCCCGGGAACCAGATTCTTGAGAATGAACATCAAGTGAGATGGCCAGGGCAGTCACCAGGAGCAGCCTCCGAGACACCCTCCACCCCAACTACATTTATAATGTGCTTCCGTGCAGATGCGGAGGTCAGAGGACAGCCTTAGGCATGCCCTCACTGTCCACCTTGTTTGTTCATGTCTGGGCTACCTGGCCCACGAATCTCCACGCGACTGGCCTGTCTCCACGTCTGCTCTGCAGGTGTGCTGGGATTATAGATGGCTATACTATAGCTACACACCTGGCTTTGCCTGAGCAGATGAACTCAGGTTCTCAGATTTGCACAGCAAGTGCGTTTCCCACAGAGCCATCTCTCCAGCTCCTCGCCCAGTCTCCCGAGTCCCGCTCCACCCAGCATCTAGGAGGGGCCACGTGAGAAGGGGTTGCCGGCTGCCAATACTAGAATACTGCTCCCTCAGCCCCTGGCATCACTGATCTCTCCAGAGGTGAAAATGGGTGCTGTATGGAAAGGAGCCTCACCTGGCAGGCAGATAGCAGGAATGCTTCCAAGTTCAAATACAGGGAAATGGACATCTTCCATATACAGTACCTACAACCTTTCCGTTTTAGGATCCTGGGATCTAGGGCTTCACTTAATCCTTCGAGAGTCTACCATGGGGCACTCGGACAATCGTGACTGACACTCAGAGAAGTGAACTTGACTTCCCTGACTTCTGGGTCAGACTCTCTGTACCCTGTCCTCTTGATGTCCAACAGGCTCAGAACAGGCACCCTGCTTCTCCGCAGCAAAGTTACCTGCCCTTGATATGGAGGTGTGATGTCAGAACTCAAACCCAGGCCGGGGTGGCCAAGGGGCTGGTGGTTCTCTTACCAAGCACCTCACCACTTACTAACCCTAGTGGTGTGATTACCTAGGGTCTGGCCAGGTCCCTTTAAGGACTGAAGGGTCACACCCACCCACACCCCCCCCCCACAGGTGAAAGGGAAGCCAGGGGCCATGTCTCTGCTACCAGCCTGAAGAAAACTGTCACCTTCACCACAAGGGAGTCCCCGCTTCATAACTACATGATGGTTTCAATAGGGATCGTGACTGCTCCAGCATCACACCTCCCTGCCGGGCTGACTTAGCCCTCTGATGAGGTTCTCTCCTCATGATTTTTCTCCTCGTTTTCACTGTATTTGGGGTCTTCTGTTGCCACAGCAAGTTTCCAAACATGGATGGCTTTACCTGACACAAACTAAAGGCCTGACCGTTGTGGAGCCAGATATCTAAACCAGATCCTAAGGAGTCCCACCAAGGTGTCCACAGAGCTGTGCTCTTTCTGGGAGTCAGGGCCTTGGGGATCCATCCTCGGGCCTCATAAAGCCTCTGCGGGTGAATGGGTACCATCCTACACTTGCCTAACACCCCACGTCTGCTATCCCCTATTCTGATTGTCTAGCCTCCCTCCCAGACAGACCCCGATTATATTTTGTCATTATGTGATCTCTATTTTATTTTTTAGTTATTTATTTGAGAAAGAGAGGCACACACACACACACACACACACACACACACACACACACAGGGAATGGGTGCACCAGAGCCTTCAGCCGCTGCAAATGGACTCCAGGTACATGAGCCACCTTGAGCATCTGGCTTGCGTGGGTCCTGGGGAATTGAACCTGGATCCTTTGGCTTTGCAGGCAAGTGCCTTAACTGCTAAACCATCTCTCCAGCCCATTACGTGATCATTAATCCCATCTGCCAAGTGGGATTTAGTATAGTCCTAAGACTGGTGTTCGGACATCCTCGGGGCAGGCTGCTCTCTGCCTCCCCGTCCTATCTTGCATGCGTCACTTTCTCCCAAAGGTGTCGCCCCCAGAGCCCCCACAGCCTCTCCCGTGCCCCCTCCTCCATCTCAAATGTGTGTTATATACGCTGCCAGCTCTCTCGATGAAGGCGAGAACCAGACAGAGGAGGAGCAGGGAAAGTAAACAGTGGGCCCCACACGGTGAACCGACCACAGCGAACAGGCATGAGAATAAAGCACCGGAACTCACTGCCCAACCTGCACATCAAGGTCTGATGGTTTCTGGCAAGTCATTGCTGACTTCGGGTTTTCCCTCCTTCTCACTGTGGACACTGGGAGATATTTTGTTGGGAGGAGTCATGCTGTGCAACTCCGGTCTCCTCCCACACAGTGACAGTTAACACTCCCCAAAATGTGGCAATTAAAAAGCAACTTCAGATGTTGCCAAGTGCATATCGTTCCCCCCACACACAACCCCCCCGCAACACACACACCCCGAGGATACAATGTCACCAGGACTAGTGGTCTCTGGGAGACACGGGTGTTAAATGCATTTGATCAGAGAGTGTCTACACATAGCCCGTCCTCATCCTCAGCAGAGAGTGAGCTTGTAGCCAATAGCCTAAAGGGCTGGATGGGGCCAGGATCATTGCTATAGGCAGATATTTGAAAAATCATCTGAAAAGCCTGTTGGTATATTGAATCGGAGACCTGAGTCTAAGGAGGAAAAAAAAATGAGTGAATAAAACATAGCTTGTCCCCACAAGTAATGAGGCCATTTGAATATGATGGCCTCATGCTCCGAACCATCAAATCACCGCTCCTGTTTTGTTTAAAAGAGGGGAAAAAAAATGACCAACAGGAAAATTGGCAGGTGACATCGTAGGCCTCGAGGACATCTGGATTTCATTATCTGCCTCTCATCTTTTATTTAACAAGGAAATGGGAGAGTTTCTCAGCACTTCAGGCTTGGAAGGGACGGAACATCCAAGTGGCTTGTGCAGCAGGCAGGCTGGGAGGGGAGGTGATTGGGGGAACCAGGAGCCCTTGCCACCCTGCGCCCCAAAGTGCTCTCGGATGCTGAGCGGAGGACTCCACTCTGTGGTCCACTACAGGGAGGGGCCTTTGGTGCTGAAAGCCTGGAGACTTGGGTTGGGATCTAACTTCAGAGGGCCGCAGGGGCAGGGGCTATGGTCGTGTGACAGACCTGTGAGAAACGCTGTCCTCATCGGGGCTCTGAGGAGGGTCACAGGCCTGAGGGTGCGAACTGGAGAAGCTCGGTGATGCCCTGAGCTCCGGGGAGTACAGGGCTGGACATGTGGAAGGGCCATTGTCTCTGCAGGGGATTGTTGTTTTGAGTGTGCGTGTGTGTGCGTGCGCGCCCTTGTGTGGAGAAGCGTGTGGGTGGAGGCCAGAGGCCCACATCAAGTGTCTGCCTTAGGTACTCTCCACCTTATTTTTATGAGGCAGGGGTCTCTCACTGAATTCGGGGCTTTCAGATTAAGCTACACTAGCTAGCCAGCAAGCCCCGCGGGTTCTCCTGCCTCTCCCGCCCCCAGCGCCGGGATTACAGACACATGCTGCCACACTCAGCTTTGATGTGGGTGCTGGGAATCCAGATTCAAGGCCTCATGTTGGTGCAGCGACCATTTTGCCCATGGAGCCATCTCCCCAGTCCTGGAGCTGGGCATCTTTAGCAACTACACGCCCTGCCCCCCACATGCCCACCCAGAACCAGGTCACATCTCTCGTCAAGGCATCATCCATGCTAATCTTTCCATTAGCACTTGAAAACTGTTTTACGCCTCAGAGCCTTTGCACAGACAGTCATCTCTGTGTGGAACGGCTGTGACTCCATTCTTCCCTCGGCTAATGCCTTGGGTTGAGGAGGAAAGACAACGATAGAGGCCCATCCCAAGAAAGAGTCTCGGAAAAAGACAGAGGAGTGCTGGAGAGATGGCTTAGCAGTTAAGGCACTTGTGTGTGAAGCCTAACGACCCAGGTTTGATTCCTCAGTACCCATGTAAGCCAGGTGCACAAGGTGGCATATGCGTCTAGAGTTTGTTTGCAGTGGCTAGAGGCCGTCATGTGCCCATGCTCTCTCTCTCTCTCTCTCTAAAAAAGATGGAGAGAGAGAGAGCATGGGCACACCACCTCCTAGTGGGCATGTGCGACCTTGCACTTGTGCTGGCTTACGTAGGATCTGAAGAGAGATCAAATATAGGTCCTTAGGCTTTGCAGGCAAGCTCCTTAGCCACTAAGCCATCTCTCTCTCTCTTAAATAAATACATAATTTTTAAAAAAAAGAGAGAGAAAAGAAAGGGACAGAGGACAAGTGGAGAAAAGCCACAAACTGGGACAAGAAATCAGGTTCCCAGCCACCTTAGACTCAAGCCTGCAGCATCAGAACCTACCAAACTCTGTCCCACCGGCCACAGAATGCAGACATCACACGGCTGGTCCTTACCTCCTCTGTGTCTCAACAGACAGGCGGACCCAACTTACAAGGGTTCACTAGCTATTTGGTAACTTTACAACAGTCAGTGCAAGATGGTGCTCAAAAAAAAAAAAAAAGAAGAAAACCGTTTTCTTCTCCACTTTCTGAGCAGAACTGAGTAACTCACACATGTTAATGTCACCCCACGCCAGGCTCTGAGCAAGCCTGAGGTAGACAGGGGAGTAAGGAATGCAGTTGGTCACTGGTATCCCATGCACTGGTGACAGGGCGTTGTCAACTGAGGATGGGTTTGTTAGGATCAGGTCACATGGGATGCTGAGGAGGAGGTCATGAGAGATGGATAGGTAGAGACAGAGAGATGATAGATGGATGATTGATAAATGATAGATAGATAGATAGATAGATAGATAGATAGACAGACAGACAGTAGATGATGGTTGGATGGCAGATATGGAGGGAGAGAGAAATGAGGGAGGAAGGGAGGAAAAGAGAGAGGAAAAGAAGAATATCCTCTGGGCCCCTGGTCTTCACTCTGAGGGACCCAGCCCCAGGATCCTGTGCCCTGCGGCTCACTAGAGAATAATACATCGCAAAGACTGACCACTTTAGAACCAAATTGGCACGAGAGGCAGAGGGCTCTCTCCCTGTGCCACTGTATGCGTTGTATATACTGGCATCAGTCACGCCGCTTTAGGTGACTTCTCTGACTGAATACAGGGACAGGGCATAGGAAAGAGCAGCCATGGCAAGGGAGGGTGGGTCAGGACAGGAAAGAAATGAAGAATAAAAATGGATGGAACCACCGAATCCTACCCTCAGGGCCCCTCCCTCCCAGTTCAGCTAGCCTGCCCCACAGGTGGCAGCTCCCCAGGGCTGCTGGGGTGGTGAGCAGCTCCCCTGCTCTGGCGCAGAAAGACGCAAACCACTCCCGGGCTGGGGCTGGCTAGACCTCAGGGGCTCAGGCTCCCTGCCAGCAACCTGGAACCCCGCTGCGCACTGCTTCTAAACCAGAGGTAAGTGATCCAGGCTCAGCAGCCCCTGGGATGTGGGAGGGCCAACGATGCCCGCCCCTCATTTCATGTACCCTCCCCTTGTTCAACTGAGGGGGTCACAGGTGAGAATGTCCCTCCAGATGGGGGAGGGGGTCAAGCGAGGGAAGGTGGGGGTCAGCAGCTCTGCCTGTCTATCAGAGGCTGGCTCATGAAATATTCACTCAAATGCATGCCCTCCCCCCTTTGAGATGGGGGGGGGACAGCGGATTTAAGGTTCGAATCTTACTGATCTATTATTCTTTTTGGAGCCGCAAGTGAAAGTCTTTCATGAGACTGAAAATTATAAACCTGTGCTATTCTTTGAAGGGAACTTAAAGTCACCAAATGCGACTTTTTCTTCTGTCAGATGTGCCTCCTGGGTTGGTTTCCCTTCCCCCCCAAGAAAGGAAAGGGAAGTGGGAGAGAGAAACCTCAGAAGATCAGGGGATCTGCAAAGCAAGAAAGATTCTTGGGATATTAGAAGAAGGGAGGAGGAGGAGGAGGGGGAAGAGGAAGGGATGCAGCACGGATCTTCAAGGACCGCAATGTGCTTCATTCTTTCCTGACGTCCTGGGCACAGTCACTGAAACAGGAATTCTCCACGGAGCGGTTGAACCACTTGCCCAAGGTCACACAGCAAGCAGAACAGAAGCAAATTTCAGGGACTCACACAGACACCGATGTCGCCACATACACTGTGTCACTGGCTGGGCATCGAGACGCCGTTGGGTGTCCCAACCTAGCACTGGTCTCCTCCTTGGCACACAGTGGGCAGAGGCGGGCGAGGGGCTGGTGCACACCTCCCAATCACAGGGCAGCCCCTAGCTCTGCCGTGTAATACCCGGCCTCAGATGTCCACAGTGTGCAGGTTGCGAGGCTGCACCCTGCAAAGACCCCGCGGTTGCTGTCGCCCTGCGGATCTGGCAGCTATACCCATGGCTCAGATGCCCTAATAGCACCCTGGCAGTGGAGCAGGTAGCTGCTGATCCGTTTCTCTAGGTAGCCCCTACATACAAATTCTCATCTAAATGCGTGCTCATGTCCGCAATTTCATGCCAGTGAGACAACGTTCTCATTAAGGGCACAGTGGAAGTTCCTCCCCACTGACAGCAATAAGCATCCGTGCTCCCCCGCAGTGAAACACAGCTGTAATTAACAGGAATGAAACCCCTAAGCTGCACCCTTGCCAGCACCAGGGGTTACTCACTGCCCCACACTCCCTCCATCTCCCCTGCAGCCCCCCCCCTCGGTGCCCCTGAGAATGAGATACAGCCCCCAGGAAAGAGACGCCCATCCCCGTTTCCAGCTGTCCCAGAACGAGGGAGGCCCCCACGGGAGCAAGTGCAGGGTACAGAGCCCAGGGAAAGATGCGGGCCACGCACACGGGGCCTGAGTTCCGTCTGCAGCGCATGACGCCACCGGGAAGCCACGGAGCAGATGGGATGGGCGCCTCTCACTTCATCCCCACCGTTGTCCGAGGAAGCTGTTGGCGTCCCCACAATACAGATCACAAGGCGCTACACTGTCCACTGTTCCGTAAAGGGGCAGAGTGTGAACGCCTTCCACTTCACAGGCTAAGGATCTCTGCCGCACAGTCAGTGTCCCAGCCCGGCTGCTGGAGCACAAAACAACCACAGGTAATGCCCAACGAACATGAATGCCACCTGCCCATCCACTCACCTTCCCGACCCCAACTTACCATACACCCCTCCATCCGTCTAGCCACCCGCCCACGTACCCATCTCTGGTGATTTGAATCAGGCGTCCCCCATAAACTTCTGTGTTCTGAGTGCTAGGTCGCCAGTTGGTGGCAGTTTGGGAATTAAAGACTCCTGGAGGTGGGGCGGGCTTATGGGTATGATAACCAACTTCCCCCTTGCCAGTGTTTGGCACACTCTCCTCCTGCTGCTGTTGTCCATATGATGTTGGCCAAGAGGTGATGTCCACCTTCTGCTCATGCCATCATTTTCCCTGCCATCATGGAGCTTCCCCTTGAGTCTGTAAGCCAAAATACTTTCCTCCCACAAGCTGCTCTTGGTCTGGTGTTTGCTGCCAGCGATGTGAAGCTGGCTGCAACATCGCCCATCTATCCCTCCATCTAGCCATCCCTCCATCCCTCCATCCCGCCACGCACCCACCTCCTACACATCCATCCATCTTTGACTCTGACGCTCTTTCCGCCACCTCTTCCGCAATGGACCCTGAGCCTTGGAAGGTGTGATAGAGATGTTTCCGTGCTGAGCGCTCCTCTGTCACTTCTCCTCAGCACCATGGTGCCTTCTGAGTCATCCCAAGGTCACTGAAGTGGCCTGTTTCTTTACGTAAGTGAACTTTAGCATTTCTGACCTGCCAATTACATAGGGTGGTGAATGTAATGCAAAAAAAAAAGAAGAAGAAGAAGAAGAGGAGGAGGAGGAGGAAGGGAAGGAGGGAGAAGACAAAGACGACACCAACAATAGCTATGACAGTGTCTGGGAGCCTATGCCCATGGTACTCCTGTGTCATGAGAGGTTCTGACTCAGTTTCTCCATCTCCGTCCCACATAGCTTCTCCTCCCACACTGACTCCTGACATCATGATCGATTTTGACCCTCCTACTCTAACTGTGATGTCACCATTGGTTTCTTTCTCCAGAGTGAATGTCTGAATTTCAGAGACCGAACCACCGGGCAAGAAAAGTTCACTGTCAGGCTCCTAAAGGCCACCGGGTTGGGGTGTGGTCCAGTCGGCGTCAGGATCCCTTTTCGAGTTCAAGTTATTCCGAGGACGGTACCAAGAGAGACCGGGTCATTGGCAATCTCCCTGTGAATTCAAGCTGCATGCTGACACCTGCTCCTTGAGAGAACCTAACAAGACCCAGCCTGACCAAGAGGTGAGGTAATGTAGGTGACAATCTGCCAGTTTTGCCTGCCTGCCTGCTATCCACGCACGATGTGTTGTGGGGTGCAGGCAGGTGTCCGTACCTGTCCCAAGCAGCTAATTCCAACCCTGGGCATAGTGATGGTTTCCAAGTTGGGTGCATAACCCAAGGTGGCTTACTCAGGCTCTGGACTTACTCAGGGCCTGGGAACCTTCCAGAAAGTCATTTCTTTATCTACTACTGAGATGATAAGCCTAAAACTATTAGAGGAACAGGGCAGGGGCCAAAAGAGACACAACAAGAAAGCACAGATCTCATAGAGCGAGAGGTCAAGACACAGCTCCCTAGACTTTGTTTCAGCCCCTACCTCCAACTGTACCGAAATCCACCATCGCAATGAACCTGACATCATAAAAGACAGCAAATGCATCTTGTGGGAGAAGCCATAGTAAACTGCAGCTCAATCGAGGAAACAGTCAAAGACAAGCACATTCTTAAAGGAATTTGCTTTTTGTGGCTTTTAGTTAAGATGATAACTCCAGGACTGGAGAGGCAGTTTAGTAGTTAAGGCGCTTGCTGGCAAAGCCAAAGTACCCAGGTTCAACTCCCCAGGACCCACGTAAAGCCAGATGGACAAGGTGGCACACATGTCTGGAGTTCGTTTGCAGTGGCTGGAGGTCCTGGAGCACCCATTCTCTCCCTCTCTCCCTCTCTCTCTCTCTCTCTCTCTCTCTCTCTCTCTCTCTCCTTCTCTCTCTTTCTCTCTCAAATAAATAAATTGATTTTTAGTGGCAGTGCCTAGAAGTGCTGAGAAGAACAGCTCAAGAGCCCGCCAACTAGGTTATGAACTGAATGTAAGTCATCTTCTCCAAAGCTCCAGACCATAAGCAAGATACTTTCTCTGGAGCCTTTGTACTGAAACCCTACTGTTCACTGTCGAGAAAGGAAACAAGATTACTCAACAAAACTCAAATTCAAGGGTGGCCTGCCAGTTAAAATGATTCAGAATTGGACTATGGCTTTTTCTTATCCAAAAAAAAAAAAAGTTACTTATTTGAGAGAGAGAGAATGGGTGAGTCAGGGCCTTTAGCCACTGCAAATGCCACCTTGTACATATGGCTTTACATGGGTACTGGGGAATCGAACCTGGGTCCTTAGGCTTTGTAGGCAAAATGCCTTAACCACTAAGCAATCTCTCCAGCCCAGATTATGTTGTGTTTTTTTTTTTTTCTATTAATGTGGCCTTCAGTGTTTTACAGAGTTTTTGTTTTGTTTTGTTTTGTTTTGTTTTGGTTTGGTTTAGGTTTTTGTTTTTTCCAGGTAGAGTCTCACTCTAGCCCAGGCTGTCCTGGAATTCACTATGGAGTCTCAGGGTGGCCTTGAGCTCATGGCGATTCTCCTACCTCTGCCTCCCCAGTGCTGGGATTAAAGGCATGCACCACCACACCCAGCCGTGTTTTATCCTTTCCTTCTTTCCCTCCCTCCCTCTTCCCTCCCTCCCTCCCTCCCTCCCTCCCTCTCTCTCTTTCTTTCTTTCTTTGTTTCTTTCTTTCTTTCGAGGGGATCTTGCTACATAGCCTAGGCCAGTTTTGAGCTTTGAATCCTCCTCCCTCAACCTCCTGAGTGCTCAGATCATGTTCCCAAACACCCAGGCTTCATTCCATTACTTGAGAGAAACCTGCGGGTGGAATGTCACCCAGAAACATCTTCCCTGACATCCCAGCCATCCACGGCTCCACAGCCAGTCAGCAAGGTTGATGAGAGCATGGCTCACAGGCGGGTGGAGAAACCAAGGTAGCCGTCCGGAGTGGAAGCTGACAGCCTTGGAAGCCTGGTCATGCCCTCCATTCTGTGTGCCCTGCCTTGAGGATTAACAGTGTGACGGTAAGGCAAGGGCTTGGAGTGGCTTGAAACAGAAGTCACCCAAAGAGGTGAGACTATTTATTTTTTTCAGCCCAAGCCTCCCTTCATAATCCCCAGTTAGTGGAACCTTGCTGGAGGAGAAAACTCACTGGGGGCAGGCCTTGGGGTTTTATAGGCCAGCCCCAGACTGTGTCCAGGGCTGGCTCGCTCACACTATTTCCTTCCTGCCAGGTAACAAGACAGGACATCCCAGCTGCCTGCTCTGCCATACTTTCCGGGCCAGGATGAAATGTTCCCTCAAAACTGTAGTAAGCGAACTCAAACTAAAGCTTACTTCATTCATAAACTGTACAATGAATGGTTTTGTTGTTGTTTATTTATTTGCTTTTAAATGTCTTAAAGTTCAAAGTTACTAATTCTGTGCTTTTTTCCCCCCTTTTGAGTAGGATCACAGTAAATGAGGTGGTCAGTACCAAACTTGGAAGCTTTGAAATCTTTGTACAGCCCTGCCTATTATTGCTGACTTATTTTAGGCCTTTCCAAACAGTGTCAATGTGTATGTGTGAGAATTTAAAGGTCTTTACTCAATTAAAAGCATTGTTGAAAATGGAAAAAAAAAAAAAAAACTGTAAGCCAGGGAGCTGGAGAGACGTCTTAACCATTAAGGTGCTGACTTGCAAAGCCTAAGGACCCAGGTTCAATTCCCCAGGACCCACACAAAGCCAGATGCACAAGGTGGCGCACACATGTGGACTTTGTTTGCAGTGGCAAGAGGCCCTGCTGTGCCTATTCTCTATCTGCCCCTTTCTCTCTCTCAAATTAATTAATTAAAAAAACTGCAAACAAGGGCTGGGGAGATGGCTTAGTGGTTGAGGCGCTGGCCTGCAAAGCCTAAGGACCCAGATTCAATTCCCCAGGACCCATGTAAGCTAGATGCACAAGATGGCGCATGCATCTGGAGTTCGTTTGCAGCAGCCAGAGGCCCCGGCACACCCATTCTCTCTATCTGCCTCTCTCCCTCTTTCTCTCTCTCTCAAATAATTCAATAAAAAAATTTTAAACCAATTGTGGTGGCGCACGCCTTTAATCCCAGCACTCGGGAAGTAGGGGAAGGAGGATCTCTGTGAATTCAAGGCCACCCTGAGACTGCATAGTGAATTCCAGGTCAGCCTGAGCTACAGTGAAACCCTACTTGAAAATACCAAATAAATAAATAATAAAATAAATAAATAATTTAAAAAACTGTAAGTGAAATAAGGTTGTCTTCCCACAAGCTGCTCCTGGTCAGATGTTATTTGTTACTCAGCAATGCGCAGGTAACTGCTTTACTATGCAAAGTTGTACCTTACAGAGGCATCCAGACAACAGATAAATTACATCTAGATCATACAAAGTTTCGGTATGTATGCATAGGCAACCTTTAATAATTAAAAAATTAAAGCCAGGTGTGGTGGCGCACGCCTTTAATCCCAGCACTCAGGAGGCAAAGGTAGGAGGATCACCGTGGGCTCAAGGCCAACCTGAGACTACATAGTGAATTGCAGGTCAGTCTGGACTAGAGTGAAACCCTACCTTGAAAAACCAAAAATAAATTAATAAATAAATTAATTAATTAATTAAAAATTTACATGGGAAAAAAAAGCCACTCTTGTACCCTCCTTTGCTAAAGTTCAAGGTCCACCCTGACATGTCAAGATAGCCACAGATGTGGAGTGCCTCCCTCTTGTGGTGGGCCTAGGCACTCCACTTCACCCACTTCCCACCAGGGGGTGTTGGGCTTTGCAAGGACTGACAAACGCAGATGAGCTTATTATTTGGACCAAATTCCACCAAGCAGGTGGTAGAATAAGGTACTTCTGTGTGGTGGTTTGAATGTATGTCCCCCATAGCCTGAGGTACTTTTTAAAAATATTTTTTACTTTTATTTATTTGAGAGCAACAGAGAGAGAGAAAGAGGCAGAGAGAGAGAGAGAGAGAGAGAGAGAGAGAATGGGTGCTCCAGGGCCTCCAGCCACTGCAAATGAACTCCAGACGCGTGCGGCCCCTTGTGTGTCTGGCTAATGTGGGTCCTGGGGGAATAGAGCCTGGAACCATGGTCTTTAGGCTTCACAGGCAAGCGCTTAACCGCTAAGCCATCTCTCCAGCCTGCCTGAGGTATTTTTGTTTAAGCTTGCAACTTAAGTCCCCAGCAACCTGCTGAAGGTTGTGTTACTGGGGGGCAGATCTTAGTCCAGCCCTAAAGTATGTTCAGAGCCGTTTGAGCTCTGGCCATTTAAGTTTGCTGGCCGTTTGGTGGTGTCTCTCTGCTAGGAATCTATGGAAACGAGCCAGCCTCTTCCACCATTAATGGTGTCTCCCCTGGATTCTGTAACCCTGAAATAAATCTATACCCTCCACCCCAATAAGCTGCTTCTGGTCAGGTGTTTGTCCAGCAACATCTTCCAAAGATTCCTTTGGCTTGCCCTTGTCCAGTGATATTAATGAGCATAGTACAAGTCTGCCACACCCGCTGCTCCCCCCCGCAGCCAGTGTACTGGGACTTAGTGTCTTTCCCCACACCTAATGTCCCTTTACATGTGGAAGGAACTCCAATGGCCTCTCTCCACCTCTTAGTCTCTCCTTCAAAAGACATCAACATCAGCAGCTTAGTTTGGGAGCCTTTGGAAAGAACTGGTCAGGCGTAACCCCTCTCCATCCTAATGTCTCCTTCAGATTAGGGGCGCTGGGAGGGGGGGGAGCACTGACAAGCAAGCTGCCTGCAGAAGTGTAGACCCGGAATCGCACAGCGGATGGTCCAGCCCTGCTCAGCAAGGCCTGCTTGGCAGAGCCTGTGAGGCACAGCGTGGAAGCTCGGCCACTTGTGAAGGGCAGAGCGTTGTTCCTTCAGTGTTCCAGACCACAGAGACCTCCGGGAAAGTAGCTGTTATCATCTCGGGGGGCTCAGCAGCCTCCTTAAAAATGTAAGAAGAGGGGCTGGAGAGATGGCTTAGCAGTTAAGGCATTTGCCTGCAAAGCCAAATGATACTGGTTTGACTTTCCAGGACTCATGTAAGCCAGATGCACAAGGGGGCGCATGTGCCTAGAATTCATTTGCAGTGACTGCAGGCCCTGGCACGTGCATTCCTTCTCTCTCTCTCTCTCTCCCCCCCTTTCTCTCTCAAATAAATAAATAAAATATATTTTTTAAAAATGTAAGAAGAGGGCTGGAGAGATGGCTTAGTGGTTAAGTGCTTGCCTGTGAAGCCTAAGGACCCCGGTTCGAGGCTCGGTTCCCCAGGTCCCACGTTAGCCAGATGCACAAGGGGGCGCACGCGTCTGGAGTTCGTTTGCAGAGGCTGGAGGCCCTGGCGCGCCCATTCTCTCTCTCTCCCTCTATCTGTCTTTCTCTGTGTCTGTCGCTCTCAAATAAATAAATAAATAAAATTAAAAAAAAAAAATGTAAGAAGAGCCTGGAGTGGTGGTACACGCCTTCAATCCCAGCACTTGGGATGCAGGGGTTGGAAGATTGCTGTTGGAGGCCATCCTGAGACAAAATAGTGAATTCCAGGTTAGCCTGGGCAAGAGCAAGACCCTACCTCGGAAAACCAAAATAAATAAATAAAATGTAAGGAGACGGGGGCTGGAGAAATGGATCGACAGTTAAAGGTTCCTGCTTTTGAAGCTTGATGACCTAGGTTAAAATTTTCAGTACCCATACAAAGCCAGGCGTACAAGGTGGCACGTAAGTATGGAGTTCATTTGCAGTGCAAGAGGCCCTGGCACACCCGTATTTATTCATTCATTTTGTCTTTCTCTCTCTCTCTCTCTCTCCCTCCCTCTCTCTTTCTCTCGCTCTCTTTCCCTCCCTCCCACCACACAAATAAATAAATAATATTTGCTAAATAATATAGAAGTGCAGCGTGAGTTATGGATCCTCTACCATCTTCCCTCCTAGGCACACCTGTTCCCAGTGCTTTTCTATGCATGACGTCAAGGCATTCACAGACTTACACAGCCCATTCATGCACTCCAGATTTTAAAAACATTTTATTTATTTGAGACGGGGGTGGGGGAGACAGAAAAATGGGCATAACAGAACCTCCAGCCACTGCAAATGACCTCCAGGCACAGCTGGCTTAAGTGGGTATGGGGAGACTGAACCTGGGTCCTAAGGGTTCACAGGCAAGCACTTTAACTGCTAAGCCATGTCTCCAGCCCCACTTCAGTTTTTTTTTTTTCAGGCATCTGATTTGGTCTTTAACACAAAGAACAGCTACTTACAGTGACATGTGGCAGACAGACAAGACTAACAAAAGGGCCGTCATCCTGATTGTCCTCCCAGTCAATTTGATGTCAGATGTAGAATTCTTTCCACAGATTTTAGGTGCAGTGTGTGCACCCACCAC
This sequence comes from Jaculus jaculus, assembly GCF_020740685.1. Classification (NCBI taxonomy): domain Eukaryota; kingdom Metazoa; phylum Chordata; class Mammalia; order Rodentia; family Dipodidae; genus Jaculus; species Jaculus jaculus. The sequence goes on along the minus strand of NC_059114.1, from coordinate 18,188,485 downwards.
TGGGAGGCGATAAGGAGCTCCACCACTTGATTTAACCATGGGCTCCAAAGTTCGTCTCCTTGTTACATAGACGTCCAATCACACATCAGATAGGCTCTGTGGTGGAAAGGAACAGGGCCCTAACCTTGCCAAGCGCATTAGCTTTATTGTGCCTGTGACCAAATACCCGACAGAAAGAACCTAAGAAAGAAAGGATCTATTTGGGTCCGGTGTTTCAGAGAGCTCCGTCCATGGTCGCTTGGCCCCGCGCTCTTGGGCATTTGCCATGGTGGTGCAAGTGTGTGGTGGACAGGCATCAGGGAAAAGGCAGGGACAAGATTCACCAAGCTCCTGCCTCAGTGACCTACCTCTCACAGGAAAGTCCCACCTCAAAGTTTCCAGAAACTCTGCAAATACCACCACCTTCTAGAGACCTGGGCTTTTAAACATGAGCTTGTGAGGGACACGCCATATTCAAACCATAACGCCAGGAGAGTATGGTGTATTTGGAGGTGCTGGGGTGAGGAAGAGTCCCTCAGGGGGGTGGCATCTGAGTCTACACCTGAGACTGAAGGAGGAAACAGCTACTGATCAAGAGGAAAAGAATGCAGAGAACTGGCTTCCAGGCAGAGGGAAGACCAAGGGCCAAGTCCCCAGGACAGCCGGACAAGGACCGTGTCACGAGACAAAGATGGAAACAAGAGATTTGTGAGAGAGACAGGGTGTCCCACCAGAGACCCTCTCGGGTTCCGTTCAGCCACTGTGTCCACGACTGGCGGGGGAGGGGCAGTTAAGCTTGACTAGAAACACAGGAGGTTCACCGGCTCCCTTCCCAGCTCTAAGGAACCTTCTCCAAAGAAAAGAAACTATTGAAAATGTGGGGCTGGAGAGATGGCTCAGTGGTGAAGGCACTTTCCTGCAAAGCCCAACAACCCTGGTTCGATTCCCCAGTACCCATGTAAAGCCAGATGCGCAAAGTGGCGCATGTGTCTGGAGTTCATTTGCAGCGGCTGGAGGCCCTGGAGCCCCCTTGCTCTCCACCACACCCCCCCCCCACACACACTGCAAATAAATAAATAAAATATATAAAAAAGAAAGCGTGTGCCATTCCACGAACCCAGGTGCTTCTTGCCCACCTGTGACATTAACACTCCGGCAGTCGTGAAGGTCTCAACCAACAGTGAAACGGAGAGCCATGGTTGCCCACTCCCTGCGAGGTGCCCATTTGAAAATGCCCTAGTTGGAGCAGGGATCTGGGGCAACAGGATATAACGAACAGCTATGAATGTGGATGAGAGATGGATATAGAATGCTTCCATATGTGCTGACAAGCACAGAAGGTATGTAGCAGAACGCTAGGATTATTGTTTCAAGGGGAAACTAATTGGGTTTTTTTTTTTTTCTTTGAAATTGTGTGAAATGGTGTTCAGTGTATCTTTCTCACATTGAGGGACTTGCAGAAATACCAAGAAAACCCCAAGTTCGGTTGTGTACAGGTTTTACAGTCGTGCCTTGAAACCTGGTCATACCATTTATTTCTACACACTTTTTAACATATAGCATGCTTTGGCGGGGGGAGGGGAAGGGGGCTAGGATTTCTTGTGTATCTTTCACACTCTACCTGGAAATAGGTAGCAATGGCCCTTTGATACCAGGCTCTCTGGGATGCCATACACAAACACAAAATGGGGCTTTCCCTAAAGAGTGATGCCACAGCTGTGCCATCCTCCCCGTTGGGTCTGAGATACCGTGAGGTGCTTTGTTGCTGATAGCCAGATTGTCAGCAAAAAAATAGCCTCGGAACCCTCCACCTGTCCCACCCCACCCACGCAAATCCAGGCTCCTGGGTGTTCCGTGACCCATTCCGGGCAGATTAGGTGATCTGTCTGCGGTGCCAGGACGTGGCCCGCATCACCACCCTGATGTGAAAGCATGCCAGGAATAACCAGGAGACATCAACAGAGAGGAGGGGTGTTTTTTGATCCCCGGTGGGGATGGCAGCGCACGAGCTCAGCCCTGGCTTTTTGAGTCATTCATCAGAGAAGGAGCATGACCTTTTCCTGTGGATTCTGGGAAGGTGAGGGGTGGGAGAGAGGGAGCCATCACAAGAGGGCGCTAGAGTCCCTGGCAAGGGCGGGGTGTAGGGAATGAATCTTAACCAATCTGCTCAGCTAGAACCTTGTTGGGGCAAATGACTACTGACTGTGGTGTTAAGTGAAGGCTGGTTAGGAAAAATAGAGGGATGCTTTGTATCTGGTTTAAGTCAATTCTTTCTCTCTCTCTCTCTCTCTCTCTCTCACACACACACACACACACACACACTCACACACACACATGACAAAAGTAAGGAGAGGGCAAAATAACCCCATGAGGCAGATGCCATTATGCCTACTTCACAGAAAGAGAAACTGAAAGAAACTAAAGCTCAGAAAGGTTGAGTGAGTGAGTTTGTCCTCAGCCTCACAGATAAGTGAAAAGAGATGGCTTAGCACTTAAGGTGCTTGCCTGCAAAGCCTAAGGACCCAGGTTTGATTCCCCAGTTACCCACATCAGCCAAATGTACAAGGTGGCGCATGTGTCTGGAGTTTGTTCGCAGTGGCTAAGAGGCCCTGGTGTACCCATTCTCTCCCTCTCTTTCTCTCCCCCTTTCTCCCTCTCTGCCTCTTTCTCTCTCTCAAATAAACAAACAAACAAATAAAAAGAAAAGCTGGGCTTCAAACCCAGACCCTTGCCACTCAAAAGTTTTCTTTCATACTGCATGTTATCTTTTACATGATAAAGTGCTTATTTTTGAAAGCTCAGGTAATAATGCATAGAAACTAGTGAAATTCAAGTAAGCTCTATATCTGCACCAACAGTATTTTCCCAGTGTTGACGTCCTGACTTAGACAGTGTGCTGAGGTTATGTAAGAGCTATCAGGAGAAGCCGGATCTGCACTTACCCCAAGCTCAGAGAAAGAGAGAATGAGAAAAGGAACGAGAAATGATAGATCAAGAGTCTAGGGATCAGAAAGACATGAGGAAGCAAGACAGCATAGTCTTGCACGTCAGTATGCAGATAGCTGCGTGGACAGAAGACTCTGGAAAGACACCCACAGATGTCTGGCCAATCGCTATTTGACAAAGATACCAGATACCTTAGTGAGATGTGTAAGGGCTTTCCAACAAGTAGTTCTGGAACAACTGGGTCCTCTCAGCTGAACCTCTCCTCTGCCTCTCCATCATTGGCTAATGTGGGCGTGAGCTTTGGCACAGAGCCATCACAGAAACTAAAACAAGCTAAGCTTTTAGAAAAATATCTTGACCACATCAGGCTTGGGAGACTTCTTGGGACACAAAAGGCATGATGTCTGACAGAAGGAAGCATAAATTATAGACTCCACTAGATTGGAGACCGCAGCTCTTTAAAAGACAATTCGTTACAGGAACGTGCTCATGGAAGGAAAGCTACTGACTGGGGGAAAAAGCGACAGCACATATGTATGCTGACCAAAGACCAACGCATGAGCCGGGCGTGGTGGCGCACCCCTCTAATCCCAGCACTCGGAGGCAGAGGTAGGAGGATCGCCATGAGTTCGAGGCCACGCTGAGACTCCATAGTGATTTCCAGGTCAGCTTGGGCTAGAGTGAGACCCTGCCTAAAAAAAAAAAAGAAGAAATAAAAAAGAACCAACAGCACGTAATTAAAAAGCAAACAACTTAGGGCTAGGGAGATAGCACAGAAGTAAAGCATTTGGGACCTGAGTTCAATCCCCAGCACCCACATAAAAGGATAGGTACGCTTGTGTGCCCCGGAATCCCAGCACTGGGGAGGCAGAGTCTTGGAAACCCTGGGGCTCACTGTCCAGCGAGTCTCGCCAACTCAGTGAGTTCTCGGTTCAGTGAAAGACCCTAGGTAGAATGTGATGAGAAAGACATCTGATGTTGACCTCCGGCCCCCACATACACACACACTCATATATGCATTCACATACATACACACATGTGCATGTGTGTCCACACACCTATGGACCCCCATATGCACCCACACACATACACCAGACACGTGCACACTTGTGATCTGAATGTAACATATCAAACAGACTCGTGTTTGAACACGTGGTCTCCAGCTAGTGGGGCTGTCTGGGAAAGTTGTATTGCCTGAGGAGGTAGAGCCTTGCTGGAGGAAATGGCTCACTAGGGGGAAGGCCTTGAGGTTTCATCGGCTAGCCAATTTCCTGTTCATTCTCCGTTCCCTATCTCTGACTACACTGTGAACAGCTGGCCTCCTACCTCTGCCCCCATTTCTTCCCCGTTGTGAGGAGATGTTTCACTCACAACTACAAGCTGGAATACACCCTTTCCTGCCTTAAACAGCTCTCTGCTAGGTATTTGGTCTGAGCAATTAGTAACTGATACACATGGCATCCACACATACACATGCAAAAAATACACATGTACGCAAAAGACTTGGATGGAAAAGTCACATTGAGGGCTGGAGAGATTGTTCAGTGGTTAAGGCACTTGCCTGCAAAGCTTAATGAGTGACCTGGGGTTGATTCTCCAGTGCCCACGTAAAGCCAGATGTACAGAGTGGCACATGCATCTGGAGTTTGTTTGCAATGGCTAGAGGCCTTAGGGGCACCCATTCTTTCTCTCTCTCTGTCTCTCTGTCTCTGTCTCTCTCTGTCTCCGTCTCTCTCTCTCTCTCTCTCTCTCTCTCTCTCTCTCTCTCTCTCTCCCTCTCTCTTCTTGCAAATAAATGAAATTTTTTTTAAAGGGAGATAAGAAAGGATTTTTTTTCTATACCTTTCAGAGGGCTAACAGCTCAGCCAACACTTTTAGCCTAGAGAGCTTGTAAGAGGAGAAAGTTTTAGTGTTTGTTGAAGTTTGTGATACTTTGTTTACTGGTCTTGGGAAACTAACCCCATGAGAATGGATACAGCCAGGGCAGTAAGCCCCACCCGAGAAAACTTCACTGTAAGTTACACACAGCAAGGTAGCAACACAAGGAAACCTGGTACAGCCCGGGGTGAATCCCAATGAAAACATGCTGAGTAAAGCTTTCCTGAAAGAAGTCAGACATCAAAGGGCAAGGACTCCATGCCTCCATTTATGACAAAGTAAGAAGAGATCAAAGCCATGCGACATCAATAAAACCAATTGTCTTCAGGGTGGGGGAGAGGACTGGAGAGAAGAATACGGAACTCTCTTTTCTTTCCTTCCTTCCTTTCTTTCTTTTTTGATATTTTATTTTTATTTATTTTATTTATTTGACAGAAAGAGGCAGAGAGAAGAGTGGGTGTGCCAGGGCTTCCAGCTGCTGCAAACGAACTCCAGATGTATGTGCCACCTTGTGCATCTGGCTGACATGGGCCCTGGGGAATCAAACCTGGGTCCTTTGGCTTTGCAGGCAAGTGCCTTAACCGCTAAGCCATCCCTCCAGCCCTTTTCTTCCTCCCTTCCTTCCTTCCTTTCCTTCTTTCTGCATATGTCTATGCAGGGGTGAAGAACATGGCTGCACGTGGCCCAAAGAACATCAGTATCTTCCTTCAGTTACTCTCCACCTTACTGACTGAAACAGGGGTTCTCACCGACCCCAGGGCTCACCGATTCCCCTAAATTAGCCAGCCAGCAAGTTCCAGGAAGCCCCTGCCTCGGCCACCCAAGGGCTGAGAAGACAGGTAGACTTCCACCCGAGGACCTTCACGTGGGGGCTGAGGATCCAAAATCCACGTCTCACACTCACATCTTATCCACTGAGCCCTCTCCTCAGCCTCAGAAGAACTTCTGAGGGCGGATGAGATGAGTTCTAGACCTTGAAGGAAGTGGTGAATACCAGGTGGCCACATGCTTATCCAAACCCATTGGGATGTGTGTGGTGGGGCACGCCTTGACTCCCGGCAGCGGTGAGGGGGTCGCTATGAGTTCACCCTGGGGACTACATAGTGAATTCCAGGTCAGCCTGGACTGGAGTGAAAGCCTATCTCAACAGAAAACACCACTGAACTTAAAACCTGTGGTTTTATTTTTTAATTACAAGAAAGGGCCTTATTTTCTTAAACTGTAAATAAGAAGCCACGAAACAAGAGAAATAGCAGGTGGATTCCTATTTCATACACCCAAGGGAAAAGAGGAAGAACACAAGAGTTATGTGGGGGGGGGGAGACCCAGAGATAGACACGCCAGGGAGTTTCGTCATTTTGATTCGCTTGCACTTGCCATGGCTAAGTAAACCCAAATTCCTCACCGGAGGCCAAGCTTGCAGGGCGGCTCACAGCAAATTGGCCCCAGCAGACATCCCAGCTGCTGTCCATCACGACCCGGAACGGAACATTAACTTCTGAGAGGCCCCTGCGGCTCCAAGAGTCCCCAGCCTCCTCGCGCATCAGGAAGATTCTCGAAAACTTAAGTGGACAACTGAGAACGGTTCAGAACAGTACAGCGGCTGCTTGAGCATCCTGGGAGATCCGCCTGCACGGCCAAGCATGGATAATAATGGCTTTGCTGCCCCGTCTGTCCTGAGCTCTCATCTTCTGTGACGCTCAGGCCTGGGGCCCAGCAAGCTGAGGGGGAGGGGGGGGTGACAGTTAGGGTGACTGGATCCCTGTAAGAAAGTCTGCACTCACTAGAAATCAAAGATGATCTGACTTCTTATCTCTTGTCTAGTTCCCTAGACCTGTTTTTCCACAAACAGCCAGGACCCCTTCTGGGTGGGAGGTCGTTCATAGGATTTAAATATTTGGAGTTGGTCAAGTTTATCCCTGGAACTTGGTGTCAGGGCTAGCCTCTTCCTGAGACTGCCCCTAGCCCTGACCAACCAGCTGTTCCTCTGGTTCACCTGGGCCGGAAGACGGCCCTCCACTATAAGGTTATAAATACCTTTGCAAGGGCAGGCTCTCTGACCACCTGGGAACTTCCAGCTGTGGGTGAGTTTTCGCCTCTCTGGGCCTGGGCTGGCTTGGCCCAGGCCCAGGGCCAGCAGGGAGATTCCCCCTAGCCCTTACTCTCCACATGGGCTCTTTCATCCCATTCAGCTCCCCATATGAGCTCCTTAAACTTTCTTTTCTCTTTTCTTTCTACGGTTTTTTTTTTTTTTTTCCAGGCCCTCCATGTGGGATCTCTAACCACATGAGGGCCTTTCCTTGACTGCACTTCCCTCGGTAAATATAATAATTTAATAATTATCCTTCTCAGTCTTCTTTTTTTTTAATTCAGTTCTTTGATTAAAATTAGAAATGAACCTAGGGTTTGGGGTTGAAGGACTTTCCTGGACCCCCGGGCACCCCGTTAACAAAGCCACAGGCGCAGACGGTCTGGGCAGGAAAGTGGCAGACTTAGGTCTCTATGCTGCCCTGACCCAGGGCCCAGCCATGCCCAGCGACTGCTTATGAGTGTGCAGAGCTGTCTGAGTCGGTAGTTGCTCCTTACCTGGGCTCTAGACACAGCACAGGATCATGGGAAAATGGAGAAAGGACATGCATGTTAGGAATGAGACATGCTAATTTCCTTTTGTGATGTGCCACTCCCTCACCCACCCACTTCAAAGCATTGCTTAGGGGGACAGCATTCACAATGAGAGTGGAAAGGTCTGGTCAGGTACTGAAAAGGAAGCTGCTAAGCAGGGATGTTAGTTTTTACCAGCCTTTGTATAGCATCTACAGCCTTATTTGTAGGGTGACACATGCACCTTTCCCCAGAACCCAACAGTGATTTATGGCAAGCTCATCCGGTCCATATAACTATCCTGGTGGTTTTATGGAAGGGCCTTGTGAATTCACATCAAGTGTTGGTGACAGGCCTTACTGAGGCAGTTTAGGGTGACAGCCTACACCCCTAACTAAAAGCTAGGAATGTCCTGAAGCCTGTCCTTGCGGTCTCCACTTTGCTAAAGGTCAGAGAAGCATCTGGCTTCTGCTCATATCTTGTCCCCAGATTTACTTTTCCTTGAACTCAGCCTGAGTCCCTCCCTGGGGAAGAGTCCTCCTTTCCTAGAATTAAGATTCCTGGAAGGAGTAAAGCCGAGCCTGGCGTTGTGGATGGTCTTTCCAGGCGCCATTCAAAGCCTACAGAAGACGTGGGACTTTAGAGGGGTTTTACCCAGCTCCCGCCTTCTCGTGGGCAGGAACGCTCTATACTTTCACCTTCCTGCTCTCTAGGTAGACTTCTCAAACACCCTCCTGCCTCCTTGGGCAAGAGCCCAGCATTTCTTCCTTACGTCCTGGGCTTCCTCATTTCTGGGAACCCAGCTCATGCCCAAGAGTGGGTATGAACTTTTCCTTCCTTCTCTTAAGTTCTAGCTATGATCTAATAAAACCTATACGCTTGAACCTCTAGTCTGTGGGAGTCAGTTCCTTGAATTCTTAAGACAAGAATCCAGGGACGTTCCAAACTTCTCCTATCACACTGGTGTGTTGGCAGAGGAACTCTAATCCCAGTATCATTATAAAGACATATCATTATAAACAGTATCATCATAAAATGGATGTCTACTACAGCCATGTGTTAGCAACATCTGACTCCCAAGCCCAAGCCAGGACAACTCCAGATCTGCTGAAAGAACGATAAGGGGGCTGAAGAGATATCTCAATGGTTAGGGAACCTGCTGGTGAAGACAAAGGACCCAGGTTTGACTTCCCAGCACCCATGTTAGCCAGATGCACAAAGTGACACATGTATCTGGAGTTCATACGCAATGGCTGGAGGCCGTGGCGCACCAGTTCTCTCCATCCCTCCCTGCTTCTTTCTCTCTCTCAAATAAATAAATAAAATATTAGAATACTTCAAAAAAAGAATGCTTCCAGCTGCTCCCTTCCATAGGCCCCCAGCCAGAAGGATCAAGATGGGAAAGGAGTGCTGGAGAGAGGGCTTAGCGATTACGGTGTTCGCCTGCAAAGCCAAAGGATCCCGGTTCGACTCTCCAGGACCCATGTAAGCCAGATGCACTAGGGGGCGCATGCATCTGGAGTTAGTTTGCAGTGGCTGGAGACCCTGGAGTGCCCATTCTATCTGTCTCTCTCTCTCTCCTTCTAAAATAAATATATATTTTAAAGATGGGAAAGGAAAGGAAAGGCTGGAGAGATGGTTTAGCAGCTAAAGTGTTTGCCTATGAAGCCTAAGAGATCATGTTTGACTCTCCAGGTCTCTAGCACATAAGCTAGACGCACAGTGACGCAAGCATGCAAGGTCGCATATGAGCACAAGGGGGCGCACGTGTCTGGAATTCGACTGCAGTGACTAGAGGCCCTGGCACACCAATGCTCGCTCACTCTCTCTCTCTCTTTCCCTCTCTCTCACCCATTTAAAAAAAAAAAAAAAGATGGGACAGGAAGTGACAGGTGCCATCAATGGAGGTGTACGTGCCTTACAGGGATTTGGGAACAGGATCCCTCACTGAGTCGTTTCCCTCACTCACAGCTCCCGGGAGAGTCTTCAACTAGGTATCTAACGCGGGGCTAAGCAAAGAGAGAGAGGTGCTAAAACAAAGGCCTGCTCGCAGAGAACTTGGGGCCAGAAGGAACCTACGGCTCCCAGCAAGAACCAGTGCCTAAGGGCAGAACCAGAACCGGAGCGATAGCCTAACCCAGCGTGCAGCCCACTTGCCCCTTGTCAGCGAGTATGTCCCCCTGCAAGCACCTTCCCACGGGTAAGCAGTTCGGGCTCCCAGACCCGCAGCGCCCCACTTTGCCATGGTAGCACAAACACAGCCAGACACGACATGCAAATGAGCAGGCGGGACTGTGTGCCAATAAAACTTTATTTCAAAGAGCAGAGGGGAGGGCCAAATTTGGCCCTCGGGTTCGTCTCTGTGTGAGGAGACGTGAACCCTTGCAACAACAGGGATGGCGATAAGCCCACCTCGTGCTCGGGGCGATGCAGATTGTTACTACGGCACGTGGGGAGGGCTCGGTCAACGCCGCCCATCTTTGTGATTGTCATTTGCGCTGTAGTTTGCCTAATTAGAATTTGCAGGTAGAAAGGGGAGGGGCCCAGTCTGACATGAGGGAAACCACAACCACAATGTTCCTCCTGACTTCCCCACGAGTCACTGTCCACAGAGCTCTCTGGGTCCTCACAGCCTCCCTGTGAGACAGAGGATGAAAGAATAAGAACGTGCACCTCACACATCACGAACCTTTCTATCACTTCCACACGTTGAAATGAAATCCCGGCCCCCACACCAAGATACCACAGTTCCTTCTCCACCCCAATCACATCCCACCCCTAGCTAGAGGATTAAAGCCTGGGTCCATGAGGTAACAGCTGCACCTTGGACTGGGGGAGTCAGAGGGTGGGTACAGAAAAGCCCCCTTTCTCATGTTAAAAATATGGCCCCTTGGCTGGAGAGATGGCTTCATGGTTAAGGTGCTTGCCTGCCAAGCTCAAGGACTCAGGTTCAATTCCCCAGGACCCACGTAAGCCATGCACAAGGTGGCATGTGTATGGAAGTTATGTGCCGTGGCTAGAGGCCCTGGTGTGCCCATTCTCTCTCTCTCCGCCCCCACCCAACCACCTCTTTCTCTGTCTCTCTGAAATAAATAAATTAAAATATTTAATAAAAAATAAAGATGGTCCCCCAAACACTATGGGGACTGGAAGGGACAATTTGACATCTGCTTCCTGAAAACCATTTTGGGGCACTGTGGAAAATTAACTTCACCTGCTTTTCCCAAGCTTCCGGAAGCCTGGAGATGGTGCAAGGGGGCAGCTTGCTGGAGGCCTAGAGGGTTGTTAAGGTTTTTTATTTTTCCTCTATTAATTTCAGTTAATAAATAACTTCCAGCCTGCAGGGAACAGAAGCAGGGTGCAGAGCTCATTACCACCAACCAGAGCCTGGCCATGTTCAGTTTAAATGGCAGAGACCTAACCAGGCCTACTGGGAGCTGCGGCCTGGCCGTGGGAGGTAGGGCATGCGGGAGGTGACCGGTGTTGGGAGAAGGTCTTGGGCCTCCCTTCTCTGCCATCGGCCACCAGAAGCAGACGGCAGTGCCTCCCACTGACTTCTGCTCAGCTGTGTGTCACCAAAGCCACACTCAGCAGTGTCCGGAAAGGTTCAGGGCACACCTGCAAGAATTAATTAACAGCACCGAGGAAGGAAATCATTCAGAGCAGCTGGACAGAGGCTTAAAGGCCAAAACAAAGGACGCATGACACGTCACGCCATCCGCACCACCTACAGTCCCTACACGGGGCTCCCTCCTGATACATCTGGAAGAGTCCCAGAGCTCCTGCTGAATCTTCCCTTGTCACCTCATAGCACATGCACACATTATGGCCAATTCCCAAGCCAGCCTTAGCTCCAGGCTTTTGTCTCAGCCACTCTCCTACTTGGATACATTCTCATCTCCTTACTGATGAACTCTCCTCTTAGACCAGGAGCCGGCAATCTTCAAGCCACAAGACCAAATCCAGCCCACCACTCGTGTTTACAAATAAAGCTTTATTGGAACACTGCCACATCCATCATTTGCTTACCGCCCCTGACTGCTTTTGCTTTCAATAGTAGAGTGGAATAAATGCAACGGAGTCCATGGCACTGCCTAAAGCCTCACGCATTTGCTCCCTGGCGTCCATGTTGGATGATATTCCTATGAGAAGCTAGTTGAGGCTCCCAAAAATGCCCTAGATGATATTCATATGGGTTTGCTCATCCCTAGTCTTTCCCCTTCCCCACCCAAGCCATTCTCTACTGAGTAGTAGCTACTATTTACAGTCTGTCGAGAGTTATAACTACTGTCTAGATACTGAACTCCTTAAGTTTGTTATTTCTTATCTTTATAACTTTAAAAAAAAGTTTATTTATTTTATTTATTTGAGAGAGAGAAAGAGGGGAGGAGAGAGAATGTGTGTGCCAGGACTTCCAGCCACTGCCAACAAACTCCAGGTGCAATCACCACCTTGTGCATCTGGCTTACATGGGTCCTGGGGAATCAAACTGATGCAAGGTTAAGGCAGGCAGGTGCCTTAACCAGTAAGCCATCTCTCTACCCCATGTTTTTTTCTTTCTTGAAGTAGGGTCTTGCTCTATCCCAGGCTGACCTGCGATTCACTATGTTGTCTCAGGGTGGCCTCGAACTTGTGTGAACCTCTTACCTCTGCTTCCCGAGTGCTGGGATTAAAGACGTGCGCCACCATGCCTGGCTTTTTCTTTATGATTTTTTAAAAATATTCTATTTATTTATTTGCAAGGGGTGAGAGAAAGAGAGAGAGGGAGAGAGAGAATGGGCATGCCAGGCCCACTGCAAATGAACTCCAATATGCGTGCCCCACTTTGGAGTATACACGGGCCCTGGGGAAGCGAATCCCAGGTCATTAGGCTTTGCAGACAAGCACCTTGGCCGTCCAGCCCATCTCTCCAGCCCTGAGTAAGTAAGTATCTTTATGCAGGGCCTGAGAGCCCAGAAATGCCACCATACAGAGTTCAACTAGCGCATCTTGGCAACTACTTTGTCAGGAGGCTTCACAGGGTCATAATTTCTCTGGAATAAACAGGCATGGTCTGTTCAGTGAACAAAGGCGCCCCAAAATACCTCCTGAAGAGCTGCTCCCAAACCCAACCCAAGGGGACAGAGAGGGAAGTTTCACTGACAGGTGGGGCTTTAAAAAAAAAAAGTGTGACATATCCATTTGTTTATGAATGAGCCCCAAGCACCAAAGACTATATGATTAATTTCCACCATCAACTTGACAATATCTAGAATCACTTAGGAGACAAGCCTCTGGGCAGGTCTGTGAGGAAGTTTCTAGAGCCAGTTACCCCCAAATAAGAATAATACCCTCATCTCACAGGCGGGGGTCCCGACTGAACAAAGAGGATAGAGCAATCTGAGCACAGCCGTCACCTCTTTCTACTTCCGGACAGTGGATACAACGTGACCAGATACCTCACGCTCCTATCACCACGCCCCCCCCGCCACGATGTACTGTACCCTCAAACCATCAACCAGCACCCCCTTCCTTCTTTCAGCTGTTTTTCACGGGGAATTATATCACAGCAGCAACAACAACCATAGAGATAGAGATAGAGATAGAGATAGAGATAGAGATAGAGATAGAGATAGAGACAGAGACAGAGACAGAGACAGAGACAGAGAGAGAGAGAGAGAGAGAGAGAGAGAGAGAGAGATAGAGATAGATACATACACATACATATATGTCTTCTAGGCCTGATATCACCCTAGGATTGCCCCCAGGCCAGTAGGTTGCCTCAGCGTGCCCTCCATAAGGAAGGTCTCAGAGTTGTTTTGTGGCTACATTGTACCTGGCATGCTGAAACTGCACCCTTGGCTTTATTTTTATTTCTATTCTTTGGTTTTTCTAGGTAGGGTCTCACTCTAGCCCAGGCTGACCTGGAATTAACTCTGTAGTCTCAGGCTGGCCTCGAACTCACGGCAATCCTACCTCTGCTTCCCGAGTGCTGGGATTAAAGGCGTGCGCCACCACGCCCGGCTTCACCCTTGGCTTTTTAATCATTTCACCATCACACCCTCCAGTTTCTTGGGGAACATTTTTGGGACCTCAGCTGTTCCCAGATTTGATCCTACCTACCCCAATGTGACTGTTCTGTTTCACCCTAGTGTCCCCCACCCATGATCTCAAACCCAAGTTCTAAGCAGCTGCCCTCCGTAACTCAACCCGCCATCTGGGAGACGTACATGGGAGAGGTGTTGCCCTTGGAAGGAATTCTGATGTCTCCCCATCTACCACAGTAAAAGTTTCATTTCAAAGCCTACTCAAGAGGTCAAATACCCAACAGAGAGGGAGCAGAGCCTCTCCCTCTCTCCCTTTCCCTCTTCCTCTCCCTCGCCCCCCTCTCTCTCTGCAATGGGACTACACTTGGGAATGAACACATTTGGGGCTTTTAATCTGGTAAGCAAGTGGAATCCCCTCCCAGAAGGCTGGCGCCTGCCAGTGGCAAAGCAGGGAGAAAGGAGGGACAAGCGAAACCTCAACCTGATTACTACAGAGAAAGATAAAAAGGACCCGTGAATTCTGCTGACAATTGCAGTCCCTGGGGTACTCTGCACGCAGTGGAACTCTTATTCCTCAGAGCCTCCATCCCGAGACTCAGGCCAAGGCTCTGCCTTTGATCATGTTCACAACAATAACGATAATTGTGTATTCCGGATATGGGTGCCAATCAAACCTCTCATCCCACTCTTGGTTTGCTTAAGTAACAGGGTGATCTGGGGAAACTGCTTCCCTAAGACAATCACAGCATTATAAACCCACAGGGTTTATAACACCAGCTAAGAAGTGCGGAGAGGGTAGTGTTTTTGTTTTGTTTTAAATAGTTTTGATTTATTTGCAAGTACAGAGAGAAAGACAGAGAGAGAGAGAGCAAGAGAATGGGTGCACCAGGGCCTCCTACCACTGCAAATGAACTCCAGATGCATGTGGCACTTTGGGCATCTGGCTTTATATGTGTACCAGGGTACTGAACCCAGGCCATCAGGCTTTGCAAGCAAGTGCCTTAACCACTAGCCATCTCTATAGCACACTTGTCTTATTTTACTTTAATTTTTTTGTTTTTATTTTTATTTATTTATTTGAGAGTGACAGATAGAGAGAAAGGCAGAGAGAGAGAATGGTTGTCCAGGACCTCCAGCCATTGCAAACAAACTCCAGACATGTGTGCCCCCTTGTGCATCTGGCTAACGTGGGTCCTGGGGAATCGAGCCTCGAACCGGGGTCCTTAGGCTTCACAGAAGTGCTTAACCGCTAAGCCATCTCTCCAGCCTTTGTTTTATGGTTTTTTTTTTTAAAGAGTATATCAGTATATAACTCAGACTAGCCTCCAACTCACTAAATACTTTTGAGCATTTCTGTTGTGTCCTTACTAAAAATTGTACAGCTTGGATCTAGGCATAAGGAAAACTCGGACTGACCAAAGTCAAGAAATGGTCTACAAATCATGGGACGTTTCAGGTAAGACAGAAGAGGTTGAGGTAACTGTGGGCTGTGCATGGATGACCTGGGTTTTTCACTGGCTGTGAGGAACATCACTGGAACAACGGAAACTTGAATAGGGTTGGAGAACAGATGATGTGTGCTGCCTACGTGAATTTCTGACCTCAAGAATTATACTGTAGCTGGGTGTGGTGAAGCACACCTTTAATCCCAGCACTCAGGAGGCAGAGGTAGAAGGATCGCCATGAGTTTGAGGCCACCCTGAGAATACAGAGTGAAAACCAGGTCAGCCTAGACTAGAGTGAGACCCTACCTCAAAAAAAAAATAAAATTATACTGTCCTCGTTGATGGAAATGCTCTTGACTGCAGGGGGTGCACACCGAAGATGTGAGGGGTACTGCATCGGAAGCTTACTTGTGTTGGCTCTGACGAAATACAGATGGAAAGATGGTGGGTGGACGGATGGATAAATGGATGGATGAGTGGCTAGGTGGACTAATGGACATAGGGACTGCTGGTTGGATATGTGGATGACAGGTTTCTAACAAACCTGGTTCAATTCCCCAGTGTCCACGTACAGGCAGATGCACAAAGTGGCACAGGCATCTGGAGTTCGTTTGCAGTGCCTAGAGGCCCTGGTGTGCCCATCCTCTCTGTATCTCTCTGCTTACATGAAAGTAAATGGGTCTGAGGAAATGTGGCTCAGCGGGTCACATGCTTGCCTCACAAGCATAAATACTTGTGTTCAATACCCAGTATCTATGAAAGATGCCAGTTGTGGTAACACACATTGTCATCCCAGCACTGGGATGGCAGAGACAGGAGGATCCCTGGAGCTCGCTGGCCGGCCAATCTAGCCTGATTGGTGAGCTCCAGGCCAGCGAGAGACCCTGTCTCAGAAGGATGTGGGTGGCATTCCGGAGAATAACACGGGGTTGTTTCTGAGCTACACACACACATTTACCCCCCCCCACCCACACACACGTGCACATACACACACATGTATGCACATGTATATAAAATAATCTTGAAAACTTAGAAATCTGAAACACTTCTGGTCCTGAGCATTTTGTTTTGTCTTTTGGTTTTTCAAGGTAGGGTCTCACTCTAACCCAGGCTGACCTGGAATTCACTATGTAGTCTCAGGGTGGCCTTGAACTCATAGCAATCCTCCTACCTCTGCCTCCCTAGTGCTGGGATTAAAGGCGTGCGCCACCACGCCCGGCTTGGTTCTGAGCATTTTGGATGCAATAACCTCTAGCTCTCCTGGTTGCTGTAGAGAATCCATGACCTTTACATTATGCGGAGTGGCAGGGTCACGGTGTGCATTTGGCAACTGTGAGGTTCCTCCCTCCTTGAACTCAGAGGGAAAAATGTTCCGTGTATCAGCACTGAGCTGGGCCCCATGCTCATGGCTGGCAGACCTACAAGACTTTCTCGGCCACGCCACGTTTCCCACGCCTGGAGGGGAAGAAAAGTGGGGCTCACCGCGGGAACCAGACACAAGCTGCTCCGTGCTTTCCACCTAGACCTCTGTTTCCAGTGGGCCCAGGACCTGGCAGAGAGCTTTGCTCACCAAAGAGCGGGGACAGAGGCACCATCCCTAGCTGCATGGTGGGGCTGAGGGTGACGCTTCAGGATGGTGTTTGCCCAGCACGGGTGCGACTCTGGTTTCCAGTTGCGGCACCAGAGAACGAATGTGCAGTTGCACTGGCCTCATAGTCACCTTGCCGGCAAGGACTCAGAGAGCCTGGGGTAGCGGTGGCAAACTTGTAAGTTTCTTTTCTCTACTTCCAAATCTAATTTTCACATTGATCCACCTGACAGTATTAATTTTATGCCTGAACAATATGTCTTGTTTTACTCAAAGAAGAATTCAGGGCCTGGCACCTAGGATGAGACTATTATCGGCGGTTAAGCAGGAAGCTGGGACCTGGAACCTCCTTATGTGGAGTAATAACAATACTTAACGCAAAGTCTCAGAAGCATACATCTTATGAGAAGTAATTATATGATGGACTTATTATTGTATTGTTCTCCAAATTAAAGACATTGCTGATTGAAAGTAAAGAAATTCAGTGACACAGTAATTACTTAGCATGTTCTGGGCCTTTGGTTTGATTCTTTAATGCCACAGGGGGGAAGAAAGAAGAAAGGAAAAAAGAATGGAGAGAAGGAGAGGGGGATAAGGGAGGAGGAGGAGGAAGAAGGGAAGAAAGAGAAAGAAGAAAGAAAAGAAGGGGAGGAAGACAGGGAGAGAAAGAAGGAAGAAAGGGAAAAGGAAAGAAGGAAGGAAGGAAGGAAGAGGATTATGAAGTAGCAACAAGTACAGAGCAGTTGGCAGACGGTAACTGTGGGGGTGTGATTCAGGTGTCCCCCATAAACTTCGATGTTCTGAATGCTAGGTTCCCAGCTGACAGAGATTTGGTAATTAACGCCTCCTGGAGGCGGTGTATTGTTGGGGGCAGGCTTATGGGTGTTATAGCCAGTGTCCCCTTGCCAGTGTTTGGCACACTCTCCTGCCACTGTTGTCCACCTGATGTTGGCCAGGAGGTGATGTCCACCCCTCTGCTCATGCCGTCATTTTCCCCCGCCATCATGGAGCTTCCCCTTGAGTCTGTCAGCCAAAATAACCCTGTTGTCCCCACAAGCTTCTGTTGGTCAGGTGAATTCTGCCAGCAATGTGAACCTGCCTGCCTGGAGATGAATTTGACCTTGAGCTGCCTTCCTCCATGGCTCCTGGTTATCAGACCACCCAGCTCTCAAGGAAACTGGCTCTGGTTGGTGGAGTGCATGTGGACTGGATGTTCTCAGGAGGAGCCTGGGAGCTGGGATGCCAGCTTTGGGACACTAATCGGACATGTCCCCTAAGGGAGCCCTGAGTCATTCCAAGGGTCCCCGTCCCCTAAGTATGGAAGAGGCCTTGGCAGCAGCCCCCTCCTCTCGGTTCACTCTGATGAGCATGAACTTGGACCTGCAAGGGTCTGTTGGGTGGGCAGAGAGGAGCCTTCCTCCTGCCAGAGCGAATAGTCTGTTGTCCACACACCAACACATCTCCTGTCTTTAAACACACTTCCATCCCTTGTTGTAATGAACACGATGATCTGTAGGTGTGTGACACTGGTTTAAATGCCTGCACATAATCAGTTTTCTAAAACAGACAAAAAGAATCCTCCTGAAGTCTTATTTATTATATAATCTGTCTAGCCAAGGTCTTCATTCTTTCTTCATGAGGACACTTGCTCAATTTTTTTCCCCCAACCCTAAGTGATTTCTTTTGCTTTAAAGAAGGTCTTGCATGTGCCAGCATGGCTTCAAACTGGCTACATAACCGAGGATTACCTTGAACTTCTGATTATCCTGCATCTACCACTCAAGTGCTGAGATGATAGGTGTGTACCATTAGGCCCAGTTTTATGCTAGGGTGGGGGATCAAACCTTGGGATTCCTGAAAGCTAGGCAGGTACTCTACCAACTGAACTATATCCTTACTCCTCCCCCAGTGAGATATTAATACTGTATTCTACTGCAGATTAAAAAAATTCTTTTATGGCAGAATAATATTTCATGCAACATATATCGATATGTAACATGCAGTGACAACATACCTACACACCTCATTTTCTTCATCCATGGATGGCATCTAGGTTGAGTCCATAACTTGAAACATATATCATTATAAAATGTTTTAAAATGTTAGTTGGGTGTGGTGGCACACACCTTTAATCCCAGCACTCAGGAAGTAGAGGTAGGAAGATCACCATGAGTTCAAGGTTGCCCTGAGACTATATAGTGAATTCCAGGTCAGCCTGGGCTAGAGTGAGACCCTACCTTGAAAAACAAAAACAAACAAAAAAAAGTTTAAAAACATTTAAGATATGGCCAGGAGTGTTGGTGCATGCCTTTAATCCCAGCACTCTGGAGGTAGAGGTGGAAGGATCACCTTGAGTTCAAGGCCACCATGAGACTTCATAGTAAATTCCAGGTTAATTTGGACTAGAGTGAAACCCTACCTCACCCCCCCCAAAAAAATGTTTAAGTTGCAAATGTCTACTACTCCAACCCGACCATTGAATACTGCGCACAGGCATCAAATTATCATTAAAAATTTAATGTCATATTTTATGTATTATATTCTATATTATGTATATCTCTAAATTTTATGGGGTACTACTAAATATTGCAAAAATCCAAGATTTTTTTTCCCCAAGTACCAACGCTCAGGAGGCAGAGGTAAGACGATCACCATGAGTTCAAAGGCACCCTGAGGCTACAGAGTGAATTCCAAGTCAGTCTGGGCTACAGTGAGATCCTACCTCAAAAACAAAAACAAAAACAAAAAAAAAAAAAAACAGAAAAAGTATATAGCTGGTATATATGCATGTGTGTTTATATGAATGCTTCACAAAGGAACACTGGTACATCCACCATGTAATACCTCTCAATATACCTTATTCCATCTCTCAAATGTTGATCACAGCCCATTCAAAGGATATCACCATTCACTAATGGGTCATAACCTCACATTTGAACACATGAATGCATTCCGAACCCTTTGGTCCACAGATGTAAAAGGTCAAAGCCAAGGCCCCCAAGGCCACTTCCTGGCAGGAACAGGGCCCGCTGTCACCAGCTCAATAATGAGAAGTCAACCCTGAATGATTCCCCTATTAGAACCTTCTGGCAGCTCCCTGCTCACAACTAATATCTGCTCACACTGTCTCAGAATTTCTTTGTTTTCTTGTGCTGGGAACAGAAGCCAGACTCTCATGCATGCTAGCCAAGTGTTTTACCACTGATCAAACTACAACTTGTCTTGGACAGTTCGTTTATATCCAAAGGCTAAATACCCTGACATCCTGGTGAATCTTGAGGCACTGTCCTCAGCCAGTGGGTCCCGTGGCATTGCCTATGTCTCCAAATTACCCACAAGGCTGCTCTCCCTTGCCACCTGCTTGGCAGAGAATCCTACCATCCCTGGAGGTGGACCATGGACCCACCTTCCTTGAGGAAGCTCCCTAATCTGGACAGTGAATTGACCATGGGCAACAGCTTAATCCTCCAGAGTCCTGTGGAATTCCCAAAACCAGTGAGGTGGGTGAGTGAGCGGAAGACCTCGAGGAAGCAGACAATTCCACGTGTGTAGAGAGAGCAAATCTCTCAGGTCTCCAGGGCAGGCCAGCACTGGAAAACCAAAAGGTGGCCTCTTTCTTTCACTAGACCTCTACCATGCAGACAAAGATGATGCAACCAGAGACTCCATCTACTGATGGGGGAAATCGCTTCACAGTACACTAGGGAAGGAATAGAACAGCCCCAGCCTCCTCTCACTCTCTGGCCTGCGTGAGTACTAGAGAACTGAACCTCGGTCCTTAGGATTCACAGTCAACTATCTTAGCCACTAAGCCATCTCTCCAGGCCCTCCACTTCCCCATCTTAGCACTCTTTAGCCCACATCTTCCTGAGGCTCGCCCACATGCTCACCTCAAGCTCTGTAGCTGTCACAGAACCAAGGCCATCAACCCCAACTCCAACCAGAAGAGCTTCTTGCCCCTTCAGCTTCACAGCGACCAAACAAGTACCGTGTCTCCAAGCTACTGGCTTCCCCGGGTGGGGGAACAATCTTCTTAAGATCCCACCTTCACCTTCACGGCACCTCAGAAGGGGGGATCACTGGGGCTCACAGCACACCACAGCCCCATCCGGCCCGGCGCCTGTTCCTGTGAATAAAGTCTCACTGGAATGCAGTTACTCCCACTGTTTACCTGTCTAAGGTTGCTTTTGGACCTCAGAGCCAAAAAGCTTTATCATCTACAGGAAAACTGTGGCAACTCCTGGCTTACACGATCCTGTGTGTTTTGTTTGCACTGGGGCAAAATAGAATGGTGCCGTTTACTGTTTTAATCCTTTCTGAGTGTAAATTCAGGGGCACTAAGTACATTTGCATAATTGTATAATGATCATCACCCACCCCCCACACACAGCCTGTTCATCGCCTCAAACTCTATACCCATTAAATAGTAGCTCCCCATTTCTCCTTGCGCTAACCTGGCCCCAAAGCACCCTTCTTTCTGTCTCTACAGACTGGATCCTGCAGGTCCTTCTCCCAGTGGGTCATATAATATCTGTGTTTCTGTGTGTGGCTTCTTTCCCTCGGCACCCCGTTGTCAAGTTCGCCTTTGCTGCAGTGCGCGTCAGAACCCTGTCCCTTTCCAAGGCTGAGTGGCCCTGTCCCATATGGCTGGACCATGCCCTGTTTCCTTCAGTCACCTGCTGACAGACACTTGGACACTCAAGTTGTCTCTACCTTTTGAAAGTTTTTGACTACCACTGCAGCCTGCCTAATCTCTTCAGGTGTCATCTCCATCGCCTGGCACAATGCCTGCTGTGAACTCCCTGACCGCGCTTCCTTCCACCCTCGGCTGGCCTGAGCCTTGGGGGTGGAATACACACCGTGTTTCACATGGCTCCTAGAAAACGGAGAACATCTTAATGATAATATTTACATTGGCTTCATATTAAAAAATGATACTTTTACTTAGCAGTTTAAATGCCATAAGGATGAATGTCACTTCTTTGGTAAAATTCACTTTAATACCATTTCCACACACTTCGAGGCCTGTAGTTAGCTCGCACCTATTTCTAGGAACAGCACTGGGTTGAACTCTGCAAAGGTCAGCATACGTTTCCTGCAAAGGGCCAGACAGGAAGTATTTTTGGCTTTACCGGCCACACTGTATCCTGCCATTGGTCCAGCAGCCATGGACACCGCACAAGGAATGGGCAAGGGTGTGTTCCAGTGTCTCACTGACAACAACGGGCCACGGGTCAGATATAGACCCATGCCTCGGTTACCCAACCCATTCTTGAGAATATTAACTCATCGTTCCAAAAACGGCCAATCGTGGGAGAGTCCGTTCACTTTCTCACGGCACTCCATGCAAAGCCACCTGGCCCCCAGCTAGAGCTAGAAGCACAGGCTCTTGTCCCCGGCGCCACCCATGCCCACGCCGCCACCCTGCACACTCACTTGGGCGTGTGGGCCTCGTCCACGCGGGTCCCAAGCTGGAACTCGTGCGACTTGCTCCGGTGCAGTGCTGTGAATCCGGGGATCAGGTGGATCAGCTTGCGGGAGGAGGGCGGGGGGGTCCCCGGGGGCTTCAGTTTGTTCTTCCTCCTCATGGGTGGCGTGCCAGGAGGGGTCACGGTGGTAACTATATTTGGCGTGCGGGGCGGGGTGCGGACCGCATGCCGCTGCCTGGGGGATGGAGGCAGGGACCGGTGGCCCGACTCCAAGGGCGGTGGAGGGCACAAGCCCGAGTAAGCGTCCACAGTGAGCCTGTCCACGTGGGTGTACACAGGGGCCCCGGGCATGGGGCTGCTGTGACAGTAATGCTGGGCACACTTAGACGGCACCCTGGGGCTCTGGGAGAGGTGGGTGCGGAGCCATGGCGTGGACTCCTGGGTGCACACGGGGTTGTTCTCCTTGCCCGTCTCGGTGGTGGGCCACTGGATGATCCAGTCTTGCTTGGAGAGGTTCCCTCCTGAGGCAGAAGAGAGGAACAGAGAAACAGGAAGAAGGTGGAAGAAAGGTGAGTTACTGTGAGCAGCAGCATGTCATCTGCACCTGACAGCACACGCATGACACATGTGTTCACCTTCCGTCATGCAGGTTACATCTTATGCATGCCACACCATAAGCACCTTGTATCATCTGCATCTTATGTCACATGCATGTCATATGATATGCACGCTGCATCATATGCATGCCATGTTATACACATGTCACTCCATGTGCACCTTATGCCACATGCATGTTATGTCATATACACAGTGCATTCTATGCACATTTAGTAAATAACATGTCCATCATATCATGTACAACTTACTCAGTATACACCTTACACCATATGCAGGTCACTGCGACATATGCAGTTTATTATGTTTTATTTTGTTGTTGTTTTTGGTTTTTCAAATTTCTTTTATTTATTTTTATTTATTTGAGAGCAACAGACAGAGAGAAAGAGGCAGAGAGAGAGAGAATGGGCGCACCAGGGCTTCCAGCCACTGCAAACAAACTCCAGACACGTGCGCCCCCTTCTGCATCTGGCTAACGTGGGTCCTGGGGAATCGAACTGAGGTCCTTAGTCTTCACAGGCAAGCGCTTAACCGCTAAGCCATCTCTCTAGCCCTGTTTTTGGTTTTTTGAGGTAGGGTCTTGCTCTAGCTCAAGCTGACCTGGAATTGTCTCAGGCTGGCCTTGAACTCACAGAGATCCTCCTGCCTCTGCCTCTCAAGGGCTGGGATGCAAAGCGTGTGCCACCACGTGTGGCTACGCAGGCACTTGATACAACATGCACACTCCATCACACATCTGCCCTTTGCATCAAATGCACTTCATGGCATGTGCATACGTAGATCAAGCTACATGCACACTGCACACACTTCATGCCACACGCACCTTGCACAACACGCATACTGCATCCTGTGCAGTCTACACCATATGCATGTCTCATCGTAGGCACGTTACACCACGTGCATGCTCTCTATACCATATGCATGTTACGCTACATATGCATTGAACCACAGGCACGTTACACCACATGCCTATCACACCAAATATGCACACTGTATCATGTGCACGCTACATCATACGTGCATTCAAGCACATGAAGTTGGCCTAAGTATATTTCACCATGTGCATTTTACAGTGCACCATATGCAGGCCATGCTATACGTACATAATAACACATGCATGCCACACCACATGCACGTTTCATCACAGGCATATTTACAGAATCCAATCACACCCACTTGTCCCCTCCAAAAAGCCAATGAAACCCCTACATTAGCCCTTGTCTCCCACTTCTCCACAGCTGGGAAGCCCACAACCCACATGTTCAGCAAAGCAAAGAAGCTAGTTCTTGCCTCTTAAAGCAAGCTTCCAGACGTGCGACTTTCAGTCATGTCCAGGTCGTTTAAAGGCCCCTCAAGGGTAATGCTTCCCTGTTTTATGCCTACTACCCAGCTATGTGAGACGCACAAAGGCTACAGAGGTCAAGTTCACCCTCAGTCCTTCCCTGAGCACGTAGCGGCCCCTGAACCCTGGAACTGGGTGTGCTGCTGAGAGCCCACTTGCGCAGTCACCCGGTGGGTTCTGGGTGCCAGCCACGTGCCAAGCGCTGTGCCAGGATGAGTAGCAGTCCACAGACAAAGTGCGCACCCCAGGCTAATATTCTGCAGAAGTGGACGCTCGGTTGAGCAGCAGGTGTGGGCCCAGGGAGCACTTCAGTGACGACAGCTCTGGCAGGGAAGCAGAGATTCATTCTCTGCACAGCGATGGTGAAGGGCGGAACCGGCCAGTCCACACAAACCGGGATAGAGGGTTCCGGAGGGTAAGCCAGGAGAAAAAGGCTAATCTCAAAATGTTGCACACTGACATTTTAGAAATGATTGCTGGGATGGAGACTGGTTAAGGCGTTTGCCTGCAAAGCCAAAGGACCTCGGTTTGATTCCCTAGGACCTATGTAAGCCAGATGCACAAAGTGCCACATGCGTCTGGAATTCGTTTGCAGGGGCTGGAGGCCCTGGTGTGCCCACTCTCCCTCTCTGTTTCTCTCTCTCTCTCACACACACACACAAAAAGAAAGAAAAGAAAAGAAGCCAGGCATAGTGGCACACACCTTTAATCCCAGCACTCTGGAGGCAGAGGTAGGAGGATTGCTGTAAGTTCAAGGCCACCCTGAGACTACATAGTGAATTCCAGGTCAGCCTGGGTTAGGGTGAAACCCTACCTTAAAAAAAAAAAAGAAAGAAGGAAGGAAGGAAGGAAGGAAGAAAGGAAGGAAGGAAGGAAAGAAAGAAACAAGAGGATGTAAATGCAGACAGCCTGCTAACACCAAGGCACAATCTCCAAACACTTGAGGGTGGACGGTGGCTCTGCTATGTCTCTGTCTAGGGCGTTTTCATGAAGAGGGTGTCCCGAGACCCACTGACAATGGAACAACTGGCCCCATGTGTTTCCTAAGAGCTCATGTTTTGAGTTCTTGGACTCCAGCTGGCGGAGATATTCTGAAGGCTGAGGAGCATTTACTTTAGGAGGGGTCCTGGCTGGAGGAAGTGGGCCGGCAGGACGGACATCTGAAGGCGACACCTGACCCGGGCTCTGCTGCCATGTCAGGAACCAGTATACACGCTCCCACCGCCATGAACCTCCACCACGACTGACCAAAGCTCTCCTGGAACTGTGAGCTAATATAAAGCCACCCTCCCTTGAGTGGCTGCTATCTCATCATAGAAATAAGAAAAGCAACTGAAGAGATCGGGGAGGGGCAGGCTGCTGGTGACAGACCCAGGTGAAGTCTGTCTTCTACCCCAAGTTCAGAGGGCAGTCACGGAGAGTTCTGAAAAGGGGAGAAATCCAGTGTCATTCTCTAAGCCGGGCAAGGAGGGCTCAATGGAAGGACGACCTGGCAGACAGCTCTGGCTCCGAAACTGGGACAGCAAAAATAAAGAAAAGCCAGCACATGTGAAAGACGACCACGACACGTTCACACTCGTGTCTGGAAACTAAAATGCGGATCTCATGGACGAAGGGAGTAAAATCGTGCCTCCAAGATGCTATGGTTTGAACCTGGAATGCCGCACACAGGCTGTTATAATTTTATTTTAAAATATTGAGTTTAGGTCTGGAGACATGGTTTAGCCAGTTACACCACTTGCCTGCAAGCCCAAAGACCCAGGTTTGATTCTCCAGGACCCCCGTAAGCCAGGGGCACAAGGCAGCATATGCATATGGAATTCATTTGCAATGGCTGGAGGCCCTGGCGTGACCATTCTGTTTCTCTCTATCTGCCTTGTCCTCTCTCTCTCAAATAAATTAATTAAAAATGGATTTAAAAGTTAAAACATATATTTATTTTATTTGCAAAGAGAAAGAGAGAGAGAGAGAGAGAAAATGCGTGTACCAGAGCCCCTTGCCACTGCAAACTAACTCCAGATATATGTTCCACTTTGTGCCTCTGTCTATACATGGGTACTGGGGAATCAAACCAGGCTGTCTGGCTTTATAAACAAGCATCTTTAACTGCTGAGCCGTCTCTCCAGCCCACAGACTGTTTTGAGTACAACCAGAGGTAAAATATATATATTTGGTTTTTCGAGGTAGGGTCTCACTCTAGCCCAGGCTGACCTGGAATTCACTATGCAGTCTCAGGGTGACCTTGAACTCACAGCAATTCTTCTACCTCTGCCTCCCGAGTGCTGGGATTAAAGGCGTACTTCTTTTAGTGCAGCTGAACACACTGTTTTGAAAGCTCAGGTGCCTTTAGGAGATGCAGCCTGGCTAGAGGAAGTAGGGCCCGAGGGTGAGACCTTGAAGTCATTCCTGGCCCTGACAAACCAAAATCCCTAGGAAACCAGGAACCAAAATGAGAGAGGCGGAGAGAGAGAGAAAGAGAGAGAGAGAATGGGCACACCAGGGCCTCCAGCCACTGCAAATGAACTCCAGATGCATGCGCCACCATGTGCATCTGGCTTATGTGAGTCCTGGGGAATCGAACCTTGGTCCTTAGGGTTTGCAGGCAAGCGCCTTAACCACTAAGCCATCTCTCCAGCTCCCATCCCCCCCCACACTCTTTATTACTGCTCCTTCTTTATAATTTCCTGTAAGCGACATTATTGGATGAAGCAGGAAAACCGTTCCCTCCCTCCACTTCACCCCCTCTGTGCTTTGTGAAATGCATCGTGAGTGTTTGCTCTGTGGTCCTCCGTGTCCCATCAGGCAATGGGATCCTCCAGAAAGAGATGTTTTAAAATATTTTATTTATTTATTTGAAAGAGAGAGAGAGAATGGGCCTCCAGCCACTGCGAACAAAGCCAAGAGACATGTGCCACCCAGAATCCTCACCACCTCAATAATACCAGTGTCAGTGACAGAGAGCCAGAGTCGGTCTTTACCGAAGACCATGGGCCATCCTGAGTCAACACAGTGGGAAAAGATGTTGGGGTAAGACTCAAGTTGTTACACAGTCGCTCTTCCCTTGCTCTCACACTTGCCAAAGCATTCTACCATAGCCACGGTCTTCATGACATCTCCTCTCAGGGATGTACACACCCTCAGTGTCTAAGAGCCGGTGCAGGAGTCAAGCCACACTCGGCTTCGGTGTGAACCTGAGCCGCCTCCCAGAGCCTCACGCTTTGAATGCTTCATCTGGCGGTGTTGTGTGAGCCGGCTGTGAGCCTGTAGGAAGAGGGGCCTCACTGGAGGAAGCAGGTCGCCAGGTGGGGGTGGGCGTGCAGAGGCAGGTGTTTGAAGGTGACTGCTCGGCCCTGACCCCTGTGTGCTCTCGGCTTCCTGGCCTGCCAAGATGTGGCGACCCTCTTCTACACGCTCCTACAGCCATGAAACTCCACCACGATGGACTATCCCTGGTGAAAACGAGACAAAATGAAACAGGAATTTTGGGGAATTCTTTGTCAACACACCAATATGCCAATGCACCAATAAATTTAGGGTATCCCAGATTCTTGGCTTATGAATTTAAAGAATTAAAATCCACAGACCAGAGGGTAAGGGTTAGAGAGACTTCATTAGATTAAGAGGAGGGAACAGGAGGACGTGCAGAGATCTCTTGCCACGTGGGAGTGGGGGAGGGGAGGCTTACCAGGACCGGCTCAGGCGAGATGAACAGCGGGCATGGAAAGGGTCTGCCCACCTGGGAAGCGGCTACCCATAACCTCACTGCGGTGGGCCTTACCTTCGGTCTCAGGTGAGCCAGAGTGAGGGCTGATTGGTCCGGGCTAGGGGCTGGCTCAAGAAGAGGCCAGCCATGAAGCCAAGTTTGGGGGCTGAGCTTATCCAACCACAGTGCCAGGATCAGGCTTAACTTCTGGGAAAAGGGAACTCCCTCCCAGGAGGGGCTCAGGTTGCTTGTGAAAAATCAGGTCTAGGGAACTCCTTCAGTCAAGAGATAAGGAGAGAGATCCTTCTCTGATCTCTAGTGAAGTGGAGATTGCAAGGACAGACATAAGGACATTTCTGTTTTTTATTATCTAAGGCCCAATCACCCTAAACTACCTGACTTCCTGACTCCCTCTCAAAAACAAACCTTTCTGGGATGGAGAGATGGTTTAGCAGTCAAGGCACTTGCCGTGAAGCCTAAGGACCCATGTTCGACTCTCCAGGTCCCACATAAGCCAGACACACAAACTGAAGCAAGCATGCAAGGTCTCATATGCGCACAACGGGACGCACACGTCTAGGGTTCGACTACAGTGGCTGGAGGCCCTGGCCTGCCAATTCTCTGTCTCATTCTCTCCACTTGCTCTCACTCTTACTCTCTCAGATAAAAATAATAAAATAAATAAATAAATAAGTAAAATAAAGCCAGGCATAGTGGTGCACACCTTTGATCCCAGCACTCAGGAGGCAGAGGTAGGAGGACTGCCTTGAGTTTGAGGCAAGCCTGAGACTACATAGTGAATTCCAGGTTGGCCTGGGCCAGAGCAAGACCCTACCTTGAAAAACCCAAAAATAAACAAATTAGTTAAATAAAATAAAAGGCCAGGGCTGGAGAGATGGCTTAGCAGTTAAGACATTGCCTGTGAAGCATAACAACTCATGTTCAGATCTCCAGACCCCACAGAGCTAGACACAGTGACACAAACGCACAATGTCACATATGCACACAAGGTGGCACACCCAGCAGGTTGAAGGTCCTGGCGTGCCCATTCTTTCAAAAATAAAATTTAAAAAGGCCAGTTTGCTGGGCTTGCCTCAAAAAAAATTTTTTTTTAATTAAAAACTAACAAACAAGCCAGGCGTGGTGGCGCACGCCTTTAATCCCAGCACACGGGAGGCAGACGTAGGATTGCCATGAGTTTGAGGCCATCCTGAGACTCCATAGTGAATTCCAGATTAGCTTGTGCTAGAGTAAGACCCTATCTCAAAAAAAAAAATAAAATAAAATAAAATAAACCTGTCCTCTCTATGTCGCTTCTCTCAAGAAGCATGGTCACAGGGAGGCAAGAGGACCCGACACAGGTTCCAGACGTGGCTGTGTGGCTCTGAGTAATCCTCCAACCTCTCTGAATCTTAGCTTCACTGCCTGTGAAACGGGCTAAAGGCAGAAGCTACCTCAGGGGCTATGGTCACATAGTGCCATGCATAGCAGAGTTTCTGACATTAGCTACCCTGATCATAATTCTCAGCGCTGCGGTCCAATGTCATTGTCTTCTACTGGTAACGGGTACTGATGACGGAGAAGCCGAGCGACTCTTGGTGATTTATTTTCTGCAGAGGCAGAGCACTGATCAAGCCTCACTCTTTCTTCATCACTCGGCACTTCGACATATTTATTTGCTCAGGGAATACAAACGGATTGTCAAATTAGCCTCCATAAAACGGGAGAGAAAAATCTGTCTTGGAAAGCCATAGGAGACAACTCTGGTATCCTCGCTAGCTGCTGCTACCTTCCCTGACAGAAATAGAAAGAACACGAACACGGAGGGCGGGGGGAATGGAGGGAGTTAGTGGGAACGACCTTAGAGCGCTGAGTCCACCCCTGACCAGTATTATGACGCTGGGCAAACTGCGTAACTTCTCTGAGCCTCAGTTGGGGGCTTCCTTGGAGGCTACAGCAAGGAGCAAATGTACTCAATCCACATTGACACCTCACAAATCTCTACACACCTTCCTTGCACAAGGCAGTCAGTGCCCTGAGCACAAGGAGACAGCAAGGAAGCCACCGGCAGACATCCTGGTTCTCCCAGAGCTCACATTTCTTAGGGTGGAGATAGCAGAGGTGAACAGTTGGTGTGTTTAATCTGACGAACAGTACGCATGTCAGCGATCCTAAGTGTTATTGGGGGTTGGGGGGATCAGAATGTTGTTGCCACGACCTGCTCATGGCTGGCACAATGGAAGGAAAGTCGTTTCTTATGGCTTACGGTCGCCAGGGGAAGCTTCATAATGACAGGAGAAAGCATGGCACAAGGAGGGAGTGGACGACACTTCCGCCACAGGGGTCCATCCTAAAGGTATGCAGAGGGTCTGCGCACTGGTGGGGGTTTCCTCTCTCTGCCTGGATCTGTGCCACAGCAGGTAGGACAGGGCAGCAGGAGAGTGGGCAGAGCGCTGGCAAGGAGGAGCCGGCTGTAACGCCCATAAGCCCGCCCCCAGCAGCACACCTCCTCCAGCAAGGCTCCACCTCCCAAACTGCCTCCAGCTAGGGACCTAGCATTCAGACGACGCCAGTTTGAGGAGGGCACCTAGTTCAAGCCACCACAAATGTGGAGACAGTTTTTAAGGTGCTTGACGCCACCTGAATCAGGAAAGGATGAGGGGGTAGCAGAGGCCATTTGCATAAGCAACAGAGTGAAGTGAGGAGCCTGACGTCATGAGACCAAATGAGTCAGACCAGCAGAGGCCTGACATAACGGTGACACAGACCCTGGGCAGGTGACTGAGGACAGATGGAAATATCTGTTCTGAATGACCCATGTGTCTCCAGTCATGCCCTGTGCCGGAGACCTGATAGCTCAGTATGTATCTTCGTCCAGCCCTCCGGGCATTCCTTCTGACAGAAAAGAGCTACAGTCCAGTGTCCTCCCACTGTGACCCTACGTCCAACCCAGAGAAGTGACAGCAGAAACTCAAACACATGTACGTTGATGGCCACGGATGTGCTATTTGTAAGAACCAAAAAGAGGGAACAAGCCAAGTGTGGTGCTTTAAATGTACGCCCCTCCCCCCGCCCCCGACAGACTCAGGCGTTATTGAGTCTGCAGGCTGTAGAGATGGCTTAGCACTTAAGGTGCTGTCTGCAAAGCCAAAGGACCCAGGTTCGATTCCCCAACACCCACATAAAGCCAGATGCACATGGTGGCGCATGTGTCTGGAGTTTGTTTGCAGTGGCTGGAGGCCTTGTGCCTGTCCATCTCCCCACCCCCTCTCAAATAAGTAAATAAAATATATATTTTGCAGCTTATGCCCCAGCAGGCAGACTCCTGCTGTGAGGGAGGTGTGTCACTAGGGGGGCAGATCCTGGGGTCCAGCCTAAAGGTATGCAGAGGGTCTGCGCACTGGTGGGGGTTTCCTCTCTCCGCCTGGATCTGTGAAAGGGGGCCAGTCCTCTCCATTATGTACCATTTGGAAATTCCCCTGGATCTGTAAGCTTGAAATAAATCCTGTTCCTCCCACAAACTGTCTGACTGGAAGGTTCATCCCAGTAATATAATGCTGACTAAGACCGCAAGAGTCCATCAGCTGAAGAACAGTAACTCAATGGCCACACACGGGATATGATGCACACATGCAAAGGAACCAAGTGTCAACGCGTGCTGCAGCGTGGATGAACCCTGCAGACACTATGCAATGTGAAAGAGTGGCTTAGTTGGTTAAGTCATTTGCCTACAAAGCCAAAGGATCCCAGTTCGACTCTCCAGGACCCACTAAGCCAGATGCACAAGGGGGCGCATGTGTCTGGAGTTCGTTTGCAGTGGCTGGAGGTGGTGGGGTGCCCCTATTCTCTCTGTCTCTCTCTCTCTCTCTCTCTCTCTCTCTTTCTATCTCTCAAATAAATAAACAAAATCTATTTTAAAGGACACAAATCCAAAGAGACAGAGGAGCTGGAGCCAGTGGGCAGGCGGAGGAACTGTCAATATGCTGGGAGTCTTTGGAGGTGATGGATATGTTTCAGAACCAGAGAAAAGTGGCCGTCCAACATAGTGACTATGCTAAATGCCACAGAATGATTTAAAATGGTTAGTTATAGGGGCTGGGGAGGTGGCTTAGCGGTTAAGGTGCTTGCCTGCAAAGGCTAAGGACCCTGGGTTCAATTCCCCAGTACCCATGTAAGCCAGATGCACAAAGTGGTGTGTGTGTCTGGAGTTCCTTTGCAGTGTCTACAGGTCCTGGTGCGTCCAATCTCTCCCTCTCTGCCTCTTTCTCTCCCTATAAAATAAAATTTAAAAATAATAAAATAAGGGCTGCAGAGATGGCTTAGTGGTAAAGGCATTGGCCCACCAAGCCTGAAGACCGGAGTTTGATTCCCCAGTACCCATGTAAGGCACATGCACAAGGGGCCACATACATCTGAAGTTTGTTTGCAATAGCTAGAGGCCCTGGTGTGCCCATTTTCTCTTTCTTTCCTGCTTTCTCTCTGTCTGTCTCTCTCAAATAAATAAATAAAAAGAAAAGTTTTTTTTATAAATATTTTTTGTTCATTATTTATTTATTTATTTATTTGAGAATGACAGACAGAGAGAAAGACAGATAGAGGGAGAGAGAGAGAGAATGGGCGAGCCAGGGCCTCCAGCCACTGCAAACGAACTCCAGACGCATGCGCCCCCTTGTGCATCTGGCTAACGTGGGACCTGGGGAACCGAGCCTCGAACCAGGGTCCTTAGGCTTCACAGGCAAGCGCTTAACCGCTAAGCTATCTCTCCAGCCCAAGAAAAGTTTTTAAAAGATTTAAAATAAAATGTTTAGTTGGATATCATGAAAATTTTGTCTTGATAACACTAGTCAGTACATTCTCACAATACTGAACACAGAATCCAGTCAAAGAAAGAGCAGCTCTGAGCTCCTTCCTGGCTGACTGCCACCGCACAGGAGGCGGTGGTTAAGCCCGGACCCTAAGCATGGACAGGACAGTCATAGGAAAGGAGCAGAGGTAGGGAGCGGCGGAAGGAGGATGAGACAGCAGAAATGGCAGGATCAAGGGCCAGGAGAGGAGAGAACGTGGATGCTGAGTGAGCCCACAGGAGGCAGCAGAGTCTGGAAGGCTAAGTGTGAGGTTCGGTTCCTTAGGGACCCACGGGGGAGATGCTGGGATGTGGCTGACCCTCACCTCCCTCTTTTCCCCAGAAGCCAGGGCAGTGCCCCCAGGAGAAAAGCATTTTCCTGGCCCGAAGGAGGGATCGTGAATTTGTAAGACCTCTCAAGTCTATCCGTAACTGCTCCTGGGTTCAGCTTGAGTTTCTTCTCACAAAGACACATGATCTAATCGTGTCGGCCCTCTGTCTCCAGCCCTGTCTGATCCTCGCCTGCAGGGCCGACAGCCCTCTCCACCCTGATTCTCACACCGATCAGGAGGGAGGTCTGGAATCTTCAGCCGCTGCCTGATGTCCTCCGTGGCGTGAAATACTCACTCACTTCCTGAATATAAAACACAAGCATTAACTGCCCCCCAAGCAGGAACAAGTAAAGGAGGAGATGTGCTGGACAACGTGAACCTTTGCAACATGACACTTACAGATGAACTTATCTTGATGTTTCCCATTTGTGACTCAGTTCCTATATGTGTAAGATGGGTACAAGACCTGTGTAAAGTGGGGATAACAGGAGCGTCACCCAGAGCCACTGACCAGGGAACCAGGCCAAATAGGCATGTCTGTGATCCCAGCACTCAAGGGGCCAAGGCAGGATGGTGAGCTAGAGGCTAGCCTGTGCTTCTTAGCAAGACCTTTCTCCAAAATGTGGATAAGGACCCAAGGAAATGGCTCCGTCAGCTAAGTACTTGCCTGACAAGCATGAGGATCTGAGTTTGATTCCCAGAACCCATGTTTTCTTTTTTTTTCTTTTCTTGTTTTGTTTCTGCTTTTTTGTTTTTTTAAGGTAGGGTCTCCCTCTAGCCCAGGCGAACATGGAGTTCACTATGTAGTCTCAGGCTGGCCTCAAACTCACAGTGATCCTCCTGCCTCTGCCTCCTGAGTGCTAGAATTAAAGGCATGTGCCACCATGCTAGGCCCATGTTATTATTTATTTATTTATTTGTTTGACAAAGAGAGGGGGCGGGGGACTGGCTTGCCGGGGCCTCTAGCCACTGCAAACAAACTCCAGACACATATGCCACCTTGTTCATCTGGCTTATGTGGGTACTGGGGAATCGAATCTGGGTCCTTAGGCTTCGCAGGCAAGAGCCCTAACTGCTAAGCCATCTCTCCAGCTCCCTTTTTTTTTTTTTTTTAACAAAAACCAGGTATGGTGGTACACGCTTGGGATCCCAGCACAGGGCAGGTGGAGACAGGAGGATCTCTGAGGCTTTCTAGATAGACTGTTTATCCTAACTGATGAGTTCCAGGCTAGTGAGAGATCCTACCTCCACAAAGGCGGCTGGTACCTGAGGAATGACACCCAAGGTTGTCCTCTGACTCCACGTGCACACGCACGCACACACACACACACTAAAAGTAAAGGCTGGAGAGATAGCCCAATGGTTAAGGCACTTTCCCATAAAGCCTAATGACTGGAGTTCAATTTCTCAGTCCCCACATAAAGCCAGATGTGCAAAGTGACCCATGAGCCTGGAGTTCATGTGCAGCAGCAAGTAAATAAATAAATATTAAAGAAAGAAACCAAGAAAGACAAGCAAGATCAAACCACCAATCTCACAGGACAAAGTCATTGAGGATTAAACGAAACCATCCTATAAAATGCCTTCCTGGTGCCTGAGCCAGAACTACACCTGGAAATCAGTCTGTAGTACCTGGGATTCCTAGGTGCTACCCAGACCCCTTCTACCGCCCCCGCCCCCTGCCCTGTCTGATCCTAGCCTGCCTACACAGCCAACACCCTAAATCACATACAGGTCAGGAAGAGAGGACCCGCACCCTCAGCCACTGCCTGATGTCCTCAGCGTGAGCGGGTCCATGCTATCAAAAGCCACGTGGTCCTTACTTGGGGGGTTGAACTGCAACCCCCAAGAAGATGGTACAGTTGGGCATCGTGGCTTTAATCCCAGCACTTGGGAGGCAGAGGTAGGAGGATCGCTGTGAGCCTGAGACTACATAGTGAATTCCAGGTCAGCCTGAGCTAGAGTGAGACCTTACCTTGGAAACACACACACACACACACACACACACACACACACACACACACACCAGTAAAAATAGGTGTGGTGGCACACGCCTTTAATCCCAGCACTCAGGAGGGAAAAGTAGGAGGATTGCCATGAGTTCGAGGCTATACTGAGACTAAATAGTGAATTCCAGGTCAGCCTGGGCTAGAGCGAGGCCCTACTACCCCCCAAAAACAAAACCAGAACAAAACAAACAAACAAACAAAAAGAACCAAAAGAAGAATGTTGACATCCTAACCCCAACACCTTATCTGCAAGTAGGGTCTCTGAGATGTAATCAAGCTGAGTCCATAGTGGATCAGGAAGCCCTCTTAATCCAACGACAGGACAGGACACACGTAGGCACGCATGCGTGTGCATATTATATGGAGGCCACAGTGACAACCCAGGGTGTCATCCATCCTCAGGATATCACTCACCTCCTTTGTGACAGGGTCCCCCATTAATCTGCAGCTCACCAATTACACAAGACAGATTAGCCAGTGAGCCTCGGGGACCTGCCTATCTCCATCTCCCCAGCGCTGTGATCACAAGTGCATGCCACCATGCCTGGCATTGGCATGGGTTCTAGAGATTAAACTCAGGTTCACATTCTTGCAAAGAAAGCACATCTCTCTTGCCTCACCGATCTATCATCAGTGAGTATGAGGTAAGTGATAGAACTTGATTAAAGCCGCCCCCCCCCCCCAGCAGCTGATAGGAACCCACACCACTCACTCTGCCCTTTATCACGCTGTATGCCGCAGCCTGGCGGAGGAGGGGGCTCACTGCCACCTCTGACCCCACAGTTTCCCCAACCACAGACAGACACACAGGGAGGCTCCCAGCTGTATTGGGAGTTTTTTTCCTTAAAGTTTAAGAGATAAGAAGGAAGGAAGGAAGAAAACCTCTTATCCCTAGCAAATTCCCTTCCCCATGAAATTTTCTTTCCTAACCACATCTTGCATTTTAAAGTCAGAAGTTTGGGGAAGAAGAAGCAAAAGCCTCATTTCGTTATCCAAATTGCCAGCCACTCACTTTGACGGGGAGCGGACTCCACACTGCCAAAGCTTTTAGAAGTGTCTAGCTGATGGGCTGCGTTACAGCGACTCCTTCCCCTCCCGCTTTTGATCCTCTTTTTAATAAAGTCTGGGGGAGAAAAAAAAAAGAGATGATTTTTCATTTTAAATAGGGAAGGTGTCGCAGCAAGGGGCTCCGGGGTTATTAATCGTCACCCTCGATACCTTGTCATGCATTTCTGGAAAATCATTTTATTTCATGTCTTGAGATGGGCGGGGAGAAGGGAATAGATTTTAAGAAATAAAAGGTCTGAAGATTGATTAAAGGCGTTTCAAGGTGCAGGGGTTTTGCCTTTGACATTCTCTGATAAGGGACTGGGAGAAATAAAAAACCATTTGTAAGAGAGGAAATGAGTTCAGAAAGTCTAGGCAAGTGTCTGACTTCTTTGTCCCTCACCATTAAAACCGAATAAGCAGGCTAGTGTGAGGC
The DNA here is from genome assembly GCF_020740685.1 of Jaculus jaculus. NCBI lineage: Eukaryota > Metazoa > Chordata > Mammalia > Rodentia > Dipodidae > Jaculus > Jaculus jaculus. The sequence goes on along the minus strand of NC_059114.1, from coordinate 18,152,266 downwards.
TTGGAAGTTGTCTGAGTTTCTGAGACCTCTCGGCCCTTCAGAGGAGGCTGCAACAGGCAGCCCTCCCCCCATTCCAAGATTACCAGGGATTGGGGTGTTCCTGAATATTTCAAAGCACTCGTTAGTTGAATCCTCAGAACGTTCAGGAAACTTTAGATACCGCTTGAAAATATCTGTGTGGAGCCATGGGTGAGGTGGATCATAGAAACAATGCGTATCATTGTCACATGTCAAACCACCCTCATCTGCAGACCCAAAATCTGGAGTGATCTGAAGTCAAGAGGCATTTCCAGTTGCCACCAAGATACCACAGGGGAAAATTCCACACCTGGCCTCCTGTGACATTCACAGTCCAAACACAGGCACGCGAAAAATGGTTACATACAATTTCTTTGGGGGCAGGAGAGATGGCTCAGCCATTAAGGCACTTGTCTGCAAAGCCTAATGAGACAAGTTTGATTCCCCAATACCCGCGTAAAAGCCAGAAGCACAAAGTGGCTCATGCATCTGGTGTTCATTTCTAACGACTGGAGGCCATGGTGTGCCCATTCTATCTGTCTGTCTATCTGTCTCCTATCTCTTCTCTGTCTCTCTTGTATCTCTTTCTCTCTGCTTGAAAATAAATAAATGAAAATACTTAAAAAAAGAAAAGCCAGGCGTGGTGGTGCACACCTTTAATCCCAGCACTTGGGAGGGAGAGGTAAGAGGATCACCATGAGTTCGAGGCCATCCTAACCCTACATCGTGAATTTCAGGTCGGCCTGGGCTGGTGTGAGACCCTTCCTTGAAAAATCAAAAAAAAAAAAAAAGAAAGAAAGAAAGAAAACTTTCTTTGGGTTGAGTATTTGCTGTTGATGTTAATAACAGCACTTAGCATGTACTGAACGTATACTGGAGAAAGTGACCTTTGCTGGTTTGTGTGCGTATATGCATGTTTGTGTTGGGGTGGAAGGGGGCATGCCCATGCCATAGTGATTCCCAGTGCCACTTCTCACCATGCCCCCAGTCTGAGACAGGGTCTCCACCGCTGTGTTTGCCAGGCTGACTGGTCCAAGAGCTTCTGGGACATTGTCCCATCAGTAGCAGATTGGGGTTCATAATCCAAGTCTGAACCTTTTATATCACTGAGGTTCCACCACCCCTTCCCACTCCCAGACACACACATCTTAGGAAATGAGAAACCTGACCACAAAGTTCTAGAAAGACCCACTTTCCACAGAACTCAGGAAACTCCTTCTGACCCTCCCTGAGTCACGTTCTCAGTGTGAAATCTGAACTGAAAGCTAAATGAATGCCGGGCCACGTGTGTGTGTGTGAGTGTGTGTGTGTGTTGTGCATGTCTCCATGCATGTTCACATGGGTATAGGTACACATGTGTGCACATGCATATCAAGGCCAGGGGACCTTCTGACCTCTGGAATGCTGTTCACTTCCTTGAAGACAAGGTCTCTCCCTGGCCAGGCGTCCCTCATTAGGCCACACTAGCTGACCAGAGAACCCCAGCGATCTTCGTAACTCTGTCTCCTCAGCATGGGGGTCACCGTGCCTGGCATTTCTTACACAGGTTCTGGGAATCAAAGCTAGGCCTTTATGTTTACAAGGAAGCACTCTATCCCCTGAGCTATCTCCTCAGCCCTGAATTGTTGAAGTTGCGCAAAAAGAATTGAATAAGAACAGGTGATGAACGACAACAAACTGTTGCCGTAGCAACTCTACAGCACCAAGTATCTTCCTCTGGTCAGACTGCACCCTGTTTGTCAGTGTCTCACCAAGGATACCCTCAAGTAAACAGCAGTCTGTACGTGTCAGCTACGGGCTGGGCCAGGACAGAGGATGGGGCCTGTGATTAGTGATACTTCCCAAGTCCTGCTTGCCATGACATCTGCCGTTCTGTGATCCACCAGGAGACGCAGCTGGATTCACCATCAGTCACTAACTTAAGGGTCATTTCTTTCTCCAACCTTGTCTTTGTGGAGGTTCAGCTCACAGGAACCATCTTAAAGTGTGGAATTCAGTGGCACTTAGGAGCATCCACAGTGTTGCATAGCAACCTCCTCCACCAAGCTCCAAATGTCTTCCAGAGCCCAGAAGAAAAACTTCAGCTCCTTCAGCCCTCCTTCTGTTTTCCCCTCTTCCTCTACCCGTACCACCCACGCATCCACTTTCTGCCCCTGGGGACTTGTCTGTTCTGGGTGTCTCGCCTGAGTGGAGTCATGTACTCCACGGCCACTTGTGAGGTGTGTGTCATGTCCTCAGTGAGTCATCTTCATTGTGGCATGACCCTGTACTTCCTGTGACCAAATCCAATGTGTGCACTTCCTTGTTTCTCCACCCATGGACAATGAGTATTTGGGTATTCTGGGTGACTTTCACATCTGGGTGACTTTCACATCTGTGTTCAACGCTTTGGGCATCAAACAGGAGCCTTTGGGAGGTGCAGCCTTGATCGGGGTGGAGCCTTGACTGAGAGTGGACCTTGGGGGTTTGTAAGTCCAGCCCACTGGGTGATCAAAGCTCACTCCCTCTTGCTGCTTCCTCCAAGCTGATGTGACAAGATGTGATGCCCAGTCTCTGCTCTGCCATGCTTTTCCCGCCATGATGAAATCTGCCCTCGAGACTGTAAACCAGAATAAACCCTTTCCCGTGACGGCTGCTGCTGGGCGAGTGTGTCACCCCAGCACTGAGAAGGTCACTACAACAGGATCCACACACAGGTCTTCGTGCTGGTACTGCCAGGACCTGACCCATTGAGCATCTCCCTGCCCCTATAATTTTGTCCAGATGCATACAGATCTTGCAAACGGATATCCGTGGATATTTGAGGGAAGATTCAAATGACCAATTGGGAGTACTTGTGAATTAAAGCTCCCACGATGGGTAATATTAATGGTCACCCCCTGTGCCTTACCCATGAAGATGCAGTCAAAGACACCCCCCACGGGTGTCAGAAAGCACCCAATGACACCTACACGCTCACACGTCCACACTGCATGACAAGCAAGGATGATTTGTGTCCTGTGCCTGTCTATAACTTTGCAATGTCGTAGTGCAACGGAAAAAAACAAAAAAAAGACATGAATTCCTTTTCCTTCCATTTCACACAGAAAAGACTCATTTCAGCACAGACACTAACAACTTCTGCATGCAAGCTTTTCCTTGTTGTCAAAGACCTTCACATTTTCACTGGTAGGATGGACTTTATGGCCTCTTTGGCATGTCCACAGTGCCAGCATGGCCATTCCCAGGCCATAGGGCGATTGTTAAATAAGACTTATTTGCATACAAGCACTATAATACCCTACCAGGGATCACAGAAAAGGAATTCTAAATGACAAACGGAAGGGTAGTGTATGCAGCATGGACTCCCAACTGCTGACCGGATAGCCAAGAGGACTTCTAAATGACCACAGGAGCGTAGCGAGTGCTACATAAGTGCACCACACAGCAGGAAGGCCGGAGCAGAATGGGGCATGGCCTCACCATGCTAGTTGGCAGAGTACATGATTTAAAAACATATGACTAGTTAAGTTTGGAATTTTCCACTGAATTTGAAAACTATTTTTACATATTTCAAATTTTTTTTTACTTATTTATTAGAGAGAGAGAGAGAGAGAGAGAGAGAGAATGGGCACACCAGGGGCTCCAGCCACTACAGATGAGCTCCAGATGCATCCGCCACCTTGTGCATCTGGCTTACGTGGGCCCTGGGGAATCGAACCTGGGTCCCTAGGTTTCCCAGGCAAGTGCCTTAACTGCTAAGCCATTTCTCCAGGCCTGTTTTTATATATTTTTAAGCATGTGTGCATACCATAGCACACATGTGAAGATCAACGGACAGCTTCCTCTACCCCCGCCCCAAGGGTCTCACTCTAGCCCATGCTGACCTGGAATTCACTATGGAGTCTCAGGGTGGCCTCAAACTCATAGCGATCCTCCTACCTCTGCCTCCTGAGTGCTGGGGTTGAAGGCGTGAGCCACCACACCCGGCTCAGCTTCCTCTTTTGCCCTTCGACCTCATCTGAGGCAGCATTTCTCTCTGGATCTCACTTTGCTGTTATTCTTTTCTGCTCTCCCCACAAACTTCTGGGAAATTCTCCTGCCTCCACCGGGGTTACAGATGCCTGCCAAGGCTAGTGGCTTTTTACGTGGGGTCTAAGAAGCAAACTAGACTACTCAGGTTTGATCAGCAAGCACTTTTTTTCACCAAGCCATTTCCCCAATCCCCCAGTACATACTTTAAAAATATTTCTATTTATTTATTTACAGACACACACACAGAGAAAGAATATGGGTGCACCAGGGTCTCTAGCCACGGCAAAGGAACTCCAGATGCATGTGCCATTTTGTGCATCGAGCTTTACATGGGTACTGGGAAATAGAACTAGGGCCGTTAGGCTTTGTAGGCAAGTGCCTTAAGCACTAAGCAATTTCTTCAGCCCAATAGTATTTTTTTAAGGCAAAACCAACAGACTGGGCTTTTTATTATGCAAGACAGAGAAAACTGGCACACCAGGGCCTTGAGCCACTGCAATCGAGACATGTGTGCCCCCTTATGAGCATGTGCAACCTTGAGTACTTACCTCTCCTTGTGTGTCTGGCTTACATGGGACCTGGAGAGTCAAATATGGGTCCTTAGGCTTCACAAACCTTAACTGCTAAGCCATCTCTCCAGCCCTCCAGTGAATAATTTATTTTTTTTATTTTTTTACAGATAGTGTGTGTGTTTGAAAAAGAGAGAGAGAAAAAAAAAATTGTCACGCCAGGACCTCAACCATTGAAATCCAACTCCAGATGCTTGCGCCACCTAGTGGGCATGTGTCATCTTGTGCTTGACTCACCTTTGTGCATCTGGCTTACATGGGATCTGGAGAGTTGAACATAGGTCCTTAGGCTTCACAGGCAAGCACCTTAACTACTAAGCCATCTCTACAGTCCCTGCAATGAATATTTTTAACTGTGGCTCACTGAAACCCCAAAAAGTAAAACTGTGGATGAAAGGGGACAACTGTGTCACCCATTTTGAGTTTGAGAAGAAAGTAGATGGGTAAGGCTTCACCAGGGTCAAATTTCTACTCATGCCAGGGGCTGCCCTGGATGGCTTGACTTAAGAATGAAGACCTGGGGACCAGAGGAGACGATAGATAGTTTATGTGTTAATTTTGCCTCCTCTGGGGAGAGAGCTCACATCCAGTAGGCATGGAGGACTACAGAAGTTGTGACGCCCATCCATGTATAGGAACTCTGTGATCAGATGAGGACAGTTGAAAACATTGGCTTCAATATGTGCAAACTGATACTGTTCCATCAATGTTTAAAATATATATGTCCATGACCGGTGCTGCTCTCAGCTTTGGTCAGAGAAGCTTCTCTGCAGACTCGGAACTCATGAAAGTGCTAAGACTACGTGCATACGGAGTGCTCGGCCCTAAGGGAGACATCTCCATCGCCTGCCCAACAGCTCAGAAGACAATTCACAAGAAGTGAGCAGGAAGAATTTAAGAGATGGGGAGGAGTGCTGTGGAATCATGTCTTCTGGACATGATGTTGCGTCCATGATCTCACAGCAGCTGTTGTTACCTGAACAAGAGCCACACAATTACTGGGCCCGTTAACATACCATCGTGGATGATGGAGGGCATGGGATCCCCATCCCTCCCTGAAGAGTTATGCACAGTCAATGGCAGTTAGAAAAGTGAAAGTCATTTTCTTCAGCGGTGTAGCCACTGGTAAGTTGCACAAGGTCTGATAAAAAAAGAAAAAATTCCCCACTTGTGTTCATGCAGGCAACTCAAATTAAACCCAGTGGTCACACAAGCAACATATATATATATATATATACATACATACATACATACACATACATACATACACACACACACACACACACACACATATATATGTATTTGTGTATATATATATATATATATATATATATATATATATATATACACACACACACACACATATCAAAGTAGAAGAAGGATGAGTTGGGAAGAAGGGATTCAGTGGAAGATGGGTGGAGAAAGAAGGTAAGAGAAGGTAACGGGCTAGAGAGATGTCTCAGTGGTTAAAGGTGCTTGCAATTCAATTCCCCAGTACTCCCATAAGACCATGCACAAAGTGGAACATGTGTCTGGAGTTCATTTGCAGTGACAATAGACCGTGGCAGGCCCATACTCTCCTCAGTTTCTGTGTCTTTTTTTCTCTCTTACTCTCCCAAATAAATAATAAAAATTTATTTTGAAAAAAGAAGATAGTAGAGGAGAAGATTATGATCAAATACTTTATATATGTATAAAAAACTATGAATAAAATTTTGGAAAAAAATAAGTTAAGCCCAGGCTTTCCACAATAAAAATCTTTTAGATAGGGGCTAGAATTGTATCTATATATCTATCTATCTATCCATCCATCCATCCATCCATTGCTATTTATGGGGAAAAAAAAAAAACACAAAAGACAGGGCTGGAGGGATGGCTTAGCAGCTAAGGAATTTGCCTACAAAGCCAAAGGATCCTGGTTTGATTCTCCTGGACCCACATAAGCCAGATACACAAGGGGTAGCATGCGTCTAGAGTTCGTTTGTAGTGGCTGAAGGCCCTGGAACACCCATTTTCTCCCTCCCCCCCCCCGCCTCTCCCTCTCCCTCTCTCACTCTCACTCTCTGAAATAGATAAATAAATAATAGTTTTTTTTTAAAAAAAAAAAAAAGGACAAAGGCTTGGGTTCACCACCCAATAGAGCACTTGCCTCACAGGTGCAAGGTCCTAGACTCAATCCCTGGCACTGAAGAGATGGCTTAACAGTTAAGGTGCTTGCCTGCGAAGCCAAAAGACATAGGTTCAATTCCCGTGGAGCCATGTAAAACAGATGCACAAGGTGGCATATGTCTGGAGTTCATTTGCAGTTGCTGGAGGCTCTGGTGCGCCCATTCTCTCCCTCCATCCCCCCTCTCTCTTTGCCTCTTTATCTCTCTCAAATAAATAAAGATAAAATATTTTAAAACATTTACAAAAAAAATCTTTTAGACAATAAAAAAGCAAACTATGGCTGGGTGTGGTGGCGCACGCCTTTAATCCCAGCACTTGGGAGGCAGAGGTAGGAGGATTGCCATGAGTGTGAGGCCACCCGGAGACTACATAGTGAATTCCAGGTCAGCCTGAGCTAGAGTGAAACCCTACCTTAAAAAACAAAAAATAAAATAAAATAAATAATTTTTTAAAAAGCCCAGGCTCTCCATGTGACCTAGCCATTCTACTCGGAGAAGCAAACTCCAGAGAAAGGGGCGCAGGGCTCACCCAGACACTTGCACACAGATGGTCCCTGTCAGAAAACACCGTAAGTCCACCAGCAGCTGAGCAGCTGAGCACGGCCCTTCTGTACAATCAATGATTGCAATGGTTGATTCAGTGTGTCAACTTAATTGGACCTAGAATCACCATAGAGACAAACCCCTGGCCATGTCTCTGAGGAAATTTCTAGATTAAGTTAATTGAGGTGGGAGCCCAGCCCCCACTGTGGGTGACACCAACCATTTCATGGGCTGGGGTCCTGGACTGGATAAAAAGGAGAAAAGGGTGGAGCGATGGCTCAAGCAAAGCCTAAGGATCAGGGTTTGATGCCCCAGTACCCACATAAATAAAGCCAGATGCACAAAGTAGTGCATGAATCTGGAGTTCGTCTGTAATGGCTAGAGACCCTGGTGTGCTCATTCTCTCTCACACACATAAACAAATATAATAAATATATAAAATATTTAATCTGCTACGCTTTGTCATCCTGTGTATGTTCTCTACTGCACTGGCCATTAAAAATGACAACAGTGGGCTGTGGAAATGGCTTAACAGCTAAGGCGTTTGCCTGCAAAGCCTAAACACCCTGGTCCAATTCCCCAGGACCCACATAAGCCAGATGCACCAGGGGACACATGCAACTGGAATTCATTTGCAGTGGCTAGAAGCCCTGGTGTGGCCATTCTCTCTTTCTTTCTCTCTGCCTCTTCCTCTCTCTTTCTCTTTCTTAAGAAAAAAAAAAAAAAGACAGCAGAGAGTGCCAAAAGAAAAAAAAAAGGAGAGAGCAAACTGAGCATGCATAGTCATCGTTCTCTGCTTTCTGATTATGGATTCAAGGTAACTGGCTGCCTCCTGCTGCCACGCCTCCTTTGCCATGAAGGAATGTAAAACAATGAATGTTTTTCCCCCTTGTTACAGTCAGGTTCACATTGCTGGCAGAAATCACCCAACCAAGAGCAGCTTGTTGGGGGGGGGGGGGATGGGTTTCTTTTGGCTTATAGACTTGAGGGGAAGCTCCATGATGGCAAGGGAAAATGATGGCATGAGCAGAGGGTGAACATCACCTTCTGAGCAACATCAGATGGGCAGCAACAGCAGGAGAGTGTGCCAAACACTGGCAAGGGGAGACTGGCTATAATACCTATTCGCCTGCCCCCAACAATACACTGCCTCCAGGAGGCATGAATTCCCAAATCTCCCTCAGCTAGGAACCTAGCATTCAGAACACCTACGCTTATGGGGGACACCTGAATCAAACTGCCACACCACTTAGGTTGCCCTTGTCAAGTATTTGGTCACAAAGTGAGTAACCAATACAAATGATCATTTTAAGAAAGGAAGGGAGGTCCGGTACCCACCACAAAACATTCCCTAAAACCAGCATGCTAAGCCAAAGAAGCCAGGCACATGGGCTGCAGAGATGCTTTATCAGTTAAGGTGCTTGCCTGTCAAGCCTAAGGACCCATGTTCTATCTCTCTCCAGATGCCATGTAAGCCAGATGCACAAAGATGAGGCAAGTGCAAGGTTGCAAATGGCCACTAGGTGGCTCAAGTGTCTGGAATTCAATTGTAGTGGCTCAGGCCCTGGAACTCCAACTCTAACACTCTCTCTCTCTCTCTCTCTCTCTCTCTGTGTGTGTGTGTGTGTGTGTGTGTGTGTCTGTCTGTCTCTCTCTCTCTCTCTCTTTCTCTCTTTAAAAAAAGCCAGACACAGGCACAAAAGGACAGATACCCCATGGCTCCACTTGCATAAGGAATCTGGAAGAGGCAAACTTCTAACTGAAGAGGGGAGCTGAGTCAAAGTTACCTGTAGAAAGGTTAGTAATTGCTTTATGGTTAAGAGTTTCTGTTTCTGCCAGGTGTGCTGGCACATGCCTGTGATCCCAGCGCTGGGGAGGAAGAGGGCAAAAGGGTCAATAGTATAAGACCATCCTCAGTTATATAGTGAACACGAGACCAGCCCCTGTAATATGAGACCCTTCTCAAAAAAACAACAAAAAAGTTTCATGGCCCCGGCCCAGAGGACCAAGCTGCTCAGCCAAGCCCCTCCCAGCCCCCAGAACCTGATGTTTACAGATGGCAGAGAATACCACAGAATCCAGACTCATCAGAAACGACAAGAAGAGAAAGCCTTGATGAGTCCCCTCCGCCACACTAGGGCCCAAAAAGCATCAGAGGAAGAGACAGATTAAGCTGGGCACAGTGGCGCACGCCTTTAGTCCCAGCACTCGGGAGGCAGAGGTAGGTGGATCGCCGTGAGTTTGAGGCCCCCTGAGACTCCATAGTGAATTCCATGTCAGCCTGAGCTAGAGTGAGACCCTACGTCGAAAAACCAAAAAAAAAAAAAAAAAAAAGAGAGAGACAGATTAAATCTGATTGCTGCTCTCACAGCTGTCCTGAGAACTTTCTCCAGGCAGATAACGGTAGACACTGAAGAAACTCAAAACTCATCAAAGGCTTTTTTTTTCTTTCGTGGGCCTGCCCATGCAACTTGACGGTATGTTACTTTTTCCCTGGCCCCCCTTGCTACTTGCTTGTGCATATTTCTACCTTTCTGCCATCCTCTGAGGGCACTCAGCCTCAAAGGCTGAGCAGCGACCATGTCCTCTGACTCTCCAGTTGTAGACAACTATTGTTGAACTGCCCAGCCCATATCTTCTAAATTCATTTAATAGATCCCCTTTTTAAAGTTAAAAAAAAAAAAATAACTCATCACAGCAGAAAATCAGAGGCTGCTGAGAACTCCAAAGCTCAGAGAACACTGTGGAAGAGGAAGTGGAAAGAATGCATAAGAGCCACAGGGTGGGAAGGTGTATTCTGAGGCATGATCCTCCAGACATGAACCAAGGGCAGTCATGACCCCCACAGTGGTAATGGGTACCCCCACAAGACCCCCACTGTTCAGAGCCCATCGATGTTCTTACATGGAGGATGGGGGAAGACAAAGGGAATGAGACAACAGAGCAGAGGAAGATAACCTTGAAAGAGAAGGGACCTCAGTGGCATGGGGGTGGGAGAGAGAGGACTGAGGAGGATAGCGTGATGGAAACACAACCAAATTACAGTTGTTCATATACAAAATTTCACAATATTTTTTTAAATTTTACCCGCCATACAACATAGGAGTAAATGTAAAGCTAGATAATAAAAAAAAAAAAAAGTTTTTCTTTGATGAAAATTTCCTAGACATGCATGGTGGTGATCACTTCACAAAGCGAAGCTGTACTTTAAACCACTAAATTTAAAGTTAAAGTAGTGAAATGATGTGTTTTTATATATATTTCATATGTAAGAATATTCGCAACATAGGACTGGAGAGATGGTTTAGTGATAAAGGCACTTGCCTGTGAAACCTAAGGAGCCAGGTGTTCAATTCCCCAGTGCCCATGTAAGCTAGATACACAAGGTGGCACATGCATCTGGAGTCTGTTTGCAATGGCTGGAAACCCTGGCATGCCCATTCTCTATCTATCTATCTATCTATATCTCTCCCTCTCTCAAATAAATAAATAAATATTTTTTAAAAAGAGGGTTTAGCAGTTATGGCACTTGTCTATGAAACCCAAGGACCCATGTTCGATCTCTCCCCAGATATCACGTAAGCCAGATGCACAAAGATGAGGCAAGCACAAGGTCACACATGTCCACTAGGTGGTGCAAGTGTCTGGACTTCGACTACACTGGCTGAGGCCCTGGCATGCCAATTCCCTCCCCCTCTCTCTCTCCCTCTCTCTCTCTCTCTCTCTCTCTCTCTCTCTCTCTCTCTCTCTCCCCGCCACCCCCCACCCCCAATCTCTCTTAAAAAAAGAATATTCACAGCAGTTGAATTTTTGGTGTGCTGTTTTCTTTTTTGTTTCTCAGTGTAACTGCTAGAACATTTAATATGACATATTCAGTGTCCTTGGATACAAAATGTCCAGCACAGGTCCAGAAGAGACAGGTAGGGAGCAAGGGTCACACCTTAATTGGTTGGTTACAACGTAGCAGACTCTTGTTGCTGAGGCCTCGGAGCCAAGGGGTGGAGACCAGAGTCCTCTGGAAGGGAGGATCATCAGAGGTAGGAGCCGGAAGATGAGTGCTGGATAATTAAGCAAAGAGAGAACAGTATCCCAGCAGGAGCCAACATGTCCGTGAAGGTGACTCGCTGGAAGACAGCCCAGGATCCCCTTTGGGTATGAAATCCGACAGTGGGGGTAAGGCAAACACGGCGCAGCAGAGGCGACACAGACCTGCAGGCCACCCTGACAAGGTGAGGCTCTATCCCGAGGACAGCGCCGCCTGCTGTCTTACGGTACCAACGACCTGAGGCCAGAGTCTGAGCCGGAGACCTACCGCGTCTGCAATTTAGAACAGAAATCGCGAAGGTCACAGGTAGCAACTGTCGTATGTCTCAAAGAATCCACATCTAAAACTGGGATCCTTGTACCTGAACTTGAGAGCACACATTTAGATCGTCCCATTACTTCCTGACTTCCTCAGAGCCTCTCAGATCCTGGGACGAAGTTGGCGCTAGCCTGACATGAAAGAGCCCGATACAAGCGTGTCCCCCAGCAGACACCCTCTTCTGGCTCCCAACCTGCCCCGACGGCCCTGATTCCCATTGACAGTGCCTCGATCCGAAACACCATGCCGCTGAGCCCAGAGATAAAGAAGAAACGCGACGTTAAAAATATCCCTCCAGGTCTCAACAACAATTAAACCTTTTTAACTGATAAAAATCACGGACCGAAGTGAAACCACGGGTTGTCTAGATATTAGCAACACTGATGTCACGGCTGACATTGTTCCGTCTTGAGCAAGGAATCCTCAAGGCAGTCTAATGCTGGCAGATAAGTTACCAAACCCAGATTGTTCAGTTGACGATCTAAATGTGTGCTCCCAAGTTCAGTTACAAGGATCCCAGTTTTAGATGTGGATTCTTTGAGGCATACTACAGCTGGTACCTTAACTATTCCCCAGAGATCCATTATTAAACAGTTGGTTAAGAATTGGTGGAGAAAGCCGGGCGTGGTGGCACACGCCTTTAATCCCAGCACTCAGCAATCAGGAGGCAGAGATTGCAGGATCGCTGTGAATTCGAGGCCATCCTGAGACTACATAGAGAATTCCAGGTCAGAGTTAGTTAGAATGATACCCTACCTCAAAAAAAAAAAAAAAAAAAGTAGCCAGGCTTGGTGGTGCATGCCTTTAATCCCAGCACAAGGGAGGCAGAGGTAGGAGGATCGCTGTGAGTTTGAGGCCATCCTGAGACTACATAGTGAATTCCAGGTCAGCCTGGGTTAGAGCTAGACCTTACCTCAAAAAAACCAAAATGAAAAAACTAAAGACAGAAAGAAAGAAGAAAGAAACTTGGGGCTGGAGAGATGGCTCAGCAGTTAAAGCACTTGCCTGCAAAGCCTAACAACCTAGGTTTGAGTCCCTAGGACCCATGTAAAGCCAGATGCACAAGGTGGCACATGCATTTGGAGTTCATGTGTGGTGTCTGGAGGCCCTGGTGTGCCCATTTTCTCTACATATATCTGTCTTTTCCTTCCACACTCTCAAATTAAAAAAAAAATGGCAAGCATGAAAAGGCATAAGTAGCTTGGGACAAGTGGTGAATTCAGTGATGAGACATTAGGGCTTCAGGAAGCAAATAAGCAACAGAAATTAAAAGCCGGGCTTGGTGGCACACGCCTTTAATCCCAGCACTCAGGAGGCAGAAGTAGGAGGATTGCCATGAGTTCGAGTCCACCCTGAGACTACATAGTGAATTCCAGTTCAGCCTGGGCTAGCGTGAGACCCTACCTCAAAAAAAGAAAAAGAAACAGAAATTAAGCTTGAATGACAAAATGCTTTTTGTTTTTTGTTCTTGCTGAAGTTGGAACCCAGGGCCTACGTTCATGCTAACCATGAACCCTGCCACATATATATGACATGCTTGTGGTATGGCATATACATTTCAAGGTAATCCAACTAGAAAACAGGTCACGCTTCCATTTTGAAATATTTTATTTGCGAGCACAAAGATAGAAATTGATAGATGGATTAGTGATTGATAAATAATTAGATGATAGATAGACAGACAGACAGACAGTGAGTATGGGCACATCATGGTCTCTAACCACTGAAAAAAAACTCCAGGTACATGTGCCACCATGTGCATCTGGCTTTACTTGGGTACTGGGGAATTGAACTACAGGTGGTTAGGCTTTGCAAGCAAGCACCTTAACTGCTGAGCCATCTCTCCAGCCCAGCTCACCCTTTGTGATTTGAGCAGTCTAAAATTCTCTTACCATTGATAGTGTTTAAAACTCTAAGCCAGTGTGTCTCAAATCAGAACATACTTCAGGGGCTTGTTAAAATAACCACTGTGTCAGGCATGGTGGTACACACCAGTCAGTCATCCTGGCACTTGGGAGACAGAGACAGGAAACTCACAAGCTCAAGGCCAGCCTGGGCTATATGGCGAGACCCTGTCTCAAAACACACAAACAAAACAATCTATTCATCTTGCCCACCCCCACCCCGCCTCAGTCTCTGATTCCAGGAAGCTGGGGTGGGATCCAAGTTCCCAGCTGCACCTGCTGTTTCAGTCCCAGGGAATCCACCCTAGAAGTCATGAGACTAGACTTTGAGATTAAGACCTTTTAGTGTCTTTACCAACTTGACATTGGAAAGCTGCATACCTCTCCCTGGAATTTGGTCGTCAAGTCCCTAGGACTCTGATCTTTCCTTCTCGCTCCACAAAATGGCAGGTGGAAAGGGAAGGCAAGAAGGGGGGCTGGAGAGATGGCTCAGTGGTTAATGTGCTTGCCTGCAAAGCCAAAGGACCCAGGATCGATTCCCCAGGGCCCATGTAAGCCAGTGTACAAGGTGGTACATGCATCCGGAGTTCATTTACAGTGGCTGGAGGGCACACCCCTCTCTCTGTCTCTGCATCTCTCTCTCTCAAATAAATAAATTAAATTAAGTTAAATCTAAAAATAAAAAAATAAGGGGGTGTGAGCCTCAATGAAAGCTCTCCCCTACCAGGAGCCATGACCAAAGAAGGCTGGGGGTGGTGTGATGGTAGCAGCTTGCGGCCAGCCTGTCCACGCTCACAAGCGTCCTGTTCCCCAGGTACCCTGGGGCTCCATGATGTGATATCTCCTCCACACATACACAGACATACTCACACATATGTTCACATTCCCATTTACCCACACAGCAACCTTGCCCGGGGGGCGACCAGGATCCTCTTTTCCTGTTGGCAAAATGCAGGCTCAGCGAGGTAAAGAACGGGGGGGGGGGGGGGGGGGAGAGGGGCGTGGGGGGGAGTTAAGGTCACAGCGCAGGAAGAACAGAGCAGAGCTCTGACCCCAGATAACCAGGAGCCCATGCTTGGGCTTCACCGGCCAGGGCGCTCTCCCACCCCTCACCTGGGTCAATGCTGGTCAGTCCCACAAACCACTGCAGAGGGAGGGAACCCAGGAGGCCCAACCGTGGGCAAGAGAGGTGACAGAGACAGGTCGGAAAAAAAAATCACCCACACACAGACACGGGTGACCATCAGGGGCCTCTGGGAGGCCCTAGCATCTCCCTTATTCCTGTAAGTAAACCTCAGCCGTGCTCCTGTGAGTCACTCCAGTAAACTCGTGAGTTCACCAAAGCGTTTTTTCTTTGGTCCCTTGTTGCCCTCTCTTATTTGGGGTGAACAAAAAGCGGGCTTCCCCTGGAGTCACACAGCAGCGAGGCGGGCGGGGGTGCAGGTCACAGGTACCCACTGTCTGTGCCCCCCGCCCACCCCCGGCTTTGCTGAAAAGTGTCCCCTGACACCCTCAGAATCAGAACTTGGCCAAAGTCCTTGAGCAGGTCTGAGGTGCTCAGGAGGGCCGGACTGACTCCCAGCCTGGCTCTCACAAGGGGATCCCAACTTCATAGAAAAGGGGAAAATGGCCTTGTAAGCCAGCACGCTCCACCCCCGCCCCCCACACACACACCCCTCTGCTTCGTGACTGTCCTCAGTGCCATCTGACTGATGATGGCCTTCTGATGCAGGCATTGATAAACTGCCTGGGCCTTGTTATTACTGCATGTGTACCTGGTCTATGTGATGAATATTAATTCACGAAAAATATTTCCATTCCTGAAGTAATTCCAGGGAAAATGATGCCTCTCTCCCGCCCTCTCCTGCTGAGGGGGCTGCCAAAACAATATGCAGAGCTAAGTACAAACGAGCCCTTGCCAGTGTGATTTATTGGACATGAAAGCCAAGGAGGAGAGGGCTGTCTGCTTCCCTTCATTGGGCAACAGCACCTGGCAGGAAGCCGCTTCCCTTGTGAGCTGGGGAACTAACAAAGGAGAAGTGGAGTTCAAGGCCAGCCCGAAGAGAAACCAGACAGCCTATGCTGACCCTGAGTTCATTTAAAAAGAGCTGGGGTGGGGGGGGGTGGAGAGATACACGGCTTAGTGGTTAAGGCGTTTGCCTGCAAAGCCTAAGGACCTCAGTTTGATTCCCCAGGGCCCATGTAAGCCAGATGCATAAGGTGGCGCATGTGTCTGGAGTTCATTTGCAGCAGCTGGAGGCCCATTTACAATATCTGCCTCTTCCCCATCCCCCTTCCTCTCTCTCAAATAAATACAATATTAAAAAAAAAAAAGATTTTTAAATGAAATAAAAGTGTCGTAGGTCTGGGGACATGGCCCAGTGGATAATCAGCTGAATTCAGATCACCAGAAGAAAGGCAGACCCTGTAGCAGATGTCCCAGCACACCCAGGGCAAGGAGAGAGGCAGAGACAGAGACAGGAGAAGCCCCTGGAAGTTCACGAGCCAGCCTAAGTAAACGGAGCGGTGAACAAAGACAGATCCTATCTCAAGTGAGGTGGAAGGCGAGGGCCGCCACCTGAAAGTGACCCGCTGACCTCCACATGACCACACGGTGGCATGCGCATCCCCACACACCCACACACTCTAGCACACGTACACATATAAGAGGGGGAGGGGAGCTGCTATGCAGCCCTCCAGAAGTGGAGGCAGGAGGATCGTAAGTTTGAGACCAGCCTGGGTAAAACATTGAGATCACGTCTCAGTTTAGTAAAGAAATAAAAAGCACTTTAAAAATAAAAATAAAGGAGCTGACAGGCACCGAGTGCCAGCTACAGTGCAGAGCCCTTAGGCTGGCA
The DNA here is from genome assembly GCF_020740685.1 of Jaculus jaculus. Taxonomy (NCBI): domain Eukaryota; kingdom Metazoa; phylum Chordata; class Mammalia; order Rodentia; family Dipodidae; genus Jaculus; species Jaculus jaculus. Next base: position 18,135,829 of record NC_059114.1, on the reverse strand, counting down.
TTTAGTCCTCAGCACTGGTTTGCGAGGCGGGGCGGGTCTCTGTCTCCTGTCACCGATGCGCACGCTCAGGGAAGAGAAGCTCCCACTGGTCCGAGGTCACAGTGGCTGGGAAGTGGCGGAGCGCCATCTGGAGCCCCATCGAACATGCCCCAGCACAGCTCTCTGCCCACCATGCCAGGGGCCGGCTAACTGCAATTGGAGGCCGAGCTCCTTGGCTCTGAAAATTGAGGTTTATCGAATGCAGTCCCGCTGGCTGGATCCCATATTATTTATGGCCAGCTTTTTGCTGTCGTGGCAGACTTGGAACATTATGACAAGGCAGACCATATGGTTTTCGAAGCCTAAACTGTTTACTGCCTCGCCTGTCAGCAGAAGTTTGCTGAACACTCAGTGATAAACAACTTTCCAGCAAATTTCCCAGCCCAGTGGAAGACCCCACTGTGCTTAGGAAGAGCCAAGTAAAAACTGCTGTGTCGACATGACTGCTACTATTATACCAATTTATTTATTTTTTTATTTGACAGAGAGAAAGAGGCAGACAGAAAGAGAGAAAATGGGTGCACCGGGGCCTTCAGCCACTGCGAACAAACTCCAGATACATGTGCCACCTTGTGCATCCGGCTTACACGGATCCTGGGGAATTAAGCCTGAGTCCTTTGGCATTGCAGGCAAGCTCCTTAACCACTAAGCCATCCCTCCACCCCCTATTATAGTAAGTTAAAAAAATATTTGGGCTGGAGGGATGGCTTAGTGGTTAAGACATTTGCCTGCAACGCCAAAGAACCCAGGTTTGATTCCCCAGGACCCATGTTAGTCAGATGCACAAAGGGGCACACACATCTGGAGTTCATTTGCAGTGGCTACAGCCCTGGTGCGCCCATCCCCCCCCTCCCCTCTTTCTCTGTCAAACAAATAAAATAAAAAAAATATTTTATTTATTTACAATCAGAGAGGAAAGAGAGAATGGGCACACCAGGGCCTCCAGCTGCTATAAACAAACTCCAGATGCATGCACCATTTCTGCGTCTGGCTTTACACGGATATTGGGGAATTGAATCCTAGTTGTTAGGTTTTGTAGGCAAGTGCCTTGACCAGCCCATATGATACTAATTTTTAACCGCCTTCACCCCTCTGAGAAAAACAAAGAAATCTTTCCTGTCAGCCCACTAAGGAACCAGCCTTCAAGATAATAAGCCCTGTGCTTCTTGCCATAAATGCAAAGACCCTGAAACATGTTTTATAATACTGAAACCCTTTCAGTGTTTCTAGTTCTTAATTAGAGTTTAAATTGCAGCCCTATCCTTCAACAAGCTCTTCTAATAATATGCACGGCATTCTCATCACACAGCAAGTCCAGGGATGTTAAAAACAGCCAGCTGCAACAGGCCAGTATTGTTTTCTGAGCAAGGCCATGGGTGAGAATCTTCAGGTATCTGGGGTGAGGAGTATCCTCAGTCTTCCAGTAGCAGAGCCCCAAAAGCTGCATAGAACTTCGAGGAGTAGGGTTGAAAACAAAGATCAGGGGCTGGAGAGATGGTTTAGCGGTTACGGTGTTTGTCTGCGAAACTTAAGGACTCAGGTTAGATTCCCCAGTACCCGCGTAAGCCAGATGCACAAGATGATGCATGCATCTGGAGTTCATCCACAGTGGCTGAAGGCCCTGGCATGCCTTCTCTTCTCCCCCCCTCTCTCTTCCTTTTTGCTCTCAAATAAATAAATATTAAAAATATATTTTTTCAAAGATCAGAATTAGGGGGAGTTCCAGGGATGTGAGATTTACTTTCCTTTTTTCTTTTTTTCTTTTGAGGCAGGGTCTCTTTCTGCAGCCTAAGCTGGCCTTGAACTCACAATCATCCTACCTCAGCCTCCTAGTGCTGGGGTTATAGGCACGAGTCACAAAGCAGGCGTGGGGAACCAGAATGAGCAGGGTCAGCTTCACCCAGGACAAAGGGGACCACCTCTTCTCCAGCAGAGGGGAGAGCCAGCCGCAGTCAACCCTAGGGGTTTTTATTTAAAGAAGCATCCTGTTGAATCCAAACACACCTATATACATCTCTCAGTGGGCTACCTTAACTGTTCAGAATATGCGCTCAGTATGACATCAGTCATCTCTGAACCGTCTTGGGCTGTGGTCACCTCTGCGGTGCTCTAGAAGGACCAACTCGGAGCTGCATGCTGCCTAGTCCACGTGAGCACAGCCCACGCCGCTCCCTGCCTTCTGAGCCTCTGTGTCTCGATCTGTAAATGGAAACAATCCCATCACTTGCTTCATCTGAGTCAAGACAAGAGAAGGCAGTGCCCAGCAACCGCTGGGGAGTCTCAAGGCTAAAACCATGCTGGCCTGCACATATGTTAGATCCTGGACCAGCATCATCAGTAGTGCATCTGCTTAGAAATGCAGAGGGTACTGCTGAAAATTGCGCATGCCTGGGCTGCAGGTCACTGGGAAATCCTGCTGGAGCTGAGCTGAAAACCTCCTCTGTGAAGACCAGCTGTGGAAAAAAAAAAACAAAAAACTACGCTGCATACAGCTCCATGGGAGAGAGTGAATTCACCAGTGGAGATAAACTACAGTGGACACTGCAAGCCTTAAGTTTGGCCAGCCAGGCTAAATGAGCCAACGGGTGCCACAGTGGCATGTCTGTTATGGGGAAAAACAACTGCTCTCTGATTTATTAAATAAATTATTTATGTTTATTAATTAATTTTATTCAATAAATAATTCACTTATTTTCAAGGACAGAGACAGAATGGACACACCAGGACCTCTAGCCACTGCAAACCAACTCCAGATGCATGTACCACTTTGTGCCTCTGGCCTTATGTGGGTACTGAGGAATTGAACCTGGGTCATTAGGCTTCGTAGACAAGTGCCTTAACCACTGAGCCATCTCCCTAACCCCTGCTTTGATACTTCTGAGCAGTGACTTCCATCCCTGCTTCCAGCCCGAGATGCAGAGCAGAATTACCCAGAACTCCCGGCACACACAGAAAACCAAACACCGACGAAAAGCTGGTCTCAGAGAAACAGAGGCTAGCACAATGGTTACAAGAGGCTGGGACAGAAAGAGGACAGAGAGGCTTTCCAAGGGGTCCAGGGATGCAGCTAGAAAGAAAGAACAACCTAGAATGTTCTACTGCAGGGCAGGGTAACTGTGGTTGACAGCTAATTGCATATTTCAGAAGCTACCAGAAACCAGGTATGGTGGTGCACACCTTTGATCCCAGCACTCAGGAGGCAGAAGTAGGATTGCTATGAGTTCAAGGCCACAACCCTGAAACTACAAAGAGAATTCCAGGTTAGCCTGGGCTAGAGTGAGACCCTTCCTGAAAAAAAACAAAATAAAACAAAAAAGCTTCCTGAGAGAACTTGAAAGGCCCTAACACAAAGCTACACTTCCTTCTGAGAAGACGGGACTATTGGCCACCCTGGCCTGGGCATCACACACGGAGCACACTGTGGAAACATCACACTGCACCCCACACATAGGGACAATTATAAATTTTTTTAAATTTAAAATTAAACAGAATTTTGAGAATACTTCTGTTTGTGTGTGTGCATGCATGTTCATACATGTATGTGTGGACAAGTGCAGGGGCCAGAGATCAACATCAGGTGTCTTCCTCAAAGCTTTCCACCTTATTATTATTATTATTATTATTTATTATTATTATTATTAGCTCTTTTGAACTCACTATGTAGTCTATGTAGTCTCAGGGTGACCTCAAACTCATGGCGTCCCTCCTGCCTCTGCCTCCCGAGTGCTGAGATTAAAGGTGTGCACCACCATGCCCGGCCTTTCCACCTTATTTTTGAGACAGGGTCTCTCACTGCAAAGGGAGTTCATTAACTAGGCCAGACTTGCTGGCCAGCGAGCCCCAGGGATTCTCCTGTCTCAGCCTCCCCAGCACTGGGATGACAGGCCCATTCCACCACATCCAGCATTTCCATGGGTGCTGGGGCTCAAAATCCCAGGTCTTCACTTTACCCACTGAGCCATTCTTCCTAGCTCAACATTTTAAGAATAAAATACAATTTAAACTCTCAAGGCCCAAAGTCTACTGAGACTGGCTAGACCCACACTACCCCAGGGAAGGGGCCCAGGCTCACAGAATTCAGAACATCCCGGCCCCGTGATTCCAACTGCCACCGCAGTCTAGTGAAGACCAGGTGCCAGAACCTTCCACAGTTCAGTTTCCCTCTCTCTGAGTTGGCAGGCTTAGGACTTTTGACCATTTTCTAGACAAAGTCATTCAGCATAGATTTCCCCCATGTCTAAGCTAGTACACCAGTGTCATGGTACACCACCTTCTCCAGCTGGCCCCAAACTTTTAGATCTCCTCCAAAGGAGATGCCAAACCGTTATGCAGACATCTTCCTGCCCCCAACTGCTCCCCAAGGCCCTAGCTACCACCCGTCTGCTTTCTGTCTCTGTGAACTTGCTCACTCTGGACATACCCCTAAAGTGGACTCTCATTCATTCATTCATTCATTCATTTGACAGAGAAAGAGAGAGAAAGAGAATGGGTGCACCAGGGCATCCAGCCACTGCAGACGAACTCCAGACGCATGCAGCCCCTTGTGCATCTGGCTAACGTGGGTCCTGGGGAATCAAACCTGGGTCCTTTGGATTTGCAGGCCAATGCCTTATCCACTAAGCCATCCCTCCAGCCCTGGATTCTTTTTAAATACTTTATTTAATTGAGAGAGAAAGAAACAGACAGACAGAAAGAGGGAGAGAGAGAGAGAGAGAATGGGCATGCCAGGGCTTCGAGGCCACTGCAAATGAGCTCCAGACTCATAGGGCACATGTGCCACCTTGTGCATCTGGCTTGTGTGGGTACTGGAGAATTGAACATGGGTCCTTAGGCTTCACAGGCCAACATCTTAACGACGAAGCCATCTCTCCAGCCCCCTTAAGAGGCCCCTTAGGCATGTGGCCCTCTGTGACTTTCGTTGGCTCACTCAGCCAAGTTCTGCAGTTCCTCAACATACTGTCAGGCATCAGCACCTCATCTCTTTCAGGTCGTACTCTGATACTCACGTTTAGTGAATGGGAGCTCACAGGCATCCCTGTTGGGCCCTCATGATGTCCCTGGACCTTGGAAACAGCATAGCTCTCCTGACACCTGTCACGAGCCTCCCCTCGTCCCCTCGCTCCCTATCAAGATTCATCATGAAAGAATCAGGATGGAGTCACACGCGGCTGTCCCACTCAGACCCACACAGCCACCGCCACAACCACACTGACACTTTATTTTCATGATGGGTGGAACTGCTATGCCACAGGGCAGCTGTTGGGCACTGGTGAGACCTGACAGGAAGGAAGCTGACCAGGGAGACAATGTTGCTGTCACCCCACAAATCCAAAGCAAAGCAAGGCAAAGAATAGAGCTGGAAGGCTAGAGAGATGGCTTAATGGTTCAAGCGCTTGCCTGCAAAGCCTAAGGACCTAGGTTCTATTCCCCAGGACCCACGTAAGCCAGATGCACAAGGAGGCACATGTGTCTGGAGTTCATTTGCAGTATCTGGAGGCCATGATGTGCCCATTCTCTCTCTTTCTCTCCATAAATATATGACTCTCTGTGTGTGTCAAATAAATACATAAATAATATCTTTAAAAAAAAAAAGAATGGAGCTGGAGGTTCTCAGGCTTCTTGGGAAAACAAGGCATTTAGAAAACTGCTGAAATTCTACCTACCCACTCCCCCGGGGCGTCTCCTCTGCACCGGACACTCACAGAACAAGAACCAGACTGTGGCATACAAGAAAAGGGGAAGACAGGCGTGGTGGTGCACGCCTTTAATCCCAGCACTCGGCAGGCAGAGGTAGGACTGCCGTGAGTTCAAGGCCACCCTGAGACTACAGAGTGATTTCTGGGTCATCGTGAGCTAGAGTGAGACCTTACCTCGAAAAACCAAAAAAAAAAAAAAAAAAAACAAAGGCGGGTTGGGGGCTGGCTCCATGGGTAAGGCTCCTGCTGCCTAAGCATGAGCATCTGAGCTCAGAGCCCCAGAACCCAAGTCAGAGTCAGGCACGGTGGGATGTGGCTGTCACCCAGGCCCTGGGAAGTGGAGACAGGAGTACCCCTGGGGCTCACTGCCCACACAGACCAGCCAATTCCACGAGCTCTAGGTCCCAGTGAGACAACCCTGTCACAAGGAATAAAGTGGAGCGTGAAGAAGATGCCTGATGTCGACTTCTGGCCTCCTCATGCATGTGAGCACGCGCGCGTGCACACACACACACACAAAAGAAGAAGTGGGGAAGAGGCCCACAAAACCTATTGCCACTTTTAGAACAGTCCCCAAACTTGGTTCTACCAAATAACCCTGTTTGACAAGGTGCTAACAGGGTCCCTCTTAAAGTGAGCAGGTCTGTTTTCTAACAAACACACAAGTATTTCTCCTTCCTCTTGGGTCATGTCTGGATGTTATCCCTTACTCTGCAGTGCAGCTGTGCTCAATGTAAAACTGACGGAAGGAGGTTGACGCTTCTAAGCCTGGTCCATAAAACCTCCTGAAGCAGGGTATGGTGGCTCACTCCTGTAATCTAGCACTTGGGAAGCTGAGCTAGGAGGATCACCATGAGTTCAAGTCTAGCCTGGGCTATGGAATGAGTTCCAGGCTAGCTTGGGCTACAGTGAGACCCTATTTCAAAAAACAAACAAGGGCTGGAGAGGTGGATTAGGAGTTAAGGCATTTGCCTGAGAACCCAAAGGACCCAGGTTCAATTCCCCAGGACCCATGTAAGCCAGATGCACAAGGTGGTGCATCCATCTGGACTTTGTTTACAAGTCTGTTTACAGGCTAAAGGCCCTGGCATCCCATTCTCTCTCTCTCTCTCTCTTTCTCTCTCTCTCTTTCTCTCTGTCTCACCCGTTTTCTGTCTCTCAAATAAATAAAGTTAAAACTAAAAAACCAAAAAGCAAACAAGGGTCTGGAGAGATAATGCAGTGGTTAAGTTATTTGCATGCAAAGCCTTATGATCAGGGTTCAATCCCAAGTACCCACATAAAGATCAATGCACAAAGTGATGCACATATCTGAAGTTCATTTGCAATGGCTAAGGGCCTTGGCATGCCCATTCTCTATTTCTCTGTTTCTCTCTCTGCTTGTAAATAAATAAATAAAATATTAGAATCTGGTTAAAACATGCTGGGCATAGTGGCACATGCCTTTAATCCCAGCACTCAGGAGGCAGAAATTGGAGGATATCTGTGAGTTCAAGCCCAGCCTGAAAGAACATAGTAAATTCCAGGTCAGCCTGAACTAAAGTGAAACCCTACCTGAAGAAACAACAACAAAAAAAATCTGTTCTAGGCCATTATAGTAAACAGCTCCGCCATGCTGGGATGAACATCCAACCAGACAAGTGAGAGGAAGGACCGTGGGAGGAAGGGATGTATTTCAAGCTTACAGGTTCAGGGAAAGTTCCATAAACAGTGGGAAAAAAATGGCTCCCTTTCACAAATCCAAGCAGAGAGAAAAACCACCAGCAGCCAGCAAACACCAAAAGGTAGCAAGCAGGAACCGGTAGCAAGCAGGACCTCAGAGCTCAGAATGTTCTCTCTATCCATCTGGGCTGGAATACAGATCCACTCCCAGAGACATGACCTCTCCAAGCAGGCTGTTGGAGACTTAGGCAAGGAAGTTTAACCTTAATTTAAAAAAAAACAAAAAACAAAAAAACTGAGGGCTGGAGAGATGGCTTAGCGGTTAAGTGCTTGCCTGTGAAGCCTAAGGACCCTAGTTTGAGGCTTGATTCCCCAGGACCCACGTTAGCCAGATGCACAAGGGGTGCACGCATCTGGAGATCATTTGCAGTGGCTGGAAGCCCTAGTGTGCCCATTTTCTTTCTCTCTCTCTCTCTCTCTCTCTCTCTCTCTCTCTCTCTCTCTCTGTCACTCTCAAATAAATAAATAAAAATAAACAAACAAAAACATATTTTTAAAAAACTGAGGACTGGAGAAATGGTTTGGCACTTAAAGACACTTGCTTGAAAAGCCTGATGGCCCAGGTTCAATTCCCCAGCACCCACAGAGTCAGCTGCACAAAGATGGTACATGCATCCCGAGTTTGTTTACAGTGGATAGAGGCCCTGGTGCACCCATACTCACTCTCACTCTCTATCCTTACAAATAAATAAAACATTAAACAAAAAATGCCTGAGGCTGGAAAGGGAGGAGGGCATACATTCAAACTACCACAGCCATCTTCCCCTCCTCTCCCGCTGAATCTCCGCTCTGGCTGGCAGTATCTACAGCAACAACCCTGGTCGCTTCATGGTGAAGATGGTGGAGCTTGGGTCCTGCCTTCCAGAATGATTCTGTGGAGTGGAGTCTTCAGCCCACCTTCATCAAGACCCCCCCACACTGGGTGACTAAGGAATAAACTTCTGGCCACATCAAGCTGCCTGAAAGACCTGAGGTTTACCTACAGCAACAGCAAGATCCCAGCAAGAAGGGGTTCGTATCCGCTGCTCCCTCCCCTGGAGGTTTCTGCCCCAAGATCTTGGCTTCTTCCCACTGTTCAAAACTCTATCCCAGGGTTTCCCCAAGCCCAGACCAGCTGAGCTCGGGCCTGGATAAACTGTTGGTAGAGAGACAGGAGGACCCTGGGTGGCACTCCAGCCCCTACGTACGGCATGCGGTGGCTATGTGACAGCCATGAAACCACCTCGCCGGATGCCAAATGTCTTTGGTGGAAGGCAGACTAACTCCCACTTGACACTCACTGATTTGCACAAATGTCACCTTCATGGGATGGACCTCCCTGGCGAAATGCCCTCCCTGACCCCATTCACGTCGCTCTCTCCTCTCATGCTCTGTTCCCTTGTCACTGTTCACAGGACTCAGCCTTCACTGAAGTGGCCTGATGAGCTGGTTGTCTTGCTGGCTTCCCCCACCTCCCCCCCCCCACACACACCCTGCTCGAGAGTTCACCCATCGGGTCCTCATTCGTCCCACCTTCTGCCCGCGCACGGCCAGCGCTGGGCTCCCAGTCGGGGCTGCAGATATTTTTCTGTATGAAGGAGATGGGAACTGGACACCGGCGACAGGAAATGCAGTGACGGGGAGGATTAGAACTCAGGGGAGGCTCTCCTTAACTCGCCTCCAATTAACCAAGTGATTCGAGAAGGCAGTGAGTCAGTGTCTGGGGAGGGAGGGGATCAATTTGGCAGACTGTGGGCGTTCGTGAGGCTCATTGATGGTCACCCTGTCAGTAACAGCCCCCGGCTGGGAGTATGTGGAGTCCAGGCTGAGGTCACCAGGCCCCCAGGACCGGCCACTAATAAGCTGCTGACCAACTGATCCAGGTTTTGTTTTTTATTTGTTAATTTGTTTGTGTTTTGTTTGGGCCTCACTGCAGACTCCGCATAACTTAGCAGTTATCCCTCTGCTAATTCTCACACTGCAGTATCTCCATCAAGGGCCAGCTGAATAGGAAATAAATTCTCAATTTTATTTATGAATTATTATTATTATTATTACTTGGTTTTTCAAGGTAGGGTCTCACACTGGCTCAGGCTGACCTGGAATTCACTATGTAGTCTCAGGGTGGCCTTAAACTCACGGCAATCCTCCTACCTCGGCCTCCTAAGTGCTAGGATTAAAGGCCTGCGCCACCATGCCCAGCCTAAATTCTCCATTTTAAAAGTGGTACTAGCTGGCTGGCAGGGACCAGTCACTTCTTGTCCCTCTTCCTGCCATCCACAGCTAAGCCACAGAAAGGAGATAGCTACTGCAGTGAGGAGATGACTTCCTTGTTTACATATCTTGGACTGTCAGTAGGTACTTTGTGTGTGTGTGTGTATGTGTGTGTGTGTGTGTGTGTGTCTTGTTTGGGAGAGATTATTTTTGGTTGCTTTGAGAAGAGGAAAAATCAGAATGAGAGAAATTAGTAAAGTTAATGAGCTTATGAAACAAAGCTAAAAATAAATGAATGCATGAGAATGACAGTTGAGAAACAAAATTAAGTAAAATCAAAAGTGAGCGTGCTGGGATGTTTCTCAAAGCATCACACTTGAAAAGCTGGAGAGGGGTTCACGAAAGGCCTCAAGGAAGAAGGGATGTTCCTCCTGCCTCAGATCCAGTCCTTCTTGGTGTCAGTCACATTACAACTGATAGAAAGTTCTTCAGAGTGACTTCAGCCCCCCTGCCCTGCCCTGCCCTGCCCTGCCCTCTAGGCCCCTGCCCTTCCCCAGGACAGCCCTCCTCTCAGGTGACAACAGGGTACATTACTGTCCCTGACCATTTTTGCTTCAGGATAAGTAGCACCAGTTCTGGCAACAACCCTGGAGGGGAAGCAAATTGGAAAAAGGAATAAACTGGTCACACAACTTCCCAAAGTGTGCCCCCCCCCCCCACGACCCAAGTCCAGCAGCCTTGGAAGGGCCAGCACTTAGGAACTGGCCAGAAAGCAGGCTCCCTCACCCTGTCCCAGACAGTTAGCTTGTCTAGTGCCAGAAGGTGCTATATGAGCAACTGGGGGAAAATGACCAATATCTGTCCAAGCAACGCATCATCTATTCTACTTAGCAGCAAACAACCTGTTGTGATGCTCACACAAGTGCAATAGCGGCACACAGCCACGGTGGGAAACCAACTGCTCTTGATCTGGCTAACTGATCCGCTCAGTGGAATGGAACCCATAGCTGGAGCTGGGAAACAAGTCAGAACCATATCCAAAAATGAGCCTGCTCTCCATTATCAAGCTCACACCAATCGTGGGCTACAAGTGGGCCTACACCTATTAAATTCTCTATAAAAAATAAGGGTTATCACATTTATCTGGTGTTAACTTTACTCTCCATCAGAGAATCTGCTTCTCTTTTTCAGATAGATGCAGATCCTAAGGAGAGAACCACCCCATCATACCTCAAAAGGGCCCCAGATGAAACTAACAATAATTGGTGAAACATGCAAGAATGCTGTTTTCTTGGTGAACTGGGAACTATTACAATGTGAAGGAGATAGACACAGAGAATACTCAACTCCTACCAAACCAGATATCCAGAGACAGAGAGGCTCCCAAGATCTCAACACTGAAGCAGACCTAAAATGAGCCCAACATGGCTCAGGGAAATTTTGCGGAAGAGGGTGTGGAAAGAATATCAGAGCCACACATTGGGTCATGACACGCAGAGACATTTCCTCCTACCCCAAACTGAAGGTTAACTCCACAATGCATGACCCATATGCCCCAACAAGGAAGGTCCCTGTGGAGCGGGGAGGACAGGGAGGAGACTAACAATGGTACCAACTTGGCTGTATTCACTGAACACAAAAATAAAAAAATTAGGCTGGAGAGATGGCTTAGCGGTTAAGCGCTTGCCTGTGAAGCCTAAGGACCCCGGTTCCAGGCTGGATTCCTCAGGACCCATGTTAGACAGATGCACAAGGGGGCACACGCATCTGGAGTTCGTTTGCAGCGGCTGAAAGCCCTGGCGCGCCCATTCTCTCTCTCTCTCTCTCTCTCTCTCTCTCTCTCTCTCTCTTTCGCTCTCTCTCTCTTTCTCTCTCTCTCTTTCTCTCTCTCTTTCTCTCTCGCGCTCCCTCTCTCTCTCTCTCTCTGCCTCTTTCTCTCTCTGTCTGTTGCTCTCAAATAAATACATAAAAATAAATAAGTAATTAAAAATCCCTAACCCTAACTTGCAGAGTCAGCCCTTCTGAAAGAGGGGCCACACGTTCTGTGTTCTCAGCAGTCCGCCCTGGTCCCGATGCTGACGGCTCTGAGAAGCACAGCTTCCCAGTGACACGATTGTAGCAAGGGGCTTGAACCTCTGCTATGGTTTGGATGTACTCAGTGTGTGTCCCCCTAGGATCCACGTGTTGGGAGCTTGGTCCTTACTGAGGTAACATAAAGAGGTGGTGGCACCTGAAAGAGGAGAAACCTGAGAAAGATTACTACTGGATCTTGCCCTGTCTTCTTTTGACATTCATTCCTGCCCTCTTGCTCTCTCTTCCTCTCCCTCTCCCTCTCTATCCCTCCCTCTTCCCTTCTCCCTCTCCTCATCTCTCCCCTGCCTGTGACTCCTCCCACACAATGCCAGGATGAGATGGAGCCAGGACTTTTGTCCTGTGTTTGGATTTCCAGCCTCCAAAACTATCAGCTGAATAGAACTCTTTTCTTCATTAGTTACCCAGCCTCGGGTATCTTATTACAGCATTAGAGTAACAAAAAGGAGGATAATGTGGCCTCTGCCTCAGTTTCCCCCCTATTAAATAGGACTATTAAGAGAACTCACATCAGGGGTAGGGAGATGACTCGGCAGTTAAAGGCATTTGTTTGCAAGCCTGTTGGCCTGGGTTCAATTCTCCAGTCACCCTAAAGCTAGATAGGCATTCATTTGTTTGTAGCAACAAGAGACCCTGGCCTATCCCACCTCCTGACATACATGTACACACACACATGCACACACACATGCACACATGCATGCACACAAACAAAATTTAAAATTTTTAAAATTAGGGCTGGAGAGATGGCTTAATGATTAAGACACTTGCCTGCAAAGCCTAAGGACCCAAGTTCCATTCCTCAGGACCCACATAAGCCAGATGCACAAAGTGGTGCATGCATCTGGAGTTTGTTTGCAGTGGCTAGAGGCCCCGGCACACCCATTATCTCTTTTACCTTCTCTCTTTCCCTCTCACTCTTGCTCTCTCCCTCTCTCTCGCTCTCTTTCTCTCTGTCTCAAATAAGTAAATAAAAATAAAAACGTTAAAAAATAAATAAATAAAAATTTTAAAGTGCTGGCATCAAAATCAGGCATGGCGGCACACATCTATAATCTGAGTGCTTGGGAATCACTGGTGCAAGCTGGCTGACTAGATTAGCTGAACTGGCAAGTTCTGGGCTCAAGTGAGAGAGCCTGCCTCTGTAAATAAAGTGGAATATGATTGGGGAAGATACCTAATGCCGACCTCTGACCTCCACACTCCCGTACGTGCAAATGCATGTGTACCCACACAGATGTGTGTGCACACATGAACACAGACACACCCACATGCATACCATATATACATACATACAGATGCAAAAAAATCTATAAGGAAAAATATTTTTTTTTTAATTTTTTTTTGTTCACTTTTTATTTATTTATTTGAGAGCGACAGACACAGAGAGAAAGACAGATAGAGGGAGAGAGAGAGAATGGGCGCGCCAGGGCTTCCAGCCACTGCAAACGAACTCCAGATGCGTGCGTGCGCCCCCTTGTGCATCTGGCTAACGTGGGACCTGGGGAACCGAGCCTCGAACCGGGGTCCATAGGCTTCATAGGCGAGCGCTTAACCGCTAAGCCATCTCTCCAGCCCGGAAAAATATTTTTTACTCATACCAAAGCCACAGGCCAAATTCTTAATAAGTAAAGAGTTCTTACAAACCAATTAAAAGACCACTAAGTCATTAGATGCTGAAAGGGTATTTTGACAAGAGTGTCTAATAGGAGAAACACAAGGGCTCTTCTTTTTAATTTGCATTTATTTATTTGATAGGAGGGGGGAGGTAGAAAGAGAAAGGGTGTGACAAGGCCTTTGGCTGCTACAAACAAACTTGACATACACACCATCTTGTGCATCTAGCATATGTAGGTCCTGGGGAACTGAACCTGGGTCCTTTGGCTGTGCAGGCAAGCACCTTAACCACTAAGCCATCTCTCCATCCCGTGGCTCTTCATGGAAACACTATCAATCAACCTCAAAATAAGAGAAAGGCTGCTGGCAGTGTGGGAGGAGCACTATTAGACACAGGCATGCAGGTCAGGCTGGTGACACCATCAAAATGTGAAACGCACAAGGGCTCTGAGCCAGAAGTAACAAGTCCATGAAGAGGGCCGTGTGCAGATATACTCACTGAAGCTGCACTAACTGCCATCACCTTCACTGCCCATCCAAGAACACCAGAGCGATAAAACAAAACATGGGTGTCATGCAGTTAAATATTAGGAGGCCAGGAAAGAGATCAAGATGCCATTAGGTGTGACTGCGGGGCACACACCAAGACCTGCGGCTCAGAAAACAACAAGAACGCAGAGGAGGGCAGGTAGCAAGTTTGCACATGTGTGCAGAGGGAAGGCTATTTATGTTTATTTATGATATTCACTCACTGTTGACATCACTCATGCCGAGGACACTGTAACAAATACCCACTCAGTGTGAACATCACTCATGCTGAGGACACTGTAACTAACACTCACTCAGTGTGAACATCACTCTTGCTGAGGACACTGTAACAACACTCACTCAGTGTGAACATCACTCATGCTGAGGACACAGTAACAACACTCACTCAGTGTGAACGTTACTGAAGCCGAGGACATAGTAACTAACACTCAGTGTGAACATCACTCATGCCGAGTACACTCTCTCAGTGTGAACAGCACTCATCCCAAGGACACTGTAACAACACTCTCTCAGTGTGAACAGCACTCTCTCAGTGTGAACAGCACTCATCCCGAGGACACTGTAACAACACTCACTCTTGGTCATCGTGGAACCACTTGATCATATGGCATATCACTCTTCACTTTACACATTAACTGACGTGTGTCTCTTAAAGTAACTGTGTCTTCCTCGGAGGCACAGTGCATCTTCAGTTCCCAGCAGCTTGCCTCCAATGGGGGTCAACTGGTGGTCAGACCCTGAGTTGGGACTCAGAGGCGTCATGTTAGTTATTCCCATGCCTCCCACGACATAGCACTACTTTCATGCTCATGTCACAGGTAAGACAATGAGGCTTACGAGGTGGTATGGGTCTACTCAGGATGTCATCACTTCCTAACACACAGAAGGAGCAGACATGCCAGCCTAGAGCTGTTGGGAAGAATTCTGTAGCCCACACTCACAAACCTCACATGCAACGCAGCCCAAAGAAGCTGACGGGAGCTCAGCATCCAGTTGGATGCAAGGACTGGGCAGAGGAGAGAATGCCTTTTTGCCGAGTTTGCCAGGAATCCCAAAAGTCGCTGTGAACCAAGTCCAATTCTCATTGATGAAAAAAGTTTTGACAAGCCATGTAAGGACTTCCATAGCCCTTTTATGAAAAGCTCTCCTCCCCTTGGAAAGGAAGTTTGCTGATGAGACCTCCCTGAAGACTTTCTGTCTCTTCACATTTGAATTTCGAAACCATTCTAGCAAAACTTCATTAAGGCTCTGAGTGTGACATGAGATAATGATCTGATTTCTCTCTCTCATTTTCTCTCTCTCAATCACCCTTCCCACATTCCCAAATTGAAATGGCAAGGGAAATTAGATGCCTCTAATTAATGACTCAATAAATAACAGAGAAGAGGCAAATGGGGTAGGACACTCAGTGTGGGCCATTGGCAACACATTATGGCACACAGTGAGTTACCTGCTGTGGAAGGCTTGTTAGTTCCTAAAGAAAAGACCTTCAGCTGAGCAAAGCTGAGCAAGCGGCTCACCCCTATAACCCCAACCCTTAGAAGGTTGAAGCAGGAGGATCAGAAGTTCAAAACCAGCTTGGGCTACTTAGCAAGACCCTGACTTAAGAAATAAAAGGGAGAAGGGCTGGAGAGATTGCTTAGTGGTTAAGGTGCTTGCCCATGAAGCCTATGGACCCAGGTTCGATTCCCCAGTACCCATGTAAGCCAGATGCACAAGGTAGCACATGCACCTGGAGTTCATTTGTAGCACCTGAAGGGCCTGGTATGCCCATTCTCCCCCCCCCCCCCACTCTCTCTCAAATAAATAAAATATTTTTAAAGAAAGAAACAAAAATAAATAATAAATAATAAAGCAAAGAGACCTCTTACTCTAAATCTGATCTATGGGCGTCATCATTAGCATCTCCCATCCTTAGTGGGCCCCACGCCATGCCTCTATATGTGCATGCCTACATGATTAAGAACGGGCTACCTATTAAACCCCAGGGCTAGGAGAATGTACCCCAACTCACCCCATACTTAAGGTTTTCTTCACTGTGACCCGCTGAGTAGAAATTACAGGGTAAACTGAAGTCACACAGATGGAGTCAAAACCCAATGTGCACCATAAGGTGTTGGGAAGATTTCCTATTCCATCCAACCTTCAGGTAGAAAACTCACAGCACAGTCTGCCCATGACACCCTTTGCCAAGGTTCTCCTCTGACCTCCAAGTTCACATTGCTACCGGAAGCATGAAAACAGCAAGCACGTGGCAAACACCGAGTCCAGAGCTGCCACCTGAGATAGGGCGAATGATAAATGTTCCGGCCAGGGTTCTTTCACTGGGGTGACGGTGGCTTCTATGCCAGCCCCTGACCCTGCTGGCAGTGTTCTATAGCTGCAGGAGGAAAAATGGATGCCACCGCAGGCTGCAGGATGAAGTGAATGTCTTTAAGAACAGGGATGTTGGGCTGGAGGGATGGCTTAGTGGTTAAGGCACTTGCCTGCAAAGCCAAAGGACCCAGGTTTGACTCCCCAGGACCCACGTAACCAAGATGCACAAGGTGGTGTATGCTTCTAGAGTTCATTTGCAGTGGGTAAAGGTCCTGGTAAACCCATTCTCTCTCTCTCTCTCTCTCTCAAATAAATAAAATAAATATAAATATAAATATTTTTTTAAACTTTAAAAAAATAACAGGAATCTTAGGCATGGTAGTACACGCCTGTCATCCCAGGAAGCTGAGGTAGGAGAATCATCATGAGTTCAAGGCCAGACTGGGATAGTGAGATCTTGCCTCAAAATAAATAAGAAAAATAAATAAATAACCAAAAAAGTACAGAAATTATTATAATCAAAAGTCAATTATATGCCGGGTGTGGTGGCACATGTCTTTAATTCCAGTATTTGGGAGGCAGAGGTAGGAGGATCACTGTTAGTTCAAGGCCACCCTGAGACTACATAGTAAATTCTAGGTCAGCCTGGGCTAGAATGAGACCCTACCTTGAAAAACCACACACAAAAAAAAGTTAATTATATCCTACTTGAAATAGTTTTGAAAGCATTTGTAAATATGGAAAGGTTTCGTGGGCAGGGGAAATGGCTTAGCCATTAAAGGCATTTACTTGCAAAGCCTGAGTGCCTGGGTTCGATTCTTCAGTACCCGTGTAAAGCCAGATGCACAAAGTAGCACAAATAAATAAAATATTAAAATGCTTTGCCTTAAGTTGTGAACACAGGGAAGATTATGAATGATTTGGTCCTCTTTTTCATACTTTTATTTTGTTTTCCAAAATTCTCATAAACAAAAGTGATTTTACTTTCCCAAAAAGAAATAAACTATTACTTTAAAAACAATAAAGGGCACTTAGTATGTGCTTGTCAGTTCTGCAGACAGGGAGCCTCTGCAATATTCAGGTTCATATGGCCTGACTGTCCTGAGCCCAGCCCATGACCCCTTCTAAACTCCAGGCAGAGGCGTGGGGGAACCAAGGTTACGGGCAGGAGGCGGGGTGTTCTGCCTCGACAACACACTGATTGGATTAGCCCTGGTTCTGGTTTTCTCTAAATAGATTACGCTTCTCTTGAACTTGCTCCAGTGGGTCCCGGAAATTCATCCCAGGACAGTCCTGTGGCTTGTTATCCAAGCACACTGGAAGATGTTCAAGCATGTAATAAATACATTTAAGCCTAATCAGATAAATCACTAAATCAGATCGTTATCTTTGAAGCTAATTTGAAAACCAGGCCCTGGCTACAGATGCTGGGGAAGGAGGCGTAAGACAAAATAGGATGGCTTGAGGCCAAGGTCAAGGTCCCATTTCCATCCGCCAAAGGCAACGAAGTGTTCTGCCTCCCTCACCCAGAGGCTCAGCTTTAGACTATTTGGTTTTGGCACGTATGTGTATGTGCATGCGCGTGCATGGGTGCATGCGTTGGCATGTTCGTGTAGGCCACAGAACTTCAGGAACACCATCTACATTTCTTTGAGACAGGTTCTCTCACTGGCCTGGAGCTCACCAATTAGGCTGGACTGGCTGGCCAGAGAGCCCCAGAGATATTTTTGCCTCTGCTTCTCCACTGTTGGGATGACAGGCATGTGTCCCCATGCTTGACATTTGACATAGGTTCTGGGTATCAAATTTGGGTCTTCATGCTTGCAAGGCAAACACTTTGTACACTGAGCTATCTCTCCAGCTCAGAACCTCAGATCTGCAACAAAACTTTGCAGCAAACAGACATACTATGGAAGTGTGTCCTTTCAAAAGATACCAGGTCTAGAACCTCCTGTTTCAAAGAGAGAGACCTGGCTAGTTCTTGGGCCACATCTCTGAAGAGTCACCTCATGAAGAGGTTTTGTTGTATCGAAGCCACAAGAGTCAAGACTGAGGGGCAAGAACATGAGAACCAGCTAGTCTAGGTTCAGATCCTCCTGTGCAAACCTCAGCAGACCTTGGACAAGAGACCTGACCTCTACATGCATTTGTCTAAATCTCCATCACTTGGCAGAGTATTTGGTGCATAGGAAGGACCCCGGGCCTACAGGTTAGATGGATGGGACAGAGGTGAGTGGGTGGGGAGATGGTGGATGGACAGGTAGATGGATGGATATGGGGATATATGGGTGGGTGGAAAGATAAGTGGATAGGTGGATAAATGGATAGACAGAAGGATGTGTTGATGGACAGTAAACAAATGAATGGATAGATAAATGAATGGATAGATAGGTGAGTGGCTAGATGAATGATGGATGAAGTTGGAAGGATGGATGGATGGATGGATGGATGGATGGATGGATGGATGGATGGATGGATGGGAAGATGAACAGACAGATGGGTTGGTGGGTTGATGGATGGATGGATGGAAAGATGAACAGGCAGATGGGTTGGTGGGTGGATGGATGGATGGATGGATGGATGGATGGATGGAAAGATGAACAGACAGATGGGTTGGTGGGTTGATGGATGGATGGATGGAAAGATGAACAGGCAGATGGGTTGGTGGGTGGATGGATGGATGGATGGATGGATGGGCAGATGAAAGGGGAAGGATGGAAAGTGAAGACACTAGGAGCTACACAGGAAGAATGAGTGAGTGAATGAGTGCACCTCCGTCTCATCCACACTCAGGGCAAGTGCTCCTTAGCACAGTCTTGTTCCGCCTCTGCTCATCCCCAGCTGCCACCGCCCATAGCACCTCCAGGGAAGACACAAACCATCTCAGAGGCCAGAAACATCCTCTGAAGCTCTCTACAGAGGCTGCGCCATTCTGCCTGCAGCTCAGCCAGCGCCACACAGCAGCAGGTCCCTAGAGGCTGATGTCAGCCGCTCCTCTGAGACTGGCTTAGATAAGCAGGGCAAGGCCAGGCTGCCAGGCACTGGGAAGGAGGGGAAAGAGAGATTTTCAAAGGCGGAGGTGGGGGGGGTGGCTGGAAACATTCTAGTAGGCAAACATAAAACAAAAGCCCAATTTCAACATATGCTGCTCCTTAAGGAAGGGATCAAGCCCCCTGTTCTCAAAAATATTCAGAAAAATGACAAGCAAATGACACATGAAGTCTACAGGGTCACTTCTGGGAAGTGCTGACTGACATTAACAGAGGCAGGTATCAGCATTTAGCAAGCTCTTTTAAACACACACACACACACACACACACACACACACACACACACACACAGTGCTGACTAAAACCCAAGGGCTCCAGCTTCCCTTAGAGTTGTTCTCTCTTTTATAAATGTGTTCCTAGGGACCCTAGATTCTCCTATTTAAAAAAAAGCCAGAGCTGGGGAGATGGTTCAGAGGTTAAAGGTGCTTGCAAAGCCTGGTGGCCCGGGTTCAATTCTACAGTGCCTATGTAAAGCCAGATGCACGAAGTGGTGCATGTGTCTGAAGTTCATTTGTAGGCAAGCATGCCTATTCTCTCTCTCTCTTTCTCTCTCTCAAATAAATAAATAAAAATATTTTTAAAAGGCCATTACAAAGGATAGAGAAGGAGGAAGAGGAGAACAAAGCTAGCCTTTTTAAAATGTTTTTTTAATTTTTATTTGAGAGCAACAGACAGAGAGTGAAAGAGAGAATGGGTGTGCCAGGGCTTCCAGCCACTGCAAGTGAACTCCAGACGCATGTACCCCTTGTGCATCTGGCTAACGTGGGTCCTGGGGAATTGAGCCTCGAACCAGGGTCCTTAGGCTTCACAGGCAAGCGCTTAACCACTAAGCCATCTCTCCAGCCCCAAAGCTAGCCCTTTGAAAGGCAAGAAGGCAGTTCCCTTTGAAGCAGAGACTCTACTCTGCATGTGTATGTGGAAGCTAGGCTTCTGCCTGGTAGACATGTCTCCAAAGTTACCTTGCTTACCCCAGGCCAGGTCAGGGCTCCAGGTTTCAGGTTCTGACAGTGACCAGCCACATGGCCACGGCAGTGGCTAAGCGCTGAGTCTCCCTTTCCCGTCCACTGCGGGTGACAGCAGCAGTGGCCACTTGAAGTCACGGTGACTGAGGGGTACGCTGGACAATTCCCACGAAGTGCCAGGCAGTGGAGCAGACAGCTGACCCACACAAGCTACTGCGGTCATTTTTGTGGTTGAGTAGTTCTTTCAACACTTCTAAGAGACTGTAAATTTCAGTGCCTTCTGACTCGGGGCCATATCATAAAAATGCGTTAGCAAGCCAGGTGCGGTGGTGCAAACCTGTAATCCCGGCACCCAGGGTAAAGGACTGGAAGGTCAAGGCCACCCAAGCTATACAGTGAGACCCTGTTTAAAAAAAAAAAAAAAACAGAAAACAAAGCTCCTATAAGTTATTAGAAGTATACTGTCCCTGTTTTGTAGACGAGGAGCTTGACATACAGAGGTGAAGTAACTTGCCCACGGTGGCACAGCTGGTGACAGACGTCATTCTGAAACCTCAACGTTTCCAGGGCCTTCTTTGGCGGTTTAGCTCCAACCCTGCTCAAGCCATTTCCTCACACTGTCATCCTGCTAAGATCAAGTGTGACAGGAATTCCCACTAGCCCATTTTACAGACGAACACTAAGGAGCCGAGAGCCCCAGACTCCCACAACCTCTTGTATTAATGGCAGGAGTCCAGAACCCATTTCCTTGTGGACCACTGTGTCTGTCCCCCAGGACCTGTCATGGTGCCCAACACAGAGCAGTAAATACCGGTAAACATCGCCCCGAACTCTCCCCTCAGATAGGATACCGTTTCCCAACCGTTTAGCCCAATATATGCTCAGAAAACAAGCACCACCGCCAAGTTCAACTCCAGCCTGATCTTATACAAACCCAAAGCATGGCAGATTGCTGACTGCACCAAGAAGCCTTCCAGGGAAGAAACTGGCTTGATTTCTAAGCAGAACCCCTCAACATCCCTTGGGAAATGTGGGCCAGGTTAGCAAAGTGCAATTATCCAGCCTTTTAACTGAGTACTTATTGCATAGCCAGCTCTGCCTTCCTATGCTAAAACTGGCTGACTTCCTAAGAAGCAAGGGCTCTCACTGTCTCCCCTCCAAGGATGAAAAGGCACAGAGCTCTGAACCCTTTCATTAAAGTCAAGTAGTACACTGTGCATGTACTCTTTGGCCAGGCTGTCCTGGGTTACAAGGGTGGCTGATGTCCCAAACCAATTGCTCCCAATCTCACTAACTTCAGGACCTCTCAAGTCTAGCCTCACATGTCCAAAGGACATCCAGGACCCAGACTCCCCGGCTGCCCATCTAGAACTCTCTCGGGGTTCTATGGAAGTTCCTCCTACCCTGGCCCACTTCCAATTGCCCTCATCACCCTTTTGTGAAAGTAGAATTATGACCTGTAAAGTTCTAGTACTGACATCAACTCCAAAAGGAAAAATTCGAGGCTGGAGGGATGGCTCAGCGGTTAAGATCCTTGCCTGGAAAGCCTAATGACCCAGGTTGATCTCCCAGGACCTACGTAAGGCCAGATGCACAAAGCGGTACACACATCTGGAGTTTATTTGCAATGGCTGGAGGCCCTACCACTCCCCTATTCTTTCTCCACCTCCCCTCTCTCTTTCTCCTTTCAAATAAGTAAATATTGTTTAAAAATTGAAAGGAAAAATTTGGGCTGGAGAGATTGCTTAGCAGTTAAGGCACTTATCTGTGAAGTCTAAGGACCCACATTCAACTCTTTAGAGCCCACATAAGCCACACCCATAAGGTGATGCAAGCGTGCAAAGTGACACATGTGCACAAGGTAGTGCACACATCTGGGGCTCAACTACAGTGGCTGGAGGCCCTGGTGTGCCAATTCTCTCCCCATCTCTCTCTCTCTCTCTCTCACACATACACACACATAAAAAAAAGGCCAGTCTGTTGGGCTTGTCTTAAAAAATAATAATAAAAAGTGGTGTTGACCTGGGGAGTCCAGCCTAGATGGCTCCAAATCTGCCTGTAAGCATCGTTGGGGTCCCCTTCACTCTGATGAAACCAACCAGCCCCTGAAATTCTGCTTGGAGCAAGTCACAATAGAAGATGAAAACGCAAAAGTCACCCTCGTATTTCCTCAGCTGTTTCCACCGCTGCCTCTCAGCTCTCCAGCTTACCTTGTTCCCTCCTCTCCTCTCCAAAAGCCCTTCTTCTGTGTTGCCTCACAGCTCCCTGAGCTGGGCAGGCTCTATCTACAACCATGCCCCTCATGCTTCCCTGGGGATGGGCCACTCAGTACCTGTCCGTTTTTATACCCATCTCAACTAGCCCTTCTCTATATTAAGCCTTGCCTTCCTTCCTCCCACACTTGGCCCCCAAAATACTGCCTATCTTTTGTCACCTCTATGGCTAGTATGGTCCTCTGCTTAAGTCATGGTCATTTCCACAGACAAGAGATACTGTCACTCAAGACCCTTACTGGATGAAACCCATATTCAACTGAGCCCTTTTGTTCCCAAACATCCATATCAGGAACAAACAGAAAAATCACAGAGGACCATAGACCAGGTTGAGAACAGAGGTGGGCAAACATTTTCTTTTAAAGGACAGGGTAGTCCAACAGGTCTCCGTTACAACTACTGCGCCTTACCACTGCAGCTAAGGAAGCTACAGTAAGTAATATGTAAATGAGTAGGCGTGGCTATGTCCCAATAAAATGTTATGTGAAAAAGCAAAAGGAGTGGGCCAGAGGTTGGCATGGCTTGCTGGCTCCTGAATTAGATTACTTAATGCATGTTGAAGTGGTGTAGAACAAATGTGTTCAGCTTAGAAAAGTGTCCTCTATTTGCCTATAGAAATAATGGAGAGAGAAAAAAGGAGAGAAAGTACCCTTTCCTGTGTGAGCCTGCACAGCTTGCAAGTGATTAAAAAGATTACCCCAGAGCTCCCTCAGACCTCAAGCCCTTAAGGCAGCCACAGGAAGAACAGGCTCTGAGCCACAGATTCCTCTAAAGAGACAGAGGTGACTTCGGCCACCAATTCAAGATTCCAGAAGGCAGGGCACGGTTTGGGCCTTATCACTTCTATCACTGCTATTACAAATGCTGTCACTCCTACCCACACACTGTGGCCTAACGGATGTCTTGGGAAAGAAAGAAAACAGAAGAGAAAATTAGCTGCAGGGTGGGGGGAAAGCCAAAGTCAAAGGAAATTTAATTAAATAAATAGATTTCTTGACTCTAACAGAAAAGAGATGTGACATGTCCCCGGATCCAACTTCCTGAGCGCCCCGTCTCCTGGGGCAGCAGCACAGCAGAGCAGTGAGAATGCCTCCCTGGGGTCAGCGGCTCCCAGACACCCCTCAATACGCTCTTTGCATTGCCTCCTCTCATGCAGAACGCGGCCCCGTTTCGCTCTGTCCGGACCCCTCGCTGACAAATGCGCTGGAAAACAAGGTCGGCTTATTTCTGAGTTCTCTTTCTCCCAGCTTACTTCCCAGCTGATGGTTCTCTCTCAAACAGCCTTGAGGAATGGCTTCTCTTCGAGAAGTTTCTCACAGGCTCCGTGCTGACAAAACCTGCCATTTGTCCTATCTTTCCCTAGCCAGGGCCTCTCCTCTCTGCCTCTTCGTGAGATCCACCACAAAAGTCACCAGCACTTAAACTTCTTGATATTTATTTACTTATTTGTGATGAGAAGGAGACACTGCACGGGCACCCCAGGGCCTCTTGCTGATGCAAACAAACTCACCTGTGCTGATTCGTGCACCACTTTGTGCAGCTGGCTTTTCTTGGGTGCCAGGGAATTGAACCTGGGGCAGCAGGCTTTGGAAGCAAGCATCTTTAACCACTGAACCATCTCTCCAGCCCTAGTACTTAAACTTCCTTTTCCATCGCCACATTGAGGGGTAAGAGCATCAAACCCTCAATCCTCGAAGGAAAGAGTCAGGGAAAATGAAGTGGGGGTAGAAGAAAATCATCATGTGACTGCAAGAGGGATTGAATAGAAATCATATGGTAGGGGGCTGGAAAGACGGCTTGGCAGGTTAAGATGCTTACCTGAAAAGTCTAACGACCTTGGTTCAATTCTCCAGTTGCTACGTAAGCCAGATGCACAAAGTGGCACATGCATCTGGAGTTTGTTTGCAGTGGCTGGAGGCCCTGACGTGCCCATACTAACTCTCTCTCTCTCCCTCTGCTCTGCTCTCTATCTCTGTGCATCTGTACCTCTCTGCTTGCAAATAAATAAATAAAACATTTTTTAAAATTATACGGGGAGTGGCTCAGGAGCTAAAGTTGTTGCTGTGCAAGAGTGAGGACCTGAATTTGATCTCCAGGACCCTGAATAGAAAACCATGTGTGGAGCTGATGAGATGGCTCAGCAGTTAAGGTGCTTGCCAGCCAAGCCTAAGGACCCAGGTTCGATTCTCCAGTACCCACGTAAAGCCAGATGCACAAGGTGGCACATGCATCTGGAATTGATTTGCAGTGGCTAAAAGCCCTGGCACGCCCATTCTCTATTTATCTCTCTGCTTGCAAATAAATAAGTAGAATACTTTTTTTTAAAAAAAAGGAAGCTGGTGTGGTGGTATGCACTTGTAACCCCATGGCTTAGAGAGGCAGAAACAGGAGGAACCCTGGGGCTTACTGGCCAGCCAGACTAACCTGACTGGAGAATTCCAGGCTGTTGAGAGACCCTGTCTCAGAGAAAGGTAGATGGGGTCTGAGGAACAACACCCAAGGCTGTCCTCTTGTTACGGGCACACACGTGCAAAGATCATATGCTTCACAATAATGACGTTGCCTAAAATTAGCAATACCAATGTATCAGTGATCAGGTATCCACAGTCACTCTAGACACTCCAGACACATGGGCCACATTGTTCATGTGGCTCCATGCAGACTGGGCCAGCAAGCTTTGTAAGAAACCACCTTAACCACTTAGCCATCTCCCCAGCCATCCCCAGTCACTTGATGCCTTTGGATTTTATTTTGGTTTGGTTTGGTTTTGGTTTTTTGTTTTTTGAGGTAGGGTCTCTCTCGTGCTCAGGCTGACCTGGAATACCAGGGTGACCTCAAACTCACGGTGATCCTCCTACCTCTGCCTCCCGAGTGCGAGGATTCAAGGCGTGCGCCACCACGCCCGGCTGCCTTTGGATATTTGATCTCATTTCATCCTCAACCCCAAAGGTAGAGACAGCCATCTTCTGAAGTTCCAGGAGATGACCGTTCAGATAACAATTTGCCAAAGGCCACAGAAAAAGTATCCCACGCGGTTGCAGAAACACAACAGTTATTAACAAGCGCTGGTTAAAGAGGGCCATAGGGGGCTGGAAAGATGGTTCAGCAGTTAAGGTGTTTGCCTGCAAAACGTAATGACCTGGGTTGAATGCCCCAGTAGCCACATAAACCAGATGCACAAAGTCGCACATGTATCTGGAATTACTTTCCAGTGGCTGGAGGTCCTAGCATGCTCATGTTCTTTCTCTCTCTCTCTCTCTCTCTCTCTCTCTCTCTCTCTCTCTCTCTCTCTGTATTTATCTACTTGCAAATAAGTAGATTAAAACATTTTTAATTTTTTAAAATTATTTATTTATTTATTTGAGAGCAACAGACATAGAGAGAAAGACAGACAGAGGGAGAGAGAGAGAATGGGCGCGCCAGGGCTTCCAGCCTCTGCAAACGAACTCCAGACGCGTGCGCCCCCTTGTGCATCTGGCTAACGTGGGACCTGGGGAACCGAGCCTCGAACCGGGGTCCTTAGGCTTCACAGGCAAGCACTTAATCGCTAAGCCATCTCTCCAGCCCCATTTTTAATTTTTTTAAATAAAAAATTAATTTTTTAAAAGAGGGGTGTAGAGATGAACTAAGCACGAAACTGGGGAGTCATCTTCTGAGCCCTAGCACCTCCATGGCCAGCAGGCCTGCCTCTCCTCTCAAGGACCCACCACTGACAGTACCTGAGCGCTTCGGCATGCCAGATCCGCATCGCGTTTGCAGGCACGTGTGTTAGAGGTGGCAACCAAAGCCACCGAGATCCATTTCAACAGAGACCTCTGCGCTCACAGTCATAGACAGAGCAAGGCCAGCTACCATCAACAGGAAGACCCCTGCTGTTAGTTCCAATGGTCAGGTACTCCACACCAGCGCTGAGTGGCCCCTCTCTCCCCTGCAGCATGACGCAGGCACCCTAGCAAGGTTCGAGCCCGCAGCTGCCTGGCGTCACAGAGCAAACCAGAGGCAGGGCTGTCAGTGGATCCACTCCACCCTGTGCAAAACCCTGGAGGGCAGGGCTGCCCTGGAGACTCCAGGTCTCCGGGGTCGCCTCACTTCCTCCTCCTCACCCTCTCTGACTCTGCTCCTCGGACATCCAACCACCCACCCTAGGACGTAGGCCAGCGTGCTGTCCCTCACATAATGTTTTCTTGCCACTCAATGGGTTCACGTCCACCTCAAAATCTACTCTGTGCTCTTGAAGCCTTGAGGGTTTAGACAGATCAGACCAACTCCAGTTGGGTAACCTTGGCTAGGCAACCTCTGTACAGCTCCCAGTAGTGGTCCATCATTTTGTCTGTCTCTCTCTCTTTTTATCTATCTATCTATCTCTCTGGGTCCATCCATTTAAAACAATGATCACATGCTAAGTGCCAGGGCTCAATGCTGACTCTGTGACTGGTCTACGCTGTGAAGCTTCAGTCAGGCCATCCTCCTCTCTGAACCTGTCTCTTCTCCCATGACAGAAGACAGCACAAGCCCTGCTGACAGAGGTATCCTAAGGTCGTCCATGGAAAAGCCTTGCCCACAATGTTTTAAACCTCATGTAAATATGAACCCATGTCTCATTCCTTATCAGGGAAGGAGAAGCATCTATGCAAAGAGAGGTAGACCAGACGGAGGTGTACCTGAACTCCTCCTTTCAGGCTGGACAGATGGCTTAGGGGTTAAGGCACTTGCCTGCAAAGCCCAAGGACCCAGGTTCAACTCCCCAGAACCCACGTAAGCCAGATGCACAAAATGACGCATACGCACAAGGTGGCACTCGTGCCTGGAGTTTGTTTTCAGTGGCCGGAGGCCCTGGCATGCCAACTCTCTCTCTCTCTCTCTTTCTCCCCTCTTTCTCCCTCTTGTTCTCTATCATAAATAAATAAAATAAATCCTTCTTTCCACTTTCATTGGCTCCAGAAACACTGAGAAAGACCTTGGCATCCCAGGCCTTCCTTCAGGAAGAAAGGCAAACTCCTCTATCCCAATTGTTAATCCCTGTGCTAAAAATCCCAGCATCTTGGCTCAGAACTGGCGCCACCTAGGTGTGGCACAAGCAGAGGCCCCGGGGTTGCAATGAATTCCGCTCAACTTCCTCTTTCACCCACGACCCTCGGCACAAAGGTTAAAGGACAGCGCACGTAAATAGGCTCAAGGGTGTCATTTTCCCACATCCCATGCCACTCTCGCTCCACCCATCAAAACCAGCCAGGACCCAGCCGCCCATCCTCAAGCCCACTTTCCCCTGAACCTCAGCGTTTTCCCCCTGGCCTCAGCGGCTTCAGCCCCGAAAGTCTGCAGGCATCTGTGAGGGGCAATACCAGTCCAGACACGACCGGAGAAGGGAATAAAAAGAAGGGCTGTGATGCCTGGGCAGGAAAAGAATGCCAAGCAGACAGACGTGGGATTTGCCATGTGGTGGGCAGTGAGATAACATAGCCAACACCCCCCACCCCAAAGGCAGAGGGGAAGTCCAAACAAGGTGTCACATTCAGGGCTCCCTGTAAAATGTTTTCCCCCTCAAGAACACCTGTGAGCTTGAGGGGATTTGGGCTCCCCTTATTTATTTATGAGTGAGTGAGTAAATGAGAGAGAGAAAGAGGGAGAGAGAGAGAATGGGTGTGCCAGGGCCTCCTGCAAACGAACTCCAGACGCATGCGTAGCCTCGTACATCTGGCCTTCCGTGGGTCCCTGGGGAACCAAACTCAGGCCCTTAGGCTCCACAGGCAAGCGCCTTAACCACTGAGCCACCTCTCCATCCCAGGATATCCCCCTCTAAGGAGAGTGATGATGATCTTTGTGCTTACGCTGGGCACGGACCACTTCCCTTAGCGTTTGAGCCATTCCCCAAGGAAGGAGGAGCCACTTGGAGAGATTTGCGGACCAAAGAACCAAGTGCTAAGGCGGAGATTAATTTCTGGTGATTAAAGAACCCCCTCCCCCAAAAAAGGTGTCCCCAAGTGGCACGGCCCCTCCAGTCATCATGACCACAGTTGGAAGCTGAGGTGCTAAGTGGGGAGCTGTGCTCAAGGGTGGGACAAGGCTACTTCCGTCAGCAAACTGGCCAGCTGTGGAAGTCCGTCCAGGACCATGGAGGTGACGGGGATGGCTCAAAGGCATCTGCGCTATCCCCGGGCATCTTCCAGACCAGGATGCCAGGCTCAGCAGGGCCACCTGGCAGGGCCGGGTTCCCCTCCCCGACAAGTGGAGAAGTTGTAATAGAGCCCACCCCCACCCTCCCCCCTAAGCTGAGCAGGAGCTGCTCA
Source organism: Jaculus jaculus (assembly GCF_020740685.1). Lineage (NCBI taxonomy): Eukaryota > Metazoa > Chordata > Mammalia > Rodentia > Dipodidae > Jaculus > Jaculus jaculus. The sequence continues at coordinate 18,107,037 of NC_059114.1, read as the reverse complement.
CCTGAAAATGTGACGGCACCTTTAACAAGAGTGCTGGGGAGAGGGAGAGGGTGTGCGCGCATGTGCACGCGTGTGCATGTGGGGGCGTACGTGAAGGCTTTCATCTATTTCCCGTTAATTCCACTAAAGACCCCTGGGAAAATCAGGCCCTGGACATCATAAACCAAGCGCCAACTCAATTACAGATTTCTGTGCCTCCTGCAGAAATCTCGCCCCTGCACAATCTCTTGGCTTTCGTCTGACTTCCGAAAACTTAAGTTGTCATCTTCCTGTCACGGCCGTCATCATCGTCGTCATCGTCATCAGACGATTTCCTCCCTGAAGCACTTCAGAGAAGTCAGGTCCACGGTCCTCAACCAGGGTGATCTTCCCCCAGATCATATGGGTGATGCTGGGAAGAAGGCAGTCGTCAGTCAGTCATTCTGTGGCTCCGGGATGGAACCCAGGTCTTTGAATGTGGCTCAGCATATGATATAATGCTGAGATACACTCCCAGCCCTGGGCAGCATTTCTGGTCATCAGGACTAAGGGGAGAAGGGTGACCACTTCAGACACTGCTCCACATCTCACAGTGCGCAGCTCAGTCTCCCAGCGCGCTGATTATCCGGCCCTACCAAGGCCCCAGTCAGCCTGGAACCCCAAGCCCAGTATTTCCATTTCTTAATAAGAGACCACCCCAGTATCTCTCACTGGGACCAAAGACTTGTGGGCTCTGACAGTAGCAGTTTGAATGTATGGCCCCCGCCCCCGTCCCATACACTCAGGAGCTTTATTGTAACTTGGGCCTCCAGTCCCCTGGGAGGAGGAGGTGTCTGTCACTGGAGGGCCGATCCTGGAGTCCAGCTCTAAGGTGTGTGTGTGGGGGGGGTGCAGATCTGACTCCCCAGCCCAGGGGCATGCAGAGCAATCTGAGTGCTGGGGAACCGGCTTGCTACAGGCTTGTGCCTGCTGTTTTGGGGGGGTGGGGGTTGCTGGCTGACTCTCTCTGCTTGGATGTAGAGAAGCAGCTTTTACCATGACGGAACCTCCCCCTGGGTCTGGAAGCTGAAATAAACCCCTTCTTCCCATAAACTGCGTCTGGTTTGGACGGTCCTCCAGGCAACGCGGACAACACTGACCTCAGGTGGCATCTTCACACAATGCCCATTGTTCCTGAGTAAGACGTCCCCAGCTGCAGCCCAAGGACAGTGTGCACTGAGGAAGGACCTACCGTGAGTGGTCAGTCCCCTAGAAAGCTGTCCGCACTGGGTGAATAAATGACCACGTCTCTGTGAGGGACCACAGGAAACTTTGCCCAACTTCTCCTGTGTTATGAGAAGAGAGTAACTCAGGCCGCCCCCTCCCCACCTTTCCCAAATATTAAGAGATCAAAACACTGCCCCCTCCATCCATGGGCCAGTGTGGTTGCAATGCCAATGACCTTGGCAGCTTGCCCTGCTGTGCCCTCTACCAGCTCTGGGTTTACAGGGTCATGCAGACCCGAGGGATCTGCCTCCCAGAAGCCGAATGTCAGCTCAGTCAGTGCCGGCGCTGAGTTTGGGAGGAGCTGAGAGCAACTTGGACCCACCCATTCTGTGAGACTTCCTAGTCCCTCCAGCCCAAAGGACCAAGTAAATCTTGCTCAGGGGCTGGAGAGATGGCTTCGCAGTTAAGGCCTTTGCCTGCAAAGCCAAAGGACCCAGGTTTGATTCCCCAGGACCCACATTAGCCAGATGTGCAAGGGGGCGTACACATCTGGAGTTTGTTTGCAGTGGCTGGAGACCCTGGTGCACCCATTCTATCCCTCTCCTCTCCCTCTTTCTCTGTTAAATAAATAAAAATATTTTTTTCTAAATCTTGCTCAGGTGGCGATAGCCCCAGACAGAGGCATATCACATATCACCTCACCTGACACAAGCATTCAACAAGGTTACCCCTCCTTTTGTCCCTGGTAAAGACTGAACCCTGGGCTGGAGAGATGGCTTAGCGGTTAAGGCAGCTGCCTACAAAGACAGAGGACCCAGGTTTGATTCCCCAGCCCCACGTAGTTCAGACACACAAGATGGTACGTGCGTCTTGGAGTTTGCTTGCAGTGGCTAGAGGGCCTATATGTATGAATTTTTTTTTAAATCTATGAAAAAAAGCCTGAACCCCACAGCCAGGACTCACACCCCCTCCTGATTGAGCCACAGACTGCCCGAGGCAGCTGACGGAGGAGCCAGGTCTCAAGTGCAGCCCGTGGCTTTTTCTTTATTTGTTTTTGTTTTGTTTGTTTATTCTGGGTTTTTTTTTTTGTTTTTGTTGTTGTTGTTCTAATCTATATTTTGGGCGGAACTTGCATTAAAAACAAGCCTTGCTTTTCTTCCTGGACCTGCTGTCAATAAACCGTCCAGGAGGGCCCCTCCAAAGCTGCAGCACACCCCAAAACCCACTCTAAACTCTTTCCAGAAGATTCCCAAGGGAAGGAAGCCAAAGTCACTCCAGATAGCCCCTGCCTCTCGGAGCTGTCTCCTTCTCCTCTGGAGTCTGGCATACGACGCGTTTTCTGTAACAGCTCCTTTTCTTCTCCTTCACTGGCCTCGCAGTGCGGCAGGCAGGGCGACACACAGCATGGGAGGCAGCGGGCTGGGGGAAGGAAGGTGAGCGGCAGCAAGGTCCTCTCTGAGCAGACGGCCGTGGGCAGGAGCCCCGAGCCTGCTCAGACACCTGCCACAGGGTCAAGGCCAGCCACAGGAGGTGACCCAGCTTCACTCCCGCCCCCCAGGGTGTCAGCCTGCCCAGGGTGCTGTGAACTAAGCCCACGCTAGTTCCCTGCTGCTGTATCTGGGTCCAACCCTGGTCCTCTCTGGGACTCAGTTTCCCTTGATTTCAGACACTCATACATCATTTCAAGATCGTCTTCCAAGGGAGTCGGAATCAGGGCCATTTTCAAAGGAAGGTTATCAGGCAGCGACTCCTGGTGGCCGAAGATGAAACTGCACCAAGAAGGAGCCTTAGTGTGATGTGGTCCAAGAAAAGAAATAAATAACTGGGGCCAAACTTCATCTCCGTGTCTACAGCCAACTGGCTATTTGATCCTGTTAGGGTTTGAAGCAAAAATAACAACCCTGCCACTCAGTTCTCCAGCACACCGTGATAGTGAAGACAGAAGGTCTTTGGAAAGTACCACTTGAAGAACAGTCTGTCAGGTTCCTAACCAGAGCAGCCTGGCTGCCCGTTACAAAGATGCCGCCTCCTTTCCCCACCACAGAGTGGCAGACAGAGCAAGGAGAAACAAAAGAGCTAAACCAAGTGATCAAGGCTGGGCGTGGTGGCACCCTTAATCCCAGCACTCAGGAGGAAGAGGTAGGAGGACTGCCGTGAGTTTGAGAGTTAAAGGCCACCCTGAGATTACATGGTGAATTCCAGGTCAGCCTGGGTTACAGCAAGACTCTACCTCAAAAAAAAAAAAAGAAGGGAGGAAGGGAGGAAGGGATCAGCTGATGAAGCTAATCTGAGCCCCATTCCCAAGGACAGGGCTGGTGTCGGGGTGGGGAGGGACTGTGTCCTCTCCTGCCCCAGCTCCCCAACTTAGTGCGACAGGCTCTCCCTATGGCTGGGAGGAGGAACAGTTTCTACATTCCTTTGAGGGTGGAAGCAACCTCCCATCCCAGAATGCTACTGGGTTATCCTACACATGTGCCCAAGGAAAAACAGGGACTACCAGATAGAAGAAACATCTAGAGAGTTCTATTCACAGAGCATCCATGAACCTGGCACTCTTACTCAACAAACTCCCAAGAACTCAGTCTGGTGGGGCACAGACAAGAAAAATAATTTCAGGGTTAGAGAGGTGGCTTAGTGGTTAAGGTGCTCACCTGCGAAGCCTAAGGACCCAGGTTCAATTCCCCAGTACCCATGTAAGCCAAATGCATAAGGTAGCACATGCTTCTGGAGTTTGTTTACAATGGTTAGAGGCCCTGGTGTGCCCATTCTCTATCTGCCTCTTCACCAATCTCTCTCTCTCGCTCTCTCTCTCTCTCTTTGCCTTCTCAAATAAATAAATATAAAAAAGAAAAATAATTTCAGTGAAAGCATCTCTATGGGGTCTAGCCTCAAAAGCTCGGCGACCCAGGGAAAGTTACCCACCCTCTTTGGACATGCCTTTCCTTTCGGCCTTCCTCTTAGCGCTGAGTGTAGGAAATGTTCTAACAGAATGATAGCTCCGTGCAAAGGCTGAACCACTGTACAAACACTGACCCGCCTTGCCTTAGTTCTTTGCTGCCCACACCTCTCCTCCTCCTCAGGAAAATTCTTATGAACATCCCCTGGAAATCTATCCAGGCTTACAGTATGTGTGTGACTGTTTCAACTCTCAACACTTACTCTTTCTTACTTGCTTTTTGTTTGTTTGTTTACAGGATTAACCAATGCTTTCTCTAAAGAGCCAGACAGGAAATAGTTTATGCTTTGTGGTATATACAATCTTTGTCAAGCCATATGAGTCTAGTATTAGTGTCTACAGCCATAGAAACCAGACATAGGAATGCACACCTATAATCCCAGCACTCAGGAGGTTGAAGCAAGAGATTAGCCTAGGCTACACAGAGACTCTGGCTCAAAAGAAAAAAAAAAAAAAAACTAGCCATGGTATATGTAAACAAATAGGTGTGGCCATGTTCCAATAAAACTTTATTTTAAAAAGCAATTGTAGCCAGATGTGGTGGCACACGCCTTTAATCCTAGAACTTGGGAGGCAGAGGTAGGAGGATTGCCGTGAGTTCAAGGCCACCTTGAGACTACATAGTGAATTCCAGGTCAGCCTAGGCCAGAGCAAGACCCTACCTCAGGAAAAAAAAAAAAAGTGTAAGGCCAGTGGAGAGAATATGTCCCATTATCTGCTCATCATCTCCCTGACTAGTGTCTGAAATTTGGAAACTACAACAGACTCCAATCATGGGAGCATTTGAAGACAGTGAAATGACTCTCCAAGTCACCTTGGAATAAACCCCAAACACTGCACACTTCCTATGTCTTATGACTCTTTGTGTTCCTGTTACAAGATAGCTCTGAGTACCCAGGAATTTCCAATTGGAGGTGGAAGATTTATATATCAAAACAAGTACAAGCCAGGTGTGGTGGTGCATGCCTTTAATCCCAGCACTCGGGAGGCAGAGGTGGAAAGATCACCATGAGTTCAAGGCCACACAAGACTACATAGTGAATTTCAGGAGTGGGTGAAATCCAGAAAGGCGGCCTGGCAGTGATGGCATTTAACTTGCCACATCTGGAGGCATCTAAGTGCTGGGAAGATGCAGACTGGGAAGGGGTAGAAAGAGGATTGAATCTGTAGCCAAAAAGGTGTCACGAGAGGTGCAGACCATGTTCCCTTCTCTCAAACTTCGAGCTCCATGATGTCCTGTTTGTTGGCCAGGAAAACAGAAAATGAGCAAGAGGAGAAATAATAATTGGCCCCTAAGCCAAGAACAGGCACTAACAAGAAAGTGTTTCCTCCTAGATGTTTGTTTTCTTGGGGGTCATTTTTAAAATATGAAGGAATATGCAAGTGATGGCCCACATGGTATTAGGCTCTGTCTCTTCCTTCCTCAAACAAAAGCTGGGTGCTGTGTAAAGGAAAACAAAGCCCCCTGAAAAGGGGGGGCGGTCCTGGCCTATGAGGAACTGGAGGCATAGACCCACGGGTGACAATGATTCTGTTATGCAACTAGGACACATTCAGGGGAGGCAAAAACAATTTTGTACCAAGTAATGACACTTTGCCACCTCCCGCTCACATTCACTGCACTTCATTCATTCAGTTATTCATTCATTCACTTTTACAGAGCTAGAGATGGACCAAAGGACTGGCATCTCTCCTGCCCAACAACAAGTGCCCACTGCCAGCTATGCACAGGGGTCATCTTGACTCTTCCCGTCCGTCAGGCCCCAGGTACCTACAGCCAAGACCACCAGTACAAGAGCCAGAAGAACTGCACAGCAGAGCCCAGCCAACCCAGAGAGGCAGTGGAGATATATCAAAGCCATTGTTTTAAGCCACTAACTTTGGAGTAGTTTGTTACCCAGCTACAGGTCCCCTCACCATGGGAGGGTCACATGGCCTTTCTTTCTCCTTTTTTTAAAAAAAAAAAATATTTTATTTATTTGAGAGAGCGAGAGGCCGATAGAGAGAATAGGCATGCCAGGGCCTCCAGCCACTGCAAACAAACGCCAGTCACATGCGCTACCTTGTGCATCTGTCTTACGTGGGTCCTGGGGAATCGAACCTGGGTCCTTGGGCTTCTCAGGCAAGTGGCTTAACTACTAAGCCATCTCTCCAGCCCTTTTTCTACTTCTTAAAGAGTTCATCTGAGATTCAGGGCCTGTTCCCTCTACAAGTCTTCCTCCTAGTCATCCGTCCTGTACCTTTCTTGCCATGCAAGCCTTAGCTTAACTGTCACCTCCCTGGAAAGGCTCAATGCTGGCCATGCCGATTTGGCTCAGCTAAGCCAGCCCATGCGCCAGCCCCCAGGGAGGCAGTTCTGTGGAGGTATTTTGCAGATTAAATAAAGTCTGGGTGGTGATTTGAATGTGAAATGTCCCCCCAAATTCCCATGCGTTTGTGGTTAAGCCTCCTACTTAATCAGCAGCTGGTGGAGTCTCTGGGAGGAGCAAACCTTGCTGGAGGAGGTGTGTCACTAGGGGCAAAACCTGAGGCTTATTAGTCCAGCCCATTGGGTGTTCCTGCTAACTCCTAGCAGATGTACCCAGATGTGGCACCCAGCCTCTGCTCTGCCATGCTTTCTTTCCCTGCCATGGTGAAACTTCCCTTCAAAGTGTACACCAAAGCAAACCCTTTCCTTCCAGAAGCTGCTCTGGTCAGGTGCTCTGCCTCAGCAACGAGACGGTAACTGCAACAGCTCATTTCCGTGAGGGTGAGTACCCCCCCACGAACTGGCGAGTAGAACCCACCCAGCAAGATGCCCGAAGAACAGAACGGAGCTTCTCTGGAGAGAAAGAAATTCCACCACGTACAGCAACTCCAACTCCAACGCAAGAGTTCCAGGCGACGAGACAATTCCTTCCAATGAATCTCTTTGTAAACCAGGCCTGACAGTGCACGACCGTGATCCCAACACTCGGGAATCTGAGACAAGAGGATCGTGAATTTGAGGGCAACCTAGGCTACCTGTCTCATAAAACCAAACTTGACGTATGTATTCTGCGCTGCCTGAAGCCTGACTGGCATTCCCTCAAAGCCTGGCCACCTTTCAGCCCCCTTTTCGAGTTAGGGTCTCACACGAGCCCAGGCTGGCCTGGAATTCATGATGGAGTCTCAGTGTGACCTCAAACTCACAACAATCCTCCTACCTCTGCCACCCAAGTGCTGGGATTAAAGGTGTGTGCACCACCATGCCCAGCTCTCCATGGCATTTCTTGAGACAGGGGCTCGCACGGAACCTAGCGCTCAGCAATTCAGCTAGACTAGCTAGCCAGCGAGCCCCAGGATCCCCCAGTCTCTGCTTACGCAGCGCTGGAATTACAAGTGCACCTGTCATGCACGGGTGCTGGGGATCCTGACTCGGGTCCTCAGGCATGTGGGGCAAGTACTTTACCCACTCAGCCCGCCATTCTGTGTCTTATTTACGGTTTCTTCCAGCATATTCTGTCCAGTAGAACTCTCTCGGGTGATGGGAATGTTCTAGAACTGTGCTGAGCCAAGAGGGTAAACACGAGCCCTTCGTGGCAACGGTGATGCATAAAGAAAGGGGCTTGCCGTGGAATTTGCTTTTTAAAGGATTTCGGTTTGGATTTGTTGCATGAGCATAGTTGGATGGTTCTGGAACACGAGCCCCCGGAGCAGAGCTTCCCCATCACCATCCCCAACAGTGACGGAAGCAGAAAAGGAATGCTGCATGGGTGGTTAGTGTGTGAATGAGCCGCAGGTGGGGGGCACGTCTCTGTGGCTGCAGTGTGTCCCAGCGGTGTGCTAGAGGTGTGGGGGGGCTCCGGAGCACCAGGGGGCTGGGAGGGGCCAGGGCAAGGAGGGGAAGGGCCAGTGCATACTACCTCATGGGCCTGGCTGCGGGGGAGTGGACTCCTCCTTCATGCCAGCCTTCTCCAAGCCCCAGGCAACTTGCACAATAGAGCAATCAAGACCCACTCTTGTGCTTTGTTCTGGTCACAGGAAGACAACAGTGGTGCTGAAGGCGGGGTTCTGGGGGGCTTCACTGAAAGCCCAAACTGGGAAGAAGCCCCAGGGCATCCGAGGCTGTTCTATTTTGGGGCCTCCTTGCTTCCTGTTTCCCACCCCCCAGCTGCCAGCTCTCCTCCTGGTGCTCAGGAGAAGCTGAGGCAGAATATGCCCAGCCTCTGGGGAGGGGAGGGGAGGATGCTGGGGGTGAGGCAGCGTCCTGCTCCTGCGCTCTTCCTGTGGGGCGCCCGGGCCTCCTGACGGAGTGCTGACATCTCACCTGGCTCTGATCCACCTTACCATCAGCCTGAAAATCTGATAAAGGGTCCGATGGCTTGCAAACCCTTGGGCTAAGCCCCTCACAGTGGCCTGCCTGTTTGGTGGACACCGCGGCTCACCCTCAGCACACCCACCCAATCTTCACTGTGCTTTGGGTGCCCCGTCCTCTCTCTTGCCACAAGAGTGCCACTTGTTCCCCTCACACGCACACGCACAGAAGCCACCCCAGCTCTAGGTGTTGGCTCAAGCCTGGAACCCAGCATGGTGCCCAGTGTTTGCTGGGCTCTGTGGGGAGGAGGGAAGGGCAAGGCAGTAAGCAATCTCTTCATTCCCTGGTGAAAAAGGTGACAGAGCAGCTCTGCCCTTCTGTCAGGGGCCTGTGTGGGACCCTGTCCACATCAGCATGCTGATCTTGAACTTCCGGTCTCCAGAACTGTGCACGCGACACTTCCGCACTGTGCACGCGACACTTCTGCACTGTGCACGCGACACTTCCGCACCACATCATTTACGGCGCCAGCTTCTCTGCTCTAGCAAAGAGGGACAGACTAAGATGGGCGCCTGGGGAAGAGAATGAAAGGAAGGTGGGAAGAAGTGAAGGAAAGTAAGCTGGGCAGAGAAAGGAGAGGAGAGCTTCGTGATGACAGTGGTGATGGTGGTGATTATGGTGATGATGGTGGTGGTGGTGATGACAGTGATGATGGTGACAGTTGTGGTAATGGTAGTGATGATGACAGTGGTGGTGGTGATTGTGGTGGTGATGGTGACAGTTGTGGTAATGGTAGTGATGATGATGACAGTGGTGGTGGTGTGGTGGTGGTGTGGTGATGGTGATGGTGATGGTGGTGATGATGGTGACAGTTGTGGTAATGGTAGTGATGATGATGATAGTGGTGGTGATGGTGATGGTGGTGATGGTGGTGGTGATGGTGACAGTTGTGGTAATAGTAGTGATGATGATGATAGTGGTGGTGATGGTGGTGGTGATGATGATGGTGATGGTGGTGGTGATGATGGTGATGATGGTGACAGTTGTGGTAATGGTAGTGATGATGATGACAGTGGTGGTGATGGTGGTGGTGGTGATGATGGAAGTGGAGATGATGATGGAGCCACTGCTGCCACCTCCTTCAGCCTGCTTCACTCCTCTTTCACCCACAGCCCTCATCCTACACTATGGACTGTCCACGCCCATCACAGCAAGTGCCCTGCTCTGTCTCCACCCAGAACAGAAACCCCATGGGGACACACCTCAGCACACATCGCCAGAGCTCACACCAGCACCTGCAATTGGATTCAGCATTGAACCGGCACCTCTTGTCAAATGAGTTCATGGATGACTTTGGCAGCAGATCTGCTGGGCAAGGTTAAGGTGCCCGGACTTCTGGACCCCTTGAGTGTGCTGAATGAATGAGTGAGTGAATGAATGAACGATTTAATGAATGAATGGATGATTATTCTTTCAGGGTTTCAGGCACAGGCTGAGACAGGGACCAGTGAGAACAGAGTTAAGATTTCTCACCTTTGGGGCTCCATGGTCACTGGGAGGGAAAAATCTGGTGAGGGGAAAAACCCGAGCTTATTCCCTGGTTTGAGATAATGCTATTAATTAAGGCAGGAAGTAATAGGACCATTCTGTCCCAAGATGGTTAGAATCTTCCAAGAACTAATTACAGTTTTTGAAGGAAGAATTTAAAACAGGAAGGCACTTAGGAGAGCGGCTCGTTGCTTCCCCCTGGTGGAGGACAGTGGCAAGCACACCATGTGGCTTTCCTGAAATGCCTTAAAGCAACCACAACCTGGGAGAGGTGCTGGGGACAGGGATGTCTGAGAGAGATGAGTCAAGGAAACAGGAAATCGCCATGAGGCCGGGTCATGTGGTGACAGCAGAATTCATAATCTGTCCTCACTCATTCAGCAAGCCAAAGTAGCCTGGCACGTTGGGGGAGGGAGTGCGGGGTGGCAGGAGAACCTGTGTGGCTGGAATAAAGGGCATCAGGGAGAGACCACCCCGAGATGAGACTGGATGGGTGGCAAGGGGCTCCAGGGTAAAGCCCTTGGAGGCCACTGAAGCACAGGGGGAACCAGACTCTGGGCCTGAGTTTGTGAACAATACGGACCCGAAGGACAGGAAGGCGGGAACTCTGGGACAGAGGGGTGAGTTCAGAGATAGGATGCCCAATGCTTATCTGGGATGCTACAGACTAAGTAGCTTTAAGAAAAGGTAATTTATATCCTCTCCCATCTTATCCATCTGCGCCTCTCTCTCTCTCTCTCTCTCTCTCTCTCTCTCTCTCTCTCTCTCTCATAAATAAATTAAATTAAACACTTAAAAAGATAACAAGGGGCCAAGCGTGGTGGCGCACGCTTTTAATCCCAGCACTCAGGAAGCTGAGGCAGGAGGCTCACTATGAGTTCAAGGCCAGCCTGAGACTCCATAGTGAATTCCAGGTCAGTCTGGGCTAGTGCAAGAACATACATTCAAAAACAAAAATAAATAAATAATAAGGGCTAGAGAGATGGCTTAGCAGTTAAGGTGCTTGCCTGCAAGCCAAGGGACCTGGGTTCGATTCCCCAGTACCCATGTAAAGTCAGATGATGCACAAAGTGGTGCACGCGGCTGGAGTTCATTTGCAATGGCTACAGGCCCTAGCATGCCCATTCTCTCTCCCTCCCTCCCTCCCTCTCTCTCTCTCTCTCTCTCTCTCTCTCTCTCTCCTAAATAAATAAATAGTTTTTTTTTTTAAAAAAAAAAAAAGAAAGAAAATATGCTATTATTAGCTTGAAGGGAAAATGGTAACAATGGGGTTCCAAGGGAGGGTTAACCTTCAAGGTGCTCAGGGGAGACTATATGCCTGAAGTTATGAGGGTTTTCATGACCCAGGTGAGGGGAAGAGGGATTTATTACAAACTTCTTATTTCTCCAACACTACTACATGCCACATGCCGACCTTCACCCTGGCCACAGACAGCGAGGAGAAGCAGGAGCAATCTCCACCGTCTCCCAGAGGAGAGGTAGCCACTAAAGAAAAATTAAAACATGGTGACGGCTACCTCTGGCTGCCACCGAGGGAGGGAATGGTTAATGGTAAGGAAGCCCAGAGCTGGGTGAACAATGCTTCCCCCAAGAGGTCTGACCTCAGCAAGTGCAATAGGAATTAGGTGGGGGGAAAAAAAAAAACAGCTTTCCAAAAGCCAAGTAAGTCCTGGCTCCCAGGTTGTCAGGGGAAGCAGGACGTTCAGCCCCTGAAAAAGTTGCCATGGGAATGTCAGAAGTAGCCCAGGAGAACCAATGAAACTGGTATATTTTCAAACCATGAGTCATCGCCCCTAAGTGACATGTGATACGATAGCAGGCCATGGCCAGCGTTTAGCAGAGGACGTAGAATACAATGGCTGGTTACAAGGCCATGCTAAAAAAAAAAGGGAAGAACTGAAAGCATGTGCCTCCATCGTGCTGCGTTCTAAGTCAAGAAACACAACTTGGTTACATGCAAGCGTGTGATCCTGGGCGTGTGCGTGCGCGCGAGGGTGTGCACGTGATGCAGCGCGAGCTGGACCTCTGACAGCTCGACGTGATCAAAACAGCGTGGAACGGCTGGAGAGATGGCTCGGCGGTTAAGGCACTTGCCTGCAAAGCCTAGTGGCCTGGGTTCGATTCCCCAGGGCCCACATGAAGCCAGATGCACATAGTGGCACGGGGCAGCTGGCTCACTGCTGGACCCTCCTCCCGGCTGCCACACACCCGCTTGTAAGTCCTCGGTTGCAATGGTGTGTGTGAAACCCGCCTCCCCCAGACTCTGTCGGTCAACAGCGCCACCTCGTGGTAGGAACTGAGATGACAGCGCTGCTGACCAATGTCCATTTCAGGAGTCCCCTATGAACTCGCTTGTGAGGCCAGAGGGAAAGGGGAGCGTGAGTATAACGGTTAATGCGCTGATAACAGATGTACCATTGGAAAGATTCAAGAAGGATGGCAAAATATTTAGACCCTTAAGTAATAAAACAAGTCATACAATTTATCTCGAAAAATAGTTTTTAAAATATTCCTTATTCTTCTGTCGAAGAAAAGGTATGCACATCGCCACCTGTCTGGAAGAACTATGCCAAACCTTACAGCAAAATGACAACATCAGGTCCTTAGGGGCCATGGCTTTGGTAGTCATATAATGACTTACAGTTAGTGAATGCATAGTGTTTATGATGGAATTAAGAAGCTAGACACTGACTCAGTAAACACAGACACCTCATAATGGCCAAAGTAGAAAGCCACAGGTCTCCCCCACACACCCCATAATCCTTATCTGGACCCTAATTATCCAATGGAGAGAAAGACAAGCGCTGCAGGTTGGAGTTCAAATCCCTCCCACTGCTTCCTGCCTCTAAAGCCCATGGCCACGTGAGCTGGCTTTAGCATCCAGAGTCCACTCTGCCCCATCGTGGTTCATACAGAGAATTTGAGGGGCAGTGGCAAACAAGCTAGGGCCAGGTCCACTCCCCTGGGCTGGCTCACCTGACATATGCACATTCCTTAGGCAGGAAAGGGAGGCGTTGAGCCGGGCACATTCCTCCTGGTTGGCTCCATACTTCTCCACGGTCTCACACACCTGCTCATCGGCCATCTCCAGCAGGTCCTCTAGGCTCAGCTGGTCAGGGGAGATTTCCTAGTGGAGGAGACAAGTGGGGGGGGGGGGGTCAGCAGAACCTGGAACATGAGCCTCCACACTGCCCTCTGGAGGCACCCAGCCGAGGACACGGAGCTGCCCAAATGCTTCTCCTAACACGTTCAGGGCTGGGAACCTGGGGTCTGGGTTCGAGTCCCAGTTTTGCCTCTCACTTGCTAGACAATGTTGGACGAGTTGCTCATCCTCTCTGTATCACTTCTCTCACATATAAACTGGTGGTGTTGAGCGTAGGACATCGGCAGGCCCCCTTGCATATAGCCAAGCTTCTGAACTCACCAGGGGACAAGCCCCATTTCATTTCTCTAGATGGCCCTACTGCGCTGGGCACACAGAGACCGGACCCAAATCCCAGAATGGACTCAGATCTCTACTGTCGGCCCTCAACTCTCAGCTTCTCAGCGCTCGGCTGCGCCCACACAGTGTCTAGAGTCTGTACTGACCTTTAGGAATGCGAAGGGGTAGTGGGGGGCGGGGAGCAGCTCTATGGTGATAGCTCACCAAGGGGCCTCGTGACATAGTAGTACTAGGAACAGAACAGAGCAGGGGAAAGGACCTCTCCAAGCAGCTGAGCTGGGGACAGAAGAGGCAGGGTCCTCAGGTTGCATGATGTAAAGTGTATCTTTATATGCATATAAGAGCTTTAATTTGTAACATTTTACAGTAGCCAACAATTTTACTCACAGATCACTTAAATAAGGCTCTTAAGATGTCTGTGGGTGGTGAGTCTAGGAAAATAGTATAGACTCCTTCTGCCCTCTTGTGGCCATCTCTGTGTGCTACAACAAAATCTAGGTTTCCATTGAAGCTAGCGCCAGAACAAGAATTACACACACACACACACACACACACACACACACACACACACACCACCCAAAAAATAGCTACAGGGCAAATGCTTAAGCCCGGCCAGTGCCCTTTCAGTTTGTAGGGGCACCATGATGTAAGTCGCTCTTTGGGACTGGACAAGCCACAGTCCAAGAGTGTAGGGTGAGTCACATTTAGAGGATCATGCACAATTGTACAAAGATCCTGCTCATTTATGCATGTTTTAAGTTTTTTATATTTTATATTTATTTCTTTATTTGAGAGAGGGGGACAGATAGACAGAGAATGGGCAAGGCAGGGCCTCCATCAACTTAACCAGGTTGCCTGCCTGAAAGCCAAAGGACCCAGGTTCAATTCCCCGGTATCCAGGTAAAGCCAGATGCACAGGGTGGCACATGTATCTGGAGTTTGTTTGCAGTGGGTGGAGGCCCTGACACACCCGTTCTTTCTATCTGCCTCTCTTTCTCTCTCAAATACATAAATCAAATTTTTAAAAGTTGTATTTTAAAAAATAATAAATAAATCTTTGATGCTCACATCATATCAAACAAAATTGCCTTCCTACCACACAGGGACACCCGCTTCGAACCCCAGTCTAGAAGCCCTTATTCTGCCTTCCTCGCCTTATGAGTAGAGCTTGTACATAAATACTGACATGAGCCCAGCCACTTGAGAAGTACACCGGGCCATGCAATGTAAGTACAACATTGTACTAACAGGGGACCTTCCAGGCCAAGGATAGGGTAAGAATCCTACCCGCCCCCCCCTTGGCTCTCTGGACATTCTAAATACGTGTCCACACTGCTGCTGTGGCTGTGTGTGATGGGATGTGCTGGAGGACAGGAAAATGGGGGCTGTTGTACAAAACTCGAGATGTTGGAACCAGCAGGGTTGGGGAGACTCTTGCCTTAAAGACACACTCCAGAGCAGACAAAAGGGACTTCCTTGGTCCCACAGGCGGGAGACACCTGTCTTCTGCCAGCCACAGGAACATGAACACAGTGATGCCCACTGGGCACTATGGAGCCACCTGAGCTGGGTTCTCCCACGGGGCCCCACCCACTTGCTGACTGGACATGTCATTCGTCTCTGAGCCTCAGTTTCTCTCTGTGTACAATGGGGTTTATAGTCATATGTACTCAAAGGTCGTGGGAGGAGTCTTGGAGCTTTCAACCCCTGACATCTTCTGTGCAAAGCCCTGAGTCCCAGCGCGTGGCCGCGAACACTCAGGACGTGCGTGGAGGCTGAGGAGGCCGGGCCGGGCTCTGTCGCTAGAAACAACGGGCTCTGGGATCCGCCCCCCCCCCCCCGGGGCAAGGCAACCTCCCTGTTGCTGGGGGCCTTTAAAAAAGAGGGAACAGGGCTGGAGAGATGGCTTAGGGGTTAAGGCATTTGCCTGTGAAGCCTAACGAGCCAGGTTCAATTCCCCGGTACCCACGTACACCAGATGCACAAGGTGGTGCGTGTGTCTGGAGCTCGTTTGCAGTGGTCGGAGACCCTGGCGTGCCCATTCTCTCTCTCTCTCTCTCAAATGCATACATAAATAAATCAATAAATAAAATTAGATATTTTTAAAAGAGGGGACAACCATTACCCACATGTTATGCATAAAAGACTAATGGCCTACAGCTGCTACATCCAACATGGTGGCCGCCACCACAGTAATTGACATTAATGACAATGGAAAGTCCAGCTCTTCAGGCACACACACACACACACACACACACACCACAAGACAAGTGTTGGGTAAGCTTGGTCCCCATACACGGCCAATGGAGACTGACTCAGTGCTGATATAAAATATCTCCATTGGGGGCTGGAGAGATGACTTAGCAGTTAAGCGTTTGCCTGTGAAGCCTAAGGACCCCGGTTTGAGGCTCGATTCCCCAGGACCCATGTTAGCCAGATGCACAAGGGGGCGCATGCGTCTGGACTTCGTTTGCAGTGGCTGGAGGCCCTGGTGCGCCCATTCTCTCTCTCTCTCTCTCTCTCTCTGCCTCTTTCTCTCTCTGTCTGTTGCTCTCAAATAAATAAATAAAAATGAACAAAAATATTTAAAAAATATATCTCCACTGGACAGCGCTGGTCTAACAGGCAGCTTCCAGTGGCTCTGTGAAGTGGCAGGGCTGCCAGGAATTCCGGCTGTAGATCCATTCGCTCCCTAATGACCCTGGTCAGATACAACAGAGATCCTACCAGCCTGGATCGGGTACCTATGTGCCAGGGTCTGTCCTGGGCACAGCCCAAGGTCTGCCACCCAGGGATCAGCCAAGAGGACAGCTGCTGACCAGGGGATAAGGGGAGGGTCAAGGGCACAGGGGACGGGGGACTGCCTCCAGTCACCTCCAGGACTTCCTTGCGCACATCCACGACCCGGAACCAGTGCCGGAGCTGGGGGAAGCCGTTCAGCTGGGCGTTTCGTTCCTGGAGCGCCACCTTCTTTTTGCAGGACAGCTGCCGGCTAAAGTACTTCACCAGCTTGCTCTGTGGAGACCAAGAGAAGGGTGGGGACAAGTCTCAGAGGTCACTACCACAGGGACAGAGTGACAGCCCCGACCTTCCTCCCGCTAACCATAGCCGAGTCTGCATTTTTATTTTTACTTGTTTGGCTTTTCTTACGGTTTCCTTTGTGCCCGGCAAAAGACTGTAAACACCCTGAGGGCCCAATGAGCAGAAAGTGATTGCATAAATGACACTCCAGCCCCACAAAGGGACTCAGTTCACAACTTCGTAAACAGTGGTTCAGGACCCATACACGTGATCATGTAACATATGGGGGAAGCACGTCACAAAAACTTCTAACAGTGAAAGGCTTCAGAATGAGTAAGTACCAACTGCTAATTTATTCTTCTTTCTTTCTTTCATTTTTTTTTTTTTTGAGGTACAGTCTCTCTCTCTAGCCCAGGCTGACCTGGAATTCACTATGCAGTCTCAGGCTAGCCTCGAACTCATGGTGATCCTCCTATCTCTGCCTCTTGAGTGCTGGGATTAAAGGCGGGCGCCACCGCGCCCGGCTTCCAATTCAACATCAGATGCTTCATGAATCCAAGGTGTTTCTGGCAGCACCCAGCCATGCTGCATCATGTGACTTCGCTACAGCCTTGGTCCTGAGCACACGACGTGCCCACCTCACACTGCGTACGTGCCATCACGTCACACCGTCTGATATACCTGGGCTCGCGTTCAGGACTACCGTATGTTAGGAATCACATTGGTTTTACTGCACAACATTCCCTGCTCTTAACATTTTTTTTTTAATTTTTATTTATTTATTTATTTATTTGAGAGCAGCAGACACAGAGAGAAAGACAGATAGAGGGAGAGAGAGAGAATGGGCGCGCCAGGGCTTCCAGCCTCTGCAAACGAACTCCAGACGCATGCGCCCCCTTGTGCATCTGGCTAATGTGGGACCTGGGGAATCGAGCCTCAAACTGGGGTCCTTAGGCTTCACAGGCAAGCGCTTAACCACTAAGCCATCTCTCTAGACCTAAAGTGAGGATTTTTATTTTGGTTTGGTTTTGCTAGACAAGGTGTCTTGTTGAATATGAAGTTTCCTGATTCCACTAGAGGAGATGGCCAGCAAACCCCAAGGACCCTCCTGTCTCCAACCCCACCCCCAGAGTTGGGATGACAGGTGTGCACTGCTGCGCTTGGCGTTGATGCACGTGGTGGAGATCTGAACTCAACAGCAAGTGCTTCAATAATTCAGCCATCTCCCCAGGTCCCGCCAGGGTCTGGATATTCAGTTATGAAATCAGGCCGGGCATGGTGGTGCGCGCCTTTAATCCCAGCACCATGGAGGCAGAGGTAAGAGGATAACTGTGAGTTCAAGGTCAGCCTGAGACTGCGTAGTGAATTCCAGGTCAGCCTGGGCTAGAATGAGACCCTACCTAAAAAAAAAAAAAAAAAAATTAAACAGATATTGAATCAGGAATAGCCCTAAATTGATGACCAGCTAATAATACAGAGAATGATGAACACAAGCCAGCAAGGCCCAGTGAGGGTCAGAGGCCACTGCCAAGGCCCCCCAGGTACATGAGAAGCCGCTAGCTGGCAGTATTTAAAAATAATCACAACGTTTAGAGTCTGGAGACCTGCCCACCCAGGGCATCGTGCATTCACACATGTCTCTTCGAGTGTGGTTTTCATAGAGGACCTCAAGGGTCTTTCCACGGTGGAGCATGCAGACCTGCCTCCATGTTTTTAATCTTCTTCCCACAAGTGGGATTCCTTCGACTTGGGGTCAGACACTCCTGATGTGAGCAGCTCTAGGATGTTGCTAGGGGCATCTCTGTCCGCTGACATCCAGCATTTTGAGAACCATAGGCCCAGGGCCAGTCACCCTCTCCTGAGTATGGACACAGGGCGCCAGCACC
Organism: Jaculus jaculus; assembly: GCF_020740685.1. Classification (NCBI taxonomy): domain Eukaryota; kingdom Metazoa; phylum Chordata; class Mammalia; order Rodentia; family Dipodidae; genus Jaculus; species Jaculus jaculus. Next base: position 18,088,723 of record NC_059114.1, on the reverse strand, counting down.
TCAAGTTCCATCCCTTCACCCCGGGGCTACAGGAAGAGCTGGCCAAGGCTGTTTCCCTCAGCCCAGGAAGCTAGCAGCAGGGCATCGACCCTCAAGAGTGGGGCGAGACAACCCCTTATTCCTATTCATCCTGAGGATGAGCAAGGGACTTCACCTCCCTGAGGAAGACAGGGGGTCCAGTGGCGAAAAGACTCACCTTTGGGGACAAGAGCTTGGCTAATGTGAACAGAAAAATAAATGCGGACAAACAAACAGGAAACAACCTGCAAGGGTAAAGCTAGACTGGACAGGTCACAAAGAACTTTCCAGATGGGGACTCCACTCAGCAGCAGGTCTCCCTACCTAAGCCCGGAGCCCCAGCGAAACCATGGCTGGTCAGTTCACAGGGAGTCATTCTGGGCCAAATGCTGCAATAAGCGGTTTCTATGAATTACTGAATCCTCATGACTCTGCCATATGGACTTGATGACTATCTCTGTTTTATGAAGGGGGAAAAAAAAAAAATCAAGGCCCAGAAATCTTATGCCACTGGCCCAAGGTCATCAAGCTTCTAAATGAATGGATTTGGGACTTGGGCCCAAATCTAATAAAGTCTTGTTTATGGACACAAAAAGAACGTTGTGATCTATTTCCAAGCAAAACGACACAGCAGCTCAAACAGCGGGCACAGTACAGCCCGCTCTCTGACTACGAGATGAGAGCGTGTGCTTGAAAGCAACAGGTAGACGGCAGTCCCGGTCTCTGCCTCCAAAAGAGAGTCAGAAGAGATGAAATGAAATTTGCTTCAAAACTATGAGAATTATTTGCTTCTGTCTATGTCTCTTCATGTTACCGTTTCCCCATACGCTTGGATTTCCTGCAGGATAATTACAAATGTCCTGAAAAGCAGACTTTTGCAAATGATGTGGACACGCATTGGGTGTGTATGAATACCAGCCAGCTCACCAGGCACTTTTTCTTTTCCTTTTTTCATTTATTTTATTTTGTTTATTTATTTTTTGGTTTTACAAGGTAGGGTCTCACTGTAGCCCAGGCTAACCTGGAATTCACTATGTAATCTCAGGGTGGCCTCGAACTCAAGGCAATCCTCCTACCTCTTCCTCCTGAGTGCTGGGATTAAAGGCATGTGCCACCATGCTCAGCACCAAGCATGTTTTAAGCACAGGATATGCCACCAATCCTACCAAGCACTTAATATGGATCAATTCATAGCGGCCCCGGGAATGGCCCCCTTTTACACGTGAGGGAACTGAAATCCCCACATAATTTCATGTTATTTCTCTTTCCTCATTTTCCTGGCTATAAGAATCATGCGGGGGGGAGGGGAGCGTTGCTGGAGAGATGGGTTGGTGATTAAGGCCCTGGTTTACAAAGCCTAAGGACCCAGGTTTGATTCCCCAGGACCCACATAAGCCAGATACACAAGGTGGCACATTCATCTGGAGTTCATTTGCAGTGGCTGGAGGCCCTGGTGTGCCCATCTTCTCTCTCTCTCATCTACCTCTTTCTATCTCTCTCTCTCTCTCTCATAAGTAAAATATTAAAAACAAAAAAGAATCGGGGCTGGAGAAATAGCTTAGTGTTTAAGGCACTTGCCTGCAAAGTCAAAGGACCCAGATTCAATTCCCCAGGACTCACGTAAGCCAGATGCACAAGGTGGTGCATACATCTGGAATTCGTTTGCAGTGGTTGGAGGCCCTGGCATGCCCGTTCTCTCATTGCTCTCTCCCTCCCTCCCTCCCTCCCTCCCTCCCTCTCTCTCTCTCTCTCTCTCTCTCTCTCTCTCTCTCTCTCTCTCTGTCTTTCTGTCAAATAAATAAATAAAAATAAAATATTTTTTTAAAAAAGAATCATGTGGGGATGTTTGCTACAAATCAGACTTCTAGGGCTGGGAGATGACTAGTGGCTAAAGGCACTTCCTGTGCAAGCTCGTCAACCAGAGTTGATTCCCAGCACCAAATGCAGAGAGCCGGGCCCGCCTGCCAGTCCAGTCTGCCTACAGCAATGGGGCAGGGGGGTGGAAGAAGCCCGAAGCTCACTGGCCAGCTAGTCGGGCCTTCCCAGGGGCAAATAGCACTCACCTCAACTTGTCCCAAACAAGATAAGGGCTGGAGAGATGGCTCAGCGGTTAAGGTACTTGCCTGCAAAGCCTAACGACCCAGGTTCAATTTCCCAGTACCCACATAAAGCCAGATGCACAAAGTGGCCCATGCATCTGGAGTTCATTTACAGTGGTTAGGGACTCTGGTGTGCCCATTCTCTGTATGTCTATATGTGTGTGTGTATGTGCGTGTGTATGTGTCTTTCTGCAAGCAAATAAAGAAAAATTTTAAAAAACAACATACAAGGAGAATAATAAAGTTATTCTCTGATTCCCACAAGCATGTGATGGCACACATGCCCCCATACATACGTACACACACACACATATAATACACACAGTGACACACCAATACAGACAATCTTTTTGGGGGGGGGGGGTTGAGGTAGGGTCTTACTCTAGCTCGGGGCTGACCTGGAATTCACTATGTAGTCTCAGGGTGGCCTCGAACTCATGGCGATCCTCCTACCTCTGCCTCCTGGTGCTGGGATTAAAGGCGTGCGCCACCATGCCCGGCCACGCACAATTTTTTTTTAATGGAGTTGTGAAGGGGAAAGTGAGGAGGGAAGAGAATTATCATGTATTGCCTATAATTATGGAAGTTGTCAATAATAAAAACAATTTAAGTTAAACTTCCACTCGGGCGTATGGCACACATCTGTAATCACTGCATTAAGGAGTGGAGGTAGGGGGATCCCTGAGGCTTGCTGGATAGCTACTCCAGCCAAATCAGGGAGCTCTGGGCTCAATACATAAGAGACCTTGCCTTAAAGAATGAGATGAAGAGTGACTGAGGAAGACATCCAATGTCATCTGCCATCCACCTACCACACACACACACACACACACGCTCCAGCTTCCAGGCTAGTCCCCCTGACTCAGTGAATCTAGGGAGGCCCCCAAAATCTGCAAAGCCAACAATCACCCCAAAGATCCTGAGGCTCAGGCAAACATTAAGAAGTAGTGACCCTGAGTCTGAGGTATTCTGTAGTGAAAACAGTTTGTCATTCAAGCATGACAGGGATCGGGAGATGACCTAGTGGTTAAAAGCACTTCCTAAGCAAGCTCGCCAATCAGAGTTGATTATCCGGGGCCTTTCCAGAAGCTAGCATCCCTAGCAAGCAGTGGCATCTAGTTCATTGAGCTCCTCTGTGCCACTGACAAGGTAGCTCCCAGAGGGCCCAGCACCCTCTGGCCTCGAAGGGTGCTGGGAAGACAGTGGCACAAACACAGGCCAGGCGAAGTGGTCAGAGCCAGAGCAGCGAGGGTCAGGGTGCGCATCCCAGATGCGGCAATGCTCCGTTATCACAGGCCAGCACCGGGCAGAAGGCTGAGCTGACTCTGAGGGAAACAGGCCTCTGGGTTGTGGCTTTCACATGAAGGCGCAAAGTGCATTACACACCTCTGCCCACAGAGCAGCGCCATTCCAGATGGGGCTGGGGACAGGTGCCGTACCATTCAGATGGCACAGAAATCAAGAAACAGCATTTAGAACTTCCATGAGCATTTGATAAGACTGATGTAATGTCTCATGAGTCTATTTTCAGTCTTAACTTTAAAAAATATATATATGTATTTATTTGTGAGCACTGAGCGTGTGAGAATGGGCACACCAGGGCATCTTGCTGCTGTAATGAACTCCAGACACATGTGGCAGTTTGTACCTCTGGCTTTACATGGGTACGAGGGAATCAAATCTAGATCAGCAGGATTTGCAAGCAAGCGCCTTTAACTGCTAAGCTATCTCTCCAGCCCAGAGACTTGTATTTTTTAGTTTCGTTCTTCTAGAACATCATTTTTACTGTATTTTACAAAAGTATCGGCTACAAAAATATCTGCAAAGAAAAAAGATGACCCTTCATGACAAAAGGTGTGCAAAGCAGTGACATTCCTGTGGGCTACTGACTTGACATCCCTTTATGTTAGGGTACAGCTCCACAACAGGGCGCCTGCCAAGTGTGAGTGAAGCCATGGACTTGACCACAAGCACTCATCAAAAATGACAGCACACCTTTAACCTTTAACCCCAGCCCTCGGGAGGCATAGGTAAGAGTTAGAGGCCAGCCTGAGACTACATAGTGAATTCTAGGTCAGTATGGGCTACAGAAGGACTCTATCTCAAGAAACAAAACAACAACAACAATAATAATAATAAGGCTGGAGAGATGGCTTAGCAGTTAAGGCACTTGGTGGCAAAGCTGCAGGACCCAAGATCAATTCCCCAGTACCCACGTAAAGCCACAAGCACAAGGTGACATATGCATCTGGAGTTCTTTTGCAGTGGGTGGAAGCCCTTGTGTGCCCATTCTCTCTTTCTGCTTCTCTCTCTCTCTCTCAAATAAATAAATAAAATATTTAAAACAATAATAAAATCCCCTAACATCACTAGTTTTAAAAATTATTCCAAAAGGGATGGAGAGACAGCTTAACAGTTAAAGCATGTTCCTGATAAACCTAAGGACCCATGTTTGACTCTCCAGATCCCACACTAGCCAGACGTACAAAGGTGAGGCAAACCACACATGCCCACTTGGTGGCACAAGCATCTGCATTCAATTGCGCCAGCTGAGGCCCTGGTGTGTCAATTCTCTCTCTCTCTGTTTTAAAAAAAAGTCCCAAATATCACTCCTTTGCATATAATGGTAATACTGAAGCATGTTTGAGTACATCTACAGATAAAGAAACAGGCTCGGGCTGGAGAGATGGCTTAGCAGTTAAGGCACTTGCATGCAAAGCCAAAAGTCCCAGGTTCAATTCCCCGGACCCACATAAGCCAGACGCACAAGGTAGCACATACATCTGGAGTTTGTTTGCAGCCACTAGAGGCCCTGGAGTGCTCTCTCTCGCTTGCTCTCTCTCTCACACACACACACACACAAATTTTTCTTCTAAAGAAATATGCTCAGAGGTGGTGGAATCCTATCCAAAAAATCACACAACCAAACAAGTGCCAGGGTCAGGATATAAACTCCAGGATTTCTAGTGCCCACTCCAAGACCTCTCCTGAGCTTTCCACATAAACAGGCCACCAAAGATCAAGAAGAGTATTAAGGGCTGGAGAGATGGCTTAGCGGTTAAGGCACTTGCCTGCAAAGCCTAAGGTCCCAGGTTCGATTCTCCAGGTCCCATGTAAGCCAGATGCACAAGATGGCGCATGCATATGGAGTTCGTTTGCAGTGGCTAGAGGCCCTGGCGCACCCATTCTCTCTCTCTCTCTCTCTCTCTCTCTCTCTCTCTTTCTCTCTTTCTCTCTCCCCCTCCCTCCCTCCCTCCCTCTGTCTCTAATAAATAAATAAAAATATTAGGAAAGAAACCTCTGGTGGCCTTGCTTTACCTGGCAGCCTTGCTGGTTTCCAGCTCATGTCAATTAATGTCCATGTATAACTTAAGTGCAAGAAAAAATACCAAAGGTCCGGTATTCAAATGACCACAATTGCTCCTGGAAGTGAGCACACAAGCTATGTCCATGGTCAGATGCACCGTAGGATACAATACCAGGTTCAAAAGTCAGGCTGGGGGCTGGAGAGATGGCTTAGCGGTTAAACGCTTGCCTGTGAAGCCTAAGGACCCCGATTCGAGGCTCAGTTCCCCAGGTCCCACGTTAGCCAGATGCACAAGGGGGCGCACACGTCTGGAGTTCGTTTGCAGAGGCTGGAAGCCCTGGCGCGCCCATTCTCTCTCTCTCCCTCTATCTGTCTTTCTCTCTGTGTCTGTCGCTCTCAAATAAATTAAAAAAAAAAAATTTTTTTAAGTCAGGCTGGGGCTACAGGTTGGCTAATCTGAGGTGCAATTCTCCATCTGTACACCAGAGGGCATCCTGATACCTACCAAGGCAGATGGAAAATTTTACAGGCCGGGCGCTATCTGAGCATCCCCGGTGCCTTATTACTGTACTCTGTATTAGCATGATGATAAATTTAGCAGCATAAACATAAAATTTTTTAAGTCAACACATGTGAAAGAACTAAAAATAATCGTGTCTGAAATCCCGAATGGCAGAATCTAAAGGAAGACAAACAAACCCGGAGTCCTTGCGGGAAGTGCACGGGGTTTAGTTTGCTAAGGTCACCTGGAGGTGCTCTTTGTAAATGCAGAGCGGAGCCTGGGGAGAGCTGGGGGGAGGGTGTCACCTGCTGAAGAATGGCTATACCTCAGACCCTCACAGCCAGCCACGCCAGGGCACAGGGCACAGGGCTCTTCCTGCACTCTGTGACACATGCAGGGAAACTGAGGCTCAGTAATGACATGGCCAGCCTTTTAGCTGCATAGGTAGGGAGAGAGGTGCAGAGCCTCTCTACCTCAGGCCTGCCCTCAGCTCTTGTCCTTGCAGCCTTCTTTTTAAATTTTTATTTATTTATTTGACAGAGAGAAAGAATAGGCACACCAGGGCCTCCAGCCACTGCAGATGGACTCCAGATGCATGCACCACCTGGTGCATCTGGCTTACATGGGTACTGGGGTATTGAACCCGGGGCCCTTGGGTTTCACAGGCGAGCAACTTAACCTCTGAGCTATCTCTCCAGCCCCTCTGCTGCCTTTTCTTTAGCAGTCCTGGACTCACGGGATCCGGCCTGGCACCTGTCTCTGCCACCACCCAGAGCAGTCTCCCTCCAGCTGTCACCACAGACGTCACTTTCTCATCCCGCACAGACCTCTCCTTCCAGACTAGGCCACCCAGCTCTTTTCCCCTTGGGAGCACTTTGCTATCTCACAAATGGCTGTGTTTATTGGTTTCCATGGTTACGCATCCCCCACCACCACTAACTACCACACACCCATCAGACTGTCAGCTCTTAGGCAGGGGCTCTGCCAGTCTCTCCCTCAGCATTCAGAGCCTGCCTAGCATATAAGCAGTGACCCATCCTTTTTATTTTATTTTTTTCTTTTTCTAGTCTTCCCATAAGCCAACATCCCTAGAAGCAGGCATGAAACATCCGCAAATAAAGTTCCAAGTCCTGTTTTCCACCTGCCACAGCTCAGGCAGGAACCAGTCCCTGGCTATGCAGCCTAGTCTCTTGGGTTAGCAAACCCTGGGAGGGTAATGAAATCGCTACAGCCATAACCAGAGGCCCAACGCCTTCCCGTGGTTGCCAAGGCGACCATTGTCATAACATCCCTGCTATACGGTGGGGCCAGCTGACAGGGGAGAGAATTATTTGACTGAGAAGGTTTCAAGTAGCCAGCTTATCTGCATCCACAAGCAAGCTTCTTGCCCAGGGAAAAGCTGGGGGCTTGAAAGATGTCTGCTTTCTCTGTCCACTCTGGACCCTTGTGAGAACTGGTCACTTCGAGCCAAGGCAGAGAGGACAAGGGACCTGTTGGCCCTGGACAGTGGCCCAGTGATGCTGGAACAAAGCCTGCTGGTTTGGGTTTAAGCTGGGGGTTACCAGTGGCTCTTTTGTTTTATTTACACTCACTGCTAATGAATATTACAACCAACACTTAAAAGATCACCATGGGGGACTGGAGAGATGGCTTAGCCACTAAGGCGCTTGTCTGTAAAGCCTAAGGACCCAGGTTCTATTCCCCAATGCCCATATAAGCCAGATGCACAAGGTGTCTCATACATCTGGAGTTTGTTTGCAGTGGCTAGAGGCCCTGGCATGCCTATTGTCTCTCCCTATCTGCCTCTCCCTCTCTCTCTCTTTCAAATTAATTAATTAATTAAATATATTTTCAAAAAGATCACCATGAACAAGCACTGTCTTCAACATCAGGCTTGGAGTAACGTTGTTCCAGAAACATTATTACCTTTGTTGGAGACAGGGTCCCATGTTGCCCAGGCTAGCCTTGGACTCGCTATGTAGTAGGGATTAGCCTTCTGATCCTCCTGCCTCTACCCCTTGAGGGCAGAGAGTACAGTGTGAGCCACCACACCTGGTTTATGCAATCCTGGGGATTGAACCCGAGGCTTTGGGCATGCTAGGCTCTCTACTAACTGAGCTACATCTCCAGACCCCAACACGACTATAATCTGAACATTTACGTTAGCAACTATGTTCCAATATAGTTCCATTGATTCTGTACAACATCACCACTGGTGCCATACAGATATCATAAGTAAATAACACATGCGAAATTACGTAATTTGGAATATTATACAAATATATATTTTTAGCCATATATTAGGGATTTGTAGTACTGAAACTGATATCATCTGATGATCATCCCATGGGCCTTATGGGCTAAGCACCCTTAGAGGTGAGAAAAGACGCTGGGAGACTTCACAGGCTGCACGGTCACAAGTAACAAGCAGGGCCAGCGCTGCCTGCCCCAAGCCTCCATACAGTTGTCAAATCCAACTTGCTACTGAATCACCTGGGCAGTTTGTTAAAAAAAAAAAAAAAAATCCACATGCTGTGGGCTGGAGAGATGGCTTGGCGGTTGAGCACTTGCCCGTGAAGCCTAAGGACCTTGGTTCGAGGCTCGATTCCCCAAGACCCACGTTATCCAGATGCACAAGGGGGCGCACGCGTCTGGAGTTCGTTTGCAGTGGCTGGAGGCCCTGTCGCATCCACTCTCCTCTCTCTATCTGCCTCTTTCTCTCTATGCCTGTTGGTCTCAAATAAATAAACAATATATATCCACATGCTGTGGGCTGGAGAGATGGCTTAGCAGTTAAGGCGCTTGCCTATGAAACCTAAAGACCCATGTTCAACTCTCCAGATCCCAAGTAAGCCAGATGCACAAAGGTGACACATGCGCACAAGGTGGCACACGCATCTGGAGTTAGACTGCAGTGGCCGGAGGCCCTGGCACACCAATGCTCCCTCTCTCGCTCTCTCTCATGCATGCACGCACGAAAAAATCACATACCGAGTCCCTAGTCCCAACCTAAGCCCCCAGCTCTCCTGGGGACAGCAGCGTCTCAACAAGGTCCCCAGACAGTTTAGAGGGGCAAAACATTAAAAGCGTCTGCATTCGTCTTGGCCTCAGAGAGAGAGTCTGGGTCTGTGTCACCCAGTAAGCCTACAACAGCAACGAGGCCGCCTGATGTCGTGAATGCATCCAGAGGGGCTCAACTTCCAGAGAGGGCCTTGAGCCGGCATGCGGACCACCGTCCCGAAAGGCAGGCATGGATGCAGGGCAGGGGATGAGAACGCAGCATCCCTTCAGGCAATGGGAACTCAATTTGTGCCACATCTGTAACCATTCCCAACTCTCCGCAACTGGAGCCTCCGTGAAAAGCGACAGTGCCGCTGGCTTCAGGGGAGCAATTTACCTAATAAATGAAACTTCTGAATACGAAATCCTACCTAAATTGAATGTAGCTTCAATTTGGCCAGACTCGGTGACCTCCCAGGGCCCCGCTGTGCCCGTGAGGTGCATGCTGTACCCGCCGCCCTCGTACTCAGTCACCAAGGGACACTCTGCAGAAGGAAGCACATGCTGCCAGGGTGTATTTTGAACCATGGCACCTCCTAGCAAGTGAGAAAGACGGACGGGAGTGTCAAGAAAGAAGCGAGAGTAGTGGTTAAGGCGCTTATCTGCAAAGGCAAAGGACCCAGGCTCGATTCCTCAGGACCCACGGAAGCCAGATGCACAGGTTGTGCACATGTCTGGAGTTTGTTTGCAGTGGCTGGAGGCTGTGGTACACCCATTCTATCTCTCTCTCTCCCTCTCTCCCCAATGCCCTCAAATAAATGAATAAGTAGAAGCAGGAGGAGGAAGCCAAAGGGCAGGGGCTCTACTGAAGAACTGAGGTTGGGAGGAGTCCCGAGGCAGACAGAAATCAGGGAACCAGAGCCAAAATGTGTGGAAGATTTGCCCTGAGGTGCCCATTGCCTGAAGAACAGGGAATAGCCATCGATCACCAGGATGTGGCACACACAGATGTAATCCCAACCCTCAAGAGGCTGAGGCAGGAAGAGCCTAGACTACACACTGAGATAAAGACAGACTAGAACAAATCGTATAACACAGAACGCCAGTCTCACGGGGCAGTGACTAAGCAAGTTCACGCCTGGACAGAAACACCTGTTCCATTTAGTGCCTCGCTTCCCAATACAGGTGCCACTCACCTGTACATGCGGCCAGTGCGGTTAATCTAGAAAGCTTAGGTCACACAAGTGGGGACAGGGCACACGGCTCAGGGAGTGAAGTGCTTGTGGTGTATGCATAAGAACCTGAGATTGGACCCCCAGTACCTATGTCAAACGCCAGGCATGGTGGGACGTGCCTCTAATCCCAGCACTGGGGAAAGCAGCGACAGGGACTCCCTATTGGGGAGCTCCAGGTCCAATAAGAGACCCTGCCTCGAAGGAGAAGGTGGACAGTGATTGCACAAGACACTTGGTGTCGACCCCTGACTTCCACATGCATGCATGTACACAAACACATGTGAGCATGCACGCATGCACACACATGCTTACATGCATACACATGCTTACAAAAACAACGTAGTATGCTAGAGAGATGGCTTAGCAGTTAAAGTGCTTGCTTGCAAAGCCAGAGGACTCAGGTTCAATTCCCCAGGACCCACGTAAGCCTGAGGTACAAGGGGGCGCCTGCGTCTGGAATTCATTTGCAGGCTAGAGGCACCCTTTCTCTGTCTATCTGCTTCTCTCTCTCTATCAAATAAGTAAATAAAATAAAATACTTGTTAAAAAACATAGTAAGGGGCTAGAGAGATGGCTTAGCGGTTCAGCGCTTGCCTGTGAAGCCTAAGGACCCCGGTTCGAGGCTCGGTTCCCCAGGTCCCACGTTAGCCAGATGCACAAGGGGGCGCACGCGTCTGGAGTTCGTTTGCAGAGGCTGGAAGCCCTGGCGCGCCCATTCTCTCTCTCCCTCTATCTGTCTTTCTCTCTGTGTCTGTCGCTCTCAAATAAATAAATAAATAAAATTTAAAAAAAAAAAAAAAACAGTAAGGCCGGGCATGGTGGCGCACGCCTTTAATCCCAGCACTCGGGAAGCAGAGGTAGGAGGATCACCGTGACTTCAAGGCCACCCTGAGACTACATAGTGAATTCCAGGTCAGCCTGAGCCAGAGTGAGACCCTACCTTGAAAAACCAAAAGAAAAAAAAAACAAAAAAAAATCATAGTACATAGGCAGGCATCTACGGGCCATTGAACAAACATCCAGCCAGCCTTCTCCCGTAAGTTCTAGTCAGCGTTCGGCCTCAGGCACACAGACATCAACTTCCAAACCACTTCCAGTTCAATCCAATCCTTGGCTTGGGTGAGATGACCTAATGTTCTCAATTGAGCTTCTTGTTTAAATTCAGAGAAGATCTGGATGAATTACAAATGCTTAATACTAAAAAAAAAAAAAAAAAACAAAACAAAACAAAAAAACACCAGAGCCATGCATGGTGATATATGCCTTTAATCCCAGCACTTGGAACACTAAGGTAGGAGGATCGCTGTGAGTTCAAGGTGAGCTTGAGAGTACATAGTAAATTCCAGGTCAGCCTGGACTAGAGTGAGACCCTACCTCAAAAAATAAAAAAATAGGGCTGGAGAGATGGCTTAGCGGTTAAGCGCTTGCCTGTGAAGCCTAAGGACCCCGGTTCGAGGCTCGATTCCCCAGGACCCACGTTAGCCAGATGCACAAGGGGGCGCACACACCTGGAAATCGTCTGCAGTGGCTAGAAGCCCTGGCGCGCCCATTCTCTCTCACTTTCTGCCTCTTTCCCTGTCTGTCACTCTCAAGTAAATAAATAAAAATAAAACAAAAAAAATTAAAAAAAAACTCAGAATATTAACATCTGAGTGCACATTTGAGGTGTTTCTTTTTATGTTCTCTTGATGTTACAGAATGTAGTAAGGATCAGATTTTATATTTCCAACTCTAATTTAAAACATATAATTGAATAGCTGACTTAGACACATGGTGTAAGATGAAAATGAATTCAACTTAGGTACAATTTCATTAGAAAGCTCAGAAAAGGGGCTGGAGAGATGGCTCCAAGGTTAAGATTCTTGCCTACAAAGCCTAACAACCTGGATTTGATTCTCCAGTAACCACGGAAAACCAAATGCACAAAGTGGTACACGCATCTGAGCTTGTTTGTAGTGGCAGAGAGGCGTGGTGCACCTATACTCATTCTCTCTGTTGGCCTAATGAATATTAAAAATGAACGCTCAGGGCTGGAGAGATGGCTTAGCAGTTAAGCGCTTGCCTATGAAGCTTAAGGACCCCAGCTCGAGGCTTGATTCCCCAGGACCCACATAAGACGGCACATGCATCTGGAGTTCGTGTGCAGTGGCTATCTCTCTCTTTCTCTCTCTCTGCCTCTTTGTCTGTCGCTCTCAAATAAATAAAAACAAACAAACAAAATGAAAGCTCAGAATGTTTAGAAGTTGCTTTTATTGTTTTAAGGAATTGCACTTTTGAAAGTTTGTGTGTGTGTGTGTGTGTGTGTGTGTGTGTGTGTGTGCGCGTGTGTGTGTAAGCAAGCACCTTTAACCACTTAGCCATCTCTATCAAGTCCCATAAGTTATTTTTGAATGTGTGTGCATGCTTGACGGGGGGTACACATGCACATGTATACACGTGTGTGTGCAGGCCAGAGGGCACCCGTGGATGGCATCCTCAGGAATGCTGCCCACCGTTTTGGAGGCCGGGTCTTTCATGGGCTCACCAATGAGGCTAGTTTGGCCAGTGCACCCCGGGGATCCATCTGTGCCCTTCTCCCCAGTGCTGGGCTTATAAGCACGCACACCACGCCCGCAGTTTATGTGGGTTCTGGGGGTCAAACTCAGGTCCTCGTGTTTGAGGAACAAGCACTTTTACCGACAGAACCCTCTCCCTAGTCCAAGGTGGGTTTTATTTTGTTGTTGTTATTGTTGTTCTGTTTTTCCAGGTCTGGGGAATGAACCTGGGGATTTGAGCATGCCAGGTGAGAGTTCAACCACTGAGCCACATCCCCATCCACAAACTTTACTTTTATTCTTTAAAATCTTTATTTATTTATTCATCAGGAGAGAGAGAGAAAGAGAGAATGAATAGGCACACCAGGGCCTTCAGCCCCTGCAAAGGAAGTGCATGCACCACTGTGTGCATCTGGCTTTACATGGGTACTGGGGAATCAAACCCAGGTGGTTAGGCTTTGCAGGCAACCACCCAAACCCCTAAGCCATGTCTCCAGTACTTTTTAAATTTTTTCTTCTTCTTTTTGACTTTTTGAGGTAGGATTTTGCTCTAGCCCAGGCTGACCTGGAATTCACTATGTAGTCTCAAGGTGGCCTTGAACTCATGGCGATCCTCCTACCTCTGCCTCCCAGGTGCTGGGATTAAAGACGTGCGTCACCACGCCTGGCTTAATTTTTTTAAAAATAATTTTATTCATTTATTTTCAAAGAGAGAGAGAAAGTGAGTGAGTGAATGAGTGAGTTGGGCATGCCAGGCCCTCTTGCTGCTAAAAGGGAACTCCAGGCACATAGGCCACTTTATGCATTTGGCTTTATGTGGGTACTAGGGAATCAAACCCAGGCCAGCTGGTTAACAAGAAAGTGCCTTTAACTGCTAAGCCACCTTCCAAGCCCTGAAAAGCTTATTTTTAAAAGCTTCTATGGAGGATGTAAATAGCTGAGAAGGAGCTGGGCATGGTGGTGCATGCCTTTAAGCCCAGCACTCGAGAGGCAAAGGTATGAGTTCGAGGCCACCATTAAGACTACATTGTGAATTCCAGGTCAGCCCAGGATAGAGCAAGACCCTACCTGGAAAAAAATGAAAACAAAACAACAACAAAAGAAAGTTGAGAAGGCATGTCTATCAATAATAGAGTTAAAAATTCTTTTATGTGCAAATTTATAAATTTTGTTTTAAGTACGGGGCAGCAAACATCATGCAGGCTGTCTTTACACACGGCTGCTACATGTGCTAGATGTACCCACGTGAATAGCATGGTGTGTAAGCCAAACTTAAAACTACCACGGTTGCTGGAGAGATGGCTTAGCAGTTGAGGCACTTGCCTGCAAAGCCTAAGGACCCACGTTCCATTCCCTAGGATCCACGTAAGTCAGATGCACGTGGTGAATGCGCCTAGAGTCTGTTTGTAGTGTAGAGGCCCTGGCTCACTCATATTCTCCCTCTCTGTCTCTCTGTCTCTTTCTCTCTCTCTCTCTCTCTCTCTCTCTCTCTCTGTGTGTGTGTGTGTGTGTGTGTGTGTGTGTGTGTGTATGTGTATCTTTCTCAAATAAAATAATTTTTTTAAAAAATCTATGAGTAAGAGTGAAGATATGAATTCCTTTGCTGTAGTAAAACCATTACTTTCCTGGGGGTTTTGGTTTCTTTTTGTTTTTCAAGGAAGCATCTGTCTCTAGCCCAGGCTGACCTCAGATGGGCACTGATCCCCCTACTTCAGCCTCCCAGAGTGCTGGGGCTATTGAAGGCGTGTCCTGCCGCCCCAGCTCAAGAGCCATTCACTGCTAAGGCTAAGAAACGGTGCTGTCAAAGCAAACGTCAGCTCCTTGGTCCGACTCAGCCCATTTCCAGTGCCCATCAGCGACATGCAGCCAGAGGTGAGGAAAAAGGACACGGCCCTCATTGTGTGGAGGGTTTCCTCGAAATCTTGGGTCAGATTTTTCTTTTTTAGCAGATCTTTTACTTAACACATTTCCCCAAATGGACACTCTAACCCTCTTTTTAAGGTGCTAAGGGTTTTCCCAAAGCCAGTGGGAAAAACATGGGGCACAGACGTGGGGCAGACTGACGGGGGGAGAGAAAAAGCAAAAATACCAACCACAGATTCACTCCAGAAAAATGGGAGCCCCAAGAATTTACAGAAGGAAGCGAGAGGTCTGTATCCACCCTCTATCTGTTTTATTTCGTGATAGATTTTATTTATTTGTTTATTTTTGTTTTATTTTTATTTGTTTATTTGAGAGTGACAGACAGAGAGAGGAAGAGGCAAAGAGAGAAAGAGAGAATGGGTGCACCAGGGCCTCCAACCACTGCAAACGAACTTCAGATGCATGCGCCACCTTATGCATCTGGCTAACATGGGTCCTGGGGAATGGAGATTCGAACCGGGGTCCTTAGGCTTCACAGGCAAGCGCTTAATTGCTAAGCCATCTCTCCAGCCCCACGCGAGAGATTTTTGTTGTTGTTGCTTTTCTTCAGTAGTGAGGATGAAACCCAGGGGGCACTGCACTTGCTAGAAAAACTCTCTACCACTGGGCCATGTGCCCAGCCCTTGCTTTTTGCTTTTTGTTTTTTTAAGCATTTTATTTTTTTGAGAGAGAGAGAATGGGCACACAAGGGCCTCTAGCCGCTGCAAACAAACTCCAGATGCATGTGCCACCTTGTACATCTGGCTTTATATGGGTATGGGGAACTGAGCCAGGGAATGTCAGGTTTTGCAGGCAAGTACCTTAACCTCTGAGCCCTCTCTCCAGCCCTAGCCCTTGGACTTTTTTCAGAACAGATCTCCTTATACAGCCCAGGCTGGCCTCAAACTCAAGATCTTCTTCCCGCCTCCCAAGTGCTGTGATGACAGGCATGGGCCACCATGCCACCTGAACCACATACAATTCTGAGCAACTTTCATTGTAAATTGGGTAGTGATTCCATCATCATTTTTCCATTAAGTAAATTGCACACACAAGGTAAATATTTCTGACCCAGAAATACAGTTGGAAGTGTTTGTGTTAAGTAGAAAATGGTCCAGCAAGATAAAGCATAGCACATTCCCATGCCCCTTGAATGCAGAGACACTGAACCCACTGAAGGTGACACCTGAGGGCTGGAGGAATAGCTTAGCAGTTAAGGCACTTCCCTGTAAAAGCCAAAGGACCCAGGTTTGATTCCCCGGGACCCACGAAAGCCAGATGCACAAGGGGGCATACGCATCTGGAGTTCATTTGCAGTGGCTGGAGCCCTGGTGCACTCATTCTCTCTGTCCATCTGCCTATTTCACTCTCTCTCTCAAATAAATAAATAAAAATAAAATATTTTAAAAAGAACAAGAAGAGACACGTGAGGTTGTCTCTGGACCTTCAGCCACACACATGTGCATGTAGACTTGCATACACATGCATGCCGACACACATGAATCTGCATACACACACACAAACACAAAAGAGGGCTAGAGAGATGGCTTAGCAGTTAAGACACTTGCCTGCAAAGCCAAAGGAACCAGGTTCAATTCCCCAGGCCCACATAAGCCAGATGCACAATGTGGCACATGCATCTGGAATTCATTTGCGGCAGCTGGAGACCCTGATACACCTATTCTCTTTGTCGCTCTCTCTCCCCCTTGTTCTCCCTCAAATAAATAAATAATAAAATATTTGAAAGAAGAAAGGAAGGAAGGAAGGAAGGAAGGAAGGAAGGAAGGGAGGGAGGGAGGGAGGGAGGGAGGGAGGGAGGGAGGGGAGGGGAGGGGAGGGGAGGGGAGGGGAGGAAGGAAGGAAGAAGGGAGGGAGGGAGGGAGGGAGGGAGGGAGGGGGAGGGAAGAAGGAAGGAAGGAAGGAAGGGAGGAAGGAAGGAAGGGAGGGAGGGAGGGAGGGGGGAGGGAGGGAAGAAGGAAGGAAGGAAGGAAGGGAGGAAGGAAGGGAGGGAGGGAGGGAGGGGGGAGGGAGGGAAGAAGGAAGGAAGGAAGGAAGGGAGGAAGGAAGGGAGGGAGGGAGGAAGGGAGGGAGGGGGGAGGGAGGGAGGGAAGAAGGAAGGAAGAAAGGAAGGGAGGGAGGGAGGGAGGGAGGAAGGAAGGAAGGAAGGAGGGAGGGAGGGAGGGAGGAAGGGAGGGAGGGGGGAGGGAGGGAGGGAAGAAGGAAGGAAGAAAGGAAGGGAGGGAGGGAGGGAGGGAGGGAGGAAGGAAGGAAGGAGGGAGGGAGGGAGGGAGGGAAGGGAGGGAGGGAGGGAGGGAGGGAGGAAGGGAGGGAGGGAAGATGGAAGGAAGGAAGGGAGGGAGGGAGGGAGGGAGGGAGGGAGGGAGGGAGGGAGGGGGGAGGGAGGGAAGAAGGAAGGAAGGAAGGATGGAAGGGAGGGAGGGAGGGAGGGGGAGGGAGGGAAGAGGAGGAAGGAGGATGGAAGGGAGGGAGGAAGGAAGGAAGGAGGAAGGAAGGAAGGAAGGAAGGAAGGAAGGAAGGAAGGAAGGAATGAAGGAAGGAAGGAAGGAAGGAAGGAAGAGTCCTGCCTGCTGTGCTGAACTCTGGGGTGAAGGAGCTACGAGACTTCAAACAGGCCACGTCACCTCTTGTAAACTTGTGTTTCTGTCAAGTGAGAGGTTAAAAATTAGATACACTCAAGAGTGAATTCAACTTAAAAGCTTCCAGGGATACTGATGGAGGAGAGGCAGAAAACACTGCACCCCAGTGAAGTTCCACGCAGGTCTCAGCTTGCCAAGCTGGAAAATCAGCCTGGGGTCTTCCGTGCCATCAGATCACACTTAGAAGTGAAGACTGGTCAGGCACGGATGGACCAGACAGAAGTATGCTGGCTGCTCTAAAGTACACAAACCATGTAGCCCACAAGGCGGGTCAACAGAGGCCACGGGCAAGAAGAGTTCCCCTGTGAGCTGCTGCAGAGACCGCATTCCCTCTGGAATCAGCTGATGGAAACTGACTCGGCCAATCACCGAAGCACTGTCTGATGGAACTTTTCAGGACATCCAAGTTCAATGTCCAATATGTTTTACTTACTGGGAATTAATTTAGCTTTAAAGAATCACCCCCAGGCTGGAGAGATGGCTTAGCGGTTAAGACGCTTGCCTGCAAAACCTAAGGACCCATGTTCGGCTCTCCGGATCCCACATAAACCAGACGCACAAAGGTGAGGCAAATGTGAGGCCACGCATGCCCACTAGGTGGCGCAAGTGCTTGGAGTTAGATATCAGTGGCTGAGGCCCTGATGCGTCAATTCTCTCTCACTCTTGCTCTATCTAAATAGAGAACGAGAGAACCACCCACACTCAGTGGCTATCACACAGGACAGTACAGACATCACCCTTACTCCATGACAGTCCTTCGCCCATCACCTCATGACCGTACCCACCTCTCCCCGCTTCCCAGGAAAGGTGTGGAGGCTGACCGGGGCTAGCTTATGGAAAGTGGAGAGTTCAGAGAAGTGAAGTGATAAGTCCAACGAACGAACCAAAGACTATCTCCCACTCCTGCCTTGTTCTGACCTCTCAGACGGAGACCCAGGCTCCTCAGACCATCACCCAAGACCTTCCTTCCCTGTGGCCCCCAGGCCTCCCCACACTCCACTGTTCATACACAGAACGCATGCTGGTATAACTCCACAGCTTCCTCCTGACGTGGAAGTTTGACTTTCAATCCCAAAGCTCACAGCCCTTTATTTCACATCACCATGGCCTCCTACTCCTCAAACAGGCCAGGCTCACTGGGCCTCTGCACATGCCCACTGCTTCATCTTGGAGCCCTCTTCGCACGTCTGGACAGGTCCTTCTTGTCCGGCATGTAAGCTTCATGCACACCACGTATTTATCTCAACTAGGTAAATGAGCCCTCGCCCAGGTGACAGGCTCCCCCATCACTTCCCAGCCACTGATCACATCTTCCAGTCACGTGCCCTGGGTGCCTGCTCGCTCTGCATCCTTCTTTCCCCTTGACCATAAGCATGAGTGTGGGTATCAGTCTCTCTTTTCCTTTGCACAGGGCCTGACATATAGTTGGTGCTTAAAAGATGTATGTTGGGGAAGGGAGAGATGGCTCAGCGGTGAAGGCGCTTGCCTGCGATGCCTAAGGACCCATGTTCGACTCTCCAGATCCCACGTAAGCCAGACGCACAAAGGTGAGGCAAGCGCAAGGTCGCATGTGCCCACTAGGTGGCGCAAGCACCTGGAGTTCTATTTCAGTGGCTGAGGCCCTGGAGAGCCAGTTCTCTCTCTCTCTTTTGCTCTCTCTAAAATAAAAAAATTTTAAAAATAGGGCTGGAGAGATGGCTTTTTGCCTGCAAAGCCAAAGGATCCCAGTTCAATTCTCCAGGACCCACATAAGCCAGATGCACAAGGTGGCACATGCATCTGTAGTTCATTTGCAGTGGCTGGATGCCCTGATGTGCCCATGCTCTCTCTCCCTCCCTCTCTCTCTCTCTCTCTTTTTCTCTCTCAAGTAAATAAATAAATAAAATATATATATTTTTAAATATGTATGTTGGAGGAGGAAGGGAGTAGATGAATGAATCTCTTATACTTCTCTCCACTGCTGTTTTGCCTACACAGGTGGTTCCCACACGGGTGGGTCTTAAAGTGATGTTCCAGCCCAGAAGCACCGCCACGCGTTGAAGACTTATTAGACACACACACAATGAAGCCCAGGGTCTGGCCTGGCAATCTAGCCTCCATGAGCTGATTCCACCAAGAGTGTCTGAGATACGTGCAGATTCTAAAAGTTCTGCTCCAGGGCCTCTCCAATCCAGGGCCTCCCTTGGGGTGCAGGTCAAGCTCTCGCTATCCCTGGAAGCCTTCTTTCTTCCTCACCCTGAAGTATAACCCGCCACTCCCAACTCCATAAACAGATGTTTTTTTTTACTTGTTTGCTTCCATAAGTAGCTAGAACTCTTTAGGTAGCAGTGGCTGGCCTTGAACTCCTAACCCGCCTGTCTCCACCTTCTGAGTGCTGGGATTGCTGGTGTGTGCCAACCACACCAGACTTAAACACACAATTTATGCCGGACAGCTGAAATTCATTCCATGCATTGGCAGTATTCCTATTCACATCTGAATTCTACCAAGTATCTTGAGTTAAGGAACTTTTGTCTTTGTAATCCTCCAAACAAACAAAAAGCTGGGGAGGCAGACTGGAGAGATGGCTTTGTGGTTGAGGTGCTTGCCTGCAAAGCCTAAGGACCCATGTTCCATCTCTCTCCAGATCCCATGTAAGCCAGACAGAAAGATGAAGCAAGCGCAAGGTCACACATGCCCACTATGTGGCACAAGTGACTGGGGTTAGACTGCAGCAGCTGAGGCCCTGATGCACCAATTCTCTCTCTCTTTGTCTCTGTCTCTGTCTGTCTCGCTTAAAAAAAAAAAAAACCTGGGGAAGCTAACCCAGCTGGGTGTGGTGGCACACACCTTTAATACCAGCACTCAGGAGGCAGAGGTAGGAGGATTGTCATGAGTTCGAGGCCACCCTGAGACTACATAGTGAATTCCAGGTCAGCCTGAGCTACAGTGAGACCCTACCTCAAAAAACCAATAAAATAAAATAAATAAAAACCTAACCGGGCGTGGTGGCGCACGCCTTTAATCCCAGCACTCGGGAGGCAGAGGTAGGAGGATCACTGAGAGTTCGAGGCCACCCTGAGACTACATAGTGAATTCCAGGTCAGCCTGGACCAGCGTGAGACCCTACCTTGAAAAACCAAAAAAAAAAAAAAAACATAACCAAGGGCTAGAGACATGGCTCAGCAGTTAAGGCGTTTGCCTACAAAGCCTAATGACTGGGTTTGTCCTCCAGTAACCACGTAAAGCCAGATGTACAGTGACACATGTACTTGGAGTTCGTTTGCAGCAACTGGAGGCCCCGATACGCCCATTTTCTCCCTCTCCGTCCCCTCTCTGTCTTTCTCTCACAAAAGTGAACATGGGGCTGCGGAAAATGGCTCGGTGGCTAAGCGTCTGCTGCACAGGCCTGACGGCTGGAGTTCAGACCCCCAGAACCCATGGAAAGCCAGACGTGACTCCTCTGCGATGCCAACATTCCTCCAACCGTGGGGGGGCGGAGCCGGGAGAACCTTGAAGCTAGTCTGCTGCTCACAGAAGCCAATCGACCAGGGAGATGCAAATGACCTAGAAGGCGGAGCTGTCTGGATCAGACACCCCTATAAACTCATGTGTTCTGAATGCCTAGGCCCCAGCTGGTGGCAACTTCAGAAGCAGAGCCTTGCTGGAGGAGGCGGGTCTCCAGGGACGGGCTTAGGGGCGGCAATGCCAGAGTTCAGCTCACTCTTCCTGGCGGCCACCTCCCAGCGGCTCTAGCAGGGAGGGGATGTCCAGCCTCTGCCCTCCTTCCTTTTAATTCCTGCCAGCAGGAAGCAAAAATAAACCCTTTCCTCCCATTGGCTGACTTGGGTTGGATTGTTATTATTTTATTATTATTTATTTGAGAGATAGAATGGGTGCACCAGGGCCTTTGGCCACTAAAAAATGAACTCCAGAGGCATGCGCCACCTTGTACATCTGACTTATGTAGGTCCCAGGGAATGGAACCTGGGGTCTTTTGCTTTGAAAGCAAGCACCTTAACCACTAAGCCCTCTCTCCAGCCCTTGGTTGGGTGTTTTGTCCTCTGACCGCCACACACACACACACACACACACACTCTTAACAAATGAAAGGCCATCTCCAAGGGCAAACTCCGAGCTGCCTCGCTCATCCTGGGTAAGGACGGCTAGCCTGGACGCTGCATGACTGCTTGTTTTGTTTGTTTTGGTGTGTTGTGATGCAGAGTGGGGGTGGGGCCTGGGGAGACAGGCAGAACAGATTAGGATGTCTGCTGCTAACCTGAAGATGCCATTATTGGCAGCAAGAGAAGTGCGAACTTTTGGGGAAAAAAAAAAAAAATCTTTCCAAAGAGATCCAGGGAGATTCTTTTGTGTTTGAGACAGGGATTTATATATAGCCCAAGCTGGCCTCAAACTCCCATGTGGCCAAGGATGACCTTGAACTCTTGATACTTCTGCCTTCACCTCCCCAGCGGTGAGATTACAAGAATATGTCACTACTCCTGGTTTCTGTGGAGCCACACCCCCAGCTAGAGGGGACTGCTGAAACCACGTCACCCACATGGGATCGGTCACGGTCCCACCACCTCGGCTCTATACACACTGCTGTGTCCTTTCTCCCAATATTCTTAGTAGCAAATAACAGAAAAATCCTCATTTAAAAATATTTTTTTTACTTATTTATTAACCTATTTACTTATGACAGAGAGAAAGTGGCAGAGAGAGAGAGAAAAAACTGGTGTACTAGGGCCTCCAGGCACTGCAAATGAACTCCAGATGCATGTACCACCCTGCGCATCTAGCCTACATGAGTACTGGGAAATCGAACCTGGGCCCTTAGGCTTCACAGATAAGTGCCTTAACCGCTGAGCCATTTCTCCAGCCCTCTTCATTTTTTCGTACAGGCTCTTTGTATACAGTCTCATATGATTATTAGCAACCCGCAGAGGTGGCTTCACTGTCCCATTTGACAGGTGAGAACATGAGAGGTCTGTTGACTTGTCACACACAACCCTAGGTGGGCAGCAGTGGAGTTGACCCCAGGATGACCTGGCTTTGAAGCTAGTATCTCTTCACAAGCCACAGTTAGTTGGTCAGAGCCACAGTCGGGGGATAAGTTTGTGGACTCAAATCCAGCATGAATTAAACATGCTCCACATGTTAACATGTTACATGTTAGTGAATCTGAACTTCATGGCCCAGTTCATCCTGGCCAATGGCATGAGGATAGGAAACAGGAGACTGAACGGCTCAGAGACTTCCCCCCATACACCACAGTACTACTTGGGGCTCTCCTCGGGAGATGTTGGGGTGTCCTGTGCATGCTTACTGGTCTCAAGAGGCTAAAACTATGGCAACTCTCAGAGTCCAGACCACTTCATGCGGACAGCACCGTCCAGCCTCCAGTGGAGCATCCAGGGCACTCCAAGTCGGCTGAGGTGGACAGGGACAAGCCCAGATCCCACTGCAGATGACACAGCCAAGAAGCAGGACACAAGTCAAGTGCCCAGAGGACAGACAGATGACTTCTGGGAGGGACAAACCGAGGCTGAGGTGACACGTAAGACAGCCCTTGACAGGCACTTGTGCTTTCCTACCTTCAAACCACCATTCGATTACCACCAAGACACGCAGACCCACGTGAAGATACTGAGCTTCGTGTACTTGGAGAGTCCTCTCAAACCTGGAACCCTATGGTTATAAGTATCCAACACCTTACAATTCCTCCATCCAACTCATCCAACCATCTGTCCATCCTATGATATACACAATCAGCCCTACATAAACTATTGGATGTAACCATCTACCTATCTGGCCACCAGCCCACACCATCCATCCATCCAACACCTATCCACGTGTCAGTCTACCCAACAATCCAGCCACTCGCTCACCTATCCATCCATCTCACCACCCATCTATCCACCCAATCATCTACCCAGTCCAACCAAGCATACAGCCACTCAACCACACATCCAATCTGACCATTGTCCATCAAGTGATAAGTACATTCAGCCATCCACAAGTCATTGATCCAATATAGCTAGCCAGCCAGCACCACCCCAGGCCCCCTTTGTGTACGCAACTCTTCACAGAAAGCCAGGAAAAAGAGCCCAGCAGAACCCAGCCACGCGGCAGGTCAGCCTCACTCACACTTCCGTCTGCAGAGCTGCAAGAATGAAATGCTTGTTGTTTATGATACTGTGTGCAGTAGCCCACAGTGACCAAGTCATGGAGATGTTTAGTAGGTGCAGAGTTTTCAGTTTGGGGGCAGGGGCTGAAAAGACTCTAGAGGGGCTGGAGAGATGGCTCAGCAGTTCAGGTGCTTGCAAAGCCTAATGTCTGGGGTTTGATTCCCCAGTACCCGTGTATAGCCAGATGCGCAAAGTGGTGCATATGTCTGGAGTTCACTAGCAGCAGCAAGAGGCCCTAGGGCATCAATTCTCTCACTCTCTGTCCTCGCGAATAAATTGTGTATGCTGTGGTTAGTACCAGCGATGGGAGGCAGCCGGGCACTGGGGCACTGCTGTGTGGCTCTCCCAGGAAAGGAAACCGAGATGAAGACCAAGCACTCGCGGCCCAGCAGCCAGGCATATATAGCTCTGCAGTGACGCAGCCTAAAACTTTCCATCGAAATCCCCACGTGTGGCCACGTAGCTTGGAGGGGAAGATTAACGCGAGTCCCCAGGGCTGAGATCTTCCATGGTTAGCTTTGACCCAAAGGGAGGTTTTGTTAGAAAGTTTAAATGGTGTGACTATTTTTAAACAACGAGGCTTGGGGCCGCGGCATCAGCACGCCAGAAGTAGTCCACGGAGCCCGTGCCGTCCCTCGTCCCTCCGCACCTCCTTGTCTCAATCCCAGTGGCTTAAATGCAGAAGAAAATAAACCATGACTGAGAACTTGCTTCGCCCCCAGACCAGCGGCTCCCAACTAGGGGCGATTCTGTCCCTCCAGGGGACACTTGGCAATGTCTGGAAACATGCTGGCTTGCCACAACTTGGGGACAAGGAGAACTACTGACATCCAGCAGGTAAAAACCAGGGGGGTGGTCAATGCCCTTCAATGAACAGGACAACCTCCCCCACCCCCACACAGTCCTCTGAGCCCAGATATCAAGAAGCCTCTCTCAGGCCACCAGTTCTCAAAGTGCAGCAAGCCCTGGTGCCTCCGCAGACTCGTGGGAAGGACGACACCTAGGTCTCACCTGAGTCACTCACTCAACAGATTTGGGGACAGCCGGGCGTGGTGGCACACGCCTTTAAGCCTAGCACTCGGGAGGCAGAGGTAGAAGGATCGCTGTGAGCTGGAGGCCAGTTCCAGATTATCTTGGGCTAGCGTGAGACCCTACTTCAAAAACCAAGACAAAACAAAATACATCTGCGGAGGGACCCCCAACATGGAGCTACTGCCAAGTTCCTAGGTGTTATGGCTTGCTAAGGGGCATCACATCTCCCCCCCCCCCAAAAAAAAAGGCTTGTGTGCTAATAAAGGCTTATCCCCCATGACTGTCCATCTTCATCGTCAATTTGATGGGATTACAGATTTGCAGTGGGAACACACCTCTGGGTGAGCCTAAGAGGGCCTTTCCAGAAAGGTCTGACTGAAGAAGGAAGACCCACCTTGAATGTGGGCAGCACCACCAACAGGGTAAGTCCCTAGGCAGACGACAAGAAAGGAGAAAGTGAGCTGAGTACCAGCATGCAACTCTGCTTCCTGACCGCAGATGCCATGTGCCTCACACTCCCGCCACCAAGCCTACCTCACCATGATGGACTGCACCCTCATACCGTGAGCCCAAAGAAACCCTCCCTTCCTTCCTGCTTTCCTTCCTTCCTTCTGCGGCTACTTGGTAGTGTTGTTTTGTTTTGTTTTGTTTTGGTCACAGCAACAAAAAAGGAACCTGAGGGCTAGAGAGATGGCTTAGCGGTTAAGCGCTTGCCTGTGAAGCCTAAGGACCCCGGTTCGAGGCTCGGTTCCCCAGGTCCCACATTAGCCAGATGCACAAGGGGGCGCACGCGTCTGGAGTTCGTTTGCAGTGGCTGGAAGCCCTGGCTCGCCCATTCTCTCTCTCTCTCTCTATCTGTCTTTCTCTCTGTCTGTCACTCTCAAATAAATAAATAAAAATTGAACAAAAAATAAAAATAATAATAAAAAAAAAAGGAACCTGAACCTGTCTCCAAGGCTCTGTTTGAGGCAAGGTCTTTTGAGAAGGGATTGGCTCATGAGGACTCCAACAATGGTGTTGCAAGAACTCTTTTCTGGGGAGATGCCATGAACACTTACTCTCCCTGGCCGGGCATATCTGACAGACTAAAGGCTGGTTTCACCAAAGTTCACCCTGGCAAACCCATGAGCTTACAGGGCTTCTTTGCTTATTAATTTATGAGAGAGAGAAAGAGAATGAACCAATGTGCCAAAGCTTCCAGCCACTGCTAATGAACTCCAGACGCATGCATCACCTCGTGCATCTGGCTTACGCGGATCCCGGAGAATCAAACCTGGGTCCTTAGGCTTTGCAGGCAAGCGCCTTAACCGCTAAGCCATCTCTCCAGCCCTGGGCTTCCTTACAAAGCACAGGAGAGGGCTCATTTACAGGAGCACAGAGACCCAGAGTAGACATAGCATTGACAGGCCTCATCCCAGCATGGATGACGACCACACACACGCAGCTCACTGTCCCTGGCTCTTTCACCCTCTAGACACTGTCTCCCCTGAGACCATGAGACCTGTGTGCACCCCTGCCTATAGCTGGCACAGGGTGTGGGGAAGGCACCTGAGACCTCAGTGAGAGGTCTCTTTCCCTCTGCTCTTCTTTTCTGTGGGAGAATGTTGCCAGGCCCAAGGTGAAGTCTCTCATGGTGGCAACCGTTGTTCCTCTCACACAGCACACAACCACACCGCGTGACTCTGACGAAGACCAGCTCAGAATTCCACAACCGTGTTCTCCTGAAAACACTGCTTTTACAGCTCATTACATTTTGGGCCGAGGAGATGGCTCAGTCAGTAACGTGCTTGTCTTGCAAGCATGAGGACCTGAGTTCGATCCCCACATTCCACATTTAAAAAAAAAAAAAAAGCTTGGCATGGTGGCATACACTCATGATGCCAGTGTTAGGGAGGCAGAGACAGGAGGACTGCTGGGGCCCACAGGCCTAGGACTTGGTGAGTTCATGCCAATTAGAAACCCTGTCTCTTGGCTTAGCAGTTAATTGCCTGCAAAACTTAGTGACCAGAGTTTGATTCCCCAGTACCCACATAAAGCCAGATGCACAAAGTGGCACATGCATCTGGAGTTTGTTTGCAGCAGCTAGAGGCCATAGCATGCCATTCTCTCCCTCTCTCCTTGCAAATAAATAAGTAATTTTAAAAAGGAACCCCTGTCTCTAAAATGGCGCACAGCCATGAGAGATTGCCCAGTGGCTAAGTCACTTGCCTGCAAAGCCTAACAACCCTGGTCTGATTCACAAAAGCAGTGCATCTGGAGTTTCTGCAAGTAAACAAATAAGGTGGGAGTACCTGAGGAACAGCATCCAGGGTTACCCTCTGGCCTCCACATACATGTGCACACGTATATCATACGCACACACGCAAATCTCAAAAGGGGGGGGGGCTTCAGTCACGTTAGGCAACACTCTCCCACTGGATAGACCCCAGCCCTTAAACTTCATGGTTCTCAATTATTCAAAGGTCCTGTCTGCCCATAATAAGCCTTTTGCAGGTTCTAGAATTTTTTTCATAGAAGCAACAGTAGCCAAGCACGGTGGTACATGCCTTGAATCCCAGTACTTGAGAGGCAGAGGCGGGAGGATCATATGAGTTGGAGGCCAGCCTGGAACTACAGAGTGAGTTCCAGGTCAGCCTGAGCTAGAATGAGACCCTACCTCACAAAAACAAAAAGAGGGCTGGAGAGATGGCTTGGTGGTTATGGCGCTTGCCTGTGAAGCCTGAGGACGCATGTTCAACTCCCCATATCCCACATAAGCCAAACACACAAGGTAATGCATGCACAAGGCTGCACATGTACCTAGAGTTAATTACAGTGGCTACAGGCCCTGGCCTGCCAATTTCCTCTGTCTCTCGCTCACTCTCACTCTTGCTCTTACTCTCTCTCATAAAATAAGTCCACTGTGCTGGGTTGACCTCAAAATAATGATAATAATAATGATAATAATAATAGTAATAATTTTAAAAAGAAGAAGAAACAAGTTTATCCAGGTTTCCACCCCCAACTAATCTAACGTGGGAACCCCTCCTCCTGCCCTCTATGACTACCCATCCCATAGCATGTGAAGTTGTTTATGTACCCATAAACTCTAGCTTTTTTTCCTTCCCACCCTGGGACATCTTTCTACCAGCTCTGGCGTCATAGTTGATGGGTGTAATGGAAATGACCTTGCTGGGGAGTCAGGAGACCAAGCTCTAGCAGAGAGAAAAGAAACTCTCAGAGTGGAATATTGCAACATCTCGGCTTTTACCTCTAAGGGCTGGTGAACTCCCTTGTGGATGGCAAATTACCTCTGGGTCACCTTGCTAACGTAATTAAGCACTGTCATCTCTTGCTTCAGAAAAATTAAGTTGTTCCAAGGCGTAGAAGAAGCTCAGGGCAGAATCAAGGCAGAGGGCAGAGAAACATATGAGTGAAGTTCCTAAACTCTTGGTCCGTCCATTCCACTCACATACAATTCCTCTGCTATAAATGTCTTACTGTAGCCAACATGATGGGAAAACAACAGGAAAATCCTGATGTCCTCATTTCCCAAATGAACAGCTCTCACACACAAAAGAAAGGAAGGAAGGAAGGAAGGAAGGAAGGAAGGAAGGAAGGAAGGAAGGAAGGAAGGAAGGAAAAGAGAAAAGCATCTCTATCTCTATTTTCCCCCCACTTCCATTGAAACTCATGTCATTTTTGTCTCAAGCCTTTCAAATTCTGTCTTCAACAGACCAATTTCATACTTTTCAAACATTTTCCCCAGATTGGCTTCTGGGGAAAATTACATGTTTAACTATACTACAAGTCAGCAAGCAAACGTATTGCCCAAAGGCCAAATCTGGCCCTTAGCTTGCTTTTACAAATAAAGTTTTATTGGAACATATTCATACATTTTTTCTGTGGCTAGTTTTATGCTACAGTTGTAGTAAAGAGTAATTGCCATGAAAACTCAATGACCTAGAAAACTTCAAATATTTACTATACAGCTCTTTATAGAAATGTTGGCTAACCTCTGCTCAATGATTTAAAAAAAATTAATTTCAGGCTTAGCAGTTAAGGCGTTTGTCTGAAAAGCCAAAGTACCCTGTTTCAATTCCCCAGGACCCATATAAACCAGATGCACAAGGTGGCAAATGTGTCTGGAGTTTGTTTACAATGGCTAAAGGCCCTGGCATGCTGATTTTTTTTTTCTCTCTCTCTCCCTGCCTCTTTTTCTTTCGCTCTCAAATAAATGAATAAAAATTTAAAAACTCAATTTTGTGTCCATCTGCTTGCAATGTGAACTTTTATAAACACTGCTGCATGTCTTCTCTAGCTGGCGGCCCGTAGCTGCTATAATCAGTAAAAGAGAAGGCACAATGCTTAAGTACTGCAATAAAATTTAAGGGGATGAGATCCTATGTAAACTACCAAAGCCCTTCCAAAGAGAGACTGTCAGAGTCAGCTCCATGCTGCTGGGATGAACCTCCAGACCAGACACAGTTTATAGGAGGAAGGGCTTATTTAAGGCTTACAGACCGGGCTGGAGAGATGGCTTAGTGGTTAAGCGCTTGCCTGTGAAACCTAAGGACCCCGGTTCGAGGCTCGGTTCCCCAGGTCCCACGTAAGCCAGATGCACAAGGGGGCGCACGCGTCTGGAGTTCGTTTGCAGTGGCTGGAAGCCCTGGTGTGCCCATTCTCTCTCTCTCTCTCTCTCTCTCTGCCTCTTTCTCTCTGTCTCTGTTGTTCTCAAATAAATAAAAAAAAAAAAAGCTTACGGACCCAGGGGAAGTTTCAGAATGGCCAAAGAAGCTGGAACCCTTTCACAGATCCACGCAGAGAGAAAGACCGCCGGCAGCACAGTACACAGGGCAAAAAACATAATAATAATATTAATATTAATAAAATAATAATAATCTGGCAGCCAAGGAAAGCTCTGCATTCCTTAGGAACTCAGTGTCCTCCTCTGCGCACTTTAATGGATTGCTGTGAGATGAAGTGTGGGAGAAAGTAACACTCAGAGCATTCTGGGTGCTGGGAGCACAGTAGGTGCTTTGCTGGGAGCATAGTAGGTGCTTGCTCTGCATAGTCTGGGAGGTCAGTGAGGAAGGGGGGCAGTAGAAGGGTGAGTGATAAGAAGGAGGGGTGCTTACTTTGGGTAATTTTTTAATGTTTTACTCATTTATTTATTTGAGAGAAAGAGAGAGGGAAAGAAAGAGAATGAGTGCACCAGGGCCTCCAGCCACTGCAAATGAACTCCAGACACATACGCCATTTTGTGCATCTGGCTTAGGTGGGTACTGAGGAATTGAACCAGAGTCCTTAGGCTCTGCAGGCAAGCACCTTGAGTGCTAAGCCATCTCTCCATCCTATGCCTTGTTCACGTAAAAATTCATGGGTTTTGTTCTGACATTTCATACATACCCATGGCTACATTCTGTCCTTACTCCCCAGCCCTGCCTCCCCTCCAGCTGTCTGCCTTCCTCCCTCCAAACAGTCCCCGTTTCTGCTTTCATGTCGTATGTTTTCCTCTCTGCTCTCCTCCCTTAAGATCTCATCCACTTCTCTCGCCACCCACTGTCTCTCTGCTTTCATGACCTGCACACACACATACATCCAAATCCAAATGTAGAGTTTCCATGACAGAAATACTCATATTTGTCTGACTCCTTTAACATGATCTCCAGTTACATCCATTTGCCTTCTCATGTCATCATTTTGTTTTTCTTTTGTGTTTCCTTTCATGTGTGTACCCATGTAAAACCAGATGCACAAAGTGTGACATGCATCTGGAGCCCATTCATGCTCTCTCGCTCTCGCTCTCGCTCTCTCTCTCTCTCTCTCTCTCTTTTCTCAAAAATAAATAACTATAAAAAATTCCAACACATAGTGGCCCAGAATAAACATTACCATTGAGGAAAAAAAATGATAGCAAGGAAAGACTGAGGACCATGGCAAGATAGAAGACCAGCAAACATCAAATCCTGAACTCCATGCCTGGCATCTAGAACCCACAACGAAATCTCTGGGCTCCAAATTCCACCCCTCCAGCATGTGTTTCTTACTCTATGCTGATCCACCCAAGCCAGAGTGAGGAGCTTCCCTTGGTGGCCTTCGTATAGTCCTGGCACCTTCTAAATCCTGGGGTCTCCACTGCATCCCACAGTTCATCTTCACAGCTCCCTACCATGGCCTCACAGGGCCTCCATGCAGGAATTTCAACCCTGCCCCACATCACCCACTATCCAATTAAAAAAAAAAAAAAACTGTTGAAAATTTAGTGACCCTTCTCTTTCCTGCTGCATTTGTCATATTTTCAAAACCAATACCATGAAGAAAGGCGAGTACAAAGGCATGGGTCAGAATTCATTTCACGCTTTGCCCAAATCAACAGGGGAAGGATGCTGAGCTTGGGAGAGGGACTAAGCTTCCACAACCAGGAGTCGCTGCCACATGAGCACCCATGCCCCAGGCTGTGTCCGGTGCCAGTTAAAGTCTACAGTAGGCACAGCAGAAAGCGGGGGGAATAAACCTACAGATGAAGGCACAGAAGCCCAAGAAAGACCTGCACACTCAAAAGAGTTCTGCCCTTACACGGTGCCAAGGGGCGAGGGCTGCCTTCCCTAGCCCAGCCAGGCTCGCATCTGCGCTTCTTTGATGGGAAAAAGTCAGCACTCCTCTCGGGCAGTCTCTATTACTGGGAGGCATGAGAAGCGGCCCGGGGAAGCCACACCAGCTTTGCACCATCCAAAAATACCATCAGCACTTAGCTGCCGTCTCCTGTCTTTCCCAGGCCAACCCATGTCCCAGCTGCCTTGTGCCTTCACTGTCCTCCTAAGCGGGCTTGACACACACGACAGCCTTCAGGAGGGAGGAAAATGCTCCCCTGTGGAAAGCCCCTCTGCTACCAAAAAAAAAAAAAAAAAAGGCACCAGGCTGGTAATTTTCCTCTTTAACAACGTGAGGGAGATAACTTGGGTGCTGGCTCTCTGGAGTGCTCAGACACCTGAGGGTGCTGGGTTGGAGCTCCGCAGAGTTCATCAAGTCAACGGCCTATGACACAGTGAGCTCTGTTTCCCAGGTTGTTGGGGATATTGTTTGATTTTGAGGTCTCCTTTGAAAAACACCCCTGCAGAAGTTTGAACTGGCCTTGGAATACAACTTCCCACAAGAAAGTGCTACAGCCCAGTGTGTGTGTGTGTGTGTGTGTGTGTGCGTGTGTCCACAACTCACAGACCATACTCCATGCTCAGCCTCTCACCACTCCCAGGTGACTGGTAGGCCACCCTGCACACTAAGAACACCTCCCAACAGCTTCCTAAAAGTGAGCCCTGTCAGGTTCCAATGGGCTGCAGGAGGACTGGGGATGTGGCTCCGGTGGTAGAGTGATTACCCAGCATGCACAAAGCCCTGGGTTCAGTCCCCGGTGCCTGACAAGCTGAGTGTGCGGAGGTACAGGCCTGTAATCCTGGTAGGCACAAGGATCAGAAGTTCAAGGTCATCCTCACCTATATTCTAGGGGCCAACCCGGGCTACGTGAGACTCTGTTTAAATAAACAAAGGTCCAGGGCCTGAAAGTCTACAAGACTAGGAACTCTGAAGCGCCCCAGTTTACTCAATACCCACTTCTATCCAATGCCTTGCTTTTATTCTTTCTTCTCAACATTTTCTTCCAGGACTGCCTTCATCCACCCTATCAATACACCTTTGGGGTCCCTTAGAGGGACCCACTGAAGAAGTTCCCCAACTGCCACCCCCGGCAACCCCACTCAGCTCAGGGAAGCCAAATTGGTCATCGCCCCAATTCTCCAATAGCAGTTAGGATTATTTCTCCAGAGGGAGAGTACTGGGGCGGCCTAGAGTGACTGGACCCCCAAATTAAAAGCAGGGAATTCCCTTGAGCCTGCCCTGGTAATGTTCACTTTGCTAACGGTAACAGAAGGATCTGGCTTCTCCTTATCCCTTGCCTAGATCTGTTTTTCCATAAACATCCTGAGCCCCTCTCTATAAAAGAATTCCTCTTTCCTAGAATTAAGATAGCTGGATGCCAGGATTAAACCTGATCCTGGCATTGAGGTTGGTTAAGCTCAGCCCCCTCAACTTGGTCCTAAACTTGGTGCCAGGGCTGGTTAGCACAGCCCCCACCCAACCTATAAATGACCCCAATTTGGGTCTCCAGTGGATTTTACCTCTCCTATCACATCACGGGAAGAAGATTTTTTATTGTTTGTTTGTTTCTTTCTTTTGGTTTTTCAAGGTAGGGTCTCACTTTAGTTCAAGGAGACCTGGAATTCACTATATTCACTATGTAGTCTCAGGGTAGCCTCAAACTCATGGCAATCCTCCTGCCTCTGCTGGAAGGAGATTTTTATACTCTCTCCTTCTCTTCATCTAGTGAAATTTCTCTGAACAACAACAACAAAAAAAAAAAAAAATGCCAGGGACTGGGGCTGGGGTCAGGGCTGAAGAGATGGCCCAGCAAGTTAAAATGCTTACTTACAAAACATGTGTGTCCTAGTTCAATTCCCCAGTAACTATGCAAAGCCAGATACACAAAGTGGCACATGCATCTGGAGTCTGTCTGCAGCAACAAGAGGCTGTGTAGTCCCATACTTTTTCTCTTTCTTTCTTTCTCCCCTCACAAATAAAGAAATAAATAAATTATATAAATGTGTGTTTCTGTGTGTGTGTGTGTGTGTGTGTGTGTGTGTGTGTGTGTGTAGAAAGAGAGAGAGCTTGTTTTGTTTTGTTTTGTTTTGTTTTGTTTTGTTTTGTTTTGTTTTTCAAGGTAGAGTCTCACTCTAGCCCAGACTGACCTGGAACTCACTCTGGGTTCTCAGGGTGGCCTCCAATTCATGGCAATCCTCCAACCTCTGCCTCCCAAATGCTGGGATTAAAGGCGTGTGCCACCACGACCAGTAAATAAATATATTTTTAAAAAGGAAAAAGATGAGAAAGGCCTTCAAAAGCGACAGAGTCACAAGCACACACACTCAGCCAAGTTCAATTCTCCCCTCCGAACAGCTGTTTAGCAGAGCCAGACACACTTACACTTCAAAAGGCCTCTGGCTGAGAAGAGGCCACTGAAGTAATTCTTTTTCCACTTCCTTTAAGAAAATAGAAGAAGGGTTTCACAGAGCCGTTTGTTCTCCTGGCTTGTTTCTGTTTGGGTGGGGAAGGCCACGGTAGAGTGAGTTCCTGCCTGGAGGCAGAAAGCAGGGCCAGAAAGTTCCAGAATATCAGCCTTCTGTTCCAACTGCTGGTGGGTCTCTCTCTTTTACAGACCCTCTATGCAGATGACCCCAATAGCTACAAATATAAGTGGAAGATCATGAACACTGAGCACGTGATAAAGACGTAAAAATCCCTACTGAGGGCCTGAGAGATGGCCTTTAGTGAAGCCTAAGGACCCAGGTTTGATTCCCCAGAACCTACATAAGCCAGATGCATCTGGAGTTTGTTTGCACTGGCTAGAGGCTCTGGTGGGCCCATTCTTATTCCCTCTTTCTCTCTCTCATAAATTTAAAAAAATATATTTTTTTAAAAATCCCTACAAGTCTTACCCATCCTCCACTTTGGAATGCAATCGGGAAAGAAGCTGCAAAGTCCCATGAGGTGTTAGACAGTCCTCACATAGAAAATCCACCCAAATCCAGCCGCTTTCTTCAAGGGAGCTGCAATACACAGACCCGGGACCTCTCCCTCTGAGGTTAGGTCCTTGCAGGTCCTCCTGACTGACCCCAGAGCGGCTTGTTCCACCCAACAGGATATGACAACATTCCCACCACTATCTAAAGTCCCACCTTGCAGACTGGACAGAGTTCCCTGTTGGCTGTGAAGAGGCAAACACCATGTTGTGAACACAGAAAGGGCCACAGAGCAGCAGAGGACCAGTGACACCTTCCAGGACATGAAGCCGATCCCCAGTCAAGAGATGGCAGACACTGGGGTCTTCCTCCACCCCGTCAGAAAGCTTCAGGGAACCGGATTCCGCCAGCAGCTCCAATGAGCTTCTCTTGGCGGCACATTTGCTCAGCCAAGCCTCCAGAGGAGCAAGTGGCCCAGCAAGGGGCCCGGGGCTAGGGCTGGAGAGGCGCTGGGTGCAGGACCATCCCGGAGGTGCCTGCCTGCCCCGTGCAAACTGTGGGATCCGAAGTGCACAGTGCCAGGAGGATGGCTCCGGGGATAAAGCAAGTGCCAGGTAAGTACTGGAATTCCGATCCCAGCACCCACGTAAATGCCAGGTGAGTGTGGCAGCCTGCCATACTCCCAGAGCTTGGGAGGCAGAGACAGGAGAATTACTTGGCTGAGCTGGCTCACTACACCAGCCAAATCAGTGAGCACCGCGTTCAGGAGAGGGACCCCGTGTCAGCAAATAAAATGGAGAGTGATCAAGGAAGACACAGGATGCCAACCCCTGGCCTCCATGTGCACACACATTCACCCACATGAGACACTGTTAAAACCAAAAAAAACTATCCCCAGGGCTGGCGAGATGCCTTAGTGGTTAAGGCGCTTGCCTGAGATGCCTACAAACTCATGTTCAAATCTCCAGGTCCCACGTAAGCCAGACGCACAGTGACGCAAGTGTGCAATGTCGCACATGCGCACAAGGGGGCGCACGCATCTGGAGTTCATTTGCAGCAGCTGAAGGCTCTGGTGCCCATTCTCTCTCTCTCTCTCTCAAATAAAAAAAATATGTACCCAATAACAAAGTGCAAAATTAAGTGCATCTACAGACTACAAACTGTCGAGAGTTGAAGGGACGGGTCGATACACCCAGGAGACGAGCGTCAGGTGGGCGGATGCTAGATCTGGAACAGTAAGTGCACGCAGCTCCAAACCAAGCTATGATGCTGAGAAAGGCAACAACTATTTAGAAAAGCAACACATGAGATCGTGGAGGCCAAAGAATGCTTCCTCCTTACAGCAGAGAGCCGGCCAGCATTCACCAATCAACAAGCATCAAGGATCCTTCCAGAAACTCATTGAGGGGACTGCCTGCAAGACAAGCACTGAGGAGTGAACCAACGTGGAGGGACCAGGGTGAGCTGAGTGATCACCTTGGGTACAAAATGTAAGGAAAGCCAAAAAAAAAAAAAACCTCACCAATGTGATGGCAAAAAAATAATACAATGTAGAAAGATAGAAAGAGAGAGGAAGGGAGGGAAGAAAAGGGAAGAAAGAAAAGAAAAGGGCCTGGAGAGGGCTTGGCAGTTAAGGCACTTGCCTGTAAAGCCTAATGACCCAGGTTCAATTCCCCAATACCCACATAAACCCAGATGCACAAAGTGACGCGTGCATCTGGAGTTCATTTGCAGGGACCCTAGTATGCTCTCCCTCTCTTTCTCTCCTTGGAAATAAATAGAGAAATAAAAGAAAAGGAGACCTTTGATAAGCTCTGGAATCATGGATACAACAAATCTCAGGCAAGTCCATGAGGGGGAGAACCTGCCATAGCCAGCTGGGGTTCCTGGCTGAAAATAAGGAGACAGCCAGCTAAGCGCCAACATTCATCACTCTGCTGCCTGACTTCAGACACAATGTGACTAGCTGCTTCCCGCTCCTGCCACCGTGACGGCCCCACCACGCTAGACTGTATCCTGTATCCTCTTGAAATGGGAGCCAAAACAATCCTTTCCTTCCTTAAACTGTAGTCGTCAGGTATTTTGTCTCAGTGGGGAAAGGCGTGTTCCAAAATAGTTCCCCTGCTAGAGGCCACATGTCAAGAGTGTTCCTGAGCCATGCCAAGAGCTGGGATCTTCAGGCCCTTCGTGCATACAGGGGCCTCACAGGGGGCACATGGATTGAATGGATGGAACCCCACGGACAGTGCTCTCCCAGAAGTGACTGTGCATGGCTCCGTCCACTCTCAGACAATCATATGGGAGCCAAGATCACAAAAGAATTCAAAAGTTCAGCTCATGCCATTCAGTTTACTGAGTTCCAAAATGATACTTCATTTTTTTTAAAATTCTATTAATTTTATTTATTTGAGAGAGAAAGAGACAGACAGAGTGAGAGACAGATAGAATGGGTACACCAGGGTCTTTAGCCTGGGCAGCAAACAAACGCCAGACTCATGTGCCATGTTGTGCATCTGGCTTACATGGGTCCTGAAGAATCAACCCTGGGTCCTTTGGCTTCGTAGGCAAGCATTTTAACTGCTAAGCAATCTTTCCAAGCCCACAATGATACTTCAAATGTAGCCTGTTTTGGGAACTAAAACAGCTGCCTATGGCACCACAATTCCTGACCCCCCCCCCCCGAGGAATAAAGCAAAAATCTCAGTAGAGCTGGATGCCATGGGTCTGCCTATAGTCCCAGCTACTTGGAAGGCATGGGAGGAGGACTGCTTGAGTTCAAGGCCATCCTGGCAAGGCAGCAAGACTAATGCCTTCTTTAAAAAAATAAATAAATAAATTAAATTAAAAAAAAAACTATTTGGGCTGGAGAGATGGCTTAATGGTTAAGGCACTTACCTGTGAAACCTAAGGACCCAGGTTTGATTCCCTAGTACCCATATAAGCCAGATGAACAAGATGACACATGCATCTGGAGTTCCTTTGCAGTGGCTAGAGGCCCTGGCATGCCCATTCTCACTCATTTTATCTACCTCTTTCTCTAATAAACAAGTAAATATTAAAAATATTTTTTAAGCCGGGAGTGGTGGCACACGCCTTTAATCCCAGCAGGATTGCCATGAGTTTGAGGCCACTCTGAGACTCCATAGTGAATTCCAGGTAAGCCTGGGATAGAGACCCTACCTTGAAAAACCAAAAAATAAAAAATAAAAAAAATAAAAATAAAAATCCACATATGCTGGGCATGGTGGCACATGCCTTTAATCCCAGAATTTGGGAGGCAGAGGTAGGAAGATCACTGTGCATTCGAGACCAGATTGAGACTACAGAGTGAATTCTAGGTCAGACTGGACTAGAGTGAGACCCTAACTCAAAAAACAAAAAACAAATCCACATCTTCCCTATATTGGTCTCCCACTGGGTACCAGCCCTCTGCTAAGAATTCTGTACTCTCTTCCTCACTCCTCCCATCCCACTGTCCCCCAAAAAAGAAACAGTGTCATTCTCATTTAATGGAGGTTTGTAAAACCTGACAGCCAGAATTTGATTTCCCAGTACCCACATAAAACCAGATGCACAAAGTGGCACATGTATCTGGAGTTCATTTGCAAAGGCATGAGGCCCTGGAATGCCCTATTCATTCTTTCCCTCTCTCTCAAATAAATATAAATATTTTTTAAAATACTGTTTTTAAAAAAACTAAACAGAAGGCCATTGAAATGTGAGACTTTTGGCTTCCATGCCACATCTCAAGCCCAAATCACCTTAGGCACCATTGGGGGTCTTATGCACCACACCCTGGGATGCTGTGAACTCCAGAACTGGCAAGAAAAAAAAAACATGAAGGAAAGTATATGCCCAGAGGACAGAGAGCAAAGGCCAATGAACTGTGAGGCGACATGTCACGGGTATGACATAGAAGCAACCGGAAGTTATACAACACTGAGAAGTGCTATGGTCACATCCATTTCCTCACAAGACAGCATGACACAGCAGAAAATGTTGTCTCAGAGGCAGATGAAAAGGGTTCTGATCACAGCTCTGCCTACTGCTTGGAGACCATGCACTGGATCAGACACGATATGAGGGAAAGGACAGAAGGAAGGACTGCAAACTACAGATGGCATGTCCTTGTCTTTCTGGGAAGATACGGACTAAGTGGCACCAAGTTCTCTTTCCTAATATGATTCCAGGACTTTCAAAGTAGGGGGCTGGAGAAATGGCTCAATGGTTAAGGTATCTGCCTGCCAAGCCTAA
Source organism: Jaculus jaculus (assembly GCF_020740685.1). Lineage (NCBI taxonomy): Eukaryota > Metazoa > Chordata > Mammalia > Rodentia > Dipodidae > Jaculus > Jaculus jaculus. The sequence continues at coordinate 18,050,462 of NC_059114.1, read as the reverse complement.
GGATCTGAGTTTGATTCCCCAGTATCCATGTAAAGCCAGATGCACAAGGTGGCATATGCATCTGGAATTCGTTTGCAGTGGTTGGAGGCTCTGGCATACCCATTCTCTCTCTGTGTCTCTCTCTGTCTTTCTATCACATGTATATATAATTTTTAAAACAGGAAGAGGGGGCTGAGGAGACGGGACAGCTCGGTGGATAAAGTGCTTACCACACAAGCACACAGATTGGAGTTTGGATGACCAGCACTCACGTAAACCACCAGGTGGGTGTAGCATCTTTGAGCTTGGAAAGCAGAGACAGGAACTGCTTGGGACAGGCTGGCTGGCTAGACTAATGGACTCAGAGAGCTTTGGGTTCAAGTGAGAAATCCTGCCTCAGTCAATAAAGTAGACAGCAATTAGGGAAGACACCTGATACCAACCCCACACACATGCACCCCCAAATATACACATGCACACAGACCACACATACACACATACACACGTGCACGCAGACCACACACACACACACATACAAACACCCACATGCATACACATGTACGCATAACGCATGCTTACACAAGCACCCACATCCATGCAGAACACACACACATAAACACATGTACCCACACACATACACACACACATGTATGCACAACACACATATGCACACCCACATCCATACACACACACACGCGTGCGCGCACACGGAACAAACACGTGCACAGAGGCAAAAAAAGAACAGAAAAAGAAGCTAGCCATGGTAGCATATACCTCCAATGCCAGCACTCAGGAGGCTGAGGAAGGAGGATCATGAATTTAAGACCATCTTAGGGTACAGTGAGAGACCCTGTCCAGGAAAAAAAAGGTAGGAAAATAGAAAGAATGGCACAATGACTAATAAAACCAACAAGATTTATTTCTGTTCATTTTTGTAATTTTATTTATTTGCAAGCAGAGGTAGAGAGAGAATGGGAGTGCCAGGGGCCCCTGCCCCTGCAAACAGACTCCAGATACATGCGCCACTTTGTGATCTGACTTTATGTGGGCACTGGGGAAGTGGACCCAAGTTATCAGGCTTTGCAGGAAAGCACCTTAACCACTGAACCACCTCTCCAGCCCCCGCTGTTAAATTTTAAGAAAGCCTCCTATCTTTCCACCTTTCCACAGCTGGAACAGGCACCACCAAAGTGCCCAGCCCTGTGAGCCCTTACTGTTGAGCCTCACTGCCCCAGAGCTCTGGATGGGGAATGATGCCTCCTCTCAGGCACTGCCAGTGGCCCTGGAGACGTTCCACTCACTTCTTCAGACAGGCAGATCACTCCGTCCTGGGACAGGTACTCAACCCCACCCCCACCCCACATCACTCCAGACAGAGAGAAAGAGAGAGAATCTAGCACACCAGAGCCTCTTGCCTATGCAAACAATCTCCAGATGCATGCAACACTTTGTGCATCTGGCTTTATGTGAGCACTGGGGAATTGAACCTGGGCTGCCAGGCTTTGTAAGCAAATGCCTTTAATCACCGAGCCATGCACAGCTTCCCCCTCACAGTGTGTGATTCCTACTTCCCTCTCTGAGAAGCCTTGAAACTCCCACTCTCGCCTTACCAAGGGCTCAAAAGCCTCTCATTTCACTTCAGCTCCTGCCATTCTCCAACCTGATGTGGTATAAAATCTTGAAGCCCAAGAAATAGTTTGTCTCTGAATCCACAACTCATGGACTCTCACTTACAATCATGACAGTGATCCTGGGGCTGGAGAAATGGCTTAGTGGTTAAGATGCTTGCCTGCAAAGCCAAAGGACCCAGGTTCGGTTCCCTAGGACCCACGTAAGCCAGATGCATAAGGGGGCACACACATCTGAAGTTCATTTGCAGCAGTTAGAGGCCCTGGTGCACCCATTCTCAATCTCTCTCTTTCTCCCTGCCTATTTATCTCTCTCTTTTTCTCAAATAAGTAAAGAAAAATAAAAATATTTTTAAAAACACAGTGAACCCTCATTCACTCACTTCGCAAACACGTGTTGAGAACCTAACAGTGGGCATTGTTTCAAGTGCTAGGGTGCAAATTTAGAATAATAACAATGACGCCAATAATAATAAGCCTTGTCTTCACACAGCTTCTCCTCTGGGAAGGGACCACTTCGGATGTACTCAGGGTTCCTCACAACCGTCACATCTGAGTCAGAGTGCATCGAATCCTCCCGGGGTCTGTGACAACGTGGTTTCTTCCCTCAGTCTTACTCACCCAGTAACACTGGGGTGGGGGGATGAAAACATCGGTATTTCAGGGCTGGAAAGAGGGCTCCACGGGTAAGAGTGCTTCCCGTGCACACATGAGGGCCTGAGACCACCCAACGTCCATTCCCCCAGCACCCACATAAACAGCTGAGCATGGCCACAGACATTTGCCACCCCAGTTTTGTAGGGAGCAGAGACCAGAGAATCGCAGGGGTTATGGCAAATGGCAAGTTCTCGAATCAGTGACAGAGATTCCTTCTCCAGGAAGAAGTGGAGAGACACTGGAGAGGACACTCCACACTCTCCTCTGTCCTCTCTACACAAGCCAATGTGCTGCATTTGTGCATACACCACACACACACACACACACACACACACACCATACTGCACATATGCACACACACAAAAATCTGTATTTCTTTTTTTACAATATTTTCTTTATTTATTTGAGAGAAAGAGAAAGAGGCAAAGGCAGAAAGAGACACAGAGAAAGAATGGGCATACCAGAGCCTTTAGCCATTGCAAGCAAACTCCAGAAGCGTGCACCACCTTGCGCTTGTGGCTTTACATGGGTACTGAGAAATCAAACCCGGGTCCTTAGGCTTTGCAGGCAAGCACCTTAACCGCTGAGCCATCCCGCCAGCCCCACCATCTACAATGCCAACAAGTGGGCCGCATGGTGGCACTGCCCCAGAGGCGCCACTTGGGAACCAATGCTTTCAATGATTGTCTTAGAAAGAACTGGACAGATGGGGAAACTGAGGCTCAGGGGAGTCACATGACTCACTGAGGCTGGCACAGATTGCTCCCTGATTCCTTCTGACTCACAATGGAGAGCAAGTCTGTATGCTCTCAGCTAGGGTACCACGCTTTCTTTTGGGGGGAACGGGGTGGGGGGCAGGGTCGATGGAAGGTCAAAGAAATGAGTCCTGCATCCTGTGAGTCGGGCCTGTGAATGGCAGGTCTGGGAGCTCCCGACGACACTGGGCAGGTATCTCAGGTGAGATCTGGTCTCCAGGTGAGGATGGAACAGCTGCGCCCCTCTCCCGACGCCCTGCGCTAACTAATCTACAGGGCTGGATTGACGTCAGCCTCAGTGGAAACTGCTCTCCTGCCCTGACCTGTTTGGAGGTTAAGAACACAGAGCAGAGCGCTCAGAGAATATCAGCAACCATGACTGGAAAATTCAGCTTGGAAACCGCCACCTGTAAGAACACAAGGCTAACGGGAAGCTAAGCTTCCAGTTTAGTTATGAAATGCAAATGAAGAGAAATAAATGGGACCAGAAAAGTCTGAGCAGGGCGGGGGAGGGATGTCGCTGTGTCAGGTTGTTAATGTCCTTTGTCCTCCCCATAATGCTGTGCAACATGACAGCAATCGTATTTCACCGCCCTACTCCAGGGATTTCCAACATACTGAAATGGTGCTCAAATAATCATGTGTGACTTTGAGAGGGAAAAGAACCAGCTAGAAGTCCCTACAAATAACTGGAAGGTTCTGCTTGAGTAACAGTTAAAGTGATAATTAGTTTCCAAGAAGGAAAACCATAAATTTTCTATTTTATGTGCTGGCTTAAAACTCACAGCAATCCTCCTGCCTCAGGCCCAGGGTTACAGGAATAAACCACTTCAGCTGGATCTCCATATGCATTTCATGTCAAAATCAAAACAATTCACATATGAAAAAGCAAATCAGAGAACATACTGAAATGACCTTCTCATACATCCATTTAGAGTTCTTTCCAAATAAACAACAGGAGAAAAAAAAATAATTTAAAAAGTCATTAACTTTGGCTATGTTTATGCCCTTGTTTTTTTTTTTCCCTAGGACTAATTATTTACTGGGTCTGGCTCTCTTCTGGATTACATTAGAGAAATCCTCCACAGTATTTATGGAGAAGAACAGCTTTATGAGAGGTTCAGAGAAGCTTATATCTGAACACATGTGGACACGCCGACACCCACCATCGCTCCTAAGGAACTCCACCAAGACGAGATATTCCTAGGCAACCGGCCTCCAGAGCAGAACCATCAGCCCGCAGCAAGATTCGTGGAGTCTGCCCTTTCTTTTTTCCTTTCTTTTTTTTTAAAAAAAGTATTTTATTTAGTTATTTGAGAGAAGAAAGAGAGAGAGAAAATAGGTGTGCCCGGGCTTCTAGCCACTGCAAACAAACTCCAGACTCACATGCCACCTTGTGCATCTGGCTTTGTACGGGTACACTGGGGGATCAAACCTGGGGGTCCTTTGGCTTTGCCAGCAACTGCCTTAACCGCTAAGCCCTCTCTCCAGAGACGGCTGCCCTTTCATGGAGTCTGCCCTGTCTACCACCTCAAGAATGTCCACCACTGCAATCTTTACCTACCTCCGGGACACAACCATGCCAGGACAAAGGGACAATACTGCCCTGGTAGGAGATCCACAGAATTCCTCAGCCACAGATCTACCCACGTGATGTGGCTCTTATAAAAATGGGGTAGCCAGGTTCGGTGGCTCATAGCTGGCCATCCCAGTGACTCAGGAGGCTGCGGTAGGAAATTATGAGTTTGAGGCTAGCCTAAACTACAGAGTGAGACCTTGCTTTGAACATAAATCACTGAATTGGGGGAGTATAATGTATGAAAGTCCTATGGAAGATGGCAACAAACAAGAAAAATCTCACATGTAAAGAAAATGCACACATTTCAAATAAATCATACATGAACTTCTATGGCAAGTTGCAGCAAGCTCTCTAAAGTCATTGAGGCAATAAGGCATTTGGGCCATGAAGTACAAGGATCACTGTGAGTTTGAGGCCAGCCTGGGACTGCAGAATGAGTTCCAGGTCAACCTGGGCTACAATGAGAGCCTACGAAAAAACAATAACAACAACAACAACAACAAACTGTCTCAAAGAATAAGATGGCGAGTGCCTGAGGAAGACACCTATAATAGACAGCTTCAGGTTTGCTGAGATGAACTTCCAGACCAGGCACAGTTATGGAGGAAAGGATATATAGTTTTAAAGCTTACAGATCCAGGGGAAGTTCCATAACGTCAGAAGAAGCTGGTCTGCTTTCACAGGTCCAAGCAGAGACAGAGGGGGAGAGAGAGAGAGAGAGAGAGGCACAAAGCCATACCGCACAGCACATTTCAGGAACTCCAGGCAGAACTCAGGCACTTTGCATATCTTTTTGACTGGAATTTCAAACCCACCATCCACACCTGAGGCTGGACCCTAAGATCTGCCCAGTGACACCTCCTCCAGCCAGGTGGCTGCAGATCCAAACAAAAAACCAGTAAGTCAATGAGAATATTGAGTGCCATTTATTCAAACTACCACAACACCTGACACTGATTTCTGGCCTCTAATCATACATGTAGTTTATACATGCACACACATGCACCAATGCACACAAGAACATGCATACACTTTCACATGTAGAGAGAGGGAGGGACAGAGGTAATAAACAACCAACCCTGGCTAAGGGGAGTCTTACTTTGCACCTGTTCCAGTTCATGAACTTCTATGCACCCCTCAAAATTCATTTCAGATGGAGAATGGAATTTCAAATGGGAAAGTGTAGGGGTGGGGAGGGGGGAAATTACCATGGGATATATTTTATAATCATGGAACATGTTAATAAAAATTAAAAAAATTCATTTCAAAGGCCATCTCCTCTGTTAAACTTGCTTTTAATATTTAATTTTTATTTATTTGCTTGAGAGAGAGAGAGGCAGACAGGGAAAGAGAATGGGTGTGCCAGGGCCTTCAGCCTCTGCAAATGTACTCCAGAAGCATGTGCCGCCTTCTGCATCTGGCTTTATGTGGGGCCTGGGGAATGGAACCCATGTCTTTTGGCTTTGCAGGCAAGTGCCTTAATCACTGGGCTATCTCTCCAGCCCCTGTTAAACCTTCTTTAACCCCACCAGTCACAAATAAGGTCAGAATGAAAAGCTGCCTCACGAACGGTGGTTGGCTGTCTTGATCCCTGACCCTGGTTAGCGCCTCCACTGCAAAAACAAAAGTAGGTTAGCTCAGAGAAGTAAGATCTGCTGTCCTATCACATAGTAGGGTGACTCTACAGATCAAGCATGCTGCACATTCCAAAACAGCCAGAAGGAGCCGGGCGTGGTGGCACATGCCTTTAATGCCAACACATGGGAGGCAGAGGTAGGAGGATCACTGTGAGTTCGAAGCCACCCTGAGACTACATAGTGAATTCCAGGTCAGCCTGAGCTAGAGGGAAACCCTATCTTTAAAAAAAAAAAAAAAAAAAAAAAAAAAAGCCAGAAGAAAGGATTTAGATTGCTTTTATCACAAGAAATGAAAACCACCTTGGGGACTGATGCGCACTCTGTTTTGAGCACTTCATGGTGACACACTTATCAAATGTTGCATGGCACCCAAAAATCTGCGCAATGCCATGTGTCAATTAAACATAAATAAGTAAAAATAAATAAAGTTACAAATTAAAATTTTTCAAATGATTTGGGCATGGTGGCTCACATCTATAATCTCAGCACTTGGGAGGTAGAGAAAGGAGGATCAAAAATCCAAGGTCAGGGGCTGGGGAAATAGCTTAGCCATTAAGGATCCCGGTTCAATTCCCCAGAGCCATGTAAGCCAGATGCACAAGGAGGCGCATGCATCTGGAGTTTGTTTGCAGTGGCTGGAGGCCCTGGTGTGCCCATTCGCTCTTCTCTATGCCTCTTCCTCTGTCTCTCTCTCAAATAAACAAAATATTTGAATAAAGAAAATTCAAGGTCAGCTCAAGACCTGCTTGAGCCGCAGAAACCCTATCTCAAAATGTAGTAACAATGTAGCTGGAGAGATGGCTCCATGATTAGGAGAAGCTCCTAGGAAAGCATGAGGGCCTGAGAGACCGCTTAAGTTCCATCCTCAGGACCCATATGAGCAGTTGGTATGGCCACATGTGTCTGTAGGGAAGCAGAGACCTGAGAATCACTGGAGCTCTCAGAAATCCAGCAATCAGGCTGGGCGTGGTGGCGCACACCTTTCATCCCAGCACCCGGGAGGCAGAGGCAGGAGGATCCCTGTAAGTTCAAGGCCAGCCTGGGACTACAGGGTGAGTTCCAGGTTAGCCTTGGCTATGGCAAGACTCTACCTCAAAAAAGAAAAAAAAATTCAGCAAGCTCCAGAATCAGTAAGAGATCCCAGATCAAAGAATAATGAATGCAAGAATAAAGGAATGGAACACCCTGCATTCTGCTCTGGCCACTACAGTATTCTGTCACGGGTTAGCACAGTGTACACACCCATGCATACACCACATATACCACCACCAGACACATCACTCTGCCCACACTAGCAAAACAATAATAATATAGATGGTCAGCCGGGCGTGGTGGGGCACGCCTTTAATCCCAGCACTCAGGAGGCAGAGGTAGGAGGATCACCATGAGTTCGAGGCCACCCTGAGACTACATAGTGAATTCCAGGTCAGCCTGAGCTAGAATGAGACCCTATCTTGGAAAACCAAAAAAATAGATAGATAGATAGATAGATAGATAGATAGATAGATAGATAGATAGATATACAGACAGACAGACAGACAGATAGATAGATGGTGATATCTTATATCCTATGGGGTAGCACAAAACATATTTGTATGTATGTACATATATATATATGTGTATATACATATATATAATATGTCCTAAAGATCATTTGGAACTAAAGAAAGTTACAGGGGTTAGAGAGATGGCTCAGCAGTTAAGGCGCTTTCCTACAATGCCTAATGACCCAGGTTCATTCCCCAGTGTCCATGTAGAGACAGATGCACAAAGTGGTACGTACATTTGGAGTTCATTTGCAGTGACTAGAGGCCCTGGTGCAACTACTCATATTGTCTCTCTCTCTCCATTTACAAATAAATAAATGATTTTTTTTAAAAAAAGAAATTTACAGCAGCACTTTATGAGTAAAAGAGATACATGTGTCCTTATGAGAAACTGGAGTTCTACTTGTCCACATGGATTTTTTTTTAATTGTGTATATATTTGGTATCTGTGTAGGATGCATGTGCACATGTGTGCATGGGTATGGAGGCCAAAGGTTGATATTGGGGATCTGCTTTAATTGTTTTCCACCTCATTTTTAAAGTTTATTTATTTATTTTTATTTATTTTATTTATTTTGTATTTATTTATTTTATTTTATTTATTTATTTTTTTATTTTTTTGGTTTTTCGAGGTAGGGCCTCACTCTGGTCCAGGCTGACCTAGAATTAACTATGTAGTCTCAGGGTGGCCTTGAACTCACGGTGATCCTCCTACCTCTGCCTCCAGAGTGCTGGAATTAAAGGCGTGCACCACCACGCCCGGCCTCATTTTTTAAAAAAATATATTTTACTTATTTATTTGCAAGCAGAGAGAGAATGGGTGCACCAGGGTCTCCAGCAACTGCAACAGACACACACACACAAAAACTATTTCTTTTTAAATACTTTCCTTTTTTATTTGAGAGAGAGAGGGGGGCAGACAGAGAGATTGGGCACACCAGGGCCTGTAGCCACTGCAAACAAACTCCAGATGCATGCGCCACCTTGTGTGTCCAGCTTTATGTGGGTAATGGGGAATCAAACTCAGGTCCTTAGGCTTTGCAGGCAAGCGCCCTAACTGTTGAGCTATCTCTCCAGCCCCTCCACCTCATTTTTGAGATAGGGTTTCCTCACTGAATCTGGAGCTCACCAATTCATAGACTAGCCAGACAGCAAGCCCCAGAGATATTTCTGCCTCCACTTCCCCAGTGTTGGGATTACAGGGGCAAGCCATCACACCCAAAGTTTTTTTTTTTTTAATTTTTTATTTATTTATTTGAGAGCTACAGACACAGAGAGAAAGACAGATAGAGGGAGAGAGAGAGAATGGGCGCGCCAGGGCTTCCAGCCTCTGCAAACGAACTCCAGACGCGTGCATCTGGCTAACGTGGGACCTGGGGAACCGAGCCTCGAACCGGGGTCCTTAGGCTTCACAGGCAAGCGCTTAACCGCTAAGCCATCTCTCCAGCCCACACCCAAAGTTTTTTTAAGTAGGTGCCAAGGAATCTAACTCAGGCCCTCACCCTTGCGCCGCAAGTGCTTTACCCACTGAGCATCTCCCTGGTCCCCATGCATACGGATTTTAAAGGCATCTGAGAGTTTTGAAACTGACAGGGAAGTAACATCTGCAAATATTCAATCTGAGGTCAAATACGAAGCTGCTCAAAGCCGGGCATGGTGGCGCACGCCTTTAACCCCAACACTCGGGAGGCAGAGGCAGGAGGATCACCATGAGTTCGAGGCCAACCTGAGACTACAGAGTGCATTCCAGGTCAGCCTGGGCTAGAATGAGACCCCACCTAAAAAAAAAAAAAAAGAAGAAGAAGAAGAAGAAGAAAAAGCCTGGTGTGGTGGTGCACGCCTTTAATCCCAGCACTCAGGAGGCAGAGGCAGGAGGATCACCATGAGTTCGAGGCCACCCTGAGACTACATAGTGAATTCCAGGTCATCGTGGGCCAGAGTGAGACTCTACCTCGAAAAAAAAAAAAAAAAAAAAAAGAAGAAGAAGAAGGGGGAGGAGGAGGAGAAGCAGCTGCCCAAATCTGTGTCAATGATCTAAACTGGAAACAAAAGGTATAAAATACCAAGAATATTTCCATAAACGCTCTTGGACGGCGGAATTCTGGGATACTGTACCTTCTTCTAACACTTTTACACTGTGTCCTAGATGTTCAACAGAAAGTCAGATTTAAAAATATACGGCGGAGGGAACACCGGCTCTTAAAGGAAGAGCGATTTGATCTTAACATTTCAGAGGTGAGCGTGATCTCTGATCGCCGCCACCCTAGGATGCTGTATTTTAGGAAGACACGAGCAGAAACCTGTAAAAACAAGGAAATGCCGACCAGGGAATCATACCTAGTTAAAAAAAAGAAAAAGAAAGAAAAAAAAAAAGAAGTCACCATCAGCCAGTCCCTCGGGACAGACACTATTTCCAACAGTTCTAAAAGCCGTTTGTTCTGAATTAACCTTTTGCTGGAAACCCCCAACAGGCCTGAAGGTGAGAAGCACCTGGGGCAGGAGGTAGGGGAGGTGGAGACAGGGTAACCGTGACATCGAGGTCCCCTCCCTGAGGTTCTGCTTCAAAAGCAGAGTGCGCAATTCCCAGGAGGCCCCAGAGCAGAAATGTTCTGGTGCCTGAACAAGGCGTTTCTAGACCAGGACACCAGGACCTGGTTTCCTCCGGCGACAAGTGTCTCAGATGCCAGAGTGCAGAGAAGTCTAGGAAGTTCTTCCTCCAAGGAAGCAGAGTCCCCTGCCAAGTGCCAAGTGCCAAGCAATGGTCAGGACACCCAGGCTTGTGTGCCCTCTCCACACACCAGCCTTCCATCCCTCTTAAACCTGTCCGGCCTAAGTCGGCGTCCTTTGCAGACGTAATGAAGGTAAGAAGTGAGAGGTGATCATGCTACATCACCCTGGCCCCTAAATCCAATGAGGACATCCTTGTGAGAGACAGAAATAGGACACACGGTGAGAAAAGGAGACAAGGCCATGTGAGGACACATGCAGGGAAGGCAGTGATGCCACCCTGAGCCAAGAAGTGTCGGGGCCACCAGAAGCTGGAGGAGACGAGGAAGGAGTTTCTCTGGAGCTTTTGGGAGGGGGTGTAGCCCTGATGACACTTTGATGTGGGCCTTCCAAACCTCCAGATCCATCCATGAGACGACATCTCCGCTACATCAGCAACCCAGCCTGGGACGTTTTGTCACAGCAGCCATAACAAACTAATACATGCATCTTTCTCCAAGCTCCCCATGCTGGCTGCTCTCAACCTGCTGTGGACTCTTGCATCGCCTGTCCACATGGAATGGAGCAACCCCACACCAGCTCTCTCTTCCCCACTCTTCAAGGGACAGTTGGCTCAAGGGTCCTGAAACTTCCTGGGTGTGTAAAGCTGGACCAACCCCATGCGCATCAGGCGACCCAGCTGAATTCTAAGGAGAACAATACTGTGGTAATATACTGTTGTTTGGGGGACCAAGGAAGTCACCCACACAAAAAGCTTCAGGACAGCGTTTGGAAAATGATTGGCACATTTTTGTTCATTTTATTTATTTATTTATTTGAGAGTGACAGACACAGGGAGAAAGACAGATAGAGGGTGAGAGAGAGGATGGGCGTGCCAGGGCTTCCAGCCTCTGCAAACGAACTCCAGATGCGTGCGCCCCCTTGTGCATCTGGCTAATGTGGGACCTGGGGAACCGAGCCTCGAACCAGGGTCGTTAGGCTTCACAGGCAAGTGCTTAACCGCTAAGCCATCTCTCCAGCCCGACTGGCACATTTTTAAAGATATTTTATTTTTAATTGATTTGAAGGGGGAACAGGCAGAGAGAGAGAGAGAGAGAGAGAGAGAGAGAGAGAGAGAAAGCACACTCCAGGGCCTCCAGCCACTGCAAACGAACTCCAGATGTATGCGCCATAATTGTGCATGTCTTATGTGGGTCCTGGGTAATTGAAACGAGGTCCTTTGGCTTTGCAGGCAAATGCCTTAACTGCTAAGCCATTTCTCCAGCCTGACTGGTACTTTTTTCTTGGGGGTGAGTGTGTGTGTGTGTGTGCGTGTGTGCATTGGGTAATGGCAGCTGGTGTTATTTCTGAACTGGTATCAGTCTTCCTCCATGTGACTTTACCAAAAAAGACCAAAAGGGTTAGAGAGGTAGCTTAGCAGTTAAGGCACTTGCCTGCGAAGCCTCAGGACCCAGGTTTGATTCCATAGTACCCATGTAAAGCCAGATGCACAAAGTGGCACGTGTCTGGAATTTGCTTACAGCGGCTTGAGACCCTGGTTCACCCATTCTCACTCTCGCTTGCTTTTTCTCTCTGCCTCTTGCTGTCTCAATAAATAAAAATAAAATATTAAGCCAGCAGCCAGGCGTGGTGGCGTATGCCTTTAATCCTAGCACTCGGGAGGCAGAGGTAGGATGATTGCCATCAGTTCAAGGCCATCCTGAGAGTTCATAGTGAATTCCAGGTCAGCCTGGATTAGAGTGAGATACTACCTCAAAAAACAAAAATAAAATAAACTTAAGCCAGGCATGGTAGTGCATGCCTTTAATCCCAGCACTTGGAAGGCAGAGTAGGAGGATCACTATGAGTTCAAGGCCAGCCTGAAACTACAGAGTGAATTCCAGGTCAGAATGAGACCCTACCTAGAAAAACAAACAAAATAAATAAAAATAAAATAAATTTTTTTTAAAAAAGACTAAAGGGCTGGAGAGATCGCTCAGTAGTTAAGGCATTTGCCTGAAAAGCCTGACCCAGGTTCAATTCCCCAGTACCCATGTAAAGCCAGATGCACAAAGTGGAGCCAGCACCTGGAGTTCATTTGCAATGGCCAGAGGCCCTAGTGTGCCCATTTCTCTCTGCTTCTCTTCTGTCTCTCTCTTCTGCTTGCAAATGAGTAAATAACAGTCATAAAGCAGGGACTGGGAAGCTTGTAGACAGGATTAGCTTTCTTGTGGTCTACAGGCAGGAAGCTCAAGAGTAAGGTTTCAGTGTGTTTAGGTGTGGTAAGGGTTTTTTTCTAGACTGTACTGTGTCCCCCACACCACTGTGAGAAAGAGGGCATGAGAGCTCTTTGGATCTCTTCTGTAAGGGTACCAAACCCATCCACGAGTGATCCATTCTCATGTTTCCATCACCACAGAGGTCCCCTCATCCTCATATCATTCTGGGGTTTAGGATTTCAACACAGAAGTTAGGGGGTCACAAACATCCAGTGCATTGAGGTTATTAAGACACTGGGGCTGAGTGTGATGGCACACGCCTTGAGTTCAAGGCCACCCTGAGACTACAGAGTGAATTCCAGGTCAGCCTGGGCTAGAGCAAGACCCTACCTGGAAAAAAAAATAAAAAATAAAAACAAAAGACACTGGGACAGAGAGCTTTCATCACAGATGAGTGTGGGTTTGCTCTTTCCCATGATACTTAACTGAATACTCGTAGGGATCAGGCAATGAGGGGACAGTACTGAACACCCCCATTGTGTTCAGGCTGATCACAAACCAAAGTCCTGGGAAATGCCAGGAAAACTGTCACCTTCTATCTTTATTGTGGGTCTAGATAAGTTTAGAAGCATCGGCTTCAGAGGTGCCCTAAAAATGCCACCTTTTTCAAGACCTGCTTCAGAGATCACCTCCCCTCAGAAGCCTTCCTCAAGGTTCTAGAAAGACTCAAGAGCTCTCGGTTGTGCACCTAGAATGTTTTCTTACAACCCTCCACCCTGCTGCACAAAATAACAAAGCTTTCTCTACCAGTCAGCAGTCTGAGGAATGGACAATTTCTCATTCTGTCAACAGAAAGGTTAGCCGATCATTCCAGCTCCACTTCTCGCTCTCCATCGAATGCGTCCTAGTACCATCCACATCTAAGAACTGTGATACAGGGCTGGAGAGATGGCTTAGTGGTTAAGGTGCTTGCCTGTGAAGCCTAAGGACCCATGTTCAACTCTCCAGGTCCCACGTAACCAGACACAGTGATGGCAGCATGCAAGATTGCACACACACACAAGGGGGTGCATGTGTGTCTAGAGTTCAACTGCAGTGGCTGGAGGCCCAAGCATGGCGATTCTCTCTCTCTCCCTCTCTCCCTCTCACTCTTGCATTTAATAAAGGCAGTCTGTTGGGCTTGCCTCAAAATAAATAAATACTATGACACAGCGCTAGACAGATGACTTAGTGGTTGAGGTGCTTGCCTGTGAAGCCTAAAGACTTAGATTCATTTCCTCGGTACCCATGTAAGCCAGATACACACGGTGGTACACGTGTATGGACTTCGTCTGCAGTGGCTAGAGGCCCTGGCATGCCCAACCTCTCCCTCTCTCTATCTGTCTCTTTCTCTCTCACACTAAAAAATAAATAAAAAATGAAATAAATATATTTTTAAAAACTACAACAGGGCTGGAGAGATGGCTTAGCAGTTAAGGCACTTGCCTGCAAAGCCTACGGACCCATATTCGACTCTCCAGATCCCACATGAGCTAGTTGCACAAGCTGATGCAAGCACGTAAGGTCACATATGCCCGCGAGGTGGCGCATGCCTCTGGAGTTGGACTGCAGTGGCTGGAGGCCCTGGGGTGCCAATTTTCTCCCTCTTTTTCTCTCCCTGTCATAAAAAAAAATAACTATGATACATTGAACTGTAAGGTTACTCAAGTGGATTCTTTAGGGTCTTCTACATAAATTCCATGCACAAAATTTCAATTTGTGGGTCTGGGGAGATGGCTCGGTTGGATAAAGTGTTGCCACACAGATGTGAGGACCAGAGTTGAGCAATCATGTAAGAAGCCATGTGTAGTGGGTGTCGGTGACCACAGCATGCCTAGCATGTCTACAAGACAGGAGGCAAAGTCAGGAGAAGCGGAAGCTCCCAGCTCAACTAGCCTGGAGGATGAAATGGCCCTGCCTGGAACCAGGTGGGAGGCAAGGACAGGCATCCAAGGTTACCCCTTTACCTCCACACACGGACCTTGGCATGTGCACACACGACACACACACACATCACACACACCCCAGAAAAGATTGAAAAAATAGAATTTTCAATTTGTGTAGAACTACCATATGATCCAGCAATACCACACCTGAAGGAATGTGTGGCAAAATGCACAATATGTGGAATCAGCTTAGGGGTACATCAACAGATGAACAGACGAGAAAATGTAGTCTGGTAATTGGATAGATAGCTCAGCAATTAAGGCACTTGCCTGCAAAACCTAAAGACCTTGGTTCGATTCTCCAGTATCCACACAGACTGATGCACAATGTGGTGCATGCATCTAGAGTTCGTTTACAATGGTTGGAGGCCCTGGTAGACCCATTCTCTCTCTCTCTCCTCGATCTCTTGTCTCTGTCTCTCTTCTATTTCTGCTTGCAAATAAATAAAGAAAATTTTTATTTAAAAATAATAAGAAAAGAAAATGGGGTCAGTTTACACAGTGGAGCTTTATGCACTCCCAAAGAAAAACAAAATTATATCATTTGCAAGAAAATGTATGGAACAGGAGATCATCCAATATGCAAGAGAAACCAGATCTAAGGAAACAAATATGCATGTTTTCTCTCATGTGTGGAACCCAGAAAAGATATAAGAGAGATGGATGGATGGATGACAGTAGATGACAGATAGATAGATAGATAGATAGATAGATAGATAGATAGATAGATATAGATAGATAGATAGATAAGTAGATGTATGGATGGATGTATGGATGGATGGATGGATGGATGGACGGACGGACGGACGGACGGACGGACGGACGGACGGACAGCAGGCAGATGATAGGTGGATGACAGAAACATGGAAGGGGACTATCGGGAAAAGGAAGGGAAGGAGTGAGAGAAGGATGGGAGGAGTGTGTACATAATATACTTTAACAAAGACATGACCATGAAATCCACTGCATTGGACAATGAAATCACACAGCGATGGGATATGGTTCAGCACTTGCCTGGCATACATGAGACCCTAGGTTCAATCCCCAGAAAGGCAAAAAGAAAAATTAAAGCTACTTGAAAGCTGAGCAGGATGGCTAACACCTGTAATTAAAGCACTTGGAGGGCTGTTCCAGGTTAGTCTAGGCTATTTAGCGATTTTTAAGATAGCCTGGGTTACAGCATAAGATCCTGTTCAGAAACCTAATTAGTTAATTAATTAAATAATAAAGCCCATCACACCCATTCTCTCTATATATCTATCTGCCTCTCTCTCTCTCTCTAATAAATAAAATATTTTTATTTTTTTATTTTTGAGAGAGAGAGAGAGTATGGGTGCACCAGGACCTTCAGCCTGTTGCAAACCAACTCCAGATGCACGCGCCCCCTCGTGGGGCATGTACAACATTGCACGCTTGCATCACTGTGTCTGGCTACGTGGAACCTGGAGATTCGAATATGTGTTCTCAGGCTTCTCGAGAAAGCCCCTCAACCACTAAGCCATCTCTGCAGCCCAATAAAATATTTTTTAAAAAACCAGCCTGGGTTATGGAATGAAAGCCTGTCTCAAAACCAATTTTTGAATAAAAATTTTAATTTCTATTTCAAATGTATTAAGTTTTCAGAGTGGAATATGGGCTATGTTCCTGCTGGGTCACCTGGGCGCCCACATTAGGAGCCAGCCAGTTGCTTCCAGTAGCTGTAATTAATGACCCATTCAGTGCCTAGTCGCACTGCTTTAATTATCACAGACTAATGAGAATCGAATGGTGGCAGATTTAATGCACAAGGTCATGCCCCAGCCCAATGAAGACCAGACACTGACAACACTGCTCCGACCTTCTTCCTCACACTACAGGAAAACAAAGCCTCTGAACC
Organism: Jaculus jaculus; assembly: GCF_020740685.1. Classification (NCBI taxonomy): domain Eukaryota; kingdom Metazoa; phylum Chordata; class Mammalia; order Rodentia; family Dipodidae; genus Jaculus; species Jaculus jaculus. Next base: position 18,033,894 of record NC_059114.1, on the reverse strand, counting down.
CACAGGCCTAAGACTCACCAGGGACAAAAATCCACCTAAGAACAAGCACAGCTCAGTCAACCCTTTCAATATTAATGAACAAATTTATTCTCAGCAAAATATTTTCATCACTGAGGTTACTGGCTTTGAAGAAATTATTGTACTTAATTTTTTCAAATCAGAGTGTATTAACACCCTGGCTGTGAGTGGGTGTTGTTTTGTTTTGTTTTGGTTTGGTTTTTTGTTTTGTTTTGAGGTAGGGTCTCACTATAGCCCAGGCTGACCTGGAATTCACTATGTAGTCTCAGACTGACCTCGAACTCACAGCGATCCTCCTACCTCAGCCTCCCGAGTGCTGGGATTAAATTTGTGTGTCACCACGCCCGGCCAAGTGTCTTTTGACTTGGATACTCTTTTTTTTAAATTTTTTTTTGTTTATTTTTATTTATATATTTGAGAGTGACAGGCAGAGAGAGAAAGAGGCAGACAGAGAGAGGAGAGTGGGCGCACCAGGGCTTCTAGCCACTGCAGACGAACTACAGATGCGTGTGCCCGCTTGTCCATCTGGCTAACGTGGGTCCTGGGGAATCGAGCCTTGAACCGGTGTCCTTAGGCTTCACAGGCAAGCGCTTAACCGCTAAGCCATCTCTACAGCCCTTGACTTGGATACTCTTGATGATTGAGGCTGGATACTCCTTTGTTCTGGTGTGTTCCGTGCATGTGGGGTATCAATCAGTCTTCCTGCCTCTACCCATCAGATCTGACAGCACACCATTTTCCCCAAAGTCATGACCACTAGAAATGTCTCCGGACATTGCAAAATGTCCCTGGTGAAGAAGTGGCATTGTGTTGGTAGCTATTTTAAGTATAGCGTCATAATAAAACTAATTGCATTCATAGAACATATCTAAGAGCATTTTTCCTTTATAAGTAGAGTAAGCAAGGAAGTTTGAGAAGAGGCCCCTCCCAGTACAGACGGGCCTATGGGTGGACACGCCACGACGCAGCCCAGCGCTCAGCCTTCACTGGCTGTGGTCCTCTGCACTCCATTCTCACCTCAGCAGCAGGGGACCAACACGGGCAGCCCAGTCCCAGCCACTCCCGTGTTACTTCATCTGCTTGACTTTGAAAGTTAGGAGGAATCACATCCAATCTGAATGAGATCAGGAGATTGGGGAAGGTTGAGCCCACATTTCCCCATGGAAACCTCAGCTAGAACTAAGGCATGGCCACCACGTCCTCAAGTCCCATCACTTCCTCCCTGGCCCCTGGACCCTGTGATCTCACACCCAGTCCTCTGACCCTCTTCCTCACACTCCACTGGGGAGACTTCCATTGGGGATAGCTTTCTGATAAAAAAAAGAGGGGGCCCAGCCGGGCATGGTGACTCATGTCTTTAATCCCAGCTCTCGAGGCAAAGGTAGGAGGATCACTGTGAATTCGAAGCTACCCTGGAACTCCATAGTGAATTCCAGGTCAGCCTGGGCTAGAGGAAGACCCTACCTTGAAAAAAAAAAAAAAAGAGGGGACCCATGACTGATAGAAGCTACCCTGATAGTCACATCGGAACAGCAGGAAAGATGCTGTTGTTTACAGTAGACATTTATTTACTCATTTTTAAGTACATATTTACTTAAAGGAGCACTGCCTTATCTGGTAGGATGACTTCCCTGGTCCCTTTACACATATGGGTTTACAATCCTGAACCGACCTGTGCCTTGTCCACCATCCTCAGCTCCAGCTCTGATCACGCCACTCCCCATGAGCATGCGCTTTCTCTGGCTCCCACTTGCTCATCAAAGTACTCAAAGCTCTTGAAAACATAGCTCCATTTTCCACAGTCAAACTCTTTATACTCCAGCCCCAAGCCCTGCACTTCCTTGACCCTGTCATCAGGCGCTTGCTCGCAGAGCCTAACCACCCGTGTTTGATTTCCCAAGTGCCCATGTAAAGCCAGATGCAGAGTGACGCGTGCATTTAGCGCTCGTTTGCAGTACCTGGAGGCTCTGGTGCGCACATTCTCTCTTTCCCTCTCTATATAAACCTGTCTCTTCTCCTCTCTCTCCCTCTCTCTCCCTCTCTCCTCTCTCTCTCTCCCCCCCCTCTCTCTCTCTCTCTCTCTCTCTCTCCTTGCAAATAAATAAAGAAATAAAAATTGAGTCTTGCCAGGAGTGGTGGCACATGACTTTAATCCCAGCACTCAGGAGGCAGAGATAGGTGATCACCGTGAGTTTGAGGCCAGCCTGAGACTATGTAGTGAATTCCAGGTCAGCCTGGACTACAGTGAGACTCTACCTTGAACAACAAAATTGAATTTTATCCACCTGTCCTGGGCCCTTCATGCCAGCCATGATTTGGCCCTGCTATGAGAGGCTCCTATGCTTTAAGGGTGACTTGTTGATATCTGGCAAGCTAGACTAGCTGAGTCAGTGAACCCTGGGCTCAAGTGAGAAAACCTGCCTTGGCAAATAAAAAGGGGAGCCATCCAGGAAGATACCCAATGTCATGCACACCACACACACACGCACACGCACATATGTATGCAGAAAAGAAAGAGCAGGGCTGGAGCGATGGGCTTAGCAGTTAAAGTGCTTGCCTGCGAAGCCTAAGGACCCTGGGTCTCAGCACCACATAAAATGGGCATAATGGAGGCTGGAGAGATTACTCAGTGGCTAAAGGGCATTGAGTGCAAAGCCGCTTGGCCTGGCTTTGATGCCCCAGGACCCACGGAAGCCAGATGCACAAAGTGGTGCATGTGTCTGGAGTTCTTTTGCAGTGGCTGGAGGCCTTGTAGTACCCATTCCCATTTATCCTCTTTCTCTTCTTGCAAATAAATAAAATACCTTTAAAACCTGGGTGTGGTGGAAGGTGCCTGGAACCCCAGTACTCAGAAGGTGGAGGCTGGAGGATTGGAAGTTCACATATATAAACACATACATAAAATTCATATAAGTAAGTACATTAATATCACCCTTTTATACACAAAAGGCAGACTTGTACATACATTGTACACCTAACCACCCAAACCCTTGGTTAATTGTTTCACTGAGATTATAGACTTCTTTGGTATGCGTACGTGCATGTAGGTGTGCAGATGAGCATACCCAGTACACGTGTGTGGAAGCCAGAGGAAGTTGTCTTCTATTGTTTTTCTTTTTTGTAAAAAAAAAAAAAAAAACTTTATTTTTATTTATTTATTTAAGAAGAGGCAGAGAGAGGGAGAGAGGCAGAATGGGCACACCAGGGCCTCCAGCCGCTGCAAACAAACTCCAGACACATGTGCCACCTTGTGCATCTGGCTTACGTGGGTCCTGGGGAATCAAACCGAGGTCCTTTGGCTTTGCAGGCAAATGCCTTAACCACTAAGCCATCTCCCCAGCCCTTCTATTGCTTTTCACTGAACCTGAAGCTCCCCCCTCCATTTTTTTTTCTTTTATTAGACTCGCTGACCAGGGAGTCCTAGCTTATTCTCCTGTCTCTGCCTCCCACTCAGTGAGGGAGTTACAGACATAAATAGCCACGTCTGGATTTTTTTTTCTTACATGGGTGCTGGGGATCAAACTCAGCTCCTCCTGCTTGCACAGCAAGCACTATTGTCTATGAAGCCATCGCTCCAGTCCCCTATAGATATTATATTTTTTTTAATTTTGAAGGAGAGAGAGAAAGAGTATAGGTGTGCCAGGGCTTTCACACTATGAACACACTCCAGATGAGTGCACCCTCTTGTGCACATGTGCAACATTGTACACTTGTGTCACTGTGTGTCTGGCTACGTGGAACCTAGAGACTCGAACATGAGTTCTTAGGCTTCACAGGCAAGCGCCTTAACCACTAAACAATCTCTCCAGCCCCCCCATTAGACTTTTAAAATATTTTTTTATTTACTTATTTGCAAGCAGAGAGAGAGTGAGGTGAGGGGGGGGGGAAGAATGTGCCACTGTGCATCTGGATTTATGTGGGTGCTGGGGAATCAAACCTTGATCACTAGCCTTTGCAGACGAGCATCTAAACTGCTCAGCTATCTCTCCAGCCCCATAGACTTCATTTCTTTAACAGGATCTCACTCGTTAGCCCTTGATCTTGTGATCTTCCTGCCTCTGCCTCTGACATGCTAGGATTACAAGTATGCATCACCGCACCCAGCACAAGACTGATTTTATGTAGTTGACGCTCACTAGTCACAGTCATTATAATGTATTGCAGAGCTGTAAGCCATGGATTAAGGCACCCTGGACCGATGGGGAAGATACAGTGTTAGACTTCTGCAGGTCTCCATTCAATCCATACCTAACCTTGTCTCGTATGTGTTTCTGCCAAAACACACTTTAGAATGAATGTCCCCAACAGACTCAGATTTTTTTTTTTTTTTGAGGTAGGGTCTCACTCTAGCACAGGCTGACCTGGAATTCACTATGGAGTCTCAGAGTGGCCTCGAACTTATGACGATCCTCCTACCTCTGCCTCCCGAGTGCTGGGATTAAAGGCGTGCGCCACCATGCCCAGCCAGACTCAGATTTTTTTTTTTTGGGGGGGGGGTGAGGTAGGGTCTTGCTCTAGTCCAGGCTGACCTGGAATTCACTATGTCATCTCAGGGTGGCCTCGAACTCACAGCAATCCTCCTACCTCTGCCTCCTGATTGCTGCAATTAAAGCCATGTGCTACCACACCAGGCTTTTTTTTTTTTTTCAGCCCTTTTTTAAAGGGTTTTATTTATTTGAGAAAGAGAGGGAGAGAGAGAAAAAAAACAAACAAAACAAAAATAATGGCCTTGCCAGGGCTTCTAGCTACTGCAAATTATCTCCAGATGTATGTGCCACTTTGTGCATTTGGCTTTACATGGGCTCTGGGGAATTGAACCTGAGTCCTTAGGCTTCACAGGCAAGCGCCTTAATTGCTATGCCATCTCTCCAGCCCTCTCTCAGCCACTTTTTTTCCCCAGATGTTTTATTAAAGCTTGTAACTTGGATTCACTGTGGACAACTCCTGGGGATCCAGCCATAGGGTGCTACTGGAGACAGGTCTGAATTCCAGCCTAAGGTGTGTACCTGTGCTTACTTTCGGTATTGCTATTGGCAGGTTTGCTCTGTTTGTGGATCTGTAAAAGAGGGTCAGCTTTTTGTTTTTTTAATTGCCATTATGGAACTTCCCCTGGATCTGTAAGCCTGAAATAAACCCCATTCCTCCCATCAACTGTGCCTGGTTAAGAGGTTCATCACAGCAGCATGAGGCCGAGGGTGAGACCTAGTGCGTGTGCTTTCTCTGTTAGACCCATGACCCCGTTTTTGCACTCAGGAACACAGGACAGAACTTCAGCCTCAGCTTGTTGGCCATTTACAACAGTGAAGCCGGCAACAGCCGCAGTAAAGGGCAAAAAACAAAACCAGAAGCCCAGATGTTGCCTCTTTCCACCCCAACTTGCAACATGTGTATTGGATACCTCACATTTGTATCACAGGTCCGTATGTCCTCAAGTGACTGCAAAACCTCATGAATATTGATTTTGAGGTTACAAATAATTATTAGAGCAGATGAGACCGCAAACACGCTGATTTGTGAATAATAAGGCTCAACCATATTCTCTCTTTCTTCTGTTTTTTTTGTTGTTGTTGTTATTTTTTTTTATCATTATTTTGGTTTTTCAAGGTAGAGTCTCACTGTAGCCCAGGCTAACATGGAATTCACTATGTGGTCTCATGGAGACCTCAAATTCACAGCAAACCTCCTACCTCTGCCGCCCGAGCACTGGGATTAAAGGCATGTTCAACCACATTCTCTTTGCCTCTCTTTTGTTCCTCCCTCTCCCATCCCCATGGCCTTTGCTCCATGAGGGGACAGACTGCATATATGTGTGCTGCTATGGGAGAGGTTTCAGGATGATAGATGGCTGAATCCTCCAATTAGAGTGCACGTTTTCTTCTTTGAGACAGGGTCTCAATATATATCCCTGGCTGACCTGGAACTCAACCTGTAGACCACACTGGGCTCAAACACACAATGACCATCCTGCCACTACCTCCTGATTGTTGGGATTACAGGTGTAAACAGTACATTCAGCATTCAGGTCAAATTTTTTTTTTTTTTTTTTGAGAGAGAGAGAGTCTTACTATGCAGCACAAACTGGCCTTAAAATCATCATTCTCCAGTCTCAGCTTCCCAAGGGCTGAGAATACAGCTGGGTGCCATCCGGCCAAACTCCACTCATTACTGAATCTTACAGCTCTAAATATGTGCATCTAACATAAGTTAGGTGTATTTCCATTCTTCTGACATGTGGTTCTTTGTCGGTAGAGCTTGGAGCTGGCACCATAGGAGATATTACAAATCCATGAAGTCCAGATCCTCAAGGTCAAGGGGATATGGAACTGGCCCAGTGCTGGATTTGTGATCACAGCACACTGCATGTATCTCCCTCCCCTCTAGTTCTCTTTAACTAGGAAACTAATAAACGCATTTTCCTTTCTTCCCAAGGTGATTGGCATGCATGTTTTGAGCCCGATGGACTCATGACCTGACTATCTATTATGTTGTCCTCATAGCTGACCTTGAGCCGTGAACTTTAGCTCACTAGGAAGCGTTTTCCCCAGAACTTCTCAGAGAACTAGTTAAAAAGCATTTGCATCAGATTTGGCTGGTGGGATTTTGTAGGATGTTGCTAATCTGAGCCTCCCTGGATTTGCCCTGTCTGCAGATAGGTGGGAACATTTCTGGGTATGATTAACAGCCTAAATATACCTTATCAATATGCCTGTGGAGAGCCACAGAGCCAGCCTGGGAAGGCACCCTGGCTTCTGTCTGGGGACTCCGTCTAATAGCGTGTTCGAGCTGGAGGGATGGCTTAGCGGTTAAGGCACTTGCCCGCAAAGCCAAAGGAACCAGGTTTGATCCCCCAGGATCCACAAAAGCCAGATACAAAAGGTGGCACATGCATCTGGAGTATGTTTGCAGTGGCTGGAAGCCCTGGCACATCCATTCTCTCTATCTCACTTGTTTGCGCGCGCTCTGTCTCTCTCTCTCTCTCTCTCTCTCTCTCTCTCTCTCTCTCTCTCTCTCTCTTTCTCTCTCTGACTCTGTCTTTCTTAACTAAATATAAAAATGTTTTTTAAAACTAGCATCTTCATCACATTTTGTTTACATTTAAGTACAACAAATTTTAGGGAAATAAAACTGTACAGCCACCCCAAATAGCTGACATCCAGACAGACCTTTGCTAAGCCCTGAAGGGATCTGCTTTTGTGTATAGAGGAAGAGTACCAGCTCCTGGCTGATGACTTCTTTTTATTCCGAAAGACTCAAATGCTGTATTAGTTACAAATCTTTCTGTGGACACATAATAACATCATCTGTCATGGAAAGGGGTAGAATCAGGTGAGCCTGACGCCAGGGGACTTGGTTTCTAATAATTGCTCCCCAACATGATGCCCCTGGCTCAGCACAAGTCCAGAAATAGTAACTATGACAGAAACCTCTGAAACCATGGGCCAAAATAAAACTCTCCTCCTTTAATTTGACTTACTCAGGGATTTTTAATCACAAGGGCAGAAAAGTAATTCACATGTCATCTTCAGAGGTTGTGGGGGCACCAACTCGTTACTGGAAAAGCCTGTAAGTAAAAGGGGGTGGCCGGCATGTATCCCGACTGTCTCTGCAAACTTCATGTCGAGATCTCCACAAGGCAGGGCTGCTCACTGGGTGACAGCGTTGGGACACCTGACCATGGACAGACCATGGTGGTAACTCCACACCCCGCTCCATTATGCCTACCATTACCAAAAAACAAACAAACAAAAAAAAAAGCCCAGCGCCCACAAACAAGCAAACAGAACAGGCACGAAGGAATGCGCCCAGATGTTGAGCGCTTCCTGACAGAATTACAACACATGCCACATCACCTGTGAGGTCTTCCTGCAAAAAGAAAAAAACAGATGTTCCTCAATCCTTGTCCGGCAATGTGCAGGAAATATGGAAGACAGAGAAGAAAGAGAGAGGGGAGACATGAAAAAGAGAGAGGGGTGCACATGCATCTGTTGCCATGGGTCCCCTTCAGATGCGGTGACCACGAGGTTAATTTCCACACATCAGGGCTGCTGGGACAAAGACAATGGCTAACATCTGTGGAGGTTCTTTCCAGTGCCCTGGGGAAATTTCTCTGAAGAGCCACCCTCCTGGTCTCTGCAGAGAAGAGTCGCCCAGCAGCCACAACAGAAGCAGTCACGGGTGGCGTTCCTCCTCACCAGAAACGGACCAGTGGCCTTCACACACACATACACACACACACACACACACACACACACACCATGTAAAAAGTATAACTCAGGGCTGGAGAGATGGCTTAGCAGTTAAGGCACTTGCCTATAAAAGCCAAACAACTCAGGTTTGATTCCCCAGGACCTATGTAAGCCAGATGCACAAGGTGGTACATGTGTCTGGAGTTTGTTTGCAGGGGCTGAAAGCCCTGGCACAGCCTGCCTTTCTCTCTCTTTGTTTCTTCCTTCCTTCCTTCCTCCCTTCCTTCTTTTCTACCTCTATCTCTCTCAAATAAGTAAATAAAACTAAAAATAATAAAAAAAAAAGAAGGACAAGTTAAATTCTAAAGGTGAAGCTGGGTGTGGTGGCTCAAGCCTAGAACCAGGAAGACTGTGAGCTTGGAGTCTGAAAGCTAGCCTGAACTACACAGCAAAACCCTACCTAAAAAAAAGTAAAAAAAAATAGGGGCCAGGCAAGGTGGCACACGCCTTTAATCCCAGCACTCAGGAGACAGAGGTAGGAGGATTGCTGTGAGTTCAAGGCCACCCTGAGACTCCATAGTGAATTCCAGGTCAGCCTGGGCAAGAGTGAGACCCTACCTTGAGAAGCTAAAAAGGGGGGGGGGGAGAAAAAAAATATCTGCCAGGTGTGGTGGTGCACGCCTTTAATCCCAGCACTCAGGAGGCAGAGGTAGAAGGATCACCATGAGTTCGAGGCCACCCTGAGACTACAGAGTGAATTTCAGGTCAATCTGAGCTAGAGTGAGACCCTACCTCAAACAAAACAAAAGCAAAATCTACAGTTGTCCTGACTAGAGTACCTGTTGGCAGGCATTTTGGGAGGCAGAACAGCACATTCTCTCCACCTGTAAATGCTAAGGTTCTCAACTCCTGCCTCCATTTATGATTAACTGTGTGTCGTCAGGACAATTACTTGATCTCTCTGTGCCTGTGTTTTGTCATGTATCAAATGTCTTCTCCCTCCCAAGGTAGTTGCATGGCATCATACATGCTCCCTGAATTATTGTCAGCATCCAATAACACTCATAGTCATAGTATCAACAAGAAGGGCTGGAGGGATGGCTTAGCAGTTAAGGCGCTTGCCTGCAAAGCCAAAGGATCTAGGTTCAATTCCCAAGACCCACATAAGCTAGATGCACAAGGTGGTACATGTGTCCGGAGTTCGTTTGCAGTGGCTGGAAGCCCTGGTGCACCCATTCTCTCTCTCCCTCCCTCCCTCCCTCCCTCCAGATGCTTTGTGCATCTGGCTTTACGTGAGTACTTGGGAATCAAACCCAGGCTGTCAGGCTTTGTAAGCAAGAACCTTTAACCACTGAACCATCTTCTCCGGCACGAAGCACCATTTTTAAGCATCCAGTTCAATGTCACTGGCTCAAGGAGACCGCTGTAACCATCACCACCCTTTGGCCCCAGGATGTCCGTACCACCCAGGAAGGGAGGGAGTAGGAGAAGGAGGGTGAGCCCCTCCCCCACCATCTACTTTTTCTCTCCACCAATTTGGAGGCTCTAAAGAGATGTCTCGTGAATGAAGTCACACCATGTTTGTTCTTTTGTGTCCTTCTTATTCATTTAACACAATGTCTTCAGGGTCCATCCATGTTGCAACATCAGTGACAACTGTCAAAAGTGGCAGTCAGCCTGGCATGGTGGCACACATCTTTAATCCCAGCAACTCACAAGGCAGAAGTAGGAGGAGTGCTATGAGTTCAAGGCCAGCCTGAGACTTCAGAGTGAATTTCAGGTCGGCCTGGGCTAGAAGGAGACCCTACCTACCTCAAAACAACAACAACAAAAAGTGGCAGCCTGCCCAATTGTCCAATAGCCAAGGTGATAAACTGTGGCATGTCTATAGGCTGTGATTTGAATTAAATATTTCCCCCAAAGGCACATGTGTTAAAGGCTTTGTCCCTGCCTGGAGAGGCTATCCAGTCATTCTCAAAAGTTTCCCAGTACCCACGAAAGCCAATGCACAAGTTAGCATAGGCATCTGGAGTCCGTTTGCAGTGGCTAGAGGCCCTGGTGCATCTATTCTCCCCCAGTCCCCTTCTCATAAATAAATAAGATTAAAAAAAAAAAAACCTTTATTTTAAATTTTTTTTGTTTATTTTTATTTACTTATTTGAGAGTGAGAGACAGAGAGAGAGAGAGAGAATAGATGTGCTAGGGCCTCCAGCCACTGCAAATGAGCTCCAGATACATGCGCCCTCTGTGCATCTGGCTAACATGGGTTCTGGGGAATCGAGCCTCGAACCGGTGTCCTTAGGCTTCACAGGCAAGCACTTAACTGCTAAGCCATCTCTCCAGCCCCCCCCAAAAAAACTTTATTGTGTAGCCAAAAGTCAAATTCAACTGAAAATCTCCTTCTCCTCCTCCCTCCCTTCCTCTCTCTTTTTAAGACATTTATTTATTTATTGGAGAGATGGAAACAGATACAGAGAGAGAGAGAATGGCCACACCAGGGCCTCCAGCCACTGCAAATGAACTCCACAAGCATGTGCCACCATGTGCATCTCTCTTACATGGGATCTGGGAAGTCAAACCTGGGTCCTTAAGCTTTGAAGACAAGCACCTTAATTGTTAATCATCTCTTCAGCCCCTAAATAAAATTTTATTAGTATATATTAATTGTATACAGCAATGACTCACACTATGACATTTTCACACACATATGCAATGTATTCCAATCATATTCACTCAACAACAATTTTTTTTTGAGGTAGGGTTTCACTTTAGCTCAGGCTGACCTAGAATTCACTAGGTAGTCTCAGGGTGGCCTCAAACTCACGGCAATCCTCCTATCTCTGCCTCCCTAGTGCCAGGATTAAAGGCATGTGCCACCACACCCAGCTTAACAATTTTTTTTAACATTAAGTATACCCCATGAAATATATCTATATATATATACACACACACATATATAATACATGTAACATATTACATATAGGCATATATCTATTAAAAAAAAAAACTTGTTCTTGAGCTGGAGATATTTCCCAGTGGTTAAGGCACTTGCCTGCAAAGCCTAAGGACCCAGGTTTGATTCCCTAGGACCCATGCAAAGCCAGATGCACAAGATGGCACATGTGTCCAGAGTTTGTTTACAATAGCTGGAGGCCCTGCTGTGCCCATTCTCATCGTGTGTGTGTGTGTGTGTGTGAGAGAGAGAGAGAGAGAGAGAGAGAGAGAGAGAGAGAGAGAGATGCTTCTCTCTCTCTCTCTTTCTCAAAAAAAAAAAAACCTACTATTTAATAAAAAAGTATTTGTTCTTTACCTGAAATTCAAGTTGAGCTGCCTTCTTATCTGGCAGCCCCGTAACCAGCACATATCACAAAGTGCTGTGTGGTTACACACACTTGAAACCCTCTTTACTTTAATGCTTCCAGCATCCCCTGTGGTTCCAGAGATATGCAGATGGCCCAAGTTACACAGTGGCAATAGGGTGGCAGAGTCAGGATCCAGGCACTATTCCCCACAAAGATAAGTGTCCCTTTGAAAGACAAGGCCAGCCTATGACCACACTTAGCTGTAGAGTGCTGGTAGAGGGAGGGGCTTAGAGCTGTCCGAGGTCCTGGCCCTCTGGAGTAAGAATTCTAGCTACGTTGGGATAAGGGAATCTATGGCCTCACCCAGCCCGTCATACTGCTTCTAACAACAGCATCCCAGCATTCCTTTGGGGACCATCCCTGCCTGTTCACAGGGCTTGAGAAGAGCTGATATCACTCTCTGAACTGGTCAATAAGGACACTGTGTCCTCCTAACCCCAGAAGCACAGAAATAACCATGCCTGACCCACACATTCAGAGAAGCCACTGGGCAATAATGATGCTATTCCTTATGGCACAGGGTAATGGAGTCCAAGTGTGGAGACTGGAGCTTCCAGCAGCAATTCTGCCTCCCCAAGGGCAGCCTGGATTTATGAACACAAAGCAGAAAGAGGCAGCGCAGAGAGTGAGGCAAGGTCATGGCCTGTGTATCTAAGTCCATTCGGACCGTGGCTGAGGCCATCCCAAACTACTTAATGAATTCCAGGTTAGGCTGGGCAAGAAAGAAAGATAAAAAGAGAGAGAGAGGGAGGGAGGGAGGGAGGGAGGGAGGGAGGGAGGGAGGGAGGGAGGGAGGAAGGAAGGAAGGAAGGAAGGAAGGAAGGAAGGAAGGAAGGAAGGAAGGAAAAGGGAAGGGAAGGAAAAGGGAAGGGAAGGGAAGGGAAGGGAGGGGGAGGGGGAGGGGGAGGAGGGAGGGAAGGGGGAGAGGGGAGGGGAGGGGAGGGGAGGGGAGGGGGAGGGGGAGGGGGAGGGGGAGGAAAGGAAAGGAAAGGAAAGGAAAGGAAAGGAAAGGAAAGGAAAGGAAAGGAAAGGAAAGGAAAGGAAAGGAAAGGAAAGGAAAGGAAAGGAAAGGAAAGGAAAGGAAAGGAAAGGAAAGGAAGGAGAACAGAGGTCTTGGCCCATTTTCCTCATAAACACATCACCAGCCCTGGGACACTGCATGGCACATTGGAGGTTTTCACTTTGGGGAAATCATGAGCTGGGATGGAGCAAACCCAAGAGTAAGGTCTACAGAACAGATAGGTGGCTTCAGGGAGACATGACCAACATGAGCCAAACCCCAGGTGAATGCTTGTGACACCCTCTATCCCACCCTAGCGGCCCAGTGGCATCTGGACTTGGCAAGTCCACCCACCTTAGTGAGAACCTTGGCTCCCAGCTCAGAAGACAACTAAGGGTGACTGGAATGGATGGAAGGAAATGTGATTACACCCATAGGACTAAAGGAAGAGAGTCCTCCTCTTAATCTGAGCTCATTTAAGACCAAACTCACTCACATTAATCTGATCAAACAACGGCCAGCCTCTCGGCCCTGTAGCCTGCTACTAATGAATTTTTCGTAACTCTGTAGAGACATTTTCTGCAACTGCTGTAAATAATCAACTGCAGAGCAAGGATGGAAAACACATTCCCACTCCTCCACCTCTTCCCTGCCCCTCCCTTAGCTCTACCCTGGCCTCTCTGAGATCCTGCCCATTTGTGCTATTCTCACAGGATACTGTGCTGTTCAAAGAACCTGCCTCAACCTCAGGAGACCAATAAATCCATGTTATGCTTTCAAATTGTATTTGAGAAGTGGAGATCATAGATTAGAGAGAGCCTTATTCAATTTGGCAAATGAGACGGCCTCACTTTTCCTATACAAAGGAGACGAGGCATGAGGAAGATGCCAGAGACGCAGTGTGGAGGAAGCAAAATGTTTCACTCCATCTCTTGGCTCCCCAGTGGGCCTGGGACACCTGCTTCTCCGTCTATGATGGACTTCGCTTGGCTCCCTGACTCCCCGGCGCCTTTCCTACCTCTAGGCTTCTGTGCATACTGTTCCCATGGCCTGGGACATCCATTCCTCACCCGAGGCCCACCCACATCATCCTTCTGGCTTTGGCCTTAACATCACATGATGAATCTACAAGGGCAGAGAAGGCATCCTGGGGTACAAGAGCCAGTATAGTCCCTACCATGAAGTATCTTGTACCTTGTAAGGTCTGCGTGCGCAAGGCTTCATTTCTGTCACCTTTATGCATGGAAGGCATCAAGTGCACGGCAGCTGGGAGGAAGGAATGAAGGAATGCTGAACTGAGCCAGCCCAGTCCCCTTTCAAGGCCGACAAAATAGGTTGAAGACAGCTCAACATCCCAGCTAAGACTCATCAGTGAGTCTTTGAGACTCAAACCCAGACGTTTGCACCATCACCACCAGTTCCCACAACCTTGTTCTTCAAGGGGATGGACTTGTTTATATGCTTTAAGTGCGCAGTAGGCATCAGGAATTGGGCAAACCACCTCACTGAAGGCTATTCTGAGGTCCAACAGATGTGGTAACACATCTGAAATCCAGATTCCAGCCCCTGAGAGGCAGAAGCAGGAAGACTATTCTTGGCTACGTAGATTGTTTAAGGCCAGGCTAGGCTACATGATATCCTGTCTCAAAAAGAAAACAGAGGAAAGGTAAGGTAAGGTAGAGAAAGGGGAGGGGAAGGGAAAGGGGAGAGGAGGAGAGAGAAGGGAATAGAGGGGAAGAGGAAGGGAGGGGAGAAAGGGGAAGAAATATGGGGAAGGGAAAGGGCAAAGAAGAGAATAGGGAAAGAAGAAAAGGAGAAAGAATAGGGGCAGAGTGAAGGGAGAGGGAGAGGGGAAAGGGAAAAGGAGGGGAAAGAAGGAAGGGAAGAGAAGTACAGTGACTCTGAAAACTGTTTTCCACAATATTTTATACAACCAAGACAAGTCAAGCATCTACTTAAGAGGATACTTCATGAAATACACTTGTTTTTTGTGTATAATATTTTGATTTGTTATTTAATGAACTATCCAGTTAAAGAATGGTTGGTAAGATAATCTGATTGGGGTTTAAGAGAGCACTTGTCATTTATTAGGCAGGCATACTGAGAGCTGGAGAGATGGCTCAGTCAATAAAATGCTTACCTTGTAAGCATGAGTTCCTTCCCCCAGAACCTACATAAATGCTGGGCATTATGGTGCTCACCTTTAACCCCCCAGAGCTGGGGAGACAGACAGGTTGATTCCTGAGGCTTGCTGGTTAGCAAGTTTATCCTAATAGGTGTACTCCAAACCAACCAACAAGAAATCCTATCTCTAAAACAGTGGACAATGTTCTTGATAAACAACACTGAAGATTGTCTTCTGGCCTCCATACACATGTGCACCCCCCCACACAAATAAATAAATAAATAAATATATATATATATATATATATATATATGCAAAAAGGACATTCTAAAATATATTGAGGAAGAAATGCTACAAAGGTTCAGAGATTGCTTCAAAATATCTCAGAGCGGGGCTTGGTGGCCCACACATTTAATCGCAACACTCAGGAGGCAGAGATAGGAGGACTGCTGTGAGTTCAAGGCCAGCCTGGGACTACAGCACGAATTCCAAGTCAGCCTGGACTAGAGTGACACCCTACCTTGGGCATGGTGGTGCACGCCTTTAATTCCAGCACTTGGGAGGCAGAGGAAGGAGGATCGCCTTGAGTTCAAGGACAGCCTGAGACTCCAAGTGAATTCCAGGTCAGCCTGGGCTAGAATGAGACCCTACCTTGAAAAAAAAAACTCAGGGATAGAGAGATGACTTAGTGATTAAGGCACTTGCCTGTGAAGCCTACGGACCCAGGTTCGATTCCCCAGCACCCACATAAGGCAGATGCACAAGGTAGCACATGTATCTGGAATTTGTTTGCAATGGCTAGAGGCCCTAGCATGCCCATTCTCTCCCTCTTTCTCTCCCTCTCAAATAAAAAGTTAAAAATAAAACAACCTCAGAAGAGCAGGTGGGTGAGTGGCCACAATTTGATTTTGTGTTGAGTATGTGTGATGGATACACAAGGAGACCCATGCTGGAGTTCTCTCTGCTTTCACACAAGTATGAAATGTGCATGTGTATGTGCACATGCATGTGGTTCTCTGGCCCCAATCAATCACACCTCTTTCCACACCCTCTTTGGAGACTGAAATTAGCTATCCAATAGGTAACCCCTGTAAAAATCAGTCCGCACCTGGTTTCCATATCTTCTCCAGGCTAAACAATGTAAGCTTAATTACATTTTCAACCCATAGATGGGTTAGATTGAAGAGGAAATCAGCAAACCTATGGGTGTTTGCCAATTACACTATTGTCAATTATAGTCTCTTCTTCCTCATCATCACACACATACACATACACACACACACACACACACACACACACACACACAGACTAACAGGGGAATGTAAATTCTTCACTGACTAATAATCAGGCAATGTTAGGGTTTTTTTTTTTCTTAAATGCCATGAATATAACTGTCACTTCATGCCAGAAACCAAGGCTCAGATATATTATCTCATGAACATTAACACGGAGTGACCTTGGTAAACTCACTGATGTAAAGGAGATCACACCTAGGAGATAGATCATAGGCATCATGACTTGGGAGCTCTGGTAGGCATAAAGCTCAGTGACAGAATGCCCACCTAGCATACTTGGGTTTGCTGCCTAGCATTCCCATTGAGAAATAAGCAAAAAACTAATACATGCATCCACTCCTTTGGGGATTGGGAATGTATCGCAGTGGTACAGTATTTCCCTAACTTCTACAAGACCTTGAGTTTAATCCTCAGCTCTCCAAAAATTTATAGGTAAATATAAATAAAAAAATGTGCCTTGGGCAGGGGAAATGGCTTTAGCAGTTAAGGCATTTGCTTTGAAGCCTAAGGATTCAGGTTTGATTCCTCAGGACCCACAAGCCAGATGCACAAGGGGGTGCATGAATCTGGAGTTCATTTGCAGTGGCTGGAGACCCTGGAGCACTCATTCTCTCTTTCTCTCTGCCTCTTTCTCTCTGCCTCTCTCTCTCTCTCTCTCTCTCTCTCTCTCTCTCTCTCTCACACACACACACACACACACACACACACACATAAATAAACAGTGCCTGACATAAGTGTTCTCTGTCAGCCCATTCATGTCTTAACATTCGTATCAACCCCATGCTCCCTGTAGGTTGGACCTGCCAAATCCTCTGTACTTGGCAGCCATGGATCTCAGTTCACTGGGAATTGAAATCAAGAGAAAAGGCTTCTTCCCACCCCACCCCCAAAAGGCTGACTTCTGCCACATACACGGTATTCACAGCCAGGGTAAGTGCACTTTCACCACAGTCCAGACCAGTCCAGAACATAACAACACAAGGCCAAAACCAAAGGAGATTTCCTATGTTTGTTTGAAGTCAGAATCTCACTTTACTGCCCAGGCTGACCTTTATCTCAATGTAATCCCCATGCCTGTGCCTTCTAAGCACTGGCAGTACAGCATGATCCACCTTGCCTAGCAGTTTTTTTTCAAAGAATATAATAGAGAACATTTTAAAAGAAATAGATCATGGGCTGGGCATTAATTACACTTTAAGTCCCAGCACTCAGGAGGCTGAGGTAAGGGGATCTTCATGTGTTCAAAACCAGCCTAGAAAAAAAGGAAAGAAAGAAAAAAGCAATAGGGAGAACAGAAGAAGAGAAGAATGGAAAGAGGAAGGGAGGCAAGGAAGGTGGGTGAAGAGAAAAATAAGGAAAGGAAGAGAGGAAGAAGGAAAGAAGGAAGGAAGAAACAGAGGGAATAAAGGAAGGAAGAAGAGAGGGAAGGAAAATGCTATAGAAACAGTTTAAATGATGAAAGACATTCATGTCTTTAGTCAACTTTTAAGAGAAAGGGAGGCGACTACACGATAAGATAGTTGTCACTAAAAGTTACATAAAATAACTCTTATACGAGGAAAATCTTATAAGCTTCTACAACCAGGATGTTTACAGAGTTTATATGAGGGGGTGGGCTTAGACAAGCCTTCATTTTTCTTTTCAATGGAACAAATACTTTATTTTTTCCATGTGGAGCGTGTTCTACCTCCGTGACATTTAGTGCCTTCTCGTGACCATTTTCTCCATGTCAGCAGCCAGTATGAACCATCTGTCACCCAAACAGCCAACCTGTCCCCTGCAAGAGCTTCAGGGATAATCACATAGGACCTCCATACACAGCCGCACCACGCAAAAGGAAGTTCTGACTCATTCTAGATTTCCTAACTGCTCAGCAGCCTGACATAGGAGAGCAAAGAGAAAAAAAAATTTTTCTTCCAAAGTACCCTCAATCTCCTAGGGGAACAAATGTTCACAGCATACCATAGCCATAAGATGAAAACAATTCAGGTGTCCATTAGTCAACCAATGGATAAATAAAATGGATCTATCATGTCATAGATTATTATCCAGCTGAAAAATAAAGTACTGATAAATGATATAACAGGGATGGCCTTTGAAGACATAAGGCTGAATGAAAGAGTCATACACAAAAGACTGGAGATGGCTTAGCAGTTTAACGTGCTTGCCTAAAAAGCCAAAGGACCCAGGTTCAAGTCCCCAGTGCCCATGTAAACCAGGTACACATGGTGGCGCACAGCATCTGGACTTCATTTGCACTGACTAAAGGCCCTGCCATGTCATTCTCTCTATACATATACCATAAATAATTTTTTTAAAGTTGCTTAAAAAGTTGATCTTAAATGTCTATGTGTGTGTGTGTGTGTGTGTGCGCGCGTGTTCACACACAGGTAAGTGTGAGGTAATGAATGAGTTAACTAACAACTGTGTGAACTGATTGTTGCACAAGATGAAATCACCATATGCCTTAAATTCATAGAAATTTTTTTTGAGGGAAGTCCAACAGACAGCGTGTGTGTGTGCGTGTGTTGTTTTTGGGGTTTAGGTTTTTTGTTTTTCAAGGTAGGGTCTCACTCTAGCTCAGACTGACCTGGAACTCACTATGCAGTCTCAGAGTGGCCTTGAACTCATGGCGATCCTCCTACCTCTGCCTCCCAAGTGCAGGGATTAAAGGCGTGCGCCGGGCTTCAGACTGGCCTTTTTCATGCGAGAGAGAGAGAGAGAGAGAGAGAGAGAGAATTGGTGCACCAGGGCCTCCAGACACTGTACTCAGCCTCCAGATGCGTGCGCCCCCTTGTGCACGTGTACAACCTTGTGCCCTTGTGTCACCTTGTGCGTCTGGCTTATGTGGGACCTGGAGAGTTGAACATGGGTCCTTAAGGCTTTTCAGGCAAACACCTTAACTGCTAAGCCATCCCTCCAGCCCAATGCATAGAATTTCATCTGTCCATCATACCTCAATAAAGCTAGAAAAAAATTAAATTTGAAGATTTGTTGAAGGATATTCTATAAAAGGCCTTGCATAGACATTTCCAGAAAGAAGACATATAAAGGCTGATGAGGACATGAAAGAAATTCCCATCATCATCCTTAGTCCTTAGAAAAACACGAATTTGAGCTGGAGAGATGATTTAGTAGTTACGGCATTTGCCCGCCAATTCAATTCCCCAGTATCCACGTAAGCCAGATGCACATGGTGGTGTATGTGTCGGGAGTTCATTTCCAGTGGCTAGAGGCACTGTTGTGCCCAGTCTCCCCCCAACCAAAAGTAAATAAATAAAAATAAAATATTTTTAAAGAAGACAAAAATGAATCTACCCCACAATGTGATGCTGCCTTACACCCACTATGATAGCTACATTTTTAAAAATATAGAAAATAGCAGGGCTGGGCATGGTGGTGCATGCCTTTAATCCTAGCACTCAGTAGGCAGAGTTAGGAGGACCACCATGAGTTCAAGGCCACCGTGAGACTACATTGTGAATTCCAGGTCAACCTGAGCTAGAGTGAGACCTACCTCAAAGAAAGCAAAAAAGAAAATAGCAGGCACTGGGGAGGTGGCCCAGTGGATGAGCTACTTGCCACACAAGCATGAGGAGCTGAGTTCAAATCCCCAGCACCCATGTAAAAGCCAGGCATAGTAGCCCACACCTGTAATCCCCGTGTTGAGGAAGTAGAGACAGCAGGATCCCTGGGGCTTGCTGGTTAGCTAGTCGAGCTGAGTCAGTGAAGTCCAGGTTCTGTGAGAGCGCATGTCTCAAAAAAAAAAAAAAGAGTGGGGCTGGAGAAGATGGCCTAGTTGCTAAGGCATTTGCATGCAAAGCCAAAGGATCCAGGTTCAAGCACCCAGGGCCCACGTAAGCCACATGCACAAGGTGGCACATGTCTGGAGTTCATTTACAGCAGCTGAAGGCCCTGACATGCCCATTCTCCCCCTTTCTATCTACTTCTTTCTCTCTCTCTCAAATGAATAAAATAAAATAAAAATTTAAATAATAATTAAAAAGGCAAAGAGTGACTGAGGAAAACACCCAACATTAACCTTTGGCCTCCACACACACACACATGCACACACATACACACACATATGCATGCACACACATGTCCGCTCACACATGCACACGTACACACATGCACACATACACATGCACACGCACGCATGCATGCACACAAACACATACACACATGCAGGGAAGAAGGGAAAGGAGGAGAAAGGAAGGGGAGGGGAAAGGAAGGATAAGAGACTCGGTGCTTTCCCATTCAAATGTATGGTATATCACTGATGGGAGCTAAAATTTTTAGGGACTGGAGGTTAAGGCACTTGCCAGCAAAGCCAACAGACCCAGATTTAATTCCGCAATACCCATGTAAAGCCAGAAACACAAGGCAGGGCATGCATTTGGAGCTTGTCTGCAGTGACTAGAGAGGCCCTGGTGCACCCATGCTATCTCTCTCTCTCTCTGCCTCTCAAATAAATACATAAGCAAAATTGTCTAGTTGTCTCAAGGAAGAAATAAACAACATACATGTGAAATTAACTTTAATATATTTAAACCACTATGTCTAAAATACTATCATTTCAATGTTCCAAATATAAAAAAACTAATAATGAAATAGGTATTTGCCATTCTTTTTGTCTTACGAAGGGTTTGGAGCCGCGTGTGTATTGACACTAGTGACCCTTTTTGGTTAGCATGCACGGCATTTCTGTTGGCTATAGACACATGTGGTGGATACCCAGCATGCCAGTCAGCTTGGGCCCAAGATGTCTCCCCTCTTTGTCTCACCCTCCCTCCTTCCTCTCTATGAATGCTTTAGAATGTTTCCATCCATTCTTTTTGTTGTTTTTTCTTTTGGCTTTTCAAAGTAGGTCTCACTCTAGGGCAGACTGTCCTAGAATTCACTATGTAGTCTCACGATGGCCTCGAACTCCCAGCGATCCCCCTACCTCTGTCTCCTGAGTGCTGGGATTAAAGGCGTGCCCGGCTCCATCCGATATTGCAGTATAATGACTTTCCCCTAATAAGCATGACAATAAAGTGGCATTCCGTCATTATGACTCCTGTTCATCTCTAGCCATGACCTCAAATCCCGTCAACTACATCCCCTCTGCCCCGTGTCTGCTCTAGTCCTTTCTTCTTCTCTCCCAGCCTATCACCGCTGGAGAATGCAGGGCGTTCCTTGTCTGTGGCTACCTTGCCCTGTGACTTTTACCCTCAGTAAGCTAACTGGCAAAACAGGAACCACCTAGGTGGTGGCCACAATCCATTAGAGGGACATTCAGGGCTCAAGGAACACCTGCCGGAGAAAATCATCCTGTCATTCCACTTCCCTCTCCAATTTTGTCCCTTTTCTCTTCCCATCTCTCAGCTTCCTTGTCCTCATTTCTGGCTGCCTCTAAACACCTCCCTCAGATCTCAGACCCACAGTAGCCCACCACAAAAGACAAGAAGAGCAGAGTACTCTGTCCCCTTGTCCCAAAAGCTGGGTAGGAGCCTAGAAAAATGGCCAATTCTCTGGGAGGAGAAAGATTTGCTCACTAGATAAGCAAAATCCCTCGTAGAATGTATTCCAAAAATCAAAGTGGGGGAGTAGACCCCTCACAAATAAAGCTTGTCACTCAGAATTGTGATAGACCAAGAGAAAGAGATGGGGGAGAGAGAGAAGGAGAAATTTTCATGAGAAGCAGGCAGAAGATAGGGATAAGGTCCCCACAGGTTGGCATTAATCAAAATGGACAACCAGGAGGAGGGGAGTGCTAGAGAGATAGCTTAGTGGTTAAGGTGTTTGCCTGCAAAGCCAAAGGATCCCAGTTTGACTCCCTAGGACTCACGTAAGCCAGATGCACAAGGGGCACATGCATCTGGAGTTCGCTTGCAGTGGCTAAAGGCCCTGGCACGCCCTGTCTCTCCCTCTCACTCTCTCTCTCTCTCTCCCCCCACTTCCTTCTCTCCCTCTTTCTTTCTCTCTCTCATATAAATAAATATTAAAAAAAAAATAGACAACCAGGGACTGAAGAGATATCTTAGTGTTAAGGCTCTTGGCTGAGAAGCCTAAAGACCCAGGTTTGATTCCCCAGTATCCATGTAAATCCAAATGCACATGGTGGTGCATGCTTCTGAAGTTTGTTCATTTTCAGTGGCTGGAGGCCCTGGTGCGCCCGCTCTCTGTCTCTCTCTCTTTCTCTCCCACTCCCTCATAAATAAATAAATAACAAAAATTAGAAAAATAAAAGAAAGCCAGAGGCTAGGGTGCTGGCTCAGTGACAAAGCATTTGCCACGCAAGCATAAGTACTTGAGTACTTGGCCCCCAAAACCCATGTAAAAGCCAGACACTGTGGTGGGCGTCTGTAATTCCAGCACACCTCCAGCGAGAAGGGAGGAAAAGACACAAGAAGTTCCCAGAAGACCACGAGTCAGCTAGGCAGGGAAACACAGCAGCGCCTGCCTCAAACAGGAGGGAGGCGAGACCCGGCGCCCAAGGCTGTGCTTGGGCCACCGCGTGTGCACCACCGCACGCACAAACTGGGGCTTACACACACACATAGTCACACATCATACATGGCAAAAAAAAATTTAAAAACACCTGTAGCCTCAGCACTTAGCAGGCTAAGGCAGGAGGACTACTGTGGGCTTGAGGCCAGCCTGTGGTACATAGCAAGCCCCATGCCACCTAGAGCTACACAGAGAGATGTTGTCTCAAAGATAAACAAATGATGGGGCTGTGGAGATAGCTCCACAGGAGACAGGTAAAGTGCTTACTGCATAAGCATGAAGATCTGAGTTCAAATCCCCAGCACCTGCATATAAACTGGACACACTGGCACCTGCCTGTACTCCCAGAGCTGGGGAGGTGGACACAGGAGGTTCCCTGGAACTTACTGGCTAGCCAGTCTAGCAGAATTAGTGAGCTTTAGGTTCAATGAGAGGCCCTACCTTTTAAAAATTTTATTTATTTATCTATTTATGAAAAAGAGAGAGACAGAGGGAGAAAGACAGAGAGACAGAGAGAGGGCATGCCAGGGCCTTTAGCCACTGCAAATGAACTCTAGACTCATGTGCCACTGTGGTGGTTTGATTCAGGTGTCCCCCATAAACTCAGGTATTCTGAATGCTATTCTCCCCAGCTGATGGCAATTGGAAACTAAAGCCTCCTGGAGGCAGTATATTGTTGGGGGCGGGCTTATGAGTGTTATAGCCAGGCCACCCGCCCCCGCCAATGTTAGCACACTCTCCTGTTCTTGTTTATGTTGGCCAGGGGCTGATGACCACTCTCTGCTGATGCCATAGTTTTCCCCTGCCATTGTGGATCTTCCCCCTTGAGCCTGTAAGCCAAAATAAACCACTTTTTTCCCACAAGCTGCTCGTGTTTGGGTGATTTCTACCAGCAATGGGAACCTGACTGCAACAGTAAAGTGGTACCAGGAGTGAGGCTGTTGCTAGACACCTGACTGCGTGGCTTTGACCTTTTGGAGCTGATTTTCAAGAGGAATGTGGAAGGAGTTGAAACCTTGGCCTAAGAGACGCCTTGCAGTGCTGTAAGTACAGCTTGATGGACTATTCTGGTCAGAGTTGAAAGACCTGAATGCAGTAAGAACTATGGACTGTGAGGTTTGGCTTATGAGGGTGAGAAAGAGCTTTGCCTGGACTGGGCTAGAAGCTGTTTGTATGAGAAGCTTGCTGTTATGGCCATGTCCTGAAAAGTTGTGCAGGGTTGCAGTGCATAGAAATGGACTGGGGTGCACAGGTAGAAGAGTATGAGGACAGGTGGTGAAAGGGGGGAAAGCATTAAGCAGGAGGCTCTTTCCATAGCATCTTTAAAAGTTATAAAGACTGTAGCAATTATGCTCAATCTATAATAGCTGGGAAATGGAACCAGCCTAGATGTCCCTCAACAGATGAGTGGATAATGAAGATGTGGCACATTTATACAATGGAGCGGTAAAGAAAAATGAAGTTATGAAATTTGCAGAAAAATGGATGGACCTGGAAAGTATTATATTAAGTGAGGTAACCCAGGCCCAGAAAGCCAAGTGCCACATGTTCTCTCTCATATGTGGATCCTAGCTACAGATGATTGGGCTTCTGCGTGAGAAGGAAAATACTTAGTAGCAGAGGCCAGTAAGGTAAAAAGGAGATGTAAAGGGTAGAGAAAGGAAGGGAAGAAGATACTTAATAGGTTGATATTGTATATATGTAATTACAATGATTGTAATGGAGAGGTAATATGATGAAGAATGGAATTTCAAATGGGAAAGTGTGGGGGTGGGGAGGGAAGGAATTACCATGGGATATATTTTATAATCATGGAATATGTTAATAAAAATTAAAAAAAATAAAAAAAATATATATATATGAACAAAAAAAAAAAAAAGACTGTAGCAATTAGACAGTGTAATGGTTAAGTTTATTGACCAGATCAACAATGGAATAAGAGATGCACCGAAAGGGCAGATCTGTGAGGTGTTTCTGGAGAAGATTAATGGAGCAGGCACCTCCTTCCTCCCAACTGCATGGCCTTTCTGCTGGGGACTCACGTCAGGAGGCTCCAGGAGAACACCAGGGCTTTTCTTCTTCTGTCTGGCCACCAGTGCTGCTCACTGGTGCATGCTTCACACTGCTTGCTTGTCCTCATGGACTGAGCAGCTGCCTGACTCTTTGACTTCCCAGCTTGCATCCATCCTTATGGGATGAGTGGCCACCAGGTCCTGAAACTTTCCAGCCTGCATCCAGCAGTGTGGACTAAGCAGCTGCCAGATTCTTCCACTTTCCAATCTGTGGACAGCTGTGGTTTGATTGCCCAGCCTGATTTCTTGTGAGCTGATTTAATTAAGTATATATGTTTATTCTATCCATTCTATTTCTCTAGATAACCCTGACTATTATGAACCATGGTACCAGGAGTGGGGTACCAAGAATATGGTAGTTTGAATGAAATGTCCCCATGTAGCCTCATGTGTTTTGAATGCTTGGTCCCCAACTAATGACAGTCTAGAAAGCAAAGCCCTGATGGATGGAGTTGATGGAGTGATGTTTGGGTGGGCTTAAGGATGTTATAGCCCACCTACCCCTTGTCAGAGCTCAGCTCACTCTTGCTGCTTCCTGCCAGCTGCTGTGGCAAGATGTGATGTTCACCCTCTGCTCTACCATCCTTTTTCTGCTGTGATGAAGCTTCCCCTCAAGATTGTAAACCAAAATAAACCCTTTCCTCCCATAAACTGCTTTTTGTTGGGTGTTCTGTGCCAACAATGAGAAGCTAAGTACAATAGACAGTTATTTTAAAATGGCCCATGAAAATGTAAAACTCTGAGTCAATTTTGTATTTTAAAATACAGGCTAATAAAATATGCCTTGACAAGAAAAAAAAAAAAAAGAAATGGACTGGTGTGAGCAGAAGGATATGGCACAGAAAAATGACATATTTGGGCCTAAACTGCTGCTCATTTACCTGCAATTGTTTGAGAGATTACAACCTTTGAGACTGGGCCAATTAACCTGCACTGGAGTAACAGGAAAAATGTAGACTCTTTTGAAGGGGACTGAGTGCTCAAGAAGTGTCCTGTTCTTCAAAGTCTGCTTTATTCCCCCCTGGATTAACAAATTGGCACCCTACCTGGTATTGTGGAGTATAAGAATGCAGGAAAGAGAGGGTCACTGAGTTTGCAATGTGGTCTTGTGTTTTGGAAACGGCCATGGGCAGTGTGAAACAGGTTTACTGGTTGCCTATATGGAGACCCAGTAGAGCCATGAGGATGAACCGTGGATTGCAGTAGAGACCCAGTGGAGATGCCAGGACCATGAGATGGCTGCTAAGGAAAACTGCTGGCCCCAGGTGAAGTTTTCCAGGACTGTGAGTAGCCTAGCTGGAGGGGCAGAATTGAAATTCCAAAGATTTGCTGGTTAGAATTATTGGACTTAGAGATTTGTCACTGACTAGAGTTGTTGGACTTGGAGCTACAGACTTTGGTGTTTTCCCTGGTTGTCTTAAATCTTGTATTGGCTGAATATTTCTTTGCTATGCCCAATGCCATCTTTTGCAGTGTGAATGTTTATTTTGTGCCATTATGGGTTTTCTTGGAGGGGGTTGGTATTATGGCTCAGTTAAAAGACCTTGGGTTATGGGGATGTTTGAACATCATCAGGATTGACAAAAACTATGGGGACTCTTTTTAAAGTTGGATGAATGCACTGCATTTTAAATCATGTATGGCTATCAGTTTATGGGGACCAGGGGTGGAATGTGGTGGTTTGCTTCAGGTGTCCTCCATAAACTTAGGTATTCTGAATGCTAATCTCCCCAGCTGATGGCAATTGGAAATTAAAGCCTCCTGGAGGCAGTGTATTGCTGGGGGCGGGCTTATGGGTGTTACAGCCAGTTTCCGCTTGTCAGTGTTTGTCACATCCTCCTGTTGCTATTGTCTACCTTATGTTGGCCAGGGGTGATGTCCACCTTCTGCTCATGCCATCATTTTCCCTGCCATCGTGGAGCTTCCCCCTTGAGCCTGTAAGCCAAAATAAACCTCTTTTTTCCCCAAAAAAGCTGGTTTTGGTTGGGTGATTTCTACCAGCAATGTGAACCTGACTTCAACAGCCATATTGTTTATCTGGCTTATGAGGGCTCTGGTTCTGGGGAGTCCTTCAGCTTTGCAGGTAAGCACCTTAACCTCTAAGGCATCTCTGCAGTCTGAGAGACCCTATCTTGAAAAACATGGTAGATTACCAGGCATGGTGGCGCACGCCTTTAATCCCAGCACTGAGGAGGCAGAGGTAGAAGGACCGCCGTGAGTTTGAGGCCACCCTGAGACTACATAGTGAATTCCAGGTCTGCCTGAGCTAGAGTGAGACCCTACCTTGAAGAAAACAAAACAAAACAAAACAAAATATACATATATACATACATGCATTTTATATACATATATATATATATATATATATACACACATACATACATACACTATATATATATATATGTATGTATATATATATATATATATATATATATATATATGGTAGAAAGTGATTGAGGAAGATATGCAACACTGACCTCTGACATACGCACATACGCATAAACGTACTCCCACGCACAAACACTCATACATGTACAAATGCGCACCGTACACATATATACAAAAAATCAGTTAATCATGAAATAAATATGGGTCATGCACACAACTCCATGTAGAGAATTCTTTTTAAACAAAAAAATCTTAATCGAGGGTTGGAGGGATGGCTCCGCAGTTAAAGGCACTTGCTTGCAAAGCCTGATGGCCTAGGTCTGATTCCCCAGTACCCACGTAAAGCCAGATGTGCTTGGTGCATGCATCTGGAGTTTGTTTGCAGTAACGCCCTGGCATGCAAACTCACTCTCTCTGTCTGCTGCTTTCTCTCTGTCTCGCTCACTCCCAAATAAATAAATAGATTTATTTTTAAAAATCTGAGCTACAATCTTAGCAAAACTCTCTAAGAGTGCAGGCAGGGTGTTGTCCTTCCCCCGTTTCATCCCTCAGCCCTTCCCCGCCCGTTCCACTTGAGTCGACTAATATTGTTCCAGCAACATGCCTATACCTGCCACTCCCTCGGTCTGGCACATTCTTCCCCTTCCTCAGGTCAGTAACCCACCGCCCCCCCCCCCAAGGGAGACGTAGTTGGCCACCTTACACTTATCCCTCTGACTCATGCAATTCTTGTTCATTTCCTAGCTGGGTGCCAGATTCGAATGGCTCCCAGTGAATCCACACCTCCTGGGACCCACAGCCCCATTGACCACGTTGACCGACTCACGCACTATGCTCTGGCCCGTAGATCAGCAGCCAAGGTTGCAGACACAGAAGCTGAAGAGGAGCCTGGACACTGAGGACAGCCCTCTTGCAATACCGACCCATCAGAAAGCTGAGCTGTCCTGCTGTAAAGCCCACGTGGAGGACACCCAGGCCGCCAGCCATGTGAGTGAGGCCACCTGGGATCCAGGACCCAGCCACCAGATGAACACAGCCCCATGACAGCCCCCCACCTCCGCAGCCAAGTCAGTAGGACAGGGCCGCGGTTCAGGCTTAGAAGCATGAATTACAGGTTCTTTCAAGCCACTGAGCTTGGGGGTGACATGTGTAGCATGTGGAACAATGTATCTCATCACCGGCGGGGTCAGAGCCTCCTAGCTCTCGAGCAAACCGTGCGTTCTTTCTGCTGAGCCCACAGCTAAACATCCTCCCCTTCTGCCCAGCAAGGCTGTGGCGAAGTTCTAGTTCAACAAAGCTGGTTGATCTTACGAGGTCAACTTTGGGAAAGGAGGTTTTGTGCGCGTGGTGTGGTGTGGTGTGGTATGTACCACGTGTGTGCGGACACAGCAACCTACAGATGTGAGTAGGTGACTAGAGTAGTCAGAGGGTAATGCTGGACGTCCCCTCCTCCGTCACTCATCTATATAATCCACCTCTTTTCCCTGCAAGCAAGTCTCTTACTGATTCTGGAACTGGCTGTTTTGAGGTCCCCCCGCCCCCACGGCCCGCCACATCTGGGGTTTCAGGTGGACATGGCCACACCCAACTCACATGGGTTCTGGAGGTTTAAACTCTATGGTCTCGGGGCCCCTTTGGGTCCTCTGCAAACATTTCACTGCTAAGCCATCTCTCCGGCCCGGAGATGA
Source organism: Jaculus jaculus (assembly GCF_020740685.1). Classification (NCBI taxonomy): domain Eukaryota; kingdom Metazoa; phylum Chordata; class Mammalia; order Rodentia; family Dipodidae; genus Jaculus; species Jaculus jaculus. The sequence goes on along the minus strand of NC_059114.1, from coordinate 18,005,265 downwards.
GGCTCGCAAGCAGCTCTGACTTCTCTGCTCCCTCTGCCCTTTCCAACGCGTGGGGGCGCTGCTGAACACCGATGCCCAAAAGCCTGGCTTGTCAACCAGCCACGCCCATCTGAACTGCTTTGTGAGTAAGAAAAACACACTTCACGGGCTGGAGAGATGGCTTAGTGGTTAAGGCGCCTGCCTGCAAAGCCTAAGGACCCATGTTCAACTCTTCAGATCCCACATAAGCCAGCTGCACGAGGTGATGCAAGCATGCAAGGTCGCATGCGCACAAGGTGGCACGTGCATCTGGAGTTCAATTACAATGGCAGGAGGCCCTGGTACGCCAATTCTCTCCCTCTCCCTCCCTCCCTCTCTCTCTCTGTCACTCTCAAATAAATAAATAAAAATAAGCAAAAAAAATTAAATTAAAAAAATACATTATAAAAAAGAAAAATGCTTCACTATAACAGGGGTCTAATTCTTGGGTCCATATTACAGCCAGGTGTGGTGGCACATGCCTTTAATCCCAGCAGAGGCAGAGGTAGGAGGAATATCATGAGTTCAAGGCCACCATGAGACTACATAGTGAATTCCAGGTCAGCCTGAGCTCGAGTGAGACCCTACCTTGAAAAAAAAATAAACAAGACAAAATGTCCATCTTACTTCACACATTAACTTTGAAGCAACTCCAACCAAAAAGGGGGACCTGTTTGCCCCTCCTTTACAGCCAGGCTGACCACATGACTCACATAAACTCACAACATGTAATAGAAGCGACAATGTGTGACTGACTTCCCAGTCTCGAGACCCCTGGCCACCTCTTGCTCTCTTACCACACCATGGAAGCAACCCAAGCTATTGCACTGGGAGACCACGGGAGGAACAGGCTGAGCTGTCCCACCTCCCGGCCCTTTCTGCCAGCGGAACATGGCTGGGTGAGCGGGCCCAGGCCAGACTTGTAGAAGAACCATCCAGATGAGCACAACCCACAAAGCCACAGGAAATGACAAATATTGACCTAAGCCCAGTGTTTTCCAAGTAGTGCTATGTTCAAGGATGGCTCATTAGCCAGCAGCAGAGAACGAGACCAGAATAGGTGAAGGCTCCAGAGCCCCTGTCACACAAGGAGACTCCAACACACACGCCTCTAGCCCCAGTCCCCATGACTTCCCTCCCTTTGCATTTGACCCTGCTAGAGTCTAGCTCAGGACCACTTCCCCTTTCCTCTTGACTGGTGCCTTCCAGCCAGAGTCTCTCACATCCCAACCATCCTACGGATTGGGAATCAGCAAGCCACATCCCATGAGCCCATTATGTATTTTTGTAAGGCCAGAAACCAAGAAGAGCTTTTACATTATTAAATATTTCAACAGTAACCACAATACAGGGCAGGGGCGATGGCTCACTTGGTAAAGTGTTTGCCTCACAAGCATGAAGACCAGAGTTCAATTCCAGGAACCCATGTAAAAATGCTAGACATGGTGTCATGCGTTTGTCATTCTGGCATTGAGGAGGTGTATGCAGACAGGAAGGTCAGTGAAGCTTACTGGCCAGTCGGTATAGGCTAACTGGTGAGCCCCAGGCCAATGACAGACACTGTTTTAGAAAAAGAGAAACCGTATTTGTGAGGAATGACACACACACACATACACACACACACACACACACACACACACACACACACTCACTTTTGCACATACACATGCATAAAAATAATATATTGGGGGCTGGAGAGATGGCTTAGTGGTTAAGGCGCTTGCCTGCAAAGCCAAAGGACCCAGGTTTGATTTCCCAGGACCCATTGTACAAGGGGGAGCATGCATTTGGAGTTTGTTTGCAGAGGCTGGAGGCCCTGGTGCACCCGTTCTCTCCCTCCCTCCCTCCCTCCCTCTCTCTCTCTCTCTTTCTCTCTCTCTCTCTCTCTCTCTTTCTCTCTCCCTCTCTTTCTCTGTCAAATAAATAAATAAATAAATAAAAATTAAAAAATAATAATGTATTGGGAGGCAGGCGGGATGGTGCATGCCTCTAATACCAGCACTTGGGAGGCAGAGGTAGGAGGATCACCATGAGTTCAAGGCCACCCTGAGACTCCATAGTGAATTCCAGGTCACCCTGGACTAGAGTGAAACCTTCCCTCAAGAAATAATAATAATAATAATAGCCAAGCATGGTGGTGCACGCCTTTAATCCCAGCACTGGGGAGGCAGAGGTAGGATGATCACCATGAGTTCAAGGCCAACCTGAGACTCCATAGTGAATTCCAGGTCAGCCTAAGCTACAGTAAAAATGGTCTTTTTTGTTGTTGTTTGTTTGTTTGTTTTCACTTCAAAAAACCAAAATAATAATAATAATAATATTTTGGTGCTAGGAATGGTGGTGCATTACTTTAATTCCGGCACTTGGGAGGCTGAGATAGGAGGATCATGACTGTGATTTCAATGCCAGCTTAAGGCTACAGAGGGAGTTCTAAATCAGCCTGGGCTAAAGTGAGACCTTGCCTTGAAAAAAAAGGTCAATTAGTTAAAATTTTAAAAATAATATGCTAGGGCTGAGACGATGCCTCAGTGGGTTAGAGTGCTCGCCATACAATCATGAGGACTTGAGAAAGCCTGAGTTCCAGTGCCAGCACCCACAAAAAAGACCAGCTGTGTCCACACAGGTCTATGGGAGACAGCGACAGGAGTCACCAGAGGTTGCTGGTCAGCCCGTCTGACAGAGAAAATGATTTCTCTCCCTTTGCATTTGACCCTGCTATGGTCTCGCTCAGAACCACCTACCTCTCCTTGGCCTTCCAGCTGGAGTCGCCCACATCCTAGTCATTCTACAGACTGGGAATCAGCAAGCCACATCCCAGAGGTCAAATCTCACCCAGGATCAGTGAGACACTCCATCTCAAGGAAATACCATGGACGAGTGACAGAGGAAGATGTGTGACAGTCTCCTCTGGCCTATGTACACAAACTCATAGGGTGTAACACAAACACGCAAACCACACATGAAATAAAATAGCAATACCAACAACAACAATAATAACAACAGCAACATGGCATGACATGGCATGTGAAGATTGCATAAAATTCAAAAGTTAGGGGCTGGAGAGATGGCCTATTGGTTAGGGCGCTTGCCTGCAAAGCCAAAGGATCAAGGTTCAATTCCCCAAGATCTATGTAAGCCAAATGTGTACAAAGTGGCACATATGTCTGGAGTTTGTTTGCAGTGGGTAGAGACCCTGGTGTACCCATTCTCTCCCTCTCCCTCCCTCTCACTCTCTCTATCTCCCTCTCTCCCTATCTCTCAAATAAATAAACAAAAAAAAAAATTTTAAGTCAGGAGCCATAAATGAAGTTTATTACAAAAACAAGCCAGCACGCCCACCCTGCCTATGTCATCCACGACTGGCTGCCTGCTACCACAGCCCAGTGGAGTGGCTGTGATGGAAACTATAGGACCCACACATAGTTTGAAGTATTTGTTATTTTGGCCCTTTGCAAAAATAAAAGAGAGAGACCCTCATCAGACTTGATTTCAGTGGTCTTTTTTGTTGTTGTTTGTTTGTTTTCACTTCAAAATCGTGAAGGATTTCTATCTTCTCCCACAAAGAGATGAAATGTGGGTGATGTGATTCTCCTGTCCTAAGACCCCAGCAGTCGGTAACCTCAGTTCATGTCACAAGATCAAGGGCCCTCCATTCCAAGAAAACTGGTCTCTACGCTGAACCATGAAGCATCTGGTGTGGCCACACGCCTACGTGGGACAGAGACAGGGGGATCACTGGGGCGTGCTGGTCAGCCAGTCTGATACTACATCCACAAGACCTTCATAACAGAAGGGGAAACGATGACATCAAAACAGAAGAGAGACTAGTTGGAAAGAAGGGATCCAGTGGAGGGTAGATTTGGAACAATGGGAATGGTGGGAGAAAAATATCATGGTTTATTGTCCATATTCATGGAAATGGTCTACAAAAAAAAGTTTCTAAAAAGAGAAAATGGAGCTGGGCATGGTGGCACATGCCTTTAATCACAACACTCAGGAGGCAGAGGTAGGAGGATCACTGTGAGTTTGAGGCTAGCCTGAGACTTCATAGTGAGTTCCAGGTCAGCCTGTGCTAGAGTGAGACCCTACTTGAAGGACATTGTCCTTGTCCCATGAGCTGGCCCCCTGTACTGCAATCTACACCCTCAACACCCTTCATTCCACACTCCAGTTCCTCATCCCCCCAGCCAAGCAGGCTTCCCTGACCACCTGGCTCGATGTTTCCCCAGGGGGACTTCTATGGAACAAAAGCCCTTGAGGGAAATCCTTGGGAAAGGAAAAACATAGTGGATTTTGCCCTTTCTCTTGGAGCCACAATGCACATAGAGGACACATGAAAGACCCCTGCATGAAAGATGTCTATTTCTCTTTTGCCTAATTCAACATTTCCCCAACTCATTAACCACAGAATGTGTTCTGTCCCCAGAATACTTGTTGAGCTTCCAGGAGAGGGCTTGGAAGCGACTGTGTGTTAAAACAACCAAAACTTGGGGCTGGGGAGATGGCTCAGCGAGTAAGAGCACTTGTCACACAAGTATGAGGGCCTGATTGATTCACACCTGAATTTGATTCCTCGCTTCCATGTAAAGATCTGGGTGTGAGAGACTTCATCTCAAAGACACAACAAGGATGAGCCACGGAGGACACCTGAAATTCTCCTCTGTCCACCCCCACCCCTTGTACACACACACACACATTTACAGGGTGTGCACATCTGCATGCACATGCCTACATAGTACACACACATCACACCACACATACAAAAAAAAAAGTGTTAACAGCGGGCTGGAGAGATGGCTCAGCTGTTAAGGCATTTGTCTGCGCAGCCTAAGGACCCCAGTTCAATTCCTCAATACCCACAGGAGCGAGATGCACAAGGTGGCACACGTGTCTGGCGTTCATTTACAGTGACTAGAGGCGCTGGCGTGCCTGTTCTCTCTCCATCTGCCTCTTTCTCTCTATTTCTCTCTCACATAAATAAGGAAAAGATTTTTAAATGCTAACAGCCCACAGAATTGGGCCCTACAGAATAAACTTTGGAGATGCCATGCAAACTCCCCCTCCTCTCCCTCTGCTCAGGGTCACTTGCCTGTCACCTGTCCTTATTCTACATCACCATGCTCACCACCACTACTGCTAGAGTTTCCAGGCAAAAATGTCCCCCATAGGCTCATGTGCATGAACACTTCGTTCCCAGCTTGTGGCACTGTTTGTGGAAGGCCGTGGGACTTTTAGGAGGTGAAGCCTTGCTGGGGGAAGGGGGTGACTGGGGTAGGCCTCAAGGTTTGATAATCTGCACCAGCCCCTCCTCCCCCCCCCACACACACACTTTCTGTCCACTCTCTGCTTCCTGGCAGTAGACTCAATGTGACCAGCAGCCTCAGGCTCCTGCCTTGTCTTCCCCACCATGATGAGCTGTAATCCCTTAAACTGTGAGCTGAAATAAACCCTCCCACCTCACCCCCAAGTTACTTCTCATTTGGCATTTGGTCACAGCAATGAGAAAATAAAAGAAAAAAAGACTAAGGAATCCATACGCGGTGGCACACGTCTTTAATCCCAGCACTTGGGAGGCACAGGTAGGAGCATCGCCATGAGTTCGAGGCCAGCCTGAGACTACATAGTGAATTACAGGTCAGCCTGGGCCAGAGTGAGATACTACCTTGAAAAGTCAAAAATAATAATGACAATAATAATAAGGAATCAGGCTCGCAGCCATTGTCTCTTTAGCATTCACACTTGACCACACTAGAATCTAGCTCAGAACCACCTCCCCCATGATCAAGTCAGGATTCAGTGTTTACAAATGTCACTCATTGGGGCTTGGAGCACAGTGGGTAAAGTGTTTGCCTCACAAACATGAGGACCTGAGTTCAATTCCAAGTATCCATTTAAAAAGAAATACTAAGCGTGGACTGGAGAGATGGCTTAGCAGTTAAGGCACTTGCCTGCGAAGCCTAAGGACCCAGGTTCGATTCTCCAGGTCCCACATTAGCCAGATGCGCATTGTGGCACATGCATCTGGAGTTTGTTTGCAATGGCTAGAGGCCCTGGTGCGCCCATTCTCTCTCTTTCTTTCTCTCTCTCTCTGTATCTAATAAATAAATAATTTTTTTAAATGCTAAGTATAAGCTGGGCGTGGTGGTGCATGACTTTAATCCCAGCACTCGGGAGGCAGAGGTAGAAGGATTGCCGTTAGTTCGAGGCCACCCTGAGACTCCATAGTGAATTCCAGGTCAGCCTGAGCTAGAGTGAGACTCTACCTCAAAAAAACCAAAACCAAAAATAAAAATAAAAATGGTAAGTGTGGTGGTGCATACCTGTAATCCCAAAGCTGGGAAAATGGACACGGGAGGCTCCCTGGGGCTCACTGGCCAGCTGGTCTGGCCTAACTGGGGAGCTCCAGGCCAGCAAGACTTCATCTCGGGGAAGACAGATGGTGTTCCTGAGAATGACACCGAGATTGCCCTTTGCCCTCCATACATATGTGCACACGTGCACACACACCTGCATAGACACATGAAAATGCATATGCACACACCTTAAAAAAAATGTCAGCCGGGCATGGTGGCACACACCTTTAATCCCAGCACTCGGGAGGCATAGGTAGGAGGATCGCCGTGAGTTCAAGGCCACTCTGAGACTACAGAGTTAATTCCAGGTCAGCCTGGACCAGAGTGAGACTCTACCTCAAACCCCTCCCCCCCAAAAAATGTCATCCATTATAATACTTGTAATCACCTCCTAGATCCTATGATATAATGCTTGACCCCAAAACAAACTAGGGTCAAAATATTTAAATTTGGGGCTGGAGAGATGGTTTAGCGGTTAAGGCGCTTGCCTGTGAAGTTTAAGGACCCAGGTTCAGTCTCTCTCCAGGTCCCACATAAGCCAGATGCATAAAGGTGAGGCAAGCACAAAGTCACACAGGACCACTAGGTGGTACCAGCATCTGGAGTTTGATTGCAGTGGCTTAGGCCCTGGGCGCTCCAGTTCTCATTCTCTCTCTCTCCTCTATCTCTGTCTGTCTGTCTGTCTGTCTGTCTATCTATCTATCTATCTATCTCACTCTCACTGTCTAAAAAATAAAAAACTTAAATTTGGAGCTGAAAAGATGACTCAGGGTAGTTGCCTGCAAAGCCTAACAACCCGAGTTTGATTTGCCAGGAACCATGTAAAGCCAGATGCACAAAGAGGTGCAAGCGTCTAGAGTTCATGTACAGTGGCTACAGGCCCTGGCATGCCCATTCTCTCTGTCTCTCTTCTCTCTATTTCTCTCTGCTTGCAAATAAATTTAAAAAAAAAATAATTTAAACTTTTAGTTAAAATTAAACAGAAAAACCAATGGAAGCATCCTCCTTGTTGACTAGCTGTCGGAATGTTGGAAAGAGCCATGTGTCATGTGGCATGCAGCCTTTGGAAGACAGAAGTCCCCAGTGGAGTAACCAACAGTGGACCCTGCAAGCCTTACAGCTGGCCAGACACTAAATGGAAAGAAGGGATTCAATGGAGGGTAGATTTGGGACAGTGAGAGTGGTGGGAGAAAATTATTATGTTTTATTGTTTTATATTTTATTATTTTGGAAATCATCACTGAAGCTTTAAAAAAAATAGAGCCAGGTGTGGTGGTGTATGCCTTTAGTCCCAGAACTTGAGAGACAGAGGTAGGAGAATCATTGTGAATTCAAAGCCAGCCTGAAACTACATAGTGAATTCCAGGTCAGCCTGGGCTAGAGCAAGACCTATGTCAATAAATAAATAAATAAAGCCAGGCATGGTGGCATATGACTTTAATCCCAGCAACTTGGGAGGCAGAGGTAGGAGGATCACCACGAGTTTGAGGCCAGCCTGAGACTACATAGTGAATTCCAGATCAGCCTGCATTAGAGGGAGCTCCTATCTTGAAAAATCAAAATATATGTAAGCTAAAATGCCAAACATCATCAGTCTTATGTCAAAGCTTGTGAGCATCCCTTCCCATCACAAGATCTACTAATAAAATATGGCTGATGTTTCTGGGTCCACCCAGTACCCAGTTGGTGGCTCCTCTCATGCCAGCAGAACCTTGACTTTGTCTGGAGTAACCATGGGTTACTAGGTGATGAGAATAATGGTTTTCTTCCTTTCCTCCTGCCAGCCTCCCTTGCAGCTAAGACTAGCCATGCTCTGGCCAAGAACCAAACATCCTTGGCAGGGAGCAGGTGCCCCTTAGGAAGTCTTTGTTTCCTAAAGCCAAAAGTATCTCATCACACACCAAGTCCTCCTCTCTCCTGCTGGAGCAGTGACAGCCATCTTGCCAACAGCAGGAAAGGGCTGTGAGAATTCCCACGGCATCAGCTCCGCTTTTCCTGACCTACTAAACCAACTCAAGCAGCTCTAGACCTCTAGACCTCTGTTATATTAGAAAAAGAAACCATTATTTGCTTCATCACTGTTGCTGGGTGGTTCTTTTTTTTTTTTTTTTTTTTTTTCATTTCATACAGCAAAATGTGTTCCTGGTGAACTCCTATGCCATCTACCAGAACACTGAGAGATGTGATTCCATCATTATGTCACAGAGACGTTAATAGCCTTGCTGCTCTGAGCTTGAAGCATGCTTTGTGAAAGACAAGTTTATGGCATACTTTTTTAAAATATTTATTTATTTCAAAAGAGGAAGACAAGAGGAAGAATGAGTGCACCAGAGCCTCCAGCCACTGCAAACAAACTCCAGATGTGTGTGCTGCCTTGTGCTTCTGACTTACATGGGTCGTAGGGAGTTGAACCTGTGTTCTTTGGCTTTGCAGGCAAACGCCTTAACCCTAAGCCATCTCTCCAGCCCTACATTTTTGTTTCTAAGGGAGCATATGCATATCACTAGATGTTCATTACCATTGAGGTTTTCACAGATAATGTATGTAATTTCTTACTAACGTTTGTGTTTGTGAGCAGAGAACTTTCTTGCCATAAATAGCTGAAACATAACATCTATGTCCTAATGAATCGGGTTTTTTGGTTTTGTTTTTGGAACTGGGACTGAACCTCAGCCACTGACCTACACTCCTAGCCCTTTTGTAATTTTTAAAATCTATTTGCAAGCAAAGAGACAGAGAAGAGAGACAGAGAGGACAAGAGAGAGAATGGGTGTGCTAAGGCCTCCAGCCGCTGCAAATGAACTCCTTATGTATGCACTACTGTGCAGGTGGCTTTACATGGATAGTGAAGACTCGAATTTGGGTCATTAGGCTTTGCAAGTAAGCACCTAATCTGCTAAACCATCTTTCCAGGCCCCGCCCCCCATTATTTTTGAGACAAGAGCTCCCCATGTACCTGGCTTAAGACTCTCAATGCTCCTGCCACTGCATCTCAAGTGTTAGAAGCACATGTGTGTGCCACCATGCCCTGCTTGGATTACTAGTTCTGAAAATGTCCATATGAAAAACTGCACCAGGAACACAAGATCGGCTTATCCAGTGCAGACTCCTGGGTCCTCTCTCCAATTTCCAACTGAAATAGGATCTCCACAGTTCAATGCATAGAGTCAATACACTTGTGTGGCTTTGACATCTCAGATTTGACAAATGTTGGGAGTAGAAGCCCCTGTGGATCAAAGTATGAAGTCTAGCAGCACTTGACTCCAAGTCACCACTGTCTTCTGGCTGGCCTCTCCCAGGCCCTAGAGATCTGACAAGTCTAAATTGGCATAATTGTTCCACATCTGTCTCTGGGCAATATGGATAAAGTACCTGGTATGTTTTGGGTCACACCGGGACCATGAGATTAAAAACAGATATATTCCCTGTAAGTCCAGCTCCCTCTATCCTAACCCTGACCCCGCCACCACACTAATGCTCCAGTCCCTAGTTTAAACCACATGCAGAAAATAAGCCACAAAACTCCATACTCACTGTGTGTGTGTTTGCTGTTTTTTGTTTTTTGTTTTTTGTTTTTTTTTTTTTTGCAATGCTGGGATAGAACCCAGGCCCTTGTTCATGCTGGGCAGGTCCTCTACCACTGAGCTACATTACCCAGCCCCAGAATCCACTGTGATACCTTCCACTGCCTGGGGACTTAGCAGAGGATAGAGCACGTTGAAGGGCGGGGGGAGAAAGAGAAGAACACTCTGGAGAAACTTACACACTGGTATACAAACCAGCCTAGGAGCTCCTGACTGCAGGGAACAGAAGAGACCTCAAGTGGCCTTCAAGGATTATTTATTTATGCTTTACTGGGTGCAGTTTTGAACAGAATCTCTTCTCAGCACGGTGCACAGACAGAGGCTGGGCCGACACATCCCACACTTTTCCTCCCATCAGCCAAGCCTTCTCTCTTGAGCTCAGAGAAAGGCAATACCTGTACCTCCCCACACACACATCCCACTCCCCACCTTGACATTTATCTCATTTCATTCCAGGGATCATGTTACCACATGACAGGTGCACACAGACATATACCTCAAGCGAGCATGGCAAACATCCTAATAAAATACACACATGAACTCCTCTTTAGCAAAAGGATGGCCTCCTGCGTGTTGACAGCTGACCAAAAAATTTTAAAACCATGGAAGAAAATGCAAGACCTAAAAAGTGAATCAGAGAAAAAGATTCCTCCAGGTGACCAGGTCAGTAAAAACCAAAGAGTTCAGGCCTTGAAACTCACAAGCCAAGCCCGAGACTGGGCGAACCTCCAAGCATCATGGTACATGCCCACGCCACTCCAGGTTCCACTGCCACCACCCTTGGCAAATGCCAGCTGATTTGACTGGGAGTACCCAGAATGGATCAAGCCATGTGGACAACTGAACCACTTGTGAAGGAGGAAAAAGTGGAGAAGACGTCTGAATCCTTCACAGCTTTTCAGCAGTGTGGACGGTCAATGATTTCAGGAACACCAGACAGTCTCTAAGATCTTGGAACCTTCCTCTGAGCAGACAGCCTGAGGAAGAAAGCTGTTCTTGCCATTTTCTTTGTGAGTAACTTTGTATCCACCCCCTACAGACACCCCTCTCCATCAACAAAGTGCTCCAAACTCCCCCTTAAGTTCGCTGGAGAGAAGGTACCAACATGTGAAAGATAAGGGCTCCTCTTCCCCGACCCCTTTCCCTGAACTCCTTGCCAGACCCAAGAGGCTCTTCCCAATCACCTATGCATACTGCCTGAGACATCAGCATCATTGGTTGGTTTTGTTTTTAATCGTTTTACACATTTTAGGCCTGCAACAGCCCTCTGCGTCCAAAAGATTATATTAGAAATGGGTATCTCTATAGGGTTCTTCTTTTAACGCATCTTGTTTCCTAAGGTGCTATCACCCAGCTAAAAGAAATCCACAGAGAAAAAAAAAAAAAAAGGACAGTCGCTCTCTAAACACGCAGCCCCATCAAACCACCTTTTGACCACCTGCAGAATGCGCAAGGTCACGTGGCTTTCCTGCAGCTCCTTAACGTATTACAGCACACAACCCCCGTGGCACATAAACAAATCCACAAGCTCAGAAAGAAAAAGAGAAGAAAAATTAAAAAAAAAAAAAAAACAACCTCCTTCCTCAGAGAGGAAACGAATAATAATGACAACAGCCCCGGCCCCATAATAATAAATAAGGAATAACTGTTACTACCACCTCCCGGCCGAGCCCAGAGAAAACACAACGGCCGCACTGGAAAGGGGCAGCCAACGCAGGCTTTGCAAGATGATAAATCACAGAGCATCAACCGCGTCCACCTGGTTCCCCCATTCCCTTCCCCAGCACCCCCAGCAAAGAGAACCGGAGAGAAGGGAAAGGACGGACGGCTTGCTCCCCCCCCCCTCCGCCCCACCATAGGCAGCACGTACCTCCAGGGTCCGGATCTCTTTCTGTGTGAGGTCGTTGGAGGTAGCACATTTGGTCCTAAGCCCTTCCAGGTTGGAGATGCTCAACTCTATCATGTTCTGGACCAATTCGCACTGCTGCAAGGCTTTCTGCAAACTCAGAGGCTGCTGTTCCTCGCTTTTCGTCATGTTTTCCTCATCCATCGCTCGCTCTGCAACCCCCCTTCACCTCCTCCTCCTCCCAGAGAGAAAAAAGAGGGGGGGGAGGGAGTGGAGGTAAGAGAGAGCCTGCCCCCCTCCCCCTTACGCCTGTCCAACCACTGCGACTTCTCGACAATGTCTCGTGAAGATGCCCTGCATCTCACACAGGGATGAGGGGGTGGGATGGGAGGAGGGGACAAGAGTCCAAATTTATTATTTTATTTCGGGGTATCAATCTCCATTAGAATGTCTTCTTCTTTTCTTTTTCTTCTTCCTCTCTCTCTCTTTCTGTCTGTCTGTCTCTCTCTCTCTCTCTCTTTTTCAGTCTCTGTGGTCCCTAAAAAGGAGCGGTGCCGTATCTCAGTAGCGAACCAGGTGGTGTGATGCGGGTCTGTACACTTAAGAGAGAAGAGGAGGAGGAGGAGGAGGAGGAGGGTGAAGAAGAGGAGGAGGAGAGAAAGGAAAACAGCTCTCACTCTTTACACACCGGCTCCGTGAAGGACAAGATTATACATATAAATGTATCTATATTGGGTGTGTTGGTGGGGGGGGGGGGGTTGGCTTTCGTGTCAGCAAAAAGCGAGTTTGCCCCCCTCCGGGTTGCAGGGAGCCGGCATGGTCCGCCGGTCCGAGCGCTTCAGCGTGATCCGGGGATGCTTCCTGCACGGCTCCTGCGGCTGGCTGCGGTCTCCTCCCCGCGAGGATGCTGCGGCGGCTGCTGCTGCTCCTGCTGCTGCTGCTGCTGCGGCTGCGGCTGCTGCTGGGGCCGCGGGGCTCCGGGGCTGAGGGCTGCTGCAGACGCTCCTGCCTCGCTCCGCACCGACATCTTGCCTGTCAATCACAGGGCCGGGGGAGGGGGCGGGCGCCGGGGCGAGGGAGCCGCGGGGGAGCCGGCTCGCGCGCAGGGGCCGCGGAGCGCGCGGCCCGCCCGGGTCCCTCCGCCGCCGTGCGCCCGGGACCCGCCGGAGGAGGCGCGCGCGCACCTGCCCGCCGGGGGAGCGGGGGGCCCGGGGGAGCCGTGGGTTGTGTGGTGGTGGGCGGGGGGGGGGGAAGGGCGGGATCTCTCGGGGCTGCGGAGCTCGCGTGGCAAAGTGAAATTACTACCGGGCGTGCGTGCATGCGTGCGTGCGTGCGGGCCGGCGGCGGTGGGGACACGCGCCGAGGCACGGGCTGCTCCCTTCACCCCCCCCCCCATCAACCACCACCGCCAAACCCATCCACCATCCACCCCCGGGCGGTTGGCGGTGGAGGTGACGGGGAGGCTGGGTGAGGGGGGCGGGGGGCGGGGAGAGAGTATCGGTGGCCGAGTGGGGGGGGGGTGAAGGGACATCATTGCAGCCCGGATCTCGCGAGACGAGAACTGCTCAGCAGGTGCGCTGGGGAGTTGAGGTGGGGGGGGGTTGCCCCTGAGCAGGTGTGCACCCAACTTGAAAAGCGCCAGTACGAGCTGGAGAGACGTAGCGTGGACCTGGGCTCGTCCTGCGGAAGGGATGTGTCTGTCTTCTTCATTTTTTTATTTTTTATTTTTTTAATTATATTTCTGTCTTGTTACTGGGGCGGGGGGGGGGGGAAATGAAACGAGCCTGGTGGCCTTGTCTGAGCTGTGGGAAGCTACCTTGGCCTGATCTGGCAGAGGTCCATTTGCAGGGGGGCTTTGCCTTTCTCTGTTGCTTTGACCCACAAGTGTCTACAGGGTCTGTTTCCAGCCCACCTCACCGACCCGTGTCAGCAACCCATGGTACCAGAGTGAAGAATGCTTTTTACATTTTTACATAGTTGGAAGGTGGGGAGAATATTTGGTGACATGAGCAAAATGTAAAGACTTGACATGTCGATATATGATTAATCAAATTTTATTCACTGCCTCTTATTTGTTTATGGTATGTGGCTGTTTTTTAATTTTTTTTTTTTTCGAGCAGAGACATACAGACACATGAAGAGAGAGAGAACTTGAGAAAATGAGTTTGGGTGCACCAGGGCCTCCAGGCACTGCAAATGAACTCTAGATAAACGTGCCACTTTGTACATCTGGCTTAGGTGGGTGGGGAATCAAACACAGGTTGATAAATTTTGCAGGCAAGCGCCTTGACCACTGAGCCATCTCTCCAGCCCTGCTTTTTTGTATTTATTTACAAGCAGAGAGAGAGAGTGAGTGAGTTAGTGAGGGAAGGACGGAGGGCATGCCAAGGTCTGTAGCTGCAAATGAACACCAGATGCATGGACCACTTTGTGCTTTATGTAGGAGCTGAGGATTTGAACCTGGGTTGTTAAGCTTTTCAGGCAAGTGTCTTTTATTAGAATATTTTCGTGTATTTATTCACAAGCAGAGGAAGACAGAGATGGAGAGAGAGAGAGAATGGTTGTGCCAGGGCCTGTTGCCACTGCAAAGGAACTCTAGACACATGGGCCACTTGGTGCATCTGGCTTTACGTGGGTACTGGGGAATCGAACCTAGCATGCTAGACTTTGCAAGCAAGTGCCCCAACTGCTCAGCCATCTCTTCATCCCCTGTGGTTGCTTTTTGCCCATTTACAAAACAGTGGAGTCATTGCAAACAGAGACGGGATGGCTCCAGACACCTAAAGTGTTTGCCATTGGACTCATTCCAGAACATTGCCAGCTGCTGATTTGACTTCTTGTTCTCCATGCCCACTCTGACTAGAACACACTTCACCCTAAGGCTCTCCTCACTCAGTGGGAAATCAAGTGTCATTGCCTGGAAGCCTCCCCTCACTGGCCACCCGATGAGTCCCCTCGGGGCTGTGTTTACAGTAGCCTGATGAGGCACACACCCATAGTCCCAGCTCCTTGGGAAGCCTAGGCAGGACTGTCCTTGAACCTAGGAGTTTGTAGCCAGCCTGGCCAACTGTGAGATTCCCATGTGTGAGGGGGCAGGGGAGGGAGAGAAAGAACAGAAGAAGGGAAGGAGGGAAAGAAAGAACAATTAGGAAAAAGCACTTTTTCCTCCCACGAGAAGCTCCAGGGCACTCAGGGACTGTGCTTATGTACCAGAGCGAGACTCAGAACATTTCCTACAATATGTCATCCACAAAGAAAGACACTTCAGGGGCTGGGGAGATGGACGGCTCGGTGATCCAAGGCCCTTGCCTGCAAAGTCTGTCTGCTTGGCTTCAGTTCCCCACCTCCCAGTACCCACTTAAGCCTGGATACGAACAGTAGTGCATGCATCTGGAGTGTGCTTACAGGAGTAAGAGACCCTGCTGTGCCCATAGGCAGGCAGGCAGGCAGGCAGACACACACACACACACACACACACACACACACACACACACACATTTTAAAAATTATTTTCTTAAAAAGGAAACCCATGTCAAAAGAAATGCCAATGATGGCCAAGTTGCTTAACAAATTTAGTTTTCTAAGAAATTATGCTATGAGACTGTATAACTCATACAGAGTTGAGTCAGTGCTTTTAAATTCTGTTGGGCTGTGTGTGTAGATCAGTGGTAGAGTACTAACCCAGCACCCACAAGACCATGGGTTCCATTCCTAGTACCCCATAAACAAAAAACACAACAGTCTCTTCTGTAAATGATGAGTTCAAGTGAAATCTCTAGGAAACCACTTTCTTGAACCATAAAGCTTATGGAGTCCAATTCTTGGTAAAAATTCTCTCTCTCATATTTGTTCTCCATTTTTGTCTTGAACATGTCAACCTTAGTTACTTTATGTAAAGACCTTGTCTAACTCCTAGACCTTGTTCACCCTTGGAGCTGTCTTTTAAAATATTTTTTTTTTATTTATTTGAGAGAGAGGGAGAAAGAATGAGAGAAAATGGGAGCGCCAGGGCCTCTAGCCACTGCAAACTCCAGAAGCATGCTCCACCTTGTGCATCTGGTTTTGCGTGGGTCCTGGAGGAATGAACCTAGGTCCTTTGGCTTTGCAAGCAAGCGCCTTAACTGCTAAGCAACTTTCTTTCTATTGACTAGCTTTCTCTTTTGTTTTGTTATTTGGTCCTGTCTCTCAGTAGGCCTTGTAATGTTGTTGAATGCCGGGCATTGTGTATATAAACTAGAGTCTCTAAATGAAGCTGTGTGGTTTTGAAGAGTGCTCAGCCTTCATCCATGAGATAAACATCCATCCAGCTAGGACCTGAGCTAGAAGGAAGATGGGTTCCAGTTTCAATAACACCAACTCTTTTTCCAACTGAGAATCTTCCGTGTTCGCCAAGTCCCCTCTCCCTCGTGCCGAGCGCCAACCCTTGTCTCTACGGCATGCACAAGACTGGGAAACCCTTGTGTTGTTTTTCTGGGACATCGTGCTTGGCCTCTTAGCATTTTGCTATGTATTGTGTATCCAAAGTTCACCACTTATTTTGAGCAGAAAACTGTCATCTTCAAAGAGGGCCAACTTTGTATGTTCTTCAGATTAGCCCCACAAAGTTCCCTGAGGTCTCTGGCCCCTTGAAGTGATCATTATCTTTCCTGCCCCTCAAATCTGTAAGTACCATCTCCCCCGCACACACACCAGAGGGGAAGTGTTTGCTCACCTCATCATAATTCCCCTATCTCCAGAACCACAGCCTGTCTAATCTTGGTAATTCTTGTGGTTTCTGTGAAAGAATTTAGCAGGTAGTAGTAGAGCTATTTTTTGGATAAGGCTTTTCTAGTCATTCTCAAAATAAGTAGAAGTTCAAAAACATCAAAGGTTGGGCTGGGGAAATGGCTTAATGGTTAAGGATGTTTGCTTGCAAATGCTGCTGGCCTGGATTCACTTCCCCAGTGCTCACATACAGCTAGATGCACAAAGTGGCCCATGCATCTGGAGTTTGTTTGCAGAGGCTGGAGGCCCTGGAGTCCCTCTCTCTAGCCATCTATCTGTCATCTGTCATCTCTATCTCACTCTCTTCCTTGCAAATAAATAAATAAGTAAATATTTCTTTAAAGATCACAATTTATCAAGTGACCGGGCTATAAAAAATACACAAGGGGGGGGGGCTGGAGAGGTGGCTTGGCAGTTAAGGCATTTGCCTGTGAAGCCTAAGGACCCTGGTTTGATTTCCCAGAACCCACATAAGCCAGATGCACAAGGGGACACATTGCATCTGGAGTTTGTTTGCAGTGACTAGAGGCCCTGGTGTGCCCATTCTCTCTCTTCTCTATCTGTCTCTTTCCCACTCTCTCCCTCAAATAAATAGATAAAATAATTTTTTAAAATTCACAAGGGCTGAAGAGGTGGTTTAGTGATTAAGGTGCTTGCCTGTGAAGCATAAGGACCAAAGTTTGACTCCCTAGAACCCATGAAAGCCAGATGCACATAGTGGTGCATGTGTCTGGACTTTGTTTGCAGTGGCTAGAGGCCCTGGTGTGCCCATTCTCTCCCTCCCTCTCTCTCTTTCTGCCTCTCACACTCTTGCTCTCTCATAAATAAATAAAAAATATTTTTAATGTGTTTGAAAACTACACAAGGGCTGGAGAGATGGCTTAGCAGTTAAGGCACTTGCCTGCAAAGCCTAAGGGCCCATGTTCATCTCTCCAGATCACACATAATCAAGGTGCACGAAGGTGAGGCAAGCACAAGGTCACACATGCCCGCTAGGTGGTGCTAGTGTTTGGCGTTCAATTGCAGTGGCTGAGGCCCTGGTACACCAATTCATTTCTCTCTCTCTCTCTCTCTCTCTCTCTCTCTCTCTCTCTCTATCTCTCTCTGTCTCTCTCTCTCTAAAAATAAAAAAATAAAAATAATACACAAATGTATGCCCTTCCTGTGTTTGTAAACAGCCCACGTTATGGGTCCCTCCTCTCCATAAGAGAAGCCAGGACTGAAAAGATGGCTTAGGTGATAAGGTGTTTACTGGGAGGAGCTGGCACTTTACTTTACATGGGGTTCCCTTATGGTTGGTTGGCCAGGGCACCAGTTCTGGACATATAGCCCAAGCTGGCTCTCTTGACCTGGAGAACCTACAGGTTTTCTAACCACATGTCACAGTCTTTTCAGGCTACCTAAGAAAATAAGTTGGAGGATTAAATAGAAAAAAACGACTATTTCTATAGTTCGGGTGGCTGGAAGTCCAAGATCAAGGTGAGGGTTCTCTTCCTGACTTTCAGAGGGCTGCATTCTCCCCTTGTCTTCACATGGTTGATCTGTCTGACTATCCATCTCTTTCTCAACAACCCCCCCTCCTCTACCTGTCCCTCTCCCTTTCCCTCTCTCTCATCTTTTTATCAGGCCACGGACCTATTGGATTAGGGCCACAGCCTCAATTCTGCATCTAAGCTCCATTGTCTCCTAAGACCCAAGCTCCAGGTACAGCCACATTGGCTAGAGGCTATGTATGACTCCTGTGAACAGAAGGGTAGAGGTGGAACACAATTCGCCACTCAATCAAAGGGCTTGCACTTAAATTACCTGGAGGAGATTGTGTCATTTGCAATAAAAAGATAATTCATACACATATACACAATTTAAAAAACAATAAACTTGGGCTGGAGGGACGGCTTAGAGGTTAAGGCGTTTGCCTGCAAAGCCAAAGGATCCAGGTTCGATTCCCCAGGACCCACATTAGCCAGGTGCACAAGGGGACGCATGCGTCTGGAGTTTGTTTGCAGTGGTTGGAGGCCCTGGTGCGCCCATTCATTCCCTCCCCCCTCCCTCTTTCTCTGTCAAATAAATAAATAAAATTATTTAAAAAATAAACTTCCTCGGTGTGGTAGCCCTCACCTTTAATGCCAGCACTCCAGAAGCAGAGGTAGGAGGATCTCTGTGAATTCTAGTCAGCCTGGGCTAGAGTGAAGGGAGGAAGGGAGAAAGGACGGAAAGAAGGAAGGGAGTCACTGGAGGGGACCTTTGGAAGTAGGAAAACAGGAGTGGTAAGAGGAGATGTGATCCTTGTGTATTGTAGGCTGTCAATAAAGAGTTAAGAAAAAGGTAATATTCAAACTTGACAAGTGCTGCAGGCGGCTGGCCTTTCTGACCATCGTGGGACGATCTGGCTGCGCTGAGCTAGAGCGCCAGCAGGGGTCCGTTTCAGGTGAGGTCTCCAGAGCACTTCAGCCCACCCCATCCTCTTCATCCATCACTGGCACCCCCCCCCACAACCCCTACAAGAACAGGAATTCGCATCTCTGGTGGGTTTTGCATGTCACATCACACCGATAAGAACCTCCCCAGTCTCCAGTTTGGAGAACGGAGGTAAGTGGTAGGATTTTGCAGTTATCGATGTCCCACCGTGGAATGGCATGTGCCTTGGGGTGGTTTTACTGACAGTGAGAATAAACCATTGCTAGCAGGCTATGGAAGGAGCTGGACTGATGCCGGGAGAGGGAGCAGGAATGCTCCGGCTTCGCTCTGTCCTCGGGCCACAGCCTGTCTGGCTCATGGCAGTGCAGCCCCGTCCGTCCGTCTGTCTCTAGGCAGCATCTCCCGGCGTCCCTGGCTTGGCGGTTGGTTTCATGTCCAAAGCAAGCTCGCTCCTCGGGGCTGCGGGGAGGGAAGAGCAGCACCGTGCAAGCGTGAGGGCGGCAGAGTCTCCCGGCTCTCGTGGGGGCGGTGGAGACGGGACAGCCCCAGGAGGCTCGCGGAGGGCAGAAGGCAAGGCTGACAGCTGAGGCCTCCGCACACATGAACACACACACATACACCACGCACCATGCACATACATCATACCCACATACAAAATTTAAAAACACAACAAACTTGCTGGGCATGATGGTATGCACCTTTAATCCCAGCACTCAGTAGGCAGAGGCAGGAGGATCGCTGTGAGTTTGAGGCCACTAGAGCGAGATCCTATGTCAAAAAAAAAAACAAAAAAAATCAATAAACTTCATTCTCATATACAGTTTAATACCTCTTCCCCACCCTTTCCTCCCACAACGAGCCTTGTATGACTCGGGAACTTTCGATGGACTCCAGATGAGGATGGGTGTGTCTGTTGGTCTTTCCCCTCCTGCTGTCTGGCTCGCCTTGTTGAAATTCTGAAGCCTCATGACACCGAGTGGAAAACGGACCTCCTCCACTGAGAACAGATGGGCACAGAGTGTCGGATGCCCTGCTGTGCCTGCCATCCACCTGCTGGCCCATGGCTGTGTAGGAAGTTTCTAGAGACCCTCATGGGGACCTTACTAGGACTACAAAGACTGGTGATGACCTTGCATAGCCACTTCCACTCATACCCCAGGAAGCATCCCACAGCTCCTGGTACCCCTGGCTGGGAGGCTGACCTTGTGGCTGAGTCTTTTCAGGACAAGTATGGCTGAAGCCCAGGCATGCTCTGAGGCAGTCTTCTGACCCATGGGGAACAAGACAGGCCTGTCAAAGAAAGCTCCTCTGGATAATATCTTGACATTATCATATATAGGCTGGAGGTGGCTGGTTGTAGATGTGCAAAGGGACCAGTCTGACCACCTCTTAACAGAAAGAAAACTTTTACCCTCTGCCCTTGGACCTTGAGGTTTAGCTCAAGTTCTGAGGCAACCAGAAAAGCATCATTCCATACCCTGCTCCTTCAAGATCAGCTGGCCCCAGGATGCTTGCAGATTGCAAAGAAGTATGTGAATTGGAAAAGGGCAAAGAGACCATCGGCCTGCAGCCACATGGAGCCACCACTGGCCGCTTCTTGGTCCCTCCCAGTCTTTCAGGCCATTCCTTTCTTCACCTCATTTTTTTATTTTTATTATATTTTAATTTTTACTTATTTATTTGTGAGCAGAAAGAGATAGAAGAGAGACAGAGAACATTTTTTCCACCAATTTTTCCTGAGGAACAAAGGCTCTGAAGCTGGCCCCTGAGCTGCAGCCTTCTGGCTGCCCAGTTCTCACTCGCTCATTCCATGGAAGTGACTGCAAAAGTGTCTCTGATAAGAGCAAACAGAATGTGCCTCTCTTTAATCTTGTGAGGTTTATCTGACATCAGAGACTGATTTTTCTAGCATTTTTCTCTTCCCTTGGCCTCTTGCCTCTTTGTCTTATTTCCAATGAGAGCAAAGCTAATCCTTTCACTGGAAGGCGAGATACTTAGCGCCCATGGTGTTGGACAATTTAGACCAGTAGCTTTACCAATAAAGCACTTAATGGTGCCCTGGGAATTTTCAGACACGGCATCCCCAGAATAGGAAAGGTTGTGTATTGTGCCAATCTCCAAGGGTTTCTTTTTTATGAAGGGGTTGGTAAGAAGGCGCAATGGTTAAAGGCACTTGTTCACAAAGCCTGTTGGCCTGGGTTTGATTCCTAAGCTACCATGTAAGCCAAGTGCAAAAAAAAAAAAAAAAAAAAAAGTGGCACATGCATCTGGAGTCCATTTGCAGTGGCGGGAGGTCCTGGCACACTCATATTCTGTTTCTCTTCCTTCTCTCCCCCTCCTCTCTTTACAAATATAAAAACACTTTTTAAAAAAGATATCACATGCTCACACAAGTGTAATAGTGGCACACAGCCATAGTAGGTAACCACCTGCTCTTGGATTAGCTAACAGATCTGCTCAGTAGAAAGGAAACCATATCTGGAACTGGGAAACAAGTCAGAATCATATCTAGATAATGATTCCTGCTTTCCATTGTCAAGCTCCCACTAATCTTGGGCTTTAAGAGCGTCTACACCTTTTTAATTCTCTCTAAATCACTCTCTGTTGGAGAATCTGCTTCTCTTTTTCATACAGGAGGTGGACCTCAGGAGATAAACGACCCAGTGCACTCCACACTGGCCCCAACTGAAATCACAGAGGAATTGGGGAAATGAGCAAGAGTGCTGCTTTCTTAGTTAAGTTGATATCAACATAAAGGTGATGGAGAAAGATACTGAGGGCACTCAACACCGACCAAACCAGAGATCTAGCTGCAGACTGAAAATGCTCCCAACATGGCTCAGGGAATTTTGCAGAAGAGGAAGTGGAAAGATCGTTAGAGCCACAAGTTGACACATTTTGCAGAGAGACATTGCCTCTTCCACACTCCCCACAATGCATGATCCACAATCCCCATGGGGTTGACCTGCATCCCCAGTGAGGAAGTCCTCTTCAGAAAAGGGGCAGGGAGCCGGGCATGGTGGTGCACACCTTTAATCCCAGCACTCAGGAGGCAGAGGTAGGAGGATTGCCGTGAGTTCAAGGCCACCCTGAGACTCCATAGTGAATTCCAGGTCAGCCTGGGCTAGAGTGAAACCCTACCTCGAAAAACCAAAAAAAAAAAAGGGGGTGGGCAGAGAGAAGGGAAAGGATGATACCAACATGTGATGTTTACATACAAAATATGTCCATATCTAATAATAAAAATTAAAAAAATTAAAGACATCACAAGGGCTGGAGAGATGGCTTAGCAGTTAAGTGCTTGCCTGTGAAGCCTAAGGACCCCGGTTCGAGGCTCGGTTCCCCAGGTCCCACGTTAGCCAGATGCACAAGGGGGCACACGCGTCTGGAGTTTGTTTGGAAGCCCTGGTGTGCCCATTCTCTCTCTTTCCCTCTACCTGTCTTTCTCTCTGTGTCTGTCGCTCTCAAATAAATAAATAAATAAAAATTTAAAAAAAATATCACAACAAAATGTACAGAAAAAGGGTTTCTTTTTTGTTTTGTTTTGTTATGTTGTTATTGTTTTGTTTTTCAAAGGTAGGGTCTCACTCTAGCCCAGGCTGACTTGGAATTCAGCATGTAGTCTGAGTGGCCTCAAACTCACCGTGACGCTCCTACATCTTCCTCCCGAGTGCTGGGATTAAAGACAGGAACCACCACACCCCACAAGAAGATTTCCTTTAAAGATCAAGCCCTGGTCACAACAGCCTCAAGGAGTGACAGGCCTGCCTCTTATTAAACCATCTGAGTCAACGTTGTAAAGCATAATGACCTCATGCCAAGTTCCCCATTGCCTGCAAGGTAGCTCCAAGTCAAAACTGCTTGCTTTCTGTGGAGATCATCATTATCAGCTTGACAGGACCTAGAATCATCCTTGAGGGGTTATGTAGATTAGGTTAGTCTCTGTGCATGTCTGTGAGGAATTATCTTGATTAGATCAACTGAGGTGGGAAGTCCCCATCTTAAATGTGGGTGACACCATTCTGTGGACTGGAATTCTGAACAATACAGAAAGCCACCACATTCATGGCTTCTTCCCTGCTAATGTGATGATGGTGTGACACCAGCGAGCTTCCTGCTCCTACATGCTTTCCCTGTATAGTAGTTCCCTTCTCGCTGCTGGGACAAAGCCCCTAGCCAGAAGCAGCTTATGGAAGGATTGGGTTCATCTCAGCTTAGTTTTGAGGGCAGGTTTCATCATGATGGGGAAAGAATGGCAAGAGCAGACAGCCAAAGGGAGGGGCGCAGCATCATACCTGATAGTACATTGAAAACAGTCATCTGAGTACTGGGCTTGGAGCTGGGCTTTATTGCCCTGAAATCTGCCACCAGGGACACACCTCCTCCAGCAAGTTTCCATCACCCAAAGGCCCCTGAACTTTCCCAAATTGCCAACAGCTAGGGACCAAGTATTCAGACCATGTGAGCCTGCGGGGAACATTTCCCTCAAACCACCCCTGCGCCCATAATGGACTTTACCCTCTGTAACTGTAAGCCTCAATAACTCCCTAGGCTGCTTCTGGTCTGGAATTTTGTCCCAGAAATGAGCAAGTAACTGATAGTTTCACATAGAACAAATTTCAATATCTGGCCCCTGCAGAATCTGGCCTTGCATTATGACAACAGACACACACTGCACATCCCCCCCCCCCCGTAATTAATATCTTCCTTCTTTTTTTTTTTTTTTTTTTTTTTTTTTTTTTTTTTTTTTAGTTTGTTGAGGTAGGGTCTTGCACTATCCCAGGCTGACCTGGAATTCACTGTGTAGTCTCAGGGTGGCCTTGAACTCATGGTGATCCTCCTACCTCCGCCTCCCAAGTGCTGGGACTAAAGGCATGTGTCACCATGCCCAGCTTCCATCATTTTTCCTATGTTCAAATGTGCCAGCCTGTCTTGGACAGAGACCCTGCAATACAACTCCCTTTCCAACTCTCATAGGACTCTGTATTCCTTCATCACCAGGGTGATTTCTGCTTCTCTCTACATCTCCACTGAACAGCCCCTCTCGGGGAGGGGGGCTTCCCAACCGTTCCTTCACCCTGGGCCCATGTATCCCACATGTAAATGACTCACTGTTCTCTTCCCAGGCAGCTGTGGAACAGTGCAGGTATCAGTAATTTGTTGTTGGGGAAGTGATGCTGAGTGACTAACTGGGCGTCATTTTCCTGCTTCCAGAGGACACCCCAGGATGACGGTGCACTCTCATGTCGATTATTTAGTTTCACTGACAGTGACAAGAAAGAGAGAGATCGTGGGCTGGGGAGATGGCTCATTGGGTAAAGGGCTTGCCAGGCATACCTGAGTACCTGAGTGTGGATTCCCAGAACCCACATAAATCCAGACACTGAGGTGGGCATCTGTAGTCTTAGGGCGCTGACAGCCAAAGAGAGGAGACAAGAGCATCACCCAGAAGCCTGAAGGCCAGATAGCCTGACAAAGGCAGTGGTGACTTAAGGAGACCCACCTCAAACAAGGTGGAAGATAAGGACCAACACCTTTGACCTCTACAGGCCCATTGTGGCACACATGTACACACACACACACACACGCACGCACAAAGAAAGAGAAAACCAGGGCTGGAGAGATGGCTTAGTGGTTAAGCGCTTGCCTGTGAAGCCTAAGGACCCCCGTTCAAGGCTCAATTCCCCAGGACCCATGTTAGCCAGATGCACAAGGGGACGCACGTGTCTGGAGTTCGTTTGCAGTGGCTGGAGGCCCTGGTGTGCCCATTCTCTCTCTCTCTCCCCCTCTCTCTCTCTCTCTGCCTCTTTCTCTGTCAGTCTCAAATAAATAAATAAAAATAAGCAAAAAAAATGTAAAAAAAAAAAAAAGAGAAAACCAAAATAATAATGTCTTAGTTTCTTCTTCAAGCATATTAGTTTTGTATATTTTCTTGTTTTTTTTAATTAATTAATTAATTAATTAATTTGAGAGCAACAGAGAGAGAAAGAGGCAGAGAGAGAGAGAGAGAGAATGGGTGTGCCAAGGCCTCCAGCCACTAAGAACTCCAGATGCGTGTGTCCCCTTGTACATCTGGCTAAAGTGGGTCTTGGGGAATCGAGCCTCAAACTGGAGTCCTTAGGCTTCACAGGGAAGCACTTAACTGCTAAGCCATCTCTCCAGCTCAATTTTTTGGTTTTTTAAATATATATATATTGCAAGGAGAGAGAGAGAATGGGCAAACAAACTCTAAACATATGTGCCACTTTGTGCATCTGGCTTTACATGGATATTGGGGAATTGAACCCAGGGCATTAGGCTTTGTAGGCAAGCACCTTAACTGGTGAGCCATTTCTCCAGCCCCTATTATCTTGTTTTAAATAGTAGCTTTTTTGTTTTGTTTTGTTTTGTTTTTGTTTTTCAAGGTAGGGTCTCACTCTAGCCCAGGCTGACCTGGAATTCACTATGGAGTCTCAGGGTGGCCTTGAACGCATGGCGATCCTCCTACCTCTGCCTCCCGAGTGCTGGGATTAAAGGCGTGTGCCAATTAACCACCTCCCCAGCCCACGATCTCTCTCTTTCTTGTCACTGTCAGTGAAACTAAATAATCGACATAAGAGTGCACCGTCATCCTGGGGTGTCCTCTGGAAGCAGGAAAATGATGCCCAGTTAGTCATGCCCGGCTAAGTAGTAGCTTTTTTATCTTCGTGATCACTTATGAACTTACTAATGGCTTTATTATTGGATGCCAAGCTATTTTAACTGCGTCATGAAAAATCTATTATCTAAAGCCTTGGGAAACTGATCTTGTTCGTGGGGGATTGCTTCCTTGTGTGCTTTGTGATTTTGTGTGTGTGTGTGAGAGAGAGAGAATTAGCACTCCAGGATCTCCAGCCACTGCGATCGAACTCCAGACATGTGCAACACCATGTGCACACGTGAAATCTTGCACATGCATCACCTTGTGCATCTGGCATATGTGGAATCTGGGGAGTTGAACATGGGTCTTTAGGCTTCACAAGCAAGCACCTTAACGACGAATTCATCTCTCCAGACTATGTTTTGTAATGTTTGAACATGCCTTTTTTTTTTTTTTTCTTTTTGTCTACAGGAACCATCTAAGCTAACAGCTTGTGCATTGGGAGTTTGTGCTTACATAATTGTTTGTTTTGGGAGGGCTCCCAAGTGTAATTTGAATCTCAAATTTATTTAGAATTTGTTGTTGTTGTTGCTTTTCAGGTAGGGTCTTGCCCTAGCCCAAGCTGACCTGGAATTCACTCTGTAGTATCAGGCGGGCCTTGAACTCATAACAATCCTCCTACCTCAGCTTCCTGAGTGCTGG
Organism: Jaculus jaculus; assembly: GCF_020740685.1. NCBI lineage: Eukaryota > Metazoa > Chordata > Mammalia > Rodentia > Dipodidae > Jaculus > Jaculus jaculus. The sequence goes on along the minus strand of NC_059114.1, from coordinate 17,978,961 downwards.
GATTTAAAGGCATATGCCTATCTTAGACTTATATTTTTATTTTAAAACACTGAGTTGACAAATACAGATTGTATAATTCAAGGTGTACCACAGTGATAGCTCAATGTACACATAGGGTACATACTGTCAATCACAATGAAATTAACGCATCAATCACCAACCAGGCTGTGCATCTAATCCCAGACATGTTTGTCCTGTAGCTCAGAATATAGTGTGGACTGGAGTATGACCCACAGTGCCCATGTGCAGACACTGGATGTGATGACACATGCTGTCAATTCCAGTGCTTCAGAAGCAAGAGGATCCCTGGGGCTCCTTAGCCACCCAGTCTAGCCTAATTGGTGAGCTCCAGGCCAATAAGAGATCCTGTTTCAAAAAAAGGCAGGATGGGTTGGAGATATGGCTCAGCATTTAAGGTACTGGCCCATAAAGCCTAATGACTGGAGTTCAATTCCCCAGTGTCCACATAAAGCCAGGTGTGCAAAGTAGAGCATGCATTTAAAGTTTGTTTGCAATAGCTGGAGGCCCTGATGCACCCATTCTCTCTCTCTCTTCCTCTCTGCCTCTCTTCCTCTTTCTCCCTCTCCTCCATGCATGACGGTGTACACCTTTAATCCCAAAACTCAGGAGGCAAAGGAAGAGGATTGCTGTGAGTTAAAGGCCAGCCTACATACTGAATTCCAGGCAGCCTGAGCTAGAGCAAGACCCTGCCTCAAAAGCCACAAAAAACAAAGCGGGGGGGGGGGGGGAGGTGGATGTTTTCAGGTATGGTGGCACACAACTTTAGTCTTAATACTGGGGAGACAGGCAGGAGGATCACTGTGAGTTTCAGACCAGTTCCAGGTCACCTGAGATACAGTGAGACCCTACCTCAACAAAAACACTGATAATGCTCACAGTGATCCTCTGGCCTCCACACTCACACATACATATGTGCCTGTACACATACAAAAAGTCACATGCACACACATGCACACAAAGGAATCCTATTCGTCTGGAGTTTGTAGCTCCAGTTTCACTGAAGCCTTGTCGCCTGTGCTTGGAACCATTAAAATTTGAACTATTCCAGCCCTAGCAGACCCACGCGTCTGGAGTGCATTTGCAGTGGCTGGAGGCCCTGGCACATCCATCCCCACCCCCACTTTCTCTCCCAAATAAATAAATTATAAAAAGTAAATGGGCATGAACAAAAATATTTGGAGGGCAGGTTGGTGGGCATAATATATGCATTTAGCCAGAAAACAGTAGTAGCTTCCACTCCCCCACCCCAAGGTTTATAGCATCCAGCCATGGGCTATTGACTAGGTTTTCAGTACCAGGGATGAACTCCCTCTTATAGAATGAGCCACAAGTCTAATCAGGAAGTAGTTGGTTTCCCTCATAACACACATGCCACCATTGCACCAGTTGTCACATTCAGCCTGGCTAGCTAGGCATAAAGCTGGCAGGAGCCGCTGCTGGTTAAGGCTGTTGATGACTTTTCTCCCCCAAGAGGCTGCTTAAAGTCTTTCTAGCAACATGACAGCTGCTCAACAAGAGGGAGAATTCCAGCTCAGTTCCAGCTTGATTTCTCAGTGATCTGAAGCCCAGGCATATGAAGTCTTAAGCAATAGGGTCTTACCATGTAGTTCTGCTGAACAACCAAAATACTGTAATATTTTGGGGGCATCAGGGGCCTTCCTGACCGATAACATACTAGAAAATACTCCATCCTTGGCACTAAAATTTCCCTGTAACAATCTATGGCTTCTGGGCCCAGAATTATCCACCCCCACAGGGTGCTTCTGCCCAAACTCACTTAAAAAAAAAAAAAGTAGTTTTATTTAATTATTTAAGAGAGAAAGAGAGGGAGAGAGAGAGAGAGAGATTGGTAGAGGCAGAGAGAAAGAGAGAACAAGTGTACCAGGGCCTCCAGCCATTGCAAACGAACTCCAGATGCATGTGCCATCTTATGCATCTGCCTTTACATGTGTACTGGGGAATTGAACCTGGGTCCTTAGGCTTTGCAGGCAAGTACCTTAACTGCTAATCAATCTTTTCAGCCCTAAAACTCACTTTTATTTAAAATATATATTGTTTAGCTAGTGATAAAGTAGGTTTCCATATGATTTATTCATACCATCCTTAATTTTGATTAACCCTTCTCCCACCCCGTCCTCTCCTCCACCCACATTCTCTTCATCTAAAGCCTGAGGTCACCCTTATTTTCTAGCATTTAAAGTATATTTCTTTCAAATAACTATTAGTAGGAAAGTTTTAGATTGTCAAATCTAAGCTATTGCCAAAAATGGGAACCCAAGCTGGTTTGTTATGCCTGTCATCCCAGCACATGGGCAGCTGAGGCAGAAGGATTAGGAGTTCAAGGCCAGCCTAGGTTTTTATCACAAGATCCTACCTCAAAAAAAATTAAATAAATAAAAACTAGATAAACATGGTATGTTAGTTTTAGGTCTGTCTTCCATCTATGTATATCAATCTACTTTTATAAAAAGCCTCATTTTAGCTGGGCATGGGAGCACATACTTGTAATCCCAACCCTTGGGATAGGGAGGCAGAAAGCTCAAGAGTCCAGGGTCATAGTTGGATAAATACTGAGTCCAAGGTGAGTTGGGACTACATGAGAGCCTGCCTCAAAACAAAACAAAACAAATGTCTCCAGGCATGGTGGCACATGCCTTTAATCCCAGAACTAGGGAGGATCGCTGTGCTGTAGGTTCGAGGCCAGCCTGAGACTACATAGTGAATTCCAGGTCAGCCTGAGCTAGAGTGAGACCTTACTTCAAAAAACAACCAACCAAAAAGTCACTTTTCTTATGTTTTTGTATGCTTACCACTTTTCTCCTATTATCTTATATCAATAACTAATAAACTGTAGAGGTAAATGCTTTCTGCTAATAAACCTCATATAAACTATTGTTTTCTTTTATTATTGTCTCTGGTTGCTGTTATTTTTTTTAACTTTCTATTGATAATTTTCATACACGAACATAATGTATTTTGATCATAATCCCTTCCATTACCTTCTTTTGTAAAAGTCTAGCTTTATTTTTAATATTTTATTTGTTTACTTATTTGAGAGAAGGGAGAACAAGCAAGCACCAGGGCCTCCAGCCACTGCAAACAAACTCCAGACACTTGTTCCACCTTGTGCATCTGGCTCACATGGGTCCTGGGGATTCAAACCTGGGTCCTTAGACTTTGCAGGCAAGTGCCTTAACCACTAAGCCTTCACTCTAGCCCCTCATTACCTTCTTTTTGTCTTCCCTCCCTTGTCTTCCTTCCACTGAACCCCTTCTTCTTTGCAGCTTGTCCCTCCTCTAGTTTTTTCAAAAATATTTATTTATCTTATTTGAGAGAGATATAGAGAGAAAGAGAGTGGACGTGCCAGGGCCTCTAGCCATTGCAAATGAACTTCAGACACATGTGCCACCAACTGTGCATCTGGCTTACGTGGGCACTGGGGAACTGAACCTGGGTCCTTAGTCTTTTAACCTCTGAGCTCTGAGCTATCTCTCCAGCCCCCATAATGTCTTTTTATTTTCCTTGCTCTCCTTTATCATCCCTGATGGAGTATGAATGGGCCCAGTCTTATGTAGGATTTGTGCAGGTAATGACAGTCAGTGTGAGGTCATGTATGCAATGGCCACTCTGTGTCCAGAAGAGAGCATTCTAAAACACTCCTCCCCGTTCTCTGGCTTATACATGCTTCCCGGCCTCTCTTCCACAATGTCCACTGGGCCTTGGAGGGTGTGACATAGAAGTTTCACTTAGTGCTGAGCACTCAACAGTCACTACTTATTCCCGGTGCTTTGATCAGCTTTGAGTCTCCCCAGTAATCACCAACCATCTGAAAAACGAATCTTCTCTGGTGCTTGAGAGATGGCTAAGCAGTTAAGGCACTTGCCTGCGAAGTTGTAGGATCCAAGGTTCTATTCCCCAGTACCCATGTAAGCCAGATGCACAAACTGGTGAATATATTTGGAGTTCATTTGCAATGGCTGGAGGCCCTTGTATGCCATTCTTTCTCTGTCTCTCTCTTCTCTCTATTTCTCTTTGTTTGCAAAATATACTTGTAATTTTATTTTTTTTTTTTAAGGCAAGCCCAACAGACTGCCTTTTTTAATGCAAGAGTGAGAAAGTGAGAATTGGTATGCCAGGGTCTCCAGCTACTGCAATCAAACTCCAGATGTGTTTACCCTTTGTGCACATGTGTGACCTTTTGCACTTGCCTGTGAGTCTGGCTTATGTGGGACATGGAGAGTTGAACATGAGTCTTTAGGCTTTGCAGGTAAGTGTTGTAACTGCTAAGCCATCTCTCCAGCCCAAAAATTTAAATTTTAAACAATTTTCCAGATTAAAAAAAAAAAACTGAAATCGACTTCTGGCCAAGACGACCACCTAGCTGCGCTGCAGATACCGGGGAAGGAAAGATAGATGCAGATCCTAAGGAGAGAGCTGCCCCAACATACCTCAAAAGAGGCCCGACTGAAACTAAAGAAAATTGGCGAAACAAGCAAGGGTGCTGTTTTCCTGATGAACCGGATACCAGCACAAAGGGGAAGGAGACCAACACAGAGAAAAATCAACTCTTACCAAATCAGAGAGCTAGAGCCTCAGAGGCCCCCAACACCTCAGCACTGAAGCAGACCAAAAATGAACCCAACATGGCTCAGGGAAATTTTGCGGAAGAGGGGGTGGAAAGAATGTCAGAGTCACATGTTGGGTCATGATATGCAGAGACATTTATCGTACCAATAACTGTGGACTAACTCCACAATGCACGACCCATTTACATCAACAAGGAGGGTCCATTGGGAGGGGGTGGATCATGGATGAACCTAAACAATGGTACCAAATGGCCTGTATTTGCTGAAAAGAAAACTAATAAATTAAATTTAAAAAAAAAAGCAAGAATGCACTGGGGACAATAATATTAAACAAATTAACCCAGCTGCAGAAAATGATTTCTCTCATTTGTGGTTCCTATATTTTATATAATCATATTAAATTATATATGCATGTAATTATACAAAGTAGAAGTGAGCCTTTTTAGGAGAGCTAGAGGAATTAGAAGAGGAAAGACAATGGGTGAGAAACAGAATTATGGGAAACAGAAGAGGGAAACTATACTCAAGTATATACCTTTAAGAAAATTCAAAAACAATGGTAAAGGTCTAAAATGTTATAAAGTTATACTACAATTCTTTGTAAGTGCTATCATTTAATCTGGAAGAGCCATGGTACACAATTTCTTAAAGAATAGAGCTATAACATGACATTTAATAGTATTGCATTGGAATATTGAAATAATGATTTAAATAAAGCATATATGGGAAAAAAACCCTGAAATCAACAAGACTGCTAGAAATGTTTCTAGACCCACCATGGTCAAAAAGCTGAACACTTGGCAACCAGGCAGTAAAGTTCTTGAAAATTCAGTCCAAGTATTGAAAGTTATAATACATATGACATTGTGTCTTATAATTTTATTTTAGCTGGGTGTGGTGACATATGCCTTTAATCCTGTTACTGGGAGAGGGGCATGGTAGGAGGATCGATGTGAGTTCAAGGCCAGCCTGCAACTACATAGTGAATTCCAGCTCAGTCTGGGCTACAGCAAGACCCTATTCAGCCAGTCAGCTGACCCCGGGAATCACTTGTCTCCACTTTCCATGGGATGGGATGACATAGCATTTATGTGGCCACTGGGAGGCCTGAATTCAGGAACTCATTCTTGTATAGCAAGTGCTTTTCCAACTGAGCCATTGCCCAAGCCCCAGGAATATCTTTTTTTTTTAAATTAATTAATTGATTGATTTGAGAGAGAGGGGGAGGAGGATAGGGTAGAGAATAGGCATGTCAGGGCCCCCAGCTGGTGCAAACAAACTCCAGATGCATGTGCCACTTTGTACATCTGGATAATGTAGGTCCTGGGGAATTGAACCTGGGTCCTTTGGCTTTGCATGCAAGTACCTTAACTACTAAGCCATCTCTCCAGACCCCAGGGAATATCTTAAAAAGTCCCTTATAGGGTTGGGAAGATGACACAGTGGTTAAAAGTGCCCATTCAGCAAGTCTAATGACTGGAGTTCAGGTCCTCACAGGGGTGCACATGTCTGTAATCCCAACATGCCTAAAGCCATGTGAGGTGGAGTCAGGAGATGATTAAAGCTTGTGGGCAAGCTAGCCTGGCTTGCATCAGCAAAACACAAGACAGACCCTGTCTCAAACATGACAGAAGCTGAGGACTGATATCCTGAGGTTGTCCTCTGGTGTCCACATATGTGCCATGACATGTGTAACCCCCCCCACACACACTGACATACATCAAAACACCTTTTTAAGTAAGGTGTGGTGGAGCACACTTAATCCCAGCACTCTAGACACAGACGCAGAACTGTCATGAGTTCGAGGCCACCTTGGGACTACAGAGTGAGTTCCAGGTCAGCCTGGGCTAGAGCGAGATCCTCCTGAAAACCCTGCCCCCCCCAAAAAACAACACCCTCCAAACAAAAAACAAAAACTCCCACCTTTAAAAAAACTTTGTGGCTCTGATTACACATAATTTCAGTTACAAGTGTGTCTATCACCAAGGGTGATTTATTTATACTTTGACTAATGTATAGCCTTGATAATAATGGCAGCAAAGCCTTCACTTTACTTGATTCCACTTGGTAGCTTGTACATGAGAAGTTTCATGTGAGCCCTGAGTTAGGATGGGCAGTGGTGGAAGCTGGACCCCTTGGTATGGAATCAAAGCACTCAGGAGGCAGAGGGAGTAGGATCACCATGAGTTCGAGACCACCCTGAGACTAATTCCAGGTCAGCCTAAGCTAGAGTGAAATCCTAGTCCCCCCCCCTCCAAAAAAAGATGTCAAAACACTTTCCCCATAAATGCATACATTATATAAATAGGTGATAGAGAGAGAGAGAGATTTTTCATTTATTGATTTATTTGAGACAGAGAAACACAGAAAGAGGCAGACAGAGAGTGACTATGGGCACACCAGGGTCTCTTGCCACTGCAAATGACCTCCAGATGCATGCACCACTTTGTGCATCTGGCTTCACGTGGGTCCTGGGGAATCGAACCTGGGCCATCAGGTTTGTAAGCAAGTACCTTTGGCCACTGAGCAATCTCTCCAGCCCCGATACAAGTATATCAAAGGCAGTGATTAAATATCACTTTTATTTCTCAGCACCTACAATTTCAAGAGAAGTGATATGATTCCAACATGAAAGCTTAAGCTAAATTAAGACCTGGTGGTTTAACTTTCCTTCAAGAGCTCTGTGTATATTCTCCCTGAGCATCAGTTAGGAGTATAGGGAGACATGAACAAGTGATTTTCATTTCCTTGCTTCTAATAATGCCATTTTTCAGATTTGAAATAACTTACTGATCCCATGAATTGTTTTTCAAGAAATATCACGACTTTGATTTTGCAAATTTTATCACACCAAGTTCTCCACATTTGGGTACAGCGAGATTTTGCCATTGAACCCCTTCCTGGTGTTAAAACAGATGGGTAATTTTGAAATACGTATGTATGGAATTAAGTTCCATGACTATCCAAATATACCCACCACTTCCACAGCATTTGGAGTTATGCAATGTGATATGTTTTCAGTGATGCCCTTTTATGTGTTAATTTTGCAAAATTTATCCTCAATTAGAATTTCAAATCACCTGAGCCACAGAAGAAAATTTAAAATGTGGTATCAAAACCAGGAACTTAATTCAAATTTAGCATTAAGAAACATTTTTTAATTAATTAATGGACATACACTGAAGATAACCCAAATTCAGCAAGCAGGTTCTAGTTGATGTTTGCCAAACTATGACATATTGAATTTGTTGTTTTTGTCTAAAACCTCTTCAAATTAAGAAAAAGGTTAAAGCAGAGTATATAAAATGGTGGACTACCAGGTGACTGGGAAAACTTTAATTCATTACCCCTTTAGGAAAGAAATGTGCTTTTTTGTTAAATTTGGTTAAACTAAGAGCTTTTTTTTTCTGTAAATGTCTGTGTTTTAAAAAGACAGAGAAAGTCAGTAGGGATGCACCAGAGCCTCATACCATTCCAAACAAACTTCAGATCCACGCGCCACTTTATGCATCTAGCTTTGTGTGGGTACTGGGGAATCAAACCTGGATTGTCAGGCTTTGCAAGCCAGCACCTTTAACCACTGAGCCATCTCTCCAGCTCTAAGCTATAACCTTTCAATGATCTTTAGATTCCAGAGCTGTTTCAAGACACAATTGTTCAATCTTCACAGTAAGGAATATATGAGATATTTTAATTTTCCACAGATCTGTCATGCCTCTTAAGTTTGAAGCAAGATTTAATTCTAGGGTGCTTTCCTTTTAAAAGTCTTTTTAATAAAAAAAAATTTTAAGTTGAAACAATTTTTAGAAATATATCCTGAACTGGGTGTGGTGGCATACACCTTTAATCCCAGCACTTGGGAAGCAGAGGTAGGAGGACCACTGTGAGTTCAAGGCCACCTTGAGACCACATAGTGAATTCTAAGTCAGCCTGGGCTAGAGCAAGACCTTATTACGAGAGAGAGAGAGAGAGAGAGAGAGAGAGAGAGAGAGAGAGAGAGGGAGGGAGGGAGGGAGGGAGGGAGGGAGGGAGGGAGGGAGGGAGGGAGGGAGGGAGAGAGAGGGGGAGAAAGGAAATATATCTTGACTGTTTCCATTTGAAACACAAAATATCTTCAAATTCAAAATTTCCTTATGCTGACTTGGGGCAACTTTCTTTCCTCAGTTTTTAGGTCATACTCTCAGCTTTTCTTTTCAGCACTATGCATACTTAAAACCAAAATAATTGTTTTTAATCATATTCTGCTGGACTTGGGCCAAATACTTTGAAAGAGTGAATTTAGGGGCAATTGGAGGAGCGAGATGAAATGTTTAGAAATAGCACTTGTGTAGTATCTACTGTATGATAAAGTGTTGCATAACAGTATTGTGCAGCATAAATAATGATAGTAATTTGTAGGTTCCTATTTACTATGCATCTTTTGCTAAAATTAAGATTTTTGTTGTTTGATTTGGGGGGGCATTTTATTTGCTTATTGATTTATTCATTTGAGAGACAATGAGAGAGAAAGAGGCAGATAGAGAGAGGAGAATGGGCACACAAGGGCCTCTAGCCACTGCAAAGGAACTCCCAACACTTGTACCGCCTTGTGCGTCTGCCTTTACATGAGTCCTGGCTAATCGAACTCAGGCACTTGGGCTTTCAGGCAAGTGCCTTAACCACTGAACCATCTTTCCAGCCTAGGCTTATTTGTTTTAAAATATTTTATTTTTATTTATTTATTTGAGAGCAAGAGAGAGGGGAAGGGAGGGAGAGAATGGGCATACCAGGGCATCCAGCCACTGCAAATGAACTCCAGATGCATGCGCCACCTTGTGCATCTGGCTTGTGTGGGTCCTGGGGAATTGAACCTGGGTTTGTTGGCTTTGCAGACAAATGCCTTAACTGCTAAGCCATCCCTCCAGCCATATATGTATATAGGTTTTTCGAGGTAGGCTTTCACTCTAGTCCAGGCTGACCTGGAATTCACTATGTAGTCTCAGGCTGGCCTCAAACTCACAGTGGTCCTCCTACCTCTGCCTCCTAAGTGCTGGGATTAAAAGCGTGAGCCATCACGCTCAATTTTTGTTTTTCTTCTTCTTCTTTTTTTTAATGTGGGTTCTGGTATTGAACTCAGGTCCTCTTGCTTGCACGTCAAGCACCCTTACTCACTGTACCTCAGCCCAGACTTCCTCTTTCAAAGCAACTCTATGTTGAGAGGGCAGTTAACTCACTGAGCTAGACCAGTGTCAACCTTTCCTAGGTAGATGACCTAATGACCTTGAACCAGTCAGAGATTCAAAAAGCTCCCACCCATCCAGGTTGAGGAACAAACTTCTGACATGTGAGCACTGGGAGGCACTCTAAGGAAGAATGATGGTTAGTTTTTTTTTTAAATATTTATTTATGTGAGAAACAGAGGAGAGAGAGAAAGAGAATGGATGGACCAGGGCCTCCTGCTGCTGCAGATGAACTCCAGATGTGCATGTGGCTTTATGTGAGTACTGAGGATTCGAACCCAGACCATTAACCTTTGCCAGCAAGTTCCTTTAACTGCTGAGCCATCTCTTCAGCCCTGTTTATTTTAACTTTTTATTTTTAATATTTTTTATTTGATTTTATTTTATTTGGTTTGATAGAGAGGGAGAGAGAGAGAGAAAGAATGGGCACGCCAAGGCCTCCAGCCACTGCAAAAGAACTCTAGACTCATGCGTCCCCTTGTACATCTGGCTAAAGTGGGTCCTGGGGAACTGAACCTGGGTCCTTTGGCTTTGCAGGCAAATACCTTAACCACTAAGCCACCCCTCCAGTCCCAGCCCTGTTTTTTTTTTTGTTGTTGTTGTTTTTTTTTATGAGAGAGAGAATGAGAGGAGAACTTGTGCACCAAGGCCTCCAGCCACTGTAATTGAACTCTGGGTGTGTGTGTCACCTTGTGCATTTGGCTTATGTAGTTTCTGAGGAGTCAAACCTGGGTCCTTAGGCTTCACAGGCACCCTCCTTAATCACCAAGCCTGAGCCCTGTTTTTATTTTTTATTTTTTTTTGGTTTGTTTTGGTTTGTTTTGGTTTTTCAAGGTAGGGTCTCACTCTAGCCCAGGGTGACCTGGAATTCACTATGGAGTCTCAGGGTGTGCTGGAACTCACAGCAATCCTCCTACCTCTGCCTCCCTCTGAGTGCTGGGATTAAAAGTGTGAGCCAACACCTTCCAAGGCTCAGGGTCCATTGCGGAAGAGATGGTAGAAAGAATGTAAGAGCCAAAGGAAGGGTAGGACTCCTTACAATGTGCTCCCTCCAGACACAAAATGGCCTGGATATCCATGACCTCACAGTGCCTGACACTATCTATATAAGACCATCATACAAGGAGGAAAAGATCATAACATCAAAATAAAAGAGAGACTGATTGGGGGGGGGATATGATGGAGAATGGAGTTTCAAAGGGGAAGGTGGGGGGAGGAAGGGTATTACCATGGGATATTTTTTATAATCATGGAAGTTGTTAATAAAAAATTGAAAAATAAAAAAGCAGAGCATGGGAGGTAGAGGTAAAAGGAACTGCCATGAGTTTGAGGCCACCCTGAAACTATGTAGTAAATTCCAGATCATCCTGGCTTACAGTGAGAACCTACCTTGATGAAAATAATAATAAACACGTGGGTATTTGCCTATGAAGCCCAAGGACCAGGGTTCAATTCCCCAGTAAACACATAATCCAGATGCACAAGGTGGCCAATGAGTGTGGAGTTCATTTACAGTGGCCAGAGGCCCAGGCACACCCATTCTCTCTCTCAAATAAAAAACTTAAAAAAAAAAAAAAAAGCATAAGCCAACACCCAGAGCCTTAAATTGTTTTTATTTATATGGGTGGTGGGGGAGGGGTGCCAGCATTGCAAATGAACACCAAACTCTTGCACCACTTTGTGTCCAGTTTATGTGGGTGATTTGGGAATTGAAGCCCTTGGGCCAACAGGTTTTGCAAGCAAGTGGCTTTAACAGATGAGCCATCTCATCTCCCCAGCCCTGATGGTTAATTTTGCCAACTTATAAGATCTAGAATCACCTAGGACAAATCTCTGGGCAAGTTGGTGAGGGAGTTCTAGATTATGTTAATTGAGGTGGGAAAACCCACCCTAACTGTGAATGGTGCCGTCCCCTGGCCTGAGGTCTTGGACTCCATGAAAAGCAGAAAGTGAGCTAAGCATCAGCATTCATCTCTCTCTCTCCTTCCTGACTGGACGCAACATGACCAGCTGCCTCACTCTACCACTGCCATGCCTTTGCCACCATAATAGACTGTATCCCCTCAATTGTGAGCCACAGTAAGCCTTTCCTTCCTTAAGTTGCTTTTGGAGTTTTTTAATTTTATTTTTGACTGAGAGAGAGACAGGGAAAGAGGGAGAGAAAGAGAATGGACATGCTGGCGCCTTTCTGCCACTGTGAACGAACTCCAGACACGTGCGCCCCCTGGTGTGCATATGTGACATTGCACGTTTGCATTACTAACGCATCTGGCTACGTGGGACCTGGAGATTCCAGCAAGTGGTCTTAGGCTTCACAGGCAAGCACCTTAACCGCTAAGCCATCTCTCCAGCCCTGGTTTTGGATTTTTTTGTTGGGTATTTTTGTCTTTCGAGGTAGAGTCATACTCTAGCTCAAGCTGACCTGGAATTCACTATGTAATCTCAGGGTGGCCTTGAACTCACTGCCATCCTACCACTGTCTCCCAAGAGCTGGGATTAAAGGCATAAGCCACCACACCAGGCTTTATCAGGTATTGTGTCACAGCAAGAGAAATATCTAATGCAGGAAAGGAAGGCCACTTTGGATGTCCAGTCCACTTTCTGTTTCTTTCTTCTGCTTCGTTTTGCCTTTCCTGATTATGAAGCCTGTCTCTGCTGCTGGGGTCCTGAAAGCTTCTTCTAATTCATAGATTGATTCCTGATTGACTCACCCAGTCTATGGAAGTTGTGGGTTTTGACAACTCCTATTGTATCTCTAGAAAGTGAAGTCAAGCTGGGCGTGGTGGTGCACACCTTTTAATCCCAGCACTCGGGAGGCAGAGGTAGGAGGATCGCTGTGAGTCCGAGGCCACCCTGAGACTGCACAGTGAATCCTAGGTAAGCTTGGGCTACAGTAAGACCCTACCTCAGAAATCCAAAAGAAAGAAAGACGGAGGAAGGGAGGAAGGAAGGAAAGGGAAGTCAGGCTAATGTGGAGTGGTTTGGTTGGTTTATAAGGTGTAGTGAGCATCAGTATGGCTGGTTAAGAAGGTAGAATGAGGCTTGAGGCTTGGAGAAAGGAGGGGCCAGGAGGGATGAGATAAAGGGATCCTAAACACACAAGTGGAGGGAAAAACTACTGAGGGTGGGGGAAGGGTCTGGGGGGGAACAGCAATGAGGGAGGGAGGGAGGAAGGAGGGAAGGAAGGAAGGGAGAATTCACAAAACTAAAAACTAAAAATGAGCCAGGTGTGGTGGCACATGCCTTGGATGCCAGCACTCAGGGAAGGCACAGGTAGGAGGATCACCATGAGTTCCAGGCCAGCCTGAGACTATATAAGGAATTCCAGGTCAGTCTGGGCTAGAGGGCTAGAGTGAGACCCTACCTCCAAAAAAAAAAGGACTAAAAACTTAATTAGAAACCTATAGAAACCTATTTCTATAAAGCTAATTAAAAGATATAACTCTTGGGCTGGAAAGATGGCTCCATGGTTAAGGCGCTTGCCTGCAAAGCTTAAGGACTTGAGTTGGATTCCCCAGTACCCATGTAAAGCCAGATGCACAAGGTGGTGCATGCATCTGGAGTTCAGTTGCAGTGGCTAGAGGCCCTGGTGCACCCATTCTCTCTCTCTCTCAAATAAATAAATATGGGCTGGAGAGATGGCTTAGCAGTTAAGGTGCTTATCTGCAAAGCCAAAGGACCTAGGTTTGATTCCTCAGTGCCCATGTCCAGCTAGATACACGAAGTGAAGCAGGCATCTGGAGTTCATTTGGAGCAACTGGAGGCCCTGGCGCATCCATTCTCTCTCTGTGTCTGTCTCTCTTCTCTCTGTCTGTGCATGCAAACAAGTAAATAAAGCTTTAAAAAATTAAAAATAAAGAGAGAGAGAACAGCTGGGTGTGGTGGCACACGCCTTTAATCCCAGCACTCGGGAGGCTAAGGCAGAAGGATCGCTGTGAGTTTGAGTCCAGTGAATTCCAAGTCAGCCTGGGCTAGAGTGAGAATATACCTCAAACCACCCCCTCAAAAGAGAGAGAGAGAGAGAGAGAGAGGTTTGGGTGGAAGCCCTGAAGGAGTGAATAAGCTTTTATCTTAAACCATAGGCTGTTACAGTGCCAGTCGGACTTGGATTACCCACACCCCATAGTGAGTCATTCAGGAAGGCCCATAAAGTCTCCAAAACAACACAGAGCATTGCCAAAGCTCTTGGTTACTCACTAGAACTCGACAGATTCTGTATCTGAAGACACCACAGGTTGTGGTTGCAGGACATTTAGAAATCAAGCTGGGGGGCTGGAGCGATGGCTTGGTGGTTAAGGCACTTGCTTGAGAAGCCTAAGGACCCAGGTTTGATTCCCCAGGACCCACATAAGCCAGATGCACAGGGTGGTGAATGCATCTGAAGGTCATTTGCAGTGGCTAGAGGCCCTGGTGCGCCCATTCTCTCTCTCTCTCTCTCTCTCTCTCTCTCTCCAATAAATAAATAAATTAAAAATTAAAATAAAAAAGAAATCAAGCTGGGACTGAAATGGAAGCCAGCTCCCTACCAGCTGTCATAGTGCTAGAAAGCACTACATAACTTGCTGGAGAGATAAAAGTCACCAACAGGGAGGACAAGAGTCAATCCTGCAAGCTACAAACTCAGCCAGCCAGGCAGGATGTACCCAGCAATGCAACACAAAGTTATCAGAGGTATTGAACTGCTCTAGGATTGGGCATGAGGCTCCCTCAGTGACAGAAAGTTCATGCCTGGTACTGGTACCAAGGAAAAAGCCTATGGCTTGGAAGGTCATAGACCCTAGAAAGGAGCTTCCACTGTTCTTTGGCTAAATGGACAGGTTATGACCATCAAGAAGTCTTCCAATAGCATTTGTTTATCCCCTTTGATTCATGCTGCTCTCACTCTCGATTCAAGAACCTGCTGTCCACAGATGGCAGCAAATACCCAGGAGTCCCCAGACCCATCAGAATGGCATGAAGAGAAAGCCAACTACCTAGCAAGAGGCAAGTCATCTCTATCACACCCACCAGGGCCCAGGAAACATTACAGAGGAAGAGGCCAATCAACTCTGAGAGCTGGGCTGGAGGGATGGCTTAGCGCTTAAGGTGCTTGCCTGCAAAGCCAGAGGACCCTGGTTCATTCCCCCAGGACCCACGTAAGCCAGATGCACAAGGTGGTGCACGCGTCTGGAGTTTGTCTGTAGCAGTAGGAGGCCCAGGCGCACCAATTCTCTCTCTACATCTGACTTTCTCTCTCTCTCAAATAAAATAATTTTTTTTTAATTTTTATTTATTTATTTATTTATTTGTTTATTTGAGAGTGACAGACACAGAGAGAAAGACAGATAGAGGAAGAGAGAGCGAATGGGCGCGCCAGGGCTTCCAGCCTCTGCAAATGAACTCCAGACGCGTGCGCCCCCTTGTGCATCTGGCTAACGTGGGTCCTGGGGAATTGAGCCTTGAACTGGGGTCCTTAGGCTTCACAGGCAAGCGCTTAACCGCTAAGCCATCTCTCCAGCCCATCAAATAAAATAATTTTTTTTTAATTTTATTTATTTATTTGAGAACGACAGACACAGAGAGAAAGACAGATAGAGGGAGAGAGAGAGAATGGGCGCGCCAGGGCTTCCAGCCTCTGCAAACGAACTCCAGACGCGTGCGCCCCCTTGTGCATCTGGCTAACGTGGGACCTGGGGAACCGAGCCTCGAACGGGGGTCCTTAGGCTTCACAGGCAAGCGCTTAACCGCTAAGCCACCTCTCCAGCCCTCAAATAAAATAATTTTTAAAACAACCTGAGAGCTGCTTTCACTGCTAGCCTGAAAGCCTCCACCAGGGAGGTGGCAGTAGACACGGAGGAGACTCAAAACTCCTCAAAACAGAAAATGAGAGGATGAAGAATGCTCAACACCAAAGGAGCCTCCTAACATGCTCTCCATGGCTCACGAAACATTGAGAAAGAGGCAGGCAGAATGAATGTAAGAGCCACAGGGTGGGAAGGTGCACTGTGAGGCACTGCTCTCCTTACAGGAACTGACTGGGGCGAACATGACCCCACAGTGATTACAGCTACGCCAATAAGGAGAGCCACAGGGGAATGGAGGCAAAGGATAGGGGCCTAAGAGGATAACTTGGTGGGAATTCAACCAATTCGCAGTATGTTCATATAATAAAGGTCTCAACATATTTTTCATAAATGATATTGAATAACTATTATAGAAATAATTGTTTAAAAAGAAAGTGAAGTCAGGGAAGTTTGAAGCCTGAGAAGCAAACACGGTTGTGAACAGCCCTCACACTTGAGTGAGTCAGAACTCCCTGAGGGTTTTATTACAACGCAGGTGGGGCCCCACCTGAGCAGTTTCAGATTTGATGGGTTCGGAGTGAGGAGAGGATTCATTACCATTTCTAACAAGTTCCCGGGGGAGAAGGTTGCTGCAATTGGCCTGAGGTTCGCAGCACTGTGGCTAGGAGAGGGCTCTGGAATCAGGCCCCTGGTAGAGTTCCTTCTGTTCCTTGTGCCAACTGAACAAATGAGTTAACACACCTATAACACGCAGCCACTGACAGAAGTTTGGGCTTCATGGACTGGAGAGATGGCTCCGTGCTTAAAGGTGCTTGCTAGCAAAGCAGCCTGGGTTCAATTCCTCAGCACCCACATAAAGCCAGAATCACAAAGTGGCACATGGGTCTGGAGCTCGTTTGCTGGGGGCCCTGGCATGTCCATTCTCTCTGTCTCTCTTCTCTCTCTCTCTTTTACCATGGTGGCTGAATGACAACCAGACCATGTCACAGCCTCACCAAATCCTTGAGGGTTTTTTTTAATATTTATTTTTATTTATTTGACAGAGGAAGAGAGAAAGAGAGAGAGAACGGATGCTCCAGGATCTCCAGCCACTGTAAACGAACTCCAGAGGCATGCACCCCCTTGTGCATCTGGCTAATGTGGGTCCTGGGGAATCGAACCTGGGTCCTTAGGCTTTGCAGGCAAATGCCTTAACCACTAAGCAATCCCTCCAGCCCGGTTTTTTTTTAAATGTTTTATTTATTTATTTGTAAGGAGAGACAGAGAGAGAATGGGACATACAAACTACTGCAGAGGTCTTGTTACCCCTTCCCCACATACACATACTAGCCCAGTGGAAAGTTAATCTGTTTGTTTTCATTTTGAATCGTTTGGGGAGGTTGCTCTTCAAAACAGGATTGAGTGAGGGACATGAACTCAGGAAGTAGTAACTGACAGCTACATTTGGAGTCTCATGTCCGAAAGTTCTCCTTGTTTGGTACTGAAAGGCCTTTTTTCTTTATAGGCAATGTGTGTGTGTGTGTGTGTGTGTGTGTGTGTGTGTCCATGTAGACTTGCACACGGGGGAGGGGGAGAGAGAGGGCAGGGGTGCTGGGAATGGAACCCAGGGACCCCAGAGCCACACCCCCAGCCCCAGTGTGTGTTTTGTGTATGCGTGTGTGTATGCGTGTGTGTGTGTGTGTGTGTGTGTGTATGTGTGTAGACTTGCACGGGGGAGGAGGGAGAGAGGGGGCAGGCATGCTGGGAATGGAACCCAGGGCCCACTGAGCCACTTCCCCAGTCCCCGAACTGTTTCTGGCTCTAACAATTTTCTGTTCTTTGGCCCCTCAGTGCTTGAACCTTGGTGACCCGCAGGAATCTGGGCCTTGACCTCCATGCCTTCCTTTGCACTTGGGCTGCAGGGGCCGGGCTTACCTGGAAGCCCCTGGGCATCAGAGAACGCTCTGCGCAGGCTGCAGGCAGGGGCGGAGCCCGGCGGAGGATGGAGGCCCCGGTAACTTGGCAACCGGTGCCTTAGCAACGGGGAGGGAGGAGGCGGGACCCAGCGAGGAAGTCGGAAGCTTGAAGCGAGGTCTCGCGAGAGTTGGGTTTGCGCGCGAACTCTGAGAGCTGAGGTCCTGGGGGTCAGGCCGTGTGGCTGGCCTTAGTTGCTGGGGTTTTGAGGGGACACGGCGGCCCCGGCCACCTTCGCCTTGTCGTCATGGAGACGTCAGCGCCCAAGCAGCAGCAGCAGCCCGCGGCGGCCAAGATCAGGAACCTGCCCTGGTAGGAGGCCGGGAGGGGACCTGCGCAGGGGCGAGACACCCCGGTTTGCCTTGACACCCCCTTCCCGGTGCCCTCCCCGCTGGTTAAGCCTTTGCCAAGACCCAGCCCACTTGCCAGCGTGGCACGTGGCTTTCGTGAAAGCCGAGCGACAGCCCAAGGGGTTGCAGCCTTGTCTTCCTGCACCTGGCATTGCCCTTCCTCACCCCACAGCCTTCCCTCCTGCCACAACCTACCACGCTGATTTAAAAAAAAAAAAAAAGGCCTGGAGAGATGGCATAGCGGTTAAGGCGCTATGCCTGCGAAGCCTAAGGGCCCAGGTTCGATTCTCCAGGTCCCACGTTAGCGAGATGCACATCGTGGCGCATGCATCTGGAGTTCATTTGCAGTGGCTGGATGCCCTGGTGCGCCCATTCTCTCTCTCCCTCTGTCCCTCTGTATCAAGTAAATAAGTAATACGATAATTTTTTTTTTAAAAAAAAAGCAGAGAGAATGGGCGCACCAGGGCATCTTGTCACTGCAAACAAACTCACATGCATATGTCACTTTGTGCATCTGGCTTTACATGGGTACTGGGGAATCGAACCAGGGCTGTCAAACTTTGCAAGCAAACTCCCATAACCGCTGATCATTTCTCCAGTCCTACTGGTCAGATTTTTAAAAAATTATTTACTTACTTGAAAGCAACAGACACAGAGAGAAAGAGGCAGATAGAGAGAGAGGGAGAATAGGCGCACCAGGACCTCCAGCCACTGCAAACGAACTCCAGACGCGTGCGCCCCTTGTGCATCTGCCTAATGTGGGTCCTGAGGTATCGAGCCTCGAACCCGGGTCCTTAGGCTTCACAGGCAAGCGCTTAACTGCTAAGCCGTCTCTCCAGCCCTATTGGTCGATTTTAAATTAAAACAATAACAACATTACCATCCGGTTTTTTTTTTTAGATTTTTTTTTTAAACGCCCTCTCTATTTTTTTTTTAATTTATTTATTTGAGAGCGACAGACACAGACAGAAAGACAGAGGGAGAGAGAGAGAATGGGCGCACCAGGGCTTCCAGCCTCTGCAAACGAACTCCAGACGCGTGCGCCCCCTTGTGCATCTGGCTAACGTGGGACCTGGGGAACCGAGCCTCGAACCGGGGTCCTTAGGCTTCACAGGCAAGCGCTTAACTGCTAAGCCGTCTCTCCAGCCCTATTGGTCGATTTTAAATTAAAACAATAACAACATTACCATCCGGTTTTTTTTTTTTAGATTTTTTTTTTAAACGCCCTCTCTATTTTTTTTTTAATTTATTTATTTGAGAGCGACAGACACAGACAGAAAGACAGATAGAGGGAGAGAGAGAGAATGGGCGCACCAGGGCTTCCAGCCTCTGCAAACGAACTCCAGACGCGTGCGCCCCCTTGTGCATCTGGCTAACGTGGGACCTGGGGAACCGAGCCTCGAACCGGGGTCCTTAGGCTTCACAGGCAAGCGCTTAACCGCTAAGCCATCTGTCCAGCCCAAGCTTGCATTCTTTAAAAAAAAAAAAAATGTTGATTGAGCCGGGTGTTGTGGCACACAACTGTAATCCTAGTACTTGGGAGGCAGAGGTAGGAGGGTCATGAGTTCGAGGCCAGTTTAAGTCTCCGTAATGAATTCCAGGTCAGTCTGGGCTAGAGCAAGACCCTATCTCAAAAAGCCAAAAAAAGAAAAAGGAAAACGGAAATTAGAGAGTATGAAAGGGCACTGGTGCCGCTTGCCACTGCAACCAAACTTTATGTGGGTTCTGGGAAGTTGAACCTGGGTCCTTAGGCTTTGTGGGCAAGTACTTTAACCACTAAGCCATCTCTCCAGCCCTGAGCTAACGTTCTTAACCTCTAGCTGCAACAACTATATGCTGGAGATGCCTTAAAGACTAAGGTTTGGCTCAGTTTAGGAAAACTTAAGTTGTTCTTGTCTAAGGTGCTCTTTTTAATATTATTTATTTGCAAACAGACAGAAAATGGGTGCACCAGGGCCTCCTGCCACTGCTAACAATTTACAGATGCATGCACCACTTTGTGCATCTGGCTTTATGAGGTACTGAGGAATTGAACCCTGGACTACCAGGTTTTGCAAGCAAGCTCCTTTAACCTCTGAGCAACCTCCCCAGCCTCTGATGTTTGTTTATATCATGGTTGCAAACAGAACTTGGAGTTGGAAACCAGGTGTGGTGACGCACGCTTTTAATCCCAGCACTTGGGAGGCAGAGGTAGGAGGATCGCCGTGAGTGCGAGGCTACCCTAAGACTACACAGTGAATTCTAGGTCGGCCTGGGCTAGAGTGAGACCCTACCTCGAAAAAAATCAAAATAAATAACTAAAATAAAACCAACCAAACAACAACAACAAAAAAACCCCACAGAACTTTGAGTTGTAATCAAAGCATACACATAAGCGGAATCATACAATGTATGTTTTGTGTCTGGCTTTTTTGGGGGGGGGTTCATCCATGTTGTAGCATGACTCAACACTTCCTTTTTGATAGCTGAGGGTCGTATTGCATTCATGCAGAAAGCGTGTGTTACCTATCCACTCACTTGTTGATGGATATTTGAATATGAGTTCAATTTCAAATCTACCTTGAGGTAGCTAGTGTTCATTCAAGTCCAGGTGAGCCACAGATAGCTGGAAAGGTGACATTACAGCTGAGGTTTTCGTCCTCGGCACTGCTGACAGTGAGAGCCGCAGTGGGGTGCTGCTCTGTGCACTGTAATGCTCCTAGCAACGTCTACCTGCCTATAATAACCAGCAATGTCTCTGGGCTTTATCAGATGTTCCGCAGAGGACAAAACTGCCCTGGTCGAGGACCACTGCTGTATAGTCAAAGAAAAGGTTTGTTTCTCGGGGCTGGAGAGATGGCCCTGCGGTTAAGGTGCTTGCCTGCAAAGCCTAACAGCCCGAGTTCCATTCCCCAGTACCCACATAAAGCCAGTTGCACAGAGTGGCACATACGTCTAACGACCCTGGCATCCCCATTCTCTCTTTCTGCCAGGTATGGTGGCACACACCTTTAATCCCAGCACTGAGGAGGCAGGGGCAGGAGGATTACTGTGAGTTCGAAGCCAGCCTGAGACTAATTATGTAGTGAATTTCAGGTCAGCCTGGGCTAGAACAAGCCCCCACCTTAAAAAAAAAAAAAAAAAACAAGATTTATTTATCTTCCTCTTTTAATTAGGATGTGAAAGGATTCTTTTGTACATGAGAAAATATGCTTGCCAGGCTGGAGAGATGGCTCAGCTGTTAAGGCGCTTGTCTGCAAAACCAAAGGACCCAGGTTTGATTCTTCAGGATCCACATAAGCCAGATGCACATGTGATGTATGCGTCTGGAGTTTATACAATAGCTGAAGCCTCTAGTGCACCCATTCTGTCTCTCTCTCCTTTCTCTCAAGTAAATTTAAAAATTAAAAAAAAGAAGAAAATATACCTGCCTTTGCATATATTCTGACACATGCCAAATTGCATTTCAGGGTTGAGAAATACCGGCCGCAGACCCTGAACGATCTCATTTCTCATCAGGACATTCTGAGTACCAGTGAGTATCGCACGTTCTTGGCCTTTACCCTTGTGATGCTGAAGGACTTGTGGGAATTCCTTGGTGGTGTGTCTCTGCTGAGCAGTGACAAAAGAATCTAATTGAGGTATGAAGAGATGGCTTAGCACTTGCCTACAAAGCCTAAGGACCCAGGTTCGATTCCCTAGGACCCACATAAGCCAGATGCACAAAGTGATATGTGTGTCTGGAGTTCAGTTGCAATGGCTGGAGGCCCTGATGTGGCCCTTTTCTCTATCTGCCTCTTCCCCCCCCTCAAATAAACAAATTAATAAAATATATTTTTTTTAAAAAGGAATCTGATTAAGATGTATAGAATACCATATGCTGGTGACCTTTCCGTAACTGTGTCCAAAAATACCCAGGAGGACCATTTAAAGGGAAATTTATTTTTACTCTTCTTTCAGAGGTTTCAGACCATGGTCCTTGACGCCACTGACTCTGGGCTTTAGGGGAGATTGAACTTCGTGGTGGCTGGGGCTTGTGTCGGAGGAGGCTGTTCACACTGTGGGGGACAGCAAGTAGTGAGCTAGGAAGGAACTGGGGACCAAGTATAACTGTCAAAGACATGCCCCCAATGACCTACTTGCTCCGGCAAAATCCAGCTTCTGAACTTTCCAAGATAAGCTTTCCAAGACCTCCCAAGATAGCGCCACTAGCCGGGGACCAAGTGTTCAACATATGGGCCTGTGGGCGGCATATTTAAACCATGTTGTGGCTGTGAGAGTCTTCCTCCCTGCATTTGCCTCTGATTAGAATTGTTTTGTTTTTGTTTTTCAAGGTCAGGTCTCACTCTGGTCCAGGCTAACCTGGAATTAACTATGTAGTCTCAGGGGGGCCTCAAACTCACGGCCATCCTCCTACCTCTGCTTCCCAAGTGCTGCGATTAAAGGCATGTGCCACCACACCTGGCTTTGGAATTTTTTTTTTTGTTTTGTTTTTGTTTTTGTTTTTTGGGGTAGGGTCTCACTCTGGTCCAGGCTGACCTGGAATTAACTCTGTAGTCTCAGGGTGGCCTTGAACTCACGGCGATCCTCCTACCTCTGCCTCCCGAGTGCTGGGATTAAAGGCGTGCACCACCACGCCCGGCTGGAATATTTTTAAAAAAATATTTTATTCAATAGAGGGAGAGGGAGAAAGAGAGAAGAGGTGTGCCAGGGCCTGTAGCCACTGCAAACAAACTCAAGAAGCATGCCTTACCTTGTGCATCTGGCTTATGTGGGTCTGGAGGAATCAAACCTGGGTCCTTAGGCTTTGCAGGTGAACACCTTAACCGTTGAGCCATGTCTCCAGCCCTGACTGGAATATTGTAACAGGTTGAAGTTCAGTCATCCCCACTCACTGTCCTTCAGTGCCTCTACGGCTCCCCAAAGACCAATGATGTCTCTCCTTCCTCCTGCCCCTCAGTTCAGAAATTTATCAGCGAAGACCGCCTACCACACCTGCTTCTCTACGGCCCTCCAGGGACAGGAAAGACGTCCACCATCCTCGCCTGCGCTAAGCAACTATACAAAGATAAAGAATTTGGCTCCATGGTCTTGGAGGTGACTAGGGTTATGCCCATTCTGCGAGGCGCTGGGGCCTGCTGCCTCTTACCTTTGCTTCTGCTGACTCAGAGTCACTGTCAGTGTGCTGCCCAGCGAGCTGAGCTGCACTGACCATTGGCTCTCTTGCCCTCTGGCTGCTGGTTTGGTTTGGCTGATGAGAGCTCTAGGGGAGGTCAAAGTGAGGAAGGGAGTGATTGAGCCCCTTCAGGTATGGGGATGAAAATAGGTATGGACCAGACCTGTTTTTTTGTTGTTGTTGTTGTTTTGTTGTGGTTTTTTTTTTTGTGTGGGTTTTTTTTTTTTTTTTTTCCCCAAGGTAGGGTTTCACTCCAGCCCAGACTGACCTGGAATTAGTCTCAGGGTGGCCTCAAACTTATAGCAATCTTCGTACCTCTGCCTCCCAATTGCTGGCATTAAAGGCATAAGCCTCCATACCTGGCTTAAACCTGTGTTTTCCCAACACCTTTTATTAATTTTGTTTGTTTGTTTCAAGGCAAAGTCTCACTCTGGCCGAGGATGACCTGGAATTCACTATGTAGTCCCAGACTGTCCTCACACGCACAGCAGTCCTTCTACCCTGCCTCCCGAGTGCTGGGATGACAGGCGTGCCCCACCACACCCGGCTTCCGATACCTTTTAAAATGTCTTTGTTTAGTTTCCTCAACTTAGTACATTCAGAAGTTACATCTGTGTGTTACTGAGGCCTTGCCGGCTACACTTAAGATTGCAAACCTCTAAAAGATGTCTTTTGCCGGAAAAGTATGTGAGAGGGACTGAGGGTGAACTCAGCTCGCAGAGTGCCCAAAGCCCTGGCCTAGAACCCAGGCAGACAAGCCAATTGTGGTGAGGACAAGGGGATCAGTGTTCAGTGTCATCCTCATTTCAAGCTCAAGGCCAGCTTGGGCTGTATGCTACCTTATCTCAAAGGAAAAGAGCTAGCTAGGGTCTGGAGAGATGGCTTAGCGGTTAAGGCACTTGCCTGCAAAGCCAAAAGACCTCGGTTTGATTCCCCAGGACCCACCATAATCCAGATGCACAAGGGGGCGTACGCATTTGGAGTGCATTTGCAGTGGCTGGAGGCCCTGGTATGCCCATTCTCTTCTCTCCTTCTCGCTCAAATAAGTAAATAAATAAAAATAAAGTTTAAAATAAAGAAAAGAGCTAGGCATGGTGGTGCACACTTTTAATCCCAGAACTCTGGAGGCAAAAGTAGGAGGATCAGAGGATCACTGTGAGTTCAAGGTCAGCCTAGCACTTCATAGTGAATTCCAGGTCAGCCTGGGCTAGAGCAAGACCCCACCTTGAAAAACCAAAAAAATAATAAAAATAAAACAAAACAAAGAGGGACTGAAGAGATGATTCAGTGGTTAAAAGTACTTGCTGTGCATGCCTATGACCGAGTTCATCTGACTCCCCCATAACCCACAGAGAGACGTATATGTCTATAATCCCAGTATGCCTATAGAAACAGGAGGTGGAGGTGGGAGAACCCCAAAGCCAGCTAGTCTGGCATCACAGCAGCAAATAGCAGAGAGATCATGTCTCACATAAGTTAGAAGGCAACAACCAACACCCCAAGGTTATCCTGACCTCTCCACATGTGGGGATACATGTGCCCATGTAGACATACATTGCACGGTCAGGAAGGAGAGGAGGGGAGGGAAGGCATGTGGCTGACTCTCAGACATGGGTCTCGGCTCTTTGCTGACACCAGTGTCTTACTTTCCAGTGTTCCAAACACGGTAACCTCAGGTCACGGTAACTTAACATCATCTCGCTCATGGCAGGGGTTTTATCAGGACAACCAGGCCAGTGGTTATTTCCCAAATGTATGAGTGGTGGAGAGATTGACCTTTAAGGTCAGGAGAAAAGTCATTTGCTTTTCAGAATGTTAAGTGATGGTTTAGTTCAACTTTTTCTTTTTTCTTTTTGGTTTATTGAGGTAGAGTCTAACTCTAGCCCAGGCTGACCTGAAATTCGCTATGTAGTCTCAGGGTGGCCTCACAGCAATCCTCCTACCTCTGTCTCCTGAGTACTGGCATTGCAGGCCATGAGTCACCATGCCCAGCACAACTTTTTTTTTTTTTTACTTTTATTGACAGCTTCCATAAATAAAGACAAAATGCCATGATCTTAATCCCTTCCTAACACTCCCTTTTCTCCCTCTCCAATTTTATTTATTTTATTATTTTGTTGTTGTTGTCCTGGTCTCTTAGCTTTCGTTAGACCTGGAAACTAGGTAATGAAGGCTGGGTTGATGGAAAGATACCATGAAGCCAAGAATGGATAGTGTTCTTCACTGTCACCTCTCCTCCCACGGAGGATGCGTAGCGTTCCTCACCGTGGCCTCTCTCCTCCACACGGAGGATGTGTAGCGTTCCTCACCGTGGCCTCTCATATAGAATGCATGCTGTTCCTCACCCTATCCTCTCTTTTCCACATGTAGCTCAACGCTTCAGATGACCGAGGAATAGACATTGTTCGGGGACCAATCTTGAGCTTTGCCAGTACAAGGACCATTTTTAAGTAAGAATGAGTTTCAGTAATTTCTTCCCACAGAGATTCAGATCAGTGAATAGTACAGTTTGTTTTTAAAAGGTGTGACTTGTCAGAAACTTATGAAAAAAAAACAAAGTTCAGCAAATTTGGTAAGAAATGTTTAGTGTAAGGGCAGGAGAGATGACTTAGTAATAAAGGCACTGCCTACAAAGCCAAAGGACCCAGGTTCAAGTCCCCAGGATCCATGTAAGCCAGATGCTAAAGGCTCTCTCTATCTGCCTCTTTCTCCCTCTGTGTTTCTCTCTTCCCCTGTCCCCCCTCTCTCCCTCTCTTCCTCCATCCCCCCCCTCTCTATGAAAGAAGAGGCCTAGAGAGATGTCTGAAATGTTTGAAAGAAATGTTTAGTGCAAATGGTAAGATGAATTACTACCTAAACCACATCAGTAGCCCTTTTGTGAACATTAACAAGTTGGTGTTAGCTAAGGAGGGATTACCTTCAAAATATTTTATTATTTGAGAGAAAGAGGCAAATAGACAGTAAGAGAGGATGGGCGCACCAGGGCCTCTCTAACCACTGCAAATGCACTCCAGACACATGTGCCTGGGGAATCAATCATGGGTTCTTAGGCTTTGCAGGCAAGCGCCTTAACTGGTGAGCCATCTCTCCAGCCCTGGATTACTTTCAAGGCTGGGTGTGCTGGTTTGAATTTAAACAGGAACAAAGATAGAAAGGATGGCTGGGGTAGCAATTAAAACAGGAAAAGGTGAAAAGATGAATCCATGGGGGAGGTAGGAAAAGCAGATGGCGTGGCTCAGATGGAGTTTGTATTTGTCATGCTCTCAAAAAAAAAAAGCATACCAGGCTGGAGGGTGGCTTAGTGGTTAAGGCGTTGGCCTACAAAGCCAAAGGACCCAGGTTCAGTTCCCCAGGGCTCATGTAAGCCAGATGCACAAGGGGGCACATGCATCTGGAGTTCATTTGCAGTGGCTGGAGGCCCTGGCATGCCCATTCTCTCTCTCTCCATGTTTCTCTGTCAAATAAAAATAGGATTCCATGAGGAAGGAAGACATAGACAGAGTGCTGCCCAAGTCAGGTTAGACCTCACTTAACCCTGAAGGCCAAAGGCATTACAGGGCATTCGTTTTTCCTGTCTGTGTGAGCCCAGGCATCAGCCTAGCCAGGTCCGGGAGGGGTAAACTTGATCAGAAGGTTTGATGGCCTTGGTGTCACAGAGAGACTGCTGGATCTCAGACATGGGCTCGTTTTCCTAGGAAAGGGTTTAAGCTCGTGATTCTGGACGAAGCTGACGCTATGACTCAAGACGCACAGAACGCCCTGAGACGAGGTAAGAACGGCTGCTCAGGCCGCCATGTTGGCCACGGAGCACCCTGAAAGTTAAATTTGTCATTCTGTCCAGGCATGGTGGCGCATACCTTTAATCCCAGAATCCCAGCACCAGGCCAAGGTAGGAGGATCACTGTGAGTTCGAGGCCAGCCTGAGACTACAAAGTGAATTCCAGGTTAGCCTGGGCAAGAGTGAGACCCTCAAGAAAACAAATAAATAAACTAGTTATTCTAGGTGTGAGTTCATCCTCTAGTCCAGGGCCTCCTCTGTCATCCCAGACAAGACAGTCCCATGGTTAGGTCCCCTTCAGCAGCCTAAGGACATGGCTCTGCAAGGACTTGAGTATGCCCAGCCTCAAATCTTATCCTCCATGCCTGCGTTCAGCTCCAGATTGGGAATTTGTGTCATTCAGTGGGGGGTACACAAA
Organism: Jaculus jaculus; assembly: GCF_020740685.1. NCBI lineage: Eukaryota > Metazoa > Chordata > Mammalia > Rodentia > Dipodidae > Jaculus > Jaculus jaculus. Next base: position 17,951,698 of record NC_059114.1, on the reverse strand, counting down.
GTCTTTCGTTCCTAAAGGACTCGGCTGACCTGCCCTCGGTCAAGCCAGGGAAGACTCTCTGGAACGTGGTGGGTGTCAGAAAGCCGACAGTCCTTCCCCGCTTGCTGAGGGAGTGACTCTGGGGAGAGGAGCAAACCCTGAGATTTGCCTCTGTTGGTGGGACTAGTGAAAGGACTCTGGTAGGAGCATCTTCCACTGAGGCTCCAAGGGAAATGCTTTCAGAGAGGAGCAGCCTTGAGCAGTTGGGAGGGAGGTAAGGCGTGGATCACAGCGCCGGTTGGGGAGGGGGAGGAGGGGGAGGATGATGATTAGAATGTCTTCTGGTCCTGAGAGCATTGGCAGTCTTCCTTCAGCATCTTGCTGTGCAGAGTGACTGTCTGTGGGCAGGCAGATCCCTGTGCAGGGACACTGGGTCCCTGCAGCGTGACACCAATGTCCTATGCATCTTTCAGCTCTGGTTACTGCTCCTTCTAAGCATTCTTGGGCTTTCAGACAAGGGCCACTAGAAGGTGCCTCCTCCTCCTGCCCAGGGAAGGTGGGCCGTTGTCAGGCTGTCATAAACGGCTTATACAAAAGGATGGTCTCACATACCAGATCTCAAACTTGGAGGGATCAAGTGGCAAGAGTGCCAGCATTGTGGCAGATTATTATTATTTTTTTTTTTAAAAAAAGCATTTTGTGAAATCCTGTTAACTTTGAAACAACAATGGTAGGCTAGACATGGTAGCTGATGTCCGTAATCCCAGTGTGTGGGCTCACTGAGACTTGGAGGTCAGCCTGGGCTACTGAGTGAGGTCTTGTCTCAAAAAATCAAAAGCAAGTCAGGCATGGTAGCACACGCCTTTAATCCCAGCACTCGGGAGGCAGAGGTAGGAGGATCACCATGAGTTCGAGGCCACCCAGAAGCTACATAGTAAATGTAGGTCAGCCTGGGATAGATAGAGACCCTACCTCCAAAAAGCTAAAAAAAAAAAAATAAAAGCAGGGGGCTGGAGAGATTGCTTAGTGGTTAAGGCGCTTGCCTGCAAAGGACCCAGGTTAGATTTCCCAGTACCCATGTAAGGTAGATGCACAAGGTGGCACATGTGTCTGGAGTTCATTTATAGTGGCTAGAGGCCCTGGGGTGCCCATTCTCTCTCTTTTTTTTTTTCCTTTTTTGGATTTTTTGAGGTAGGGTCTTGCTGTAGCTCAGGCTGACCTAGAATTCACTGTGTAGTCTCAGGGTGGCCTCGAACTCATGGTGATCCTCCTACCTCTGCCTCCCAAGTGCTGGGATTAAAGGCATGTGCCACCATGCTCAGCTCTCTCTCTCTCTCTCTCTCTCTCTCTCTAATAAAATATTTTAAAATATTTTCTTAAAAAGCAAACTTGAAAAGGATGGAGGCTGAGTTGGATCTATTCCTGAACCCACCACGGCCCTGTCCTCTTTGTAGGTGTCTTCTCTGCTCCCGTCATGTTTCAGACTTTTCCTGTCCCCTCCACTTGACAGGGGCTTTGGGTCCTTTGAAGGATCAGATGGACTTTGATGTGAGGTGGTTTGTCTTTCCTCTCCAGTGATTGAGAAGTTCACAGAAAATACCAGGTTTTGCCTCATCTGTAACTATCTGTCCAAGATTATCCCCGCCCTGCAGTCGCGATGCACGAGGTTCCGGTTTGGTCCCCTGACGCCAGAACTCATGGTTCCCCGCCTGGAGCACGTCATAGAGGAAGAGAAGTGAGTACTGTGAGTCAGGAGTGGACGAGGGTCTTGGGGGCTGACCGGAGTGGAGGTCCCTGGGGTGAGTGGGCAGCATGCGGGGCACCCGGGAACTCTTGGGGACCGCCGACTGCTGCCATTTTCCCCAAGGTCCTAGACTCTTTCTCCTAAGCTGTTTGCTTTTCCTTGATCTTGTCCTCTTTACTGCCCATGGCCCCAGTCCCTCGCCTCTGCCAGCTTTAATGATGAGCAGGGAGGTTCCAAGACACAACTTCTGGGCGATAGGATGCCAGACCAGTAGCTTACTGAGCAGCCGTGTGTTTCGAGGAGATGCCCGGCCCTGGGTCATGGGTCATGCTGGGGCTCTTCCTCGCAGAAAGCATCAACCACAGCCAGTTAGTGCAGAGGCTGCTCGTGTGAGCCCACGTCCCTAACCAAAGTGATTTCTAGATGTTGTATAAAATAGCCCTGGTTTGTTTTTGTTGTTTGTTTGTTTTTTAATTTTGGGGGGTTGAGGGTGTCGAGGTAGGGTCATGCTCTAGCCCAGGCTGACCTGGAATTCACTATGTAGTCTCAGAGTGGCCTTGAACTCACAATGATTTTCCTACTTCTGCCTCTTGATGGCTAGGATTAAAGATGTGCGCCTCCACATCTGGCTTTTTAAAATATATATATATATATATATTTTAACTTTTTATTATTTTTTTTTATTGAGACAGAAAGAAAGAGTCAGTGGGAGATAATGGGCATGCCAGGGCCTCTAGCCACTGCAAACGAACTCCAGATGCATGCGTCCCCTTGTGCATCTGGCTTATCTGGCTTACGTGGGTCCTGGAGAATTGAACAAGGTACCATGGCTTTGCAGGCAAACGCCTAACTGCTAAGCCATCTCTACAGTCCCCCCCCAAAAAATATTTTAATTGATTATTTGCAAGGAGGGGGCAATTGGCATTCTGACACTGCAAACACACTCCAGATACTTTGTGTATCTGGCTTTATGTGGGTACAGGAGAATTGAACCCAGGCCATCAGGTTTTGTAAGCAAGTGCCTTTAAACACAAAAACATCTCTCCAGCCCTATTCTTTTTTTTTTTTTTTTTCTTTTTTAAATCTGGGTGTGTTCATGTTTGTGAGTACAAGTATGCACACGGTACAGTATGTATATTCATGTTGGAGTGTGAGCACAGGTGTGCACATGGTATGGTGGGTGTGTTCACATTTGAGTGTGAGCACAGGTGTGCACATGGTATGGTGGGTGTGTTCACATTTGAGTGTGAGCACAGGTGTGCACATGCTGGAGTGTGGAGTCAGAAGACATCCTTGGCCTTGGTCTTTGCCTTCCGCCTCGTTTGAGAAGCGGTCCTGTTCTTCCCTGCCGTGTTGGCCCGCTAACTGCCAGGGATTCTCCTGTTTCTCTGCCTGTGGCACACCAGGATTACCGACACTTGCTACTGCGTTCGTCTTTACCTGGGTTCTGGGAATCTGAACTGAGGTTGTCACACTTGCTTACCCTCTGAGACATTTCCCTAGCCCCTTTCATTCTTGTTTAAAGAAATATTTAAGCCAGGTGTGGTGCACATGCCTTTAATCCCAGCACTTGGGAGGCAGAGGTAGGAGGGTCACTGTGAGTTCAAGGCCACCCTGAGACTGCATAATGAATTCCAGGTCAGCCTGGGCTAGAGTGAAACCCTACTTCAAACCAAAATAAATAAGTAAATAAAAATAAGATTACGTATTGAGAGAAAAAGTGCATGAGCATTCCAGGGCCTCCATCCACTGCAAACAAACTCCAGATGTGTGCACCCCCTTGTGCATCTGGCTTACATGGGTACTGGGGAGTCGAACCTTGGGTCCTTGGGCTTCACAGGCAAGTGTATTAACTGCTGAGCCATCTCTCCCACACCCCTTTCATTCTTTAAAGCTCTAATCATTCACAGCCCTCTCCTTCCATGTGGGAAATGTTTGTACTCTCAGTGGGGTCTCATGAACCCCTTTGCATGTTTCCTTGCAGAGTTGATATAACTGAAGATGGAATGAAGGCCCTTGTCACTCTGTCCAGTGGAGACATGCGAAGGGCTCTGAACATCTTGCAGGTATGGCCCCAGTCCAAGCACTTCTCGGGTCATTGCTTTGAAACATCTCCAGTCATTGTTTTGAAATAGTTTTTTTTTTTTTTTAACAAGAAATTTATTTTTAAAAAATATTTTACTTTTTATTTGATGAGAGAGGATGGGCACACTGGGGTCTCAAGCCACTGCAAACGAACTCCAAACACGTGCACCACCATATCTGGCTTACATGGGTCCTGAGTAATCAAACCTGGGTCCTTAGGCTTCTCAGGCAAACACCTTAGCTGCTAAGCCATCTCTCCGGCCCCTTGAAATAGTTTCTTAAGAAAGATGAGGGGCCAGAGAGATGGCTTACCAGTTAAGGTATTTGCCTGAGAGGCCTAAGGACCCAAATTCAATTCCCCAGTACCCACATAAGCTAGATGCACAAGGTGGCACATGTAGCTGGAGTTCATCTGCAGTGGCTGGAGGCCCTGGCACACCCATTAAGAAAAAGGGAGAGAAAAAAAAGAAAGAGAAAGACGGATGGACAAACAGCCAGTCTGTACATTCAGAAATCTAGAACTTCATCATGTACCCGAACTCCTCCCCCGGCCTTTGTGTTTTATTCACTGAATCATTTGCTGCAACCAAGGCTGTGGCAGGAGTGTCCTGCAGGCCTCCCAGCCAGCCCAGCAGCCTTCATGGGAGAGGACAAGCATGTCAGTGTGGACACGGGCTTGTGCTGACCTGGGCCGTATCACGGCACTGCTGCAGTGAGCTCGCCCCGGTCACCGCCAGTAGGGCAGCTGACATCCACTGGGGTCCCCTCTGTCTGCACAGAGTACCAACATGGCCTTTGGGAAGGTGACAGAGGAGACTGTCTACACCTGCACTGGGCACCCGCTCAAGTCGGACATCGCGAACATTCTGGACTGGATGCTGAATCAAGACTTCACCACGGCCTACCGAAGTATCCTTTCCAGTGACCACTGCCAGGCGCAGGCCTGGAACCTCAGCTGAAGCCAACACCTACATCTCCCTGGTCAGCTTGGGGGAGCAGGTGACCACAGATGGATGTCTTTGTCTCTCGCCCCACAGCTCTTTCACAGCGGCTGCGGCCTTTGTGGGGCTGGAAGCAGTTTTGCTTGCACATGGGAGGGAAAAGTTCGGCCTTGAGGTGGAAGATACAATCTGTAGTTATTTGCGAAGAGAATGAGAAAGAGAGAGAAAGGGCACACCAGAGCCTCCAACCACTGCAAAGCGACTGAGCCGCATGTGCCACTTAGTGCATCTGGCTTTACGCGGGTCATAGGGAAGTGGACCTGGGTCACCTGGCTTTGCAGGCAGATGCCTTAACTGCTGAGCCATTTCTCCAGCCCATACATATTTTTGTTTGTTTGTTTAATTTGTGAGGGAGAGAATTGGCATGCCAGAGCCTTAGCCACTGCAAATGAACTCCAGACCTAAGTGCCACCTAGTGCGCATATGCCACCTTGTGCATCTGGCTTAGGGTTTTGGGGAGTTGAACCTGGTCCTTAGGCTTTGCAGGCATACACCTTAACTGCTAAGCCATGTCCCCAGCCCCCTTTATTTTGAGGTAAGCCCAACAGACTGGCCTTTGTTTTTTATTTATGAGAGAGCAGCCCTTTTAAAAAAAAATTCAATTATTTGAGAGAGCAAGAGAGGGAAAGAGACAGACAGAGAGAGAGAGAGAGAGAGAGAGAGAGTGGGTGCACCAGAGCTTCCAGCTACTACAAACGAACTCCAGATGTATGTGCCACCTTGTGCACCTGGCTTATGTGGGTCCTGGGGAATCGAATCAAGGTCCTTTGGCTTTGCAGGCAAGCACCTTAGCAGCTAAGCCATCCCTCCAGCCCCAGCCCATTGTTATTATTTTTTATTATACGGTGTTAGAGCTCAAGCCCAGGGCTTTGTGCATGTTAGACAAGCACTGTACCAAATGAGCCACCTCTCCAGCCCACAGTCATTTTTAAGGATGTTGTTATTTGCTGTGAAATGGAATCATGGCCAAGAATAATGGTGTGAAACCCTTTGAAGGATGTATTTTGCCCTGTTGTCTGCCAGGAGGTGTAAGTGTACTTTTTATTTATTTATTATTTTTGGTTTTTTGAGGTAGGGTCTCACTCTAGCTCAGGCAGAACTGGAATTAACTCTGTAGTCTCAGGATGGCTTGGAACTCATGGTGATCGTCCTACCTCTGCTTTCCGAGTGCTGGGATTAAAGGCGTGCGCCACCACACCTGGTTTTAAGTGTACTTCTTAGAATGCCTCAATTAAAGACAACTGGAAAAGTGAGCATTGCACCTGACATGCACAGCGGCCTGGAAAGAGAAACAGCCTGCTTTGAAGCCACTCAGGGTTGGGATTCACCTTTGTCACCTTAGCTATTCCTCCCCAGATATCACCGAGCTGAAGACTCTGAAGGGGCTGGCGTTACATGACATCCTGACCGAGATTCACCTGTTTGTGCACAGAGGTAACTGCACTGAGCTGTGGGAGAGGAGCCCGCACACCTAGGGGTGTGTGGGGAGGGGGTGGGAGCTTGCACACTTCAGGATGTTAGAATCAAGTGCAAAGCTTTGTTCTTGAGCAAAGATGCAGGGCTGAAGTGTCTGACCCCTTATCTTTTTGGTGACTCTGAGTTGCTGTTTAAAACTTCCAAAAACCTTTGAATTTCTAAAGTTGGTGGGGTGAATAGAAGGAAACTCTTGCAGGCTGTTTCCTTGAGTGGTCTGAATATTGTAGCAATAAGTAGTATATTTTAAATCTTTAAGACTGAGGAGATGGCTTAGGAGTTAAAGGTGCTTGCTTGAAATGCCAGCCTGGGTTTAATTCTCTACTACTCACATAAAGCCAGGTGCACAAAGTGGCACATGCATCTGGAGTGAGTTTGTCGTGGCAAGAGGCCCTGGCATTCCTATTCTCATTCTCTCTCTAATGGAAAGTAAGTTAATAATTTTTTTTTTTTAATTTTGACAGAAAGAGGCAGAGAGAATGGATGGGCTAGGGCCTCCAGCCACTGCAAATGAACTCCAGATCACCAATTATGCATTTGCCTTACTTGGGTACTGGGAATCGAACCTGGGTCCTTACTTAGGCCTTGCAGACAAGTGCCTCGACCACTAAGCCATCTCTCCAGCCCCAATAAAATATATTTTAATCTTTCTTTTTTTTTTTTTTTTTCTTTTTTGCCAAGTGACTGTACTCAGGGCCCTCATGTGCTAGGCAAGCACTGAGCTATTGAGCTATATCCCCACCCCCTCTTTTCCCCTTTTGTGCCGGGATCTGAGCCCAGGGTTAACGTATTCTGAACCTGCACTGGGCTACTGAGCGATGTCTTCACCCCATAATTTACTTTCTTGTTTTTTTTTCTTTTCCTGAAGCAGGGTCTCACTCTAGGCTAGGCTATCTTGACTGGAATTCACTGTGTAGTTGTCTCAGGGTGGCCCAGCTCCGTAATTTACGCTCCTGAAAGAAGTCTGTCCTCAAGAAGGCGATCTAGCTTCACATAAATCAAAGCGATCAGTATTAGGGGAGCCTTAAGTTCCCTTTACTCCAGTTCTTCTTGGGGACTTAACCTGGGCAGCATCTGTGACCCCCTAGCTGATTAAATGAGTCCTGAGGGAGATCCAGACATCCCACCTGATTTGAGAGGATGGGGCTCTTCAGCACTCCCCTGCATAGTCGCCAGAAGAAGCTCTTCCTTGGCCGCCTTCTATAAATGGAAGGGCCCAAACAGGTCATGTGTGCTGGCCTTGCCTCTGTGGAACCTGAAGGGTTTGCTTCCAAAATGAGACAGTAAGCTGGACATGGTGGCACACGCCTTTAATCCCAGCACATGGAAGGCTGAGGAAGGAGGGTCACATTGAGTTTGAACCCAGCCTGGGCTAGAGTGAGACCCTGCCTTAAAAAAAAAAACAGCCGGGCATGGTGGTGCACGCCTTTAATCCCAGCACTGGGGAGGCAGAGGTAGGAGGATCACCGGGAGTTCGAGGCCACCCTGAGACTACATAGTGAATTCCAGGTCAGCCTGAGCCAGAGTGAGACCCTACCTCAAAAAATCAAAAAAAAAAAAAAAAACTGGGGCAGTAAAGTGAGCTCATGTTGGTACATCCATGTTAGGATTGTGGCGGTCATACATGTGTGTGTGTCTTTTTATTTTTAATTTAAAAATTTTTTTATTTATATGAGAAAAAGGCAGATAGAGAGAATGGGTGTACCAAGGCCTCCAGCCACTACAAACGAACTCCAATTGAGCCTAGAACCGGGATCCTTAGGTTTCACAGGCAAGCCCTTAGCCACTAAGCCCTCTCTCTCCAGCCCCTATGTGTCCTTTTTTAAAGAACAACTAAATACACTATGAAAAATCACCAAATAGTAGGGGTGGGGAGACCCAATGAAACTTACACCATTTTCAGCTTCTTGCCTTGGTTAGCTTGTGGTTAGCCTGAAACTCACAAGTTCACTGTCACCTGTTAGCTGTCTAGACTTATTAGAAGTTCCATTTTCTAGCCAGGCGTGGTGGCATGCACCTTTAACCCAAGCACTGGGGAGGCAGAAGTAGGAAGATCACTGAGTTCAAGGCCAACCTGAAACTACATAGTCAGTTCCAGGTGAGCCTGGGCTAGAGTAAAACCCTACTTCAGAAAACAAAGGAAGTTCCATTATCTGTATATCATGTTTAAACTCACACTTTTCCTCTGTGGCTTTTTTTTTTTTTAAGTAAGGAATAACAGTCCTCACTTATTTTTGTTTTTCCCTCAGTTGACTTTCCATCTTCAGTTCGAATACATTTGTTAACCAAAATGGCAGACATTGAGTGAGTATTTTCCCCAACTTTGATTCTTTGACTGGCCCGCCCTTTGGGCAGTTTTGATTTCTACTTGCCTGACTAGCTTTTGTGTCTGCATCGCGTCGCTTCTCTGTGGGGTAGCCCAGTACCAAGTGGGCTGTGATGTGAGGGTGGAGGAGGCTCAAAGGAGAAAACCCAGCTTTACGTCTGAGCCAGGGGTCTCAGCAGCTCAACCCTGCTGCTTCCGTGGATATTCCCCTTATAGTGGATTCCAGCTTCAGATCAGACATCTAGGTCACTTGAGGACGACCAGCCATCCAGCTGTTATTAAGGCATTTTGGCATACTGGGGGCGGGGAAGCAAACACAAACTCAATTTTCCACTTTGCCTAGCTCAGTAAACAGTTATTAGCCCCCAGTGAAGCTGGCAGCCATCGTTGAGAGCATCGGGCTCAAGCTGGCAAAGGCCAGCTCCAATGTACAGTCATTGGCTTGCAGTGTCCAAATTAGGTCACTTGTCATCGCTGCGGTAGGAATGCTCCTGTGGCTGGGCACTGAAAAGGTGGCAAGGTTAACCTCCAGTGTCCTGCTGTACTGTCCACGCCACAGATATCTCAACCGTCCTGATTCTTCCTAATGCAGAAAAATAGCCCTTGTCACATGAACTCTGCATAGGTGTAAAGCTAGAATAAAGACAAATTCAGAGCCTACTATTGGTAAGTTTTTAAGTTTTAACTTCTCCTTAGCAGTTTGAATCACATTCCTGAACCAGTGTTAAGGAAGAAGCTGCCGGGGATACTCACACGATCGAGGCCGTTCCCCACAGCCGTGCCCTCGAGCACCCAGTAGCTGCTGTGCTGCCCTGCTCTTCACCCCAGCCAGGGTTGGGCTCGCCTTTGTTCTTAACCTTGGTTTGGTTGTTTTCAGGTACAGACTTTCTGTTGGCACCAACGAGAAGATTCAGTTGAGCTCCCTCATTGCTGCATTCCAAGTCACCAGAGACCTAATTGTCACAGAGGCCTAGATACTCTGAGGCTGGAGAACCGAGGATCCATCCGGACCCGGGTAAAGCCAGTCATGTTTCCTGAAGTGTCTGCTCAGGTGTGGGTGGGCAGATACAGTGCTCTGTGGTTGTTTGCAGCGGGAATGTACCACGGGATTTTAATGTATGTAACCACCAACACGCTGTCTGACTGTCTTAACAGAAAAAGGTTTTTGTTTTTTTTTAATGTTTTCTGTTTTGGCTTTAAAGACTTTTTACACTTCAGTTGATGGAGTGGCAGAAAGTTGGTGTACTCATTTGGTCTGAAGCATAAAGCTGTCAAATCTAATGTGCTTCAAGTGTCTTCTATCTCAATCAAGGTCAGCATCTCCAAATTTATATTTATGCTATTCTATGGCATTCATTGTATCTACTTTAAATCAGTATGCATGGACTTCTGGCCCAAAGATTTTGGGGATGGAGAGATAGCTTAGCAGTTAAGGCTATTGCAGTCAAAGCCTGGGTTTGATTCCCAAGTACTCATGTAAAGCCAAATGCAAAGTAATAATGCATGCACCTGGAGTTCGTTTGCAGTGACAAGGGGCCCAAATGTTCCCCCCCACACACTTGCAAGTCAATAATAAAATAAAAATTCAAAATTGGTCTTTTTGCCTTGTACCATGTCCACACTTACAATTTCAGTGCTCAGGAGACTAAGGCAGGAAGATAAATTCCTAGCCAGGTTGAGCAACAGTGAGACCCTGTCTCAACAATCAAAAAACTTCTATTGCTGGGTAATGCCTTTAATCCCAGGACCTGGAAGGCAGAGTTAGGAGGATCACCATGAGTTTGAGGCCAGCCTAAGACTACATAGTTAATTCCAGGTCAGCATGGGCCAGAGTGAGACCCTACCTCAAAAGACAAAAAAAAAAAAAAAAAAAAATCCACCTCTATAGTCTTTTCTCCTTTTAGGCTTGCCGGCAAGTTCCAAGTTTCATTGTGGAAAGGAAAGAAAATAGTCTTCAAATTGTGCCTTTGAGAGCTAGGCATAGTGGTCCATGCTTTTAATCTCAGTGCTTGGGAGGCAAAGGTAGGACCACTGTGAGTTCAAGGCCAGCCTAGGGCTACAGAGTGAGTTCTAGGTCAACTTGGACTAGAGAGATAGATCCTACCTCAAAAACAGTATGTATTTTGTGGCCTAGTGGCTATGTACACCACGTGTTCAGTGCGGGAGCGTGCAGATGGGGCCTGTTTTGATCTGCTGGGAAGTCTGCTTATGTTCTAGTTTCTTTGAGGGCAATTTCGCTGCATGTCAATTTCCTTGCAATAATAAAGCACTTTGCTTGGTTCCGATCAATTCTGTGCGGTGGTCTTGTCATGTATCACAGAATCAACTTTCCTTGGAGGCTGCTCCTTAGAAAGCTGTCAGGTCTTCACACACAGGTCCTTACCCTGACACAAAAACAGTTCACATCCAGTTAAAACTGTGGCTCAGTTTTGACCTCCTAAGCTAGAGGTAGGGCCGATGCTTTAGGGGCGCCTGGGCGGAGGCGGCAAGCCACAACTCCGGACAGCTACGTCATCGTGAAGGGAACAAGACAGCCTGTCAGCTATAGGTGAGGTGTTACATGCACCTCGGACCCGGACACAGCCGTGGCCAGTGCTGTGGGTAATATTTCAAGATAACCGTAACTAAAGGGTCGGCCACCCACTCCCAGCTCTCCCGTTGTGCTAGCTTTCAATGGTGATCTTTCTTCCCCCTAGTGGAAAAATGAAACGGGAGACAAAGTGTTTTTCCTTCAATGAAAGGCTCATTTTGAAATGCTTTCTTCAAGCAACAGAGGAGGCCCCTCTATTGTCAGCACGCTGTACAATGTGAACACTGCCTCCATGAGCATCCGTTAAGCCAAAGATGTTACATGTCCTTTAAAATAATTTAAAATATATTAACTTTCCTAAGGCAGAGTCTGAAAGAGGTGTCAGTCAGGTCACCGCATGCTACCGAGTAACAGTACGTGAGGAGCTGTTTGCTTAGGGGGAGTTGAACTCGGCGGATGAATCCAATGAGGTCAAGCAGCAAGACAGATGTCAGACATAAGAGTATGAGCCAAAGGGATGACACCACCAACTCTTCACGCAACTAAGACACATCTTCACAACTGCTCCGTTAAGTACTCTGGTGTTCAGATACCTTTGCAAAAAACACAGCTGTACCTTCACATCTGTTGAGAACATACAAATAAATACGATGCTAATAAATGGCCTACAATTGACAGCTCAGAGCCGTTGGACAGTCATGCAGTTTAGGAAAATATCCTTGTAATCTGACACATTTGTCATTTCCTGCACATGCACACCACTGTTTAGAAAGAAAAAGGCCAAGAATAGTGTCTTGGTCAGGACAGCCTGATTCACCTGCAGTTCAGACCCTCAGCTGGTCAGAAGCACTTGCCAATGTGCAAACAACTGACCCCAGCAGGGGAACTTAGCTATGCTACCAATGTCCACAACCAAGGGGACAGGTACTATGCTATGCAGCTGTCACTGCCCAGCTGAGAAGTGTGAACGCTGCCACCACTACAGGCTCTGGAGGCCTTGCTTTTATTACCAAAACTACAAGAAACTGCACTTTGTATTAAAACAACTAGATTCCACGATGGCTGTTCACAAGAGACAAAGACTTAAGGTAAGGCTCTGTGGCCGCAGAGCAGACTCTTCCCCCACCCAAGTAGGACCGACTTGCACATGCCACAGGATAAAGATCTGTGCTGGTCCAGGGGGCTCTGGCTCGCTACATTCTAGTCGCAACCCCACAGTTCTATTGCACCAAGACCAGATGTTTGGTCCGCTGCTCCTGCTGCTCCTCTGTGGGGAAGATGATTCTGCTACAAAGAAAACAGGATGGACAGCGCTGCTTAAAAAGTCCTGTATGTGAGGAACTCTTTCATTTTCTTGGGGATTGGCAGTGCTAGGACTTGGTAGGTTGTCAGGAAACTTCGAAGAGCTTTCCGGCATAAGTGCTTCAGTGAGGAGAGGACTCTTGGAGCAGTCCAGAACTGGACGTGGCCATCTCTTGTCCTGAAACAACAGAAATCAGTGCCTTTCAGTGGGCCCTGGACATTTGTGCTTCCATTATAATGGATAGTGTTTCTGATTTCACCAGAAATAGACTCTTAAGACTGAAATGTGACTCTGGTTGGGAAGGGCCATACAGACTATGTGCTGAATAATAACAGTTATCTGATAGGATTCCTATGACTAGATGTGGCACATACATGTGTCCCAGCTACTTAGAAGGCTGAGGCAAGTAGATGGCTTGGGCCAAGGCACCACAGTGAGACCTGGTCTTAAAAACTACCTCTGACATCAAGTGCTGTCTGTCAGCAGAGTCCTACCTATCAGCTCAAAAGTAATAGAGGCAGGCTGGGCATGGTGGTGCACGCCTTTCATCCCAGCATTCGGGAGGTAGAGGTAGGAGGATTGCCTGAGTTCGAGGCCACCCTGAGACTACATAGTGAATTCCAGGTTAGCCTGGGCTACAGTAAGACCCTACCTTGAAAAACAAACAAAACAAAACAACAGAAGTAATAGAGGCAGGGGTTGGTAGTATGGTAGATGACTTACCATTGTGATGTCCTGGGCTCAGTTCCCCAGTATCACAAATTAAAAGAGAGTTCCACCTACTAATTACAGATGTTATCTGTAAGGTGGTATGAGCATGAACAGTTTTCCATATAAATTCTCCATCACCTTCACTAATGCTTCCTTGCTGACTTGGGCTATTAGGTTGCATGAACTATAGGTCTCTAATTACATTTAGGTCAACTAGTAACAGTAAGTGACACTCTGGCATGATCGAATGCTTGAATTTTATGTAATTTTTAACTTCCTTAGGCAAGAAAAGTCTAGATGTTTTCTTCTCTTAAAAAACTTCATGTTGCCAGGTGTGGTGGCACACTCCTTTAATCCCAGCACTTGGGAGGCAGAGGTAGAAGGATCATTGTTAGTTCAAGGCTACCTTGAGACTACATAATGAATCCCAGGTCAGCCTGGGCTACAGTGAAACCCCACCTCAAAAAAAAAAAAAAAAGAAAAAAAAACTGCATGGTATCTCTATCACACCCTCCAAGGCTCAGGGTCCATTGCAGAAGAGGTGGCAGAAAGAATGTAACAGCCAAAGGAAGGGTGCCACTCCTTACAATGCCAATGTTCAGACAGAAATTGGCCTTGATATCCACAACTTCTCAGTGCCTAGCAATACCTACACAAGACCCTCATAATAACGGGAAGAAGGAAAGGATATGATGGAGAGCGGAGTTGTGAGGGGAAGTGGGGGGGGGGGAGGGAAATATGGTTTATTATCTGTAAGTAAAGAAGATGTCAATTAAAATTAAAAAAAAAAACTGCATGTTATGTGCAACAGAAACTGCCACCCATCTGTTCCGGCTCACAGATACATACCCTGTGGCAATAACTCCACCATGTGGAAAAAATGTGCAACAAAGACCATTGGTCATAGGAGCAAATGCAATTGGAGCCTTCAGTTCCAGAGCCCAGATCCTGAGGAGCCTGGACAGGAGAGAGGACATGCACACATGAGCTGACCTGGAGGCCTGCAGGTGAACGCCTGCCCTGCACGCCCCGGCTGAGGCCAACTCACCTATCATCCGCCACCGTGGCCAGGTACAAGCCTTCAGGAGAGAAGCATACGGACCTCAGGGAGCTCATGTGGACATCACTGTCATCCATGGCAGGGTCAAGCTGGGTGTGGCTTCAGAGCAAAGAAACAGAAAGGTAAGCCTGGGATTCTAGCGCCCTCCCCAGCATCCTCACCCCCAGATCAGACCAAACCCCTTACAGAAGCCCTTGGCACATGCAGACTGGAAAGCAGGGCCCCTAGAAGCTCCAAGTGGGCTTGAGGGGGGGAGGGGCTACCAGCTAGTCCTTGTGCTAGTTTCCTTGGGCAAAGTAGGTCAGCCCTCACTTAAAACACCAAAGTACAAACTGAAAGACTTTTTAAGGCTGAGATACATTATTACAGGACTACCTAGTACTTGCTTCATAAAACAAGAGACTAAGGGAAAAATTAGGCCAAGTTTGTAAGATCAGGAAAACTTTTACTGGAAGTGAGTTTTGGTCAGAGGATCGCTCTGAACCTGATATTCCAGTTATTAGTAAATGGCAGTAGTCACCTTGAGGCTTCATACTCTAGATCCAAAGATGTGCAGCCAGCCTCCTAAAGCACAGACTCGAAGACACAGGTCTCACTTAGAGGGTTTAACACAACAAGGCACTGAGAGGCTGTCCCCTCCCCGGCCCAGACTCCACAAGGGACAGGTGTAATCCCGGGCAGGTTTCTCATCAGTCACCCCACAAGGAATTCGTAGCAGGGATTCGGTCCTTACTGGAGTGACCTCAGCCTCTCGCCAGTGTAGGGGTCCCACATAATCACGCTGGTGTCATAAGAAGCTGTGACAAGCAAGGCGGAGTCAGGAGAGAAGTCACAAGACACAACACTGCTTTGGTGGCCCTCTAGCTTCCGGATCAGAGTGTAGGACCGCATGCTCCATAGAAAGACCTGAGAGGGGACAATAACGGGTCTTGTGAAGGGCAGAAAAGAAAGTGGTCAGGACTCCACTGAAAGGCGCCAGAATCTCTTATCCCGCCCCCTCAGCCAGGGACAGGTAAGCTCTGTCTTAAAAAAATATATATACACACACATATACACACATATATATATACACATACATATACATGCATATGTTTATTTATTACCTACTTGAGAGAGAGGGCGGGAGGGAGAAATGGGCACATCAGGGCCTCTCTTGCCACTGCATACTGAAATCCAGACTCATGTGCTACTTTGTGTATCTGGCTTTGCATGGGTACTGGGAAACTGAACCATGCCAGCAGGTTTTGTACGAAAGAGCTTTTAACATGCTCCCAAGCTACTCCACAGGGACTAACTGAGACCTTCATGACCCTACAATGAATACCAAAACTCCACTGAGGAGGGCTCCAGGATAATGGGAGCTGGGGCAAGAGGATGAAAGAGAATAATCTGGTATAGTTTATACAGAATAAAAGTAAAGTGTCTTCCTATCTAAAAGGGGGGGGGGAGGCTGGAGAGATGGCTTAGCGGTTAAGACATTGTCTACAAAGCTAAAGGACCCAGGTTCAATTCCCCAGAACCCATATAAGCCAGATTCACAAGGTGGTGCATGTGTCTGGAGTTCATTTGCAGTGGCTGGAGGTCCTGGTGCACCCATTGTCTCTGTGTCTGACTCTGTCTCTGTCTGTCTCTCTCCCCTTCCTTCTCTCTCAAATATATAAATAAGAATGATTTTTTTTAGAAAGGTCTTTAAGCTGGGCATGGTGGCACTCACCTTTAATCCCAGCACTTGGGAGGCAGAGGTAAGAAGACTGCCATAAGATCAAGGCCACCTTGAGATTACATAGTAAATTCCAGGTCAGCCTGGGCTACAGTGCAACTCTACCTTGAAAAACCAAATAAATAAATAAATTTAATTTAAAAAGGGTCTTCAACAACTGAGCCCCATGGCCAGCCCCCAAACTCTGCTTTTCAACAGCCCTCCACGGGTGTTAGATACAGAACTTAGGAGACATGCTCAACACCACCTTAGAACAGGAGCCGAGCTCCAACAACTGGCAGAGGCTTGTGAGCCCTGTTTGAACAACTTAAAACCAAAAATATGGTCTGGGGAGATGGCTTAGTGATTAAAGGCACTTGCATAAGCAAAGCCTGCTGACCTAGGTTTGACTCCCCAGCATCCATGTAAAGCTTGATGCAAAGTGGTGTATGTGTTCCTCCCCCCACATACACAATTTTTTTTTAATTAAAAATTTAAAAAGGGCTGGAGAGAGCCGGGCATGGTGGCACATGCCTTTAATCCTTTAATCCCAGCACTCAGGAGGCAGAGGTAGGAGGATCGCTGAAAGGTCAAGGCCAGCCTGAGACTACATAGTGAATTCCAGGTCAGCCTGGGCTAGAGTGGGACCCTACCTAAAAAAAAAAAAGGGCTGGAGAGATGGCTTATCGGTTAAGGTCTTTGCCTGCAAAGCCAAAGGACCCCAGTTCAATTACCCAGGACCCACATAAACCAGATGCACAAGGTGGCGCATGCATCTTGCAGTGGCTGGAGGCTCTGGCGTGCCCATTCTCTCTCTCTTCCAAATTAATTAATTAATTAAAATTAAAATTTTAAACTAAGGTCTGACATCTGGTCCTTCCTGGACCCATCAGACAAAGCAGTGGCACCCCATCTAGACCTTTAGCACCCTGAGCTTTCCTCAGAACCTTAGTGCTTATGTGTCTGACCTATTGCATCCCTTTAAACCTTCCTGAGAATCATGAAAATGCTGCCGCCTTTTCACACACTTCCGAATCTCCAATGACCAACCACCTGAGCCGTCCCCAACAGTGAGCCCTTCTAATTTCAGCCGTTATAGCAAAGGTCAGTGAACACGTCAGAATTCAACAGAAGCCAAGTCCTCAAAACTGTTTGCTCTTGTTTTCCAACACCTTTAAAAAAGAAAAACCTGGCCCAACCTCAGGACAAAGTTCAGCAAGTAACTGTACTAAGCATGATTTGAATTGGAAAGCTTCATCAAATAATTCAAATGAGACATTCAAATTCAAAGGAAATTTGGATCTGATGTGGGTTGCAACTTTTAAAACCTTGGACCCAAAAGAAACAGAAATTTAAGAGTACAGCATTTTGCCAAGGGAAACACCTGCCCATGATGGAAGTGACCTACTTCAAAGCCTCTCCAGGTTCAGGGTACAGTGGCAACTCAGGGCTGAAACCTCTGCTGGGGCCAATGGCAGAAAGACTGTGGCTTGCACACACCCTCCCCACCTCAGAGCTTCACATGGACTACAGTAGCCAGTGTGTGAGGCTTACCGACTTCTCTCCGGCTGCAGAGCACAGCATGCTGCAGTCAGGGGAGATGGAGCAGCAGTAAACCCATTGCAGGTGGCCCGATAACACCTGAATCTGTTTGCCTAGCAAAGGAGAGAGCACATGGTGAGTCAACCCCCAAAACAACAAAAACACACCCAATGGGAATGGCCCAACACCCAGCTTACATCTAGCTAGCTCACAGCTGGGCCCAAAGATCCACATTTCAGTGCAGAGCAAGAGGACTTCTGTCATTTAAACACTTACAAACAAAAAGAAAGAAGATGAAAAACAAATACTTGTTATCTATTAATACAGCACTCAAAAGTCAAAGGGAATCATTTACCCCCAGCTCCATCTAAACCTACAAAATAAGCAGGACAAAGGCAAAGCATGGTACCAGTTGATATCACAGAACATTCTTTTCAGTAATCCAACCTCCTTAAGTACTGTCCAACCTTGAAAGTATTTCTCTTAAGTTGTCCCTCAGTGACCTCTACAAGGTTGCCCCTGGTCATATGCACCCTCAAGAATGCACAGCAGTGTGAAGTCATTAGAAACATTCATTCTAGAGACAACCTGGGTTTGGACATAAACTGCACAGCTTATTCAGAACAAGTCAGGTGACTCACTTAATCTCTCCAGACCTGGGCTTTGTGACCAGTGGTTCTCACCTAGAGGAGACTTTACCGTCCAGGGATCACTAGCAATGTCTAGAGACATTTCAGCTGGTCTCAAATGGAGACAGTACAAATGGCATCTGGACAGAAAAGACTGGGGGTGGCAGACCACCCACTATCCTGGAATGCCCAGGCCAGCCCCTAACAGTGTGTTACCGTGCATCAAAGACCAGAACACCGATCTAGACCATGTACATCTTACCTCAGAGGGGCCCCCATTAGCATAGACATGCTTTCAGTGCATAAATATACAGCCAGCTCTCTGTACCCATGAATTCCACATCTATAGATTTAACTGGCCATGGGTCAAAAATATTATCTTCTAAAATTGTGTCTGTACCCAATATGTACAGACTTCTTGTTATTATTTCCTGAACAATGCCCTGTAGCAGCAATTCCCATAGCGTTTACATTGTACTAGGTAAAAGCCATCAAGAGGTGGTTAACAGTATAGGAGGAGGTGTCTAGACCACACGCAGATACTACGCCATCTTACACAAGGGACATGAATATCCTCAGATTTCGGGGGTGTTTGGGGGTCTAGGAACCCCTCCCCTCAAAGGATGACTGCACAGTATACCCTTGGTATTAAAATCTCTTTAGTTCAGCACTCATTTGGGGTAGTGACTAGACTAGAAAGAACTGTCTAAAAAGGCTTTGATGGCAATATGGCAGTCACAGAAAATGGAAAGGTTTTATCTAGATAGTATTCTAGATAAAAATAGTACTGGTGGGCTGGAGAGATATTTTAGTGGTTATGGCACTTGCCTGCAAAGCCAAAGGACCCACATAAGGCAGATGCAAAAGGTGAAACATGTATCTGGAGTTCATGTACAGTGGCTAGAGGCCCTAGCATGCCAATTCTCTCAAATAAATAAAAATTAAATATTTTAAAAATGGCACTGGTAAGATAAAGAAGGCAAGATGGTATTTGGGGTTTTGCCAATGTGTTCAAGCACCCCCTACCATGTTTATTTAGGTCCCAGATTCGAAGAGTCTTGTCCCGTGATGCAGAGACCAAAATCAAGCTGCCACTGGGTGTGAAGCTCAGATCTCTCACGACATCTTGGTGGCCAGAAAGATTCAAAAGCAGAAGTCCTGGGAGGGTGGGAGCAGAAGCAGTCAGTTGTCTGTTGGTCACTGCTCTACTCAGCAGACCATGTCACCAGCACGCCACCCAGCCTTGCGCCTGCCAGAAATACCCACCTGTCTGCACCTCCCAGATCTTGATCTGCCCATCATTGAGTCCTGTAGCCAGGATGAGGCAGGAGACGTCTGGCACTTGAGGGTGGAGGCGCGCCCAGAGCTTCCTGGTGGGTGGACAGGGCCACGGGCTGAAGGCCAAACCCCACACGATCTGACCACAGTCCAGCGTCTTCTCTTTTGGGCTGCCTCTTCCTTTTGGATCATTTTTGCTGCTTCGGCTTTTGGATTCAAACCCTTTAGGGATGCTGGACAGCACAAATTTCTGAATGAGTCTAAAATTGTAACCAAGTCAACCACCTTGCCATCCTGGGGCAATAAGACTCTCAAGTCTTAGAAGTAACTTTTGGCATTTGGTGAATTCTGATGTGGCTTTTCATTTGTAATCACAGAACGAGGCTATACTGGCTTGGCCCATCCTACTTGCAAATAGCCCTGAAATGGGGTGACCTGCCTTGTGGGATAACTAGATCACAGAGGCTCCAGGGAGCCACATGATTGCTCAGAAAGATCTCTTGGGTTTTGGTATGTGGAAAGAAACATGCCGATTTTCCCGTGAGAAAGCATATTCAGTGTAGGTTTAGAACAAGGACAGACAGAATTAGAGCCTGAATGTCCAGCCATCTGCTCTCTCTTGCCCAATAAGCATCCCATCTCCAGCTCAAAAAGTCCCCAAAGAGATGGGAAATAAAGTCCCTTCTTGACAATAGTTTGAAAAATTAATGCCCCTTGCTTACTACGCTCCAGCCTGTAGTGAGGATTTTTCATTTGCTTCCCTGACAAGAGGTGTCACGGGACAGTCAACAGAGAGAAAGAAACGACACTGGTCAGAGGGCACTGCCCTGCAGGATCTCTTGACCCAGCCCTCTCCTCTTACATTCCATGGGAAACAAGTCCAGATAAGTGAGGCTGAGTCACAGGCCCTGTCCACCACTGCGCCCAAGAGATAGTTGTAGTTAAGGCATAGGTTAAGCAGACAGCTCTGGGGTTTGGCCTGAAAACACAAAGTTTACTGTTCCCACACAGTACACTTATCAGCACAGATAGTAAACCCCACTTTTCTAGGTGGTGTTGACCACTCTTTTATATCTAAGCAGAGGGGAGGGGAGGTATGAAAACACCAGACCCCAATGCAAGCTCAGATTTGCTTCCTGAGAAATACTGTACACATCTGGGTAGTGAGATCACTTTACTCATGCATCCTAAAAGTTCCAAGAAAATCATGTTTCTGTCAATTGTGGTAAAATATGTAGAAGAATTAATTTAACCAGGCTCATCTGTATAAACAGATGGATGATGCTGAGGCAAATGGAGGCTCTGCCAGTCTGGTCAGCAAACCAAGTCGAGGTCAACCGTCTGCTTTTGCCCTTTCAATATCCCTTTAGTTGTCAATTTTTAAGTTAAAGTAAAGGTGGCAAATAAAAACTATATATTTACTATGTGGGCTTACGCTAACATACATGCGCGAAGTGGCTGGTGCCACCTGATATAGTCACTTTGGTGGTGAGAGTGTCTAAGAAGGACTCTCATGGCAGTCATCCAGTAAACATCACTGTCTCCACCACAGCGCACCACAGATCCACAGAAATCACTCTGCCTAGCTGAGCTCTGCAGCATGAACCGTGGCAGCCTCCCTTCTACTCTCTGCCTCTATAAACTTGACTTCTTTACAGTCCATAGGTAAGCTCATGTGCTGTCTGTCTTTCTATGCCTGCCTTCCTTCACTTCCTATAATGTCCTCCAGGTTCATCAACACTGTGGGAAATGACAGCAATTTCTGTACTTCAAGTTTGATCGGAACCCTGCCATCACTTGTGTATATAGTGCTCGTCAAGCAAAACCAACAGCCATTACAGACTTTCTGGGCCACAGAGCCTGAACTACTTACTGCCAGTGCCTCTTCAGAAGCACTGCTGGCCCAATGGCCACATGTCATCTGATCGTCAATGTCTTTTGGATGGGTCCAGGCCTATTCACACACAATCCACACTGCTCATCCCTGCCTGGCCCTGCCACAGGTACCTGAATTTGCCATCTTGGAAAAGAATTTAAAAGTAGGTCACAGAGCTGGTATAGTGGCACATACCTGTAATCCCAGCAGTCAGAAGGCTGAGGCAGGAGGACTGAGAGCTCAAAGCCAGCCTGAGCTACAAAGGGAAAGCCTGGGTCAAAAAAAGAAACAAGTAGGTCACGGGAAGAATCATAGAATAACTTAGAACATTCAAAGTTACTTTTAAAAAATAATAAGGGCTGAAGAGATGATTTAGTGGTTAAGGTGCTTGCCTATGAAGCCTAGGACACCAGATTTGATTCCCCAGAACCCTCATAAGCCAGATGCACATGGCACGTGTGTCTGGAGTTTGCCTGCAGTAGCTAGAGGCCCTGGCATGCCATTCCTCTCTCATAAATAAATAAGTGAAAAACAAACAAAATTTCACAGGGTAGGGGGATGGTTCGTCAGGTAAGAGTTCTTGCTGCACAAGCATGAGGACCTGAATTTAGTTCCCAACACCTACATGAAAAGCTAGGCACAGTCATGCCTGCCCGAAACCCCAGCATTGAGAGGGCAAAGACGGGTCACTGGGGCTCCTTGATCAGCCAGCCTAACCAGAGACCAGGGACCTTACTCCAGGGTCAGTGAGACTCCATCTCAGAGAACTAAGGTGAGAGAATGCTAGAAAGCACCAAGGTCTGCACAACTGTACACATGTGCAGACACTGCAAAGAAACACCACAAACCACACACACCAAAAATAAAACAAAATCAAAAACTCTAATTTCTGTGTTGAGTTAAGGGCACATCTATTGCTATTTTACTCTAGAAGGACTAAGGGATTTTTATATAGTACTTAATTCTAGCTAACACATGTTTAGTTTTCCCAGAAAGAGATACAGTCTTACACACTTTGGTGATATGTTCTGAGAACTCTGTGTGTGTGTGTGTGTGTGTGTGTGTGTGTGTGTGTGTGTGTATAACTTGAATGATTCTGTCCATGTGGGATCATAAAATGTGCCTATACCAACTAGGACAGTTACAATGTCACTAGGCAACACAATGTTTGGGACTGCTGTCACAGTTCCTTCACTAACCAAAACATCATTAAGTGGCACAAAACTGTGCTAAAATCTCTGCTTTAAGGATAGAGTTTAACCTCCCTGGGTCACACAATCAGGGATAGAACTGGAATTAGAACTCAAGTTGTGGGTGCCCAAGCCTAGTGCTTGACAAGTACTCTGGATTTCCGGGGGTGCTGCTTAAGCAAGGGGTGAGATGGGCCTGGGACGGAACAGGTGGAAATTTAGCAGGGCGTGCTGAAGGGAAGGGAGAGTCACTGGCAGAACCTGCTTCATTTGAATTCAATTTCCACAGATCTGTATTTCTTTTTCTTAAAATATTTTATTTATTTGAGAGAACGAGGGAGAGAGAAAAAGAGGCAGCGGCGGGGGGGATGGGCACACCAGGGACTCGAGCCATTGCAAACAAACTCTAAATGCTTGTGCCGCCTTGTGCTTCTGTGGGTCCTGGGGCATTGAACCTGGGTCCTTTGGCTTTGCAGGCAAGCGCCTTAACCTCTAAACTAACTCTCCAGCCCTGTATTTCTTTAAAAAAAAAAAAAAAAAACCTTATTAGAGAGAGAGAAAGAATGGGTATGCCAGAGCCTCTACCCCTGCAAACAAACTCCAGGTGCATGTACTACATGTGCATTACGTGGGTACTGGGGAATTGAAACCAGGCTGGGAGGCTTTGCAAGAAAAAGAAAGCATCTTTAACTACTGAGCCATCTCCCAGCCCTAAAGCCTACTACTGAAAATAAGTCTTGTTTACATTTTATCAGGTTATCCTTTAAAATCTGTGATTTTCCCCAAGACTTTTCATTTAACACATAATATTCTTCTCATTTTAATAAATGATACAGAAAAAGGGTTAACATTCAAATGTCTTTTGCCAGTTTCCTTAGTTAATAGTTGGAAGAATATGCTTAGCTATAGCATATAAGAATAAGAGTGACTTGAAGGAAAATAGCAGGATTTCCACTTTATTCTTTTTTTTTTTGGTTTTTCGAGGTAGGGTCTCAATCTGGTTCAGGCTGACCTGGAATTCACTATGTGGTCTCAGGGTGGCCTCGAACTCACAGCAATCCTCCTACCTCTGCCTCACGAGTGCTGGGATTAAAGGCGTGCACCACCACGCCCGGCAACCCACTTTATTCTTTTAGGGGGGATTTTTTTTCCCCCAGAAAATAAACTGACACACCAGCCTAGATTCAGAATCCCTTATTATTTGGGGAAGGAGGACCAACAGTGTATGACCTTGACATTTCCACTACATTGGCCATAGAAGGAATTGGAATTTCACTCTAAGCCCACCTAGCTTTTTCTCAGGAGACTAGTCCCCATCCCGAAGCCCCCCAGGAGTAGCCAGCCAACAGTTAACCTCAGTACCTGGCAGACATCACTTTGAGCACTTCAAAGGTTCTTGGGAGATGTATTCTTGAAAGTGGGGACTGCAGACCAACTAGTACCTCACAATCATACATCACCCGCCCATTCCAGCAATGTGCAGCTTGAATAGTTCTGCAAACTCTTGTTAGCAAGAAACAAGATTCCCATTGAATATATACAAAGCCTGACCTAACGTGTGACTTATGAAAAATGCCTAAAGCAAAACAAGTGAAAGCCTTAAGACAGGGGCTGATTTTCATGCATGTCAGGACTCCACCTCTAGCACAGTGTCAGAGGTCATGAAATGGATTTTGGTGGTAGATGCACAACTGTGAAAATACACATGTGCAGACACTGCAAAGAAACACCACAAACCACACACACCAGAAATAAAACTGTATTGTACACTTGTATTCTTTTTTTTGCTGGGAGGAGGGGGAGGCCAGGCTACACAGCCCAGGCTGATCCTGAGTTGGTGACCTTCCTGCCTCTATTTACCCCAGCGCTGGAATTACAGGAGTGCACCACCACACACAGCTAGCGTTACACATCTCAGGGTGGCCTCCTTGGGATCCTCCTACCTCTGCACCCTGGGATTAAAGGTGTGTACCACCACATCCAGTTAAATGGGTGATTTTTATTAGGTGTCAACTATATCTCAAGAAAGCTGTTTTTAAAAGTCAGTGGGTTAGTATAATCTCTACAGAACTGGCTTTCCCATGGCTGGAATGTGGGGCTTTGAGAACCCTTCTGTTCAAAGAATGGAGAGAGCTCTTTCTGGCTCTTCTGCGCCTGGTCAGGGAAACCTGCAAAGAATGAGAAGCCATTTGGGAAAGCACTCCCATGCCCCATCTCAAAAACTCCCTCATACCCTTTGGGTACAAAGAGGACTTACAACTGTTCCTCCAGTGGCCAGGGGATAAGCTTGACGATGCAGTGTCCTTGAGACCAGGCGAACCAGGAGCCATCTGGGGAGAAGGCGACACTCCAGGTTTCACAGCTGGACTTCCAGTCAAATTGGTGGGGGCGCCCGGGCTTGAGTTCAGCCAGCAGCAGCGGTTCCTCTGGGGCAGGAGACAGCATGCTTCAAAAACACACCACCACTGCCTGACCACCAGGCTCAGGAAGCTGCTGTCTGCACATGACTATGGGACACTAAGAATTCCAGAGGGAGTTGTCATTTAAATGACTTGGGGCAGTAACAGTAGCCACAGGGTACATTCCACTGCAGTTACTCAGTCCCAGCCCTGCTCCTGCCAGATAACTATGACTCAGTAACCTTTGCCTTTTGGAGGGTAGTCCCTGTGAATGAGACCTCGGTTTCCTAGGAAATGAGAGAACTAGCTGAAAGGAACACAGCCTCCAAGATCCTCAACAGCAAAGCTTGCAGATGCTCAGGCTGTTCCCTCCAAAGAACCTACACTTGGAAACCAGGCACCTGCCCCTCAAGGGCTCTGTTCACTGACAGAACCCCCTCATCAAGAAGGCTAAAGAGTTGGCCCAACCTTCCCCTTCAGGTCAGAACTATTGGTCTGAACACTTCCTATGTCCACTAAGAGCAGGATTTGGTTTTGTTTTAAGTAGAGCCTCACTCTAGCCCAGGCTGGCCTGGAACTCACAGTGATCCTCTTACCTCAGCCTCCCTGGTGTTGGTATTAAAGGTGTGCACCTCCACACCTGGCTTTTCAGCACAGGTAAAATGTGCATCTCATTCTGTTGGCCCAGATAGTCTGCATTCATTCTCCTGCCCCTGGGAACCCTACCAAAGATGCAAACACACACCACACCCAAGGGATTCTCTCAAATATTCTCCAAGGCTGCCTACATAATAAAAGTGCAGGAGCCCTTTGCCAGAGCAGTCTCTATGTGGGCCCCGTCCTGCAGACCAGGGGCATGAAGGGAATGCCTTTCATCTTCATGCCTGGCTCATTACCACACATAGGAATCCCATGTAGATCTGCAACTGACAGAAGCAGTCCCTAACTTCCTACTAACCAATAAAGGTCTCCACCTGTTTGTTTTATTCTCTCCTACTATGAACCAGCTCTTGAGCACTTTCAACACCAGAGAGATTTCATCTTTTCTTCCAGGGACCAGTACAACTGTGGCGAGAACAGGCAGTGCTTCTGCCACTGGGCCACAGTTCCTATTTGGATCCACTATGCCATTGGAAGATGCTCATGGCTGGCAGGTAAGTCAGAGGCCTGCAGAACAGACTTTGTTTCTTAACCACTGTGACTGCAAAACATACTAATATAAAAACTGGCCTCCGTCCTGAATGAGATCACTTCCTCGGGTATGTGTCCCACATGAGTATTTCCAGGCCTGAGCATGTTCACAGCTGTTACTAGACAAAAACGGACTTCAACAAGCTGGACATTGTGTACTTTAAGAGTCACCTGTGTACGTCTTCATACATGTTGACCCCCCAAAATCAGAATAGATGACTTTTCCTAAATAAGCAGCTTTTCTGGGTGATTTGCACACAATCTATGATACCTTGGAGTAACTGAAACTAATGATGATACCTATGTAAATACAAATATTTTCACGAACATGGGTTATAGGAAAACAAGTAATTTAATTTGGGCTGGAGAGATGATTTAGCTTGTGGTTAAGGTACTTACCTACAAAGCCAAAGGACCCAGGTTGTATTCCCCAGGACCCAAGTAAGCCAGATGTACAATGTGACACATGTGTCTGGAGTTCATTTGCAGTGGTTGAAGGCCCTATCATGCCCATTCATCCCCTCCCCTCCAACTGGTCTCTCTCACACACACACAAATAAAACAAAGTTTATGTGGTGGTTTGATTCAGGTGTCCCCCATAAACTTAGGTGTTAGGAATGCTAGCTCCCCAGCTGATGGATATTTGGGAATTAATGCCTCCTGGAGGGAGTGTATTGTTGGGGGCGGGCTTATGGGCTTTATAGCCAGTTTCTTTATGCCAGTGTTTGGCACACCCTCCTGTTGCTATGGTCCACCTTATGTTGGCCAGAGGGTGATGTCCACCCTCTGCTCATGCCATCGTTTCCCCCTGCCATCGTGGAGCTTCCCCTTGAGTGTGTAAGTCAAAATAAACCTTTTTTTTCCAGAATCTGCTCTTGGTTGGGTGATTTCTACCAGCAATGCAAACCGGACTGCAACAGTTTAAAAAATAAAATACAAGCCGGGGTGGTGGCACACGCCTTTAATCCCAGCACTCGGGAGGCAGAGGTAGGAGGATCACTGTGAGTTCAAGGCCGCCCTGAGACTATGTAGTGAATTCCAGGTCAGCCTGGGCTAGAGTGAAACCCTACCTCAAAAAAACAAAAATAAAATAAATAAACATTAAAATACAGCCAGGCGTGGTGGTGCATGCCTTTAATCCCAGCACTCAGGAGGCAGAGGTAGGAGGATTGCTGTGAGTTCGAGGCCACCCTGAGACTACATAGCGAATTCCAGGTCAGCCTGGGCTAGAGCGAGACCCTGCCTCGAAAAACCAAAAAATTATAAAATAAAAATAAAAATAAAATGTTTAGCTGGGCATGGTGGTGCATGCCTTTAATCCTAGCACTTGGGAGGCAGAGGTAGGAGGATCACTGTGAGTTCAAGGCTACCCTGAGACTATAGCAAATTCCAGGTCAGCCTAGGCTAGAGCAAGACCCTACTCTGAGGAAAAAAAAAATACCCTCTCAATGACTACATAGCCAGTTGTAATCTACATAGCATCATCTCTCACCTGGTCCATGAGGAAGAAGTCCAACTGCTCCTCTGGCTTCTGCACTCCCACTACCCATTCCTTCACATTTAAGGTGGAATGCTGTTTCAGTCACTCTAACAAGTAAATCCAAACCCCTCAACCTGCCCTCAAAGTCCTGCCTCAACTACCTCTTGCCTTGTTTCACATCTGGGCTTGAACCTTTTCTCTCTCCCCTACTCCAGGGCCCTAGCCTTCATCTAGTTCCCACCTCAGGGCCTTTGTACCAGCAATGACCTTCACAGGACTCCTGTCCATGGCTGGTGGCTTATCTTCAACTGGGTCTGGCTCAAATGGCAACATCTTAGGGGGTCCTAGTCCAGAGGCTTCACAACCCCCATTTCCTTTGTAGAATTTACCTTGACTGATCATCCTCCCCCATCACTAGGAAGTCTACTCCACAACAGGAGCTCTGTATGCTGATCCCAATGCTAGCAGAGCTCCTGATTCACTGAGGGCTGCCAGTCAGTAATCTTTGAGTAAATATGCATTTTGCACCTCTTTACACATAAAGGAAATGAAAGCCCCTTCTTGAAACTTCTACCACATATTTCACATGAAATCCTTCTTAAACACCAGCCCTGCCCAGAATTCACACTCTATTTCTGGGATTTAGCAATTTAATCTCTCTTGCTGTTTCTGGTTCAGTAGTCTAGGAACTAAAAGAAGAACCCAGTGACTCTATCTCTTGAAGTCTGGGCCCAAACTAAACTTGGCTACTGGCAAAGAAAACCGTAATTAGTGCAGAACCTCAAAACAAAACAGAGCTGGGAAGATCCAGCTTCATCTGGGATTGTACCTGCAGTGGCCTTCCCTTGTCTTTAAATGACTAAACATCACGGTGGTTTTTTGTTTTTTTATTTGTTTTTAGCTGATATGTAGTACATATTTATAGTACACCATGTGTTGTTTTGACGCCTGTACACTGTGGAATGGCTCAACTGAGTTAATTGACATATGCATGCCTTCTTCCCATATTTAGCATATTTTTGTGGTTAGGACACTTGCAAAGTCTCTGAGCAATTTTCAAGCACATATTTATTAACTATAGTGTCCATAATGTACAAAATACCAGAACTAATTCGTATCTGAAGATTTGAAGCCTTTCACCAACATTTCCCTAATTCCAACCCCACCCAGGTTTTCCAATTAAAACAGTGGGCTGTTTGGACAATCACAATGAATGGGAAAGCATTTATTTTAGGCCAATACTATTCAAGGTTAGCCTCAACAAATATGGAACCTATGGGGCTGTAGAGATGGTTTAGCACTTAAGGTGTATGCCTGCAAAGCCAAAGGACCTGGGTTCAATTCCCCAGGACCCATGTAAACCAGATGCACAGGTGGCACATGTGTCTTGAGTTTGCAGTGGCTAGAGGCCTTAACATCCTAACATGCCCATTCTCTCTCTCCTTGCCCCCCTCCTCAAATCAATAAGTAGAGCTAAAAGTTTAAAATCTTTAAAAAGATGCAACATATGACTGACCCCAGCTGTCTGAAAGCCTGGTGATTGTTTCCCCTGACTTGGAAACCTTGCCTGCTCAGCTATTCTATCAACTTGCCAAGTGTGCCTAGCTCCTCCCATCATACCAGATAATGCAGGGCTGCATGCACATCACCTTATTGGAGACCTTTAGCCTTTTTTTTCCCTTTCTAGTAAGCATCTTGCCATTCCCATGACTGCTCCTGTTTATATACAGTGACTCTCTCTCTCCCCAAGTTCATCTTGCCTATGGCTTCTACATACAATACAGCTGTCACTAGTTAGAAGTGATTACTGAGCACTTGAAGTGTGGCAGGTCTAAACTGAGGTGGACTGGTAATATAAAATATGCACCAGACTATGGAGACTTAGAAAGAAAAAGGACTCAAAATATCCCTATAATTTGTATTTGATTACATAAGAGAGTCAGACTGAAATTATATTTTCAGTGTGTTTGACTCAAAGAGATACAGCTTTTAAAGTAATTTCAACCAGGTTTTTTTACATGTTACTACAAACATTTAAAATTACATATATGACTCATTACGTTTTTATTGGTCAGCACTGGCCTGGAAGGCGCCTGGCATATAGTAGACACTCAATAAATATTTGCTGAATGAACAAATGAATGGAAACCACTGCTCTGAAGATCCCTACTGTTGTCTATTGTAATCCCCCAACAATAGGCTTCATTCAGCTTGAACAGAGGGTAAAAACTCTCTAGCCTACTGTCTGGCCTTTTAACTGTAGCCCAGCAGCTCTCAACAGCTCTGCCCATATCCCAAAAACACAGCTGTCAATCACTAGGGGAGAACTCGGAACTAGACTCACATTCCAGTTAAAAGGGGAAACTGGCTACAGATGACTGTCAGATTTCTAAAGAATCAATGGAGACTGGACGGGATCGGAAGCTACAAAGATTCACCTAAGACCCAAGAAAACAGTAGGGACCATTTGAAAAAGAATTCTATGGGCAACACGCTGAAAAGAAAGCTTTTATCTAGATGGGAACAGGGGAAAAGAGCTGCCTCTACACCCTTTACTGAAAGCCTGGCTCCAACAAACAAAGACATGTCACTTCCTAAACTAAAAAGCAACACAGCCCCAGGGAATACCCAGATTTCAACCCACCCACAACAACAAGCCAACAGCAGCAGTCTCTTCCAGGCCAAAATGAAGCTTGAACTTCAATTTGTTGGGGGAGGGGGGAGAATGGAACAAGTCTATGCCCTAGGCCTTGACCCCTTTTCTCATAAGTTCCCCCCTGGTAAAACTGCCTTGGAGCTTGGGGTCTTTGGAGAATGAGTACTCTTAGAATAAAACCCCCAAATCCATGCCAATTTCCTCCATGAGGCGGGGGGGGGGGGGGGGCACAGGCCCTGCAGGGTGTATCAGGTTTTGCTGTCAAATAACCTACACCTTTCCCACCGAGATCGGGTTCTTCACTTGGGCGGGCAGGAAGTACATCCAATCTGTTCTCACTTCCAGTTTTCTGATGGTGACATCTGTTAACAAGGGCAGGGCAAGTCCTGGACGCCCCTCGCCATCAGGGGTATCAGACCCTCAACTCTCCGGGTCCTACGGCTCCCCAGCGCTCCCCCCTCCCCCGGGCAGGTCCCTCCCCAGCCCCGAACTGGGTTCGAGCCACAGGTCATGCCCATCTCGCGGGGACCCCCTTCCCTCCCAGCGGCGGACCCCATGGGGTGGGCACTATGATGGGTGCATCTCGCGGGGACGTGGGCGGGGTGGATGCCAAGCCCGACCTCCCAGCCTGATGGGACGGACCTGCGGGAGCGTCCCCGGCTCCTGCGGGCACCCACCCCGACCGGGATCCATTGCTTTTGCTCTTTTTTAGGGCTCGGGTGTTGGGATTCTCCGCGGCCGCAGCAGCCCGTCCTCCACCCTTCCCCCCCCCCCCGCACATCCACCCCCCGCTCGGGGCGGCGCCGCTGACAGCGAAAGTGAAACAAAGCTGAGGCGCCCGCGCGCACCCCTCCGCCGCCCGCCCGCCCCGGCCGGACTCACCTCCAGCCTCCATGGAGGAGAACGCGCGGCCCGCGGCAGGCGGCGGGCGCCTCAGCCCCCAGGGCCGCGGGCCTTCATGCCGCGCCCGCCCGGGTCCCGCCGCCGCCGCCGCCGCCGCCGCCGCGGGGAGAGGCCATCAGCTGCTTCCCGTCACATGGCGGCCGGCGCGGGCGGGGACGCGCGGGGCGGGGCGGGGATGTGAGGCTGGGGGTGGGCGGGGAGGCGGGGGAGACGAGCGACCCCGGGGCGGGAGGAAACGCGGGCTAGACGGGGTCAGCCTCGGGCGGGTGGTCGGTCCAGGGGAACCCGGGGGGCGGATGGGAGTTGCGGGATAAAGCCCGGCGTGGGGGGGGGGTGTTAGCTGAGGGGAAGCGAGAGGCGGACGGGTTTAAACCCGGGGCTGGTCCAGGCAGGGGAACCAAGAAGCTGAGGGCAACTCCGGGGCGAGGGAACCCACACGGACCGGACTAATGGGGAACCGGGGTGGTCTGAGGGGAAGTGAGAGGCGGACGGGTTTAAACCCGGGCCTAGTGCGGGGGAACCAAGAAGCTGAGGGCAACTCCTGCGCGAGGGAACCCACACGGACCGGACTGATGGGGAACCGGGGTGGTCTGAGGGGAAGTGAGAGGCGGACGGGTTTAAACCCGGGCCTAGTGCGGGGGAACCAAGAAGCTGAGGGCAACTCCTGCGCGAGGGAACCCACACGGACCGGACTGATGGGGAACCGGGGTGGTCTGAGGGGAAGTGAGAGGCGGACGGGTTTAAACCCGGGCCTAGTGCGGGGGAACCAAGAAGCTGAGGGCAACTCCTGCGCGAGGGAACCCACACGGACCGGACTGATGGGGAACCGGGGTGGTCTGAGGGGAAGTGAGAGGCGGACGGGTTTAAACCCGGACCTGCTGGAGGGGAGCCGAGTTACTGAGGAAAAGGGCGGTGCGGACAGTTTTAAACCTGGGCCTGGTGGAGGAGAACCCCGGTGCGGAAGGGACTAACCCGGACCAGACTGATAGGGAACCGAGTTGCTGAGGGGAAGGGTGAAGCGGACGCGTGAGCCGGCCCTGGTGAAGGGGAACCAAGAAGCTGAGGGGCACCCCTGTGCGGACCGGACCAACTCAGGCCGGACCGAGCCGGCTGAGGGGAACCAAAAGGCCGAGGGTACACGAGGCGGAAGGGATTAAACTCCGGTCGGGCAGAGTGGAGCCAGGAATCGTCTAGTGGCTAAGGGGGAAGCCGGGTAAAAATCCGACTGGGAAGTGTGCTCAGGACAAGGAGGGGAGCAAGGACCTCTGGGAGCTGAGTGCGCGGGGCTCAGCGGAAGCGGGCTGGGGTCGGGGTCCCGGATGCTGGCCGGATCAAAGGGAGCAGGGGCTGATGGGAAAATGGGGTTGGTGGGGAAACACCCTCTCCGTCCAGCCTACCAAAACGTCCCTTTTTAAGCCCCTGAGAAACTGGAGCGTATCGCCCAGCCGTGAGGGTAGATAGATGGCTGTCCAACATGGAGCCCGGGTGGGAGCAAAAGTGGTTTTAGTAGCTGCCCAGGTTCCTGTAGTTGGTGGTCTTGGATGGGTTCAGCTTCTTGCAGCCCCGAGTAAAACCTCCTGTCCCCCAGCTCTAGGTTCCTCAAGGCCATTTCCTTTTCCCACTCTCTGCCCGGTCTTTTTTCTGTTCAATTTCCTTATTTCTCTGAAGTCTATTTTACTTTTTTTCTTTTTTGGATTTTCGAGGTAGGGTTTCGCTCTAGCCCAGTCTGACCTGGACTTCACTATTAGTCTCAGGGTGGCCTCGAACTCACAGCGATCCTCCTACCTCTCTGCCTCCCGAGTGCTGGGATTAAAGGCGTGCGCCACTATGCCCGGTCTTTTTTTTTTTTTTTTTTTTTTTAGCAGGGGGTGGGGTCTCTGTGTAACCAAAGCTGGAGAACCTCCTGAGATTACAGGGTAGCCTGTTTCCCATGTTTTTTTTTTTTCTTTGAAGGTGGGGTCTTGCAGTAGCCCAGGCTGACCTGGAACTCACGCTGTATTCTCAGGCTGGCCTCGAACTCACAGCTATCCTCCTTACCTCTGCTGGGATGAAAGGCTTGTGCCAGCCACCAAGCCCAGAGAAGTTCCATGTTCTTTTTAGCCCCTAGTCCCCTCACTGGAATGTTTTCACCAACCCCCCGTTTGTGAGCACACCACTTTGCCCTGTGTTCTCTTCTGTGTGCTTTCTCTTCCACTTGCCCTCTGGTCTGGGAACACCTTTCAGTGTCTCATTTCTTCACAGGTCTATTTACCAGTAGTCCATTTGGGGGCCCTACATTGCCCATCCCTCTTGTTCTCTGACTGCCTGTACCCCCCCCTTTTTTGTAAAAAAAAAAAAATATATATATATATATATATGTGTGTGTGTGTGTGTGTGTGTGTATGTATATATATATATATATATATATATACATATATATATTTATATATATATATATATTATTTGAGAGAGAGGCAGACAGAGGGAAAGAGGGTGGAAGAGAATGGGTGCGCCAGTGCCTCTAGCTACTGCAAACGGACACCACGTGCTGCCTTGTGCATCTGGCTTTACTTGGGTCCTGAAGAACTGAACCTAGGTCCTTTGGCTTTGCCGGCAAGTGTCTTAACCTCTAAGCCATCTCTCCAGCCTCGCCTGTCCTTGCCCTCCATTTTAACTTGCCGGGCCCTGTTTTCCACCTCCATTTTTTAAAACCTGGATTACACCCCCTACACACACACTCACTTTTATCCTCAGCCCTAGGGTTCTCTTTTATCCTGATGTCTTGACTTCCTTAGATCCTTGCACCCTTTTCACTTTATTTTTCCCCGAGGCAGGGTCTCGCTGTAGCCCGGGCTGACCTGGAATTTACTGGGTATTCTCAGGGTGTCCACAAATTAACAGTGATCTCCCATTTCAGCCTCCCGAGTGCTGGGACTAAAGGTGTGCACCACTACACCAGCCCTTTTCACATTTTTATTTGAACATATGTCTCTGTGTGTGTGTGTACAGATGGGTGTGCCCATGTCTCATGCTCCTGCCAATGAAGGCCAAATGCACCACTTTTTGCATCCGATTTTACATTTTAAGTGGGCAGCTTGGGAAACTCATAGTCAGGCTTTCCAAGCAAATGACTTTAACTGCTGAGCCATATCCCCATTCTCCAGCCTCTTTTTTTCCATCACCCTTTCCAAGTCTTGCTTCCCCCACCTCTGCCCTTTTTTCCCCTTGCCTGCTATCTCCCAAATTCCCTGTTCCCTGGTGTCTTCAGGTCCTAACTGGACTTACAGGCATGTGCCACCATCACCCTCCACCCCAAATTTTTCCATTTACTAATTCAAGATTCACCAAAACATATACTTAAAAATAATTTTATTCTGTGACCTTTAAAAAATCCATAACCTCAGAAGTAATTTCTCCCAGCTTCCCCTCTCCAAGTATTGCAGTGTAAATAATGCAGGGTGATCTGCTTATTTCCCTCTGCAGCAGGTGGTAGCCAGGCCCACGGGGAGAGTGTTTGCTGGTTGGCACTTCACTGCGGCATCATAAGCTCACCCCAGGAAGGATGGTGCTCCCGGTTTCAGGTCACAGGCGACAGAACATTGCCATTGTGTTTTCCTGTAGCAGTCACCTGACCTGCATGTGCTTGTGAGAAATGGGGCTCATAATCAAAGCCACAAGACTTCACAGGGCCCCCTCCCAGTGTTCCTGGGTTTTGAGGGGAGCAATGTCACTGAAGTAGCCCTGAAGTGTTTATCTTCTTGGTTCTGAGAAGTGGACCTCAGAGTTTCTGAGGTAACATCCATGCACACAGCTTTGTTTGTTTTACTTACAATACACAGCTTGGACTTTGTAATACAAAGGCTGTCTAACCCTCTGCCTACATGCTTTTGGATTTGGGTATGGATCATGTTAAGGGAAAGAAAAGTGAAGCCAAAACTCCCATTTCTTTATAAATCCTTAAAATGTGAAGCTCATTAGTACCTGGGCCCTGACCTGCTATATAAATACAGCTGACAAAAGTGACAGCAAGCTGGGCATGGTGGAGCACCCTGAGCCCAGCGCTCAGAAAGCAGAGGAAGGATCACTGTGAGTTTGAGGCCAGCCTGAAACTC
The DNA here is from genome assembly GCF_020740685.1 of Jaculus jaculus. NCBI lineage: Eukaryota > Metazoa > Chordata > Mammalia > Rodentia > Dipodidae > Jaculus > Jaculus jaculus. The sequence goes on along the minus strand of NC_059114.1, from coordinate 17,916,552 downwards.
AGAGTGAGTCCCACTCATGTCATCCTGGGATAGAGTGAGACCCTATCTTAAAAAACAAACGAACAACAAAAGAAAAAGTGATAGCAATTAGGTCAGATGATCAGGACTTTGGAAAAGCATTTGGCACCAAGCCCTTGGAGCTCCCATTTGCCAGTGGAAAAACACTCAAATACTTCCTACCGTCAGGTATGTGCAGAAGAGGAAGTTGTGGGAAACATCCAGTGATCTTGCAAAACATTCCCTGCCTTCCCAACTAGTGGTTTCTTTCTTTTCCTTTAAAAGTTGCCTCTGAGTAGGCAAATGTAGGAACATAGTCATGGAGACAAAAAACAGACCAGCTCAGTTCCTGGTGGTGGTTCTGGAAGCAACCCGAGTATCTCACTTTGAAACAATACCAAGAGACTGGAGGTGATCCAGACTGTGAGGTACTAGGCAGCGAGAAACCCAGTCTAGAAGAGCCATGATTCACAGCTACTCCTGAGGAGTCAAAATGATGACACCCCAGTGACCTGAGCAAGGAATGGTGGCAGGGAGAGGGGGACACATGCAGTGGTTTCTTCAGTTTATTCCATTCAAGAAAAATATTCTCAACCATACCTTGCAGGTGACTTCAGATAAGCAGCTCCTAACTCAAGACTTAGTCCCTGCAACTGGAGAAAGGAGGTGTTCCTTTAAGCTCCAGGTTGTGCCCAGTTGGAGCAGGATATGCCAAAAAGTGCAATTTTTCTTTTTTCTTTTTTTTTTTTTTTTTTTTTTTTGAGGTAGGGTCTCTAGCTTGGGCTGACCTGGAATTTACTATGTAGTCTCAGGGTGGCCTCGAACTGATGGTGATCCTCCTACCTCTGCCTCCCGAGTGCTGGGATTAAAGGCGTGCGCCACCACGCCCGGCCAAAGAGTGCAATTTTTCAAGTCAGATTTTCATGTTTAGCACACATCTCTATTGCACCCTTAAAAAAAAATCCCTGACTTTAAGAAATCTACTGAATGAAACCAGGAAAAAAAAATCTCAAGTGTTAGCAACCAAACTCATCACGTGATTTTCATTTGAACAGTGTTATTGAGAACTTGTTAGTAGAAGTAAGGAGAAAGAACATTCTCCCGTTCCCAGACAGAGAAACAGCCAAGTGGGCTGTTCCATCCTCAGAGCTCTTCTCACCAGGCTCTGCATCATATAATGTTTCCCCTGGCCTCCTTGCAAAGCGACAGAACCGAGGAATGAGAAAAGCTGAAACTAGACCCACCACTTGGGTTTTTATATAAATATTGTAGCTCTGCAGAATGTGAGGTTAATGAAAGGCACTTCCTCGTATCAGTTCTTATTGCTTATGAAAAAGAATTCTATCTCCAGGGGAAAAGAATTGTGGGAGGGGGGGAGAGGGGCGGTGAGGGGGACTGACACAGTCCTCACAGAAAGCTAATCGACAAAGAGTAAGGCCCTGTTAAAGAACAGCAGCTTCTTTTATGATGAAACTTTTTTTAAAAATTCCACCAGAGAAGGTGAAGGTCAGGGAAACCTGCTGGGCACCTCCCTAGACACCCCAAACTACCTCATGTATTTAATTCTCAGGAGCATAGATGGTAGGGGCAATTTCACCTACTTTACTGATAGGAAAACAGGCTCAGGAAGGACAGGGGCTCAGATTCAAGCCTAGTGTTCAGACTCCCAAACTGCCTTCCACTGGTAGCTGGGAAAGTTCACCCGAGCAGCAATAAAGGAAGTCTCCCCATTTGCCCGCAAGATTCCCTTTCCTGTTGGAGCAAGCTCGCTGGAAACCTCGAATAGTGGCACAGGGCACCCCCTACCGAGTGCCCTCCCTCTGCCTTGTGCTCCTCCAAAATCACTATCTGTCACAGTAAGTCAACCTGGAACAAGCCAAGAGTCCTAGCAAAGTGGCACCTCAAGTGCCCATCGCAACTTCTCCCACACACTCGCTGCTCCTTCCCGAAGCGTGTGAACACTGTTGAAGACTTACAGTAAAGAAAAGCAGCGAGAGAAGACGGAAGGAAGGCGTGTGTGCCTCTTTGCAGGAAAACCCAGCAGTTGCTAACGCAAGCTCTCGGATGGTGGTGGGTCACATCAAAACCGAAAGACAAACTTGTCTTCAGCCAAGCTTATAAGGCAAGATAACAGTGCACCATCCTCTTCATCAAATTGGCTTGTCTTCCAAGTCAACAATGTCACTGTGATGTTCACTGTTGTCATCTGTTCAGGAGGAAACAGACTCAATTTATGATCTCAATAGTATGTTTCAAAGCTGGCCATGGTGGTGCACATCTTTATTCCCAGCACTTGGGAAGCCAAAATAGAAGGGTCACCATGAGTTCAAAGCCACCATGAATTCACATCATGAGTTCCTGGTCAGCCTGGGCTAGAGAAAGAACCTATCTTGAAAACCAAACAACAACAAAAAGTATGTTTCAGGGCCAAGTGGATAGCTCAGTGGGTAAGAATGCTTTCTGTGTAAACATGAGGACCTGAGTTCAACCCCTGACACCCACATAGAAAGTAGAACACGGCTGCTGTGCATGCCCGTAAGCCAGCCCTGAGGGGAGAGGTACAAATGGAATAGCTGGGGTCCACTGGTCAGCCAGCCTCACCAAAATACAGTGAGTTCCAGGATCAGAGAGAGAATGTCTCAGAAATAAAGAAAGAGTGACAGGCCACCTGATACCCTCGTTGGGCCTCCACACATATGTGCATATAACACACATGCTAAGTTGATAGATGATACTTGTATGTTTCAACAGCCATCACCTCAATGATAGAAAACTACTTCCTGGTGGGCCATGGAATTGAATTTCATGGAGGAGGTGGGGCAGGGTTCAACACTTTGTCTCCCTCCCTCCCTCCCTCCGTGTGTCTGTCTGCCTCTTTCTCCCTCTCTCTCTCCTCTCTCTCTCTCTCTCTCTCTCTCTCTCTCTCTCTCTCTCTCGTTTTATTGATACAAGGACTCATGTAGCCAAGGATGGTCTGATCCTCCTGACCCCACCTACTGAGAACTGAGATTACAGACATTCAATGCTGGGGTAAAACCCTTAAAAAAAAAAAAACCGAGGGCTGGAGAGATGGCTTAGCAGTTAAGGCACTCGCCTGCAAAGCCTAACAACAGGGTCCGATTCCCCAGTACCCATGTAAGCCAGATGCACAAGGTGGTGCATGCACCTGGAGTTCATTTGCAGTGGCTGGAGGTCCTGGTGTGCCCATTCTCTCGATCTCTCTTCTATCTCTCTCTGCTTACAAATAGGTAAATAGAATAAAAGTTTACTCCTTGGAGCTGTCCTCCAGGAAACACACTGCACAGATTTAGATGTCTGGCAAGAGAGAGGTCTCACCTAGTAGATCCTGGAGGCCATTGCTCATCTGCTCTAAATTCCCATTGACCAGTGCAGTCACTCTGTGAACGTGGCCATGCTTGTGAATCTCTCTCGGCAACTCCTCTCTGTCATCTGTCTCCTGCTCCGCCTCTGCCTCTTCTGAAGCAGCATCTTCCTCCTCCGCCTCTTCCTCTTCCTCATCCACCAAAACCATGACATCACCCATGTCTTGTCTCCTAATTTCCAAAGAAGGAAAAGTAATCAAGACATCTCGCTTTTGCCAACTTCAGCCCTCGCTAACCCGGCTGGATTAGGGATGCTCAATCTGTCTTGGATTCTTGGGTTCTAGACCAAATCAAATGTTTTGTTTTTGTGAGGTAGGGTCTCGTTCTAGCCCAGGCTGACCTGGAATTCACTATCGGGGCTGGTCTTGAACTCACAGTGATCCTCCTACCTCTGCCTCTCAAGTGCTGGGATTAAAGATGTGCGCCACCACGCCTAGGCAGAACTAGATAATGTGAGACTGTGACCTCACACAAAGAGATGGCCAGAGACCGCTAAAGATGGCCTTATCTTTTTTGCCAGCTGTGCTGGTTTTCTGTTTGTTTGTTTGTTTTTGAGGTAGGAATTCACTATGTAGTCTCAGGGTGGCCTCAAATTCACGAGTGCTGGGATTAAAGGTATGCACCACCACACCCAGCACCAGCTGTGCTTTTTATGTTTCCTTGGTTTATTTTTTGGTTTTTCAAGGTAAGGTCTCACTCTAGCTTAGACTAAACTGGATTTATACTGTCTCTGGCCCTTGAACAGATGACCAACACAGCATGTATAAAAATAATACAACTTTTCCTAAAACGTCCCCATTTCTGTTTCATGTACTGAGATCTCTCCTGATCCTCATCATTTGTAAAGTTATCTTCCCTTTCCAATTGCATTTGGGCTCTCTGCCCAGTGGCTTCACATTTGATTGCCCTTAGTTCACCACTGGCTTGGCCTACCTAGCCCAACTGCGAGCTTCTTAAGGAAAGAATGTTTCATGGGCCAGCCACAGTCCTCAGAGTTCTCACTCTGTCCTCCCAGCTCCCCTCTGTGAAGTAATGAAGGCTCAGTAATGAAGTAATGAAGGGTCAGTGACATGCCATAAACACAAGACTTCATGAGAAGGGTGTAGCTGCGAAGTGAGCCCAAGTCCACTGACTCCAAGGCTTTTTCCCATAATGTCACACAATGTCTGTGAAACACAGGCCTGGGAGTGACAGACGCACTGGGGCCATGTTCTTCAAACAGAGTGGCGAAGAGAGTGGCTTCCCCCCACTCCCTGCCGCCAAAAAAAAAAAAAAAAAAAAGGTCAGAGAACAATAATATCCTGTCATAATGAGCCAAAAGGGGAAACTGCTTGTCTACATAGATCACAAAGAAGAGTTGAATTCTTTGTTCCTGCCCAGAATCACCTTGGGAAACCCACAAACTCATCTGTTTTGCCCTCCTGGATTTCCCTGTGAAGGTGGGAACTTCTGGGCATGCACTGACTCGTGAGGACACGGTCTCCCTTTTGACTCTTTCTAGAGCCCGAAATGAAATCAATGCATGAGTGACGGCTCAGCGTGCACACAGGGTCTTCATGTTTCAGTGGCAGGCCCGCAGCATGCCCGACCCTTAGGCCTGGCATCATTAGAGATCGCAGACTTTGGAATCAAGTCAGACCTGTGTCAGAAGGTAGACCCTGCTTTACTTCCCGAATAAATTTGCAGAAATGACTTCAATGAGTCTAGTCCCCTAGTCAGGAAATTAGAACCACCTCCTGAGAGGTCACAGTGATGCAAAGGTTTATAATAACACCTCAGAAAGTGCCGAGTCCTGCCCAGTGACAGCTGCTAGTAGAGTTTTGTTTGTTTTTTAAGTTTAGGAGGACTTGACTAGATTAAGAGATGGGAAAATGAGAGAATGTAAAGAACTCCTGCCCATGAGAAGGCCGGAGGGGATAAAGGGATCAAAACAGCAGTGAAGATAAATTGTGGGAAACAGAATCTTTAGCTGAGTCTTCAAAACACTCACCTGAAAGTGCTTCCTACAGAAGAGAGAAAGGAAAACAAAAATTAGTAGGCAGTTGTACTTCAGTCCCATAAAAGTTCTTAATCGAACATTTACAGAATAACTAAGAAATGACCCAAAACAAGAGGTGATGGGGTGCTCTGGGATAAGCTCATGACTGTACACAGCAACGCAACGAAGAATTCTATAGGGCGGGACATCAGGTGGGAGCAAAGCCCGTGAGTCTCTTCCCCTTTTTAAGAAGTCTGACAGGGCTGGAGAGATAGCTCAGCAGCTAAAAGCGCTTACTTGCAAAGCCTGACAGCCTGGGTTCGATTCCCCAGTATCCACATGAAACCAGATGCACAAAGTGGCACATGTAACGAGTTCATTTGCAGTGGCAGTAGGCTCTGGTATGCCCATGCTCTCTTTCTCTTAAATTAAAAATTTTTTTAAAGAATTCTGGGGCCAGGCATGGTGACATATGCCTTTAATACCAGCACCCGGGAGGCAGAGGTAGAGTGATCGCTGTGAGTTCAAGCCAGCCTGAGAATTCCAGGTCAGCCTGGGCTAGAATGAGACCCTACCTCAAAAAAAAAAAAAAAATGGAGAGATGGTTTAGTAGTTAAGGCACTTGACTGCTAAGCCTAAGGACTCATGTTCGATTCTCCAGGTCCCCTGTAAGCCAGACGGACAGTGACACAAGCACCCAAGGTCACATGTGCACAAGAGAGCACACACATCTGGAATGTGATTGCAGTGGCTAGAGGCTCTGGTGTACCAATTCTCTCTCTCTCATTAAAAAAAAAAAAAAAAAAAAATTTAAAGTCTGATAAAGAAACAGAGCTCTTACCTTTCCAGCAGAACACAGGGCTGTAATACAACAAGAGTCCGGAGATAATCGCCAGTCCTAGTAGAAGGAGGCTAATGATGGTCCCCACAATGCTCCCAATGTTTAGAGGCTCTGGGAAGACAGATCACACCATGAGTACACCGCCGCTTTTCTGACCCAGTCTCATCTTTATGTCATGACCTTAAACAAAAAATCATCTATCCTCTCTGTAATCAAGATACTATTTTAAAAAAAAATTTTAAGACGTATTTTTTTTATTTATTTATTAAGAGGGAGAGAGTGAGAACGGGCACACCAGGGCCTCCAGCCACTGCAAATGAACCCCAGACACACACGCCACCATGTGCATCTGGTTTACGTGGGACCTGGAGAATCAAACCTGGGTCCTTAGGCTTCACTGTGAAAAGAAAAAATGTTAAAACTTTAGAAGAGGGCTGGAGAGATGGCTCAATGGTTAAAGGCACTTGCTTGAAAAAACAACCTATCAGGATTGAACACGGGTTCAATTCCACATAAAGCCAGATGCACAGGGTGGCCCATGCCTCAAGTTAGTATGCAGTGGCAAGAGCCCTGGCGTGCCCATGTTCCCATTCTCTTCTCTCTCTCTCTTCCCCGTCCTGTGCTTACAAATAAATACAATACAATACAATAAAAACTTTGGAAGATGCTGGGCGTGGTGGCACATGCCTTTAATCCCAGCGCTCGGGAGGCAGAGGTAGGAGAATTGCTGAGAGTTCGAGGCCACCCTGAGACTGCATAGTTAATTCCAGGTCAGCCTAGACCAGAGTGAGACCCTACCTCAAAAAACCAAAAAAAAAAAATAAAAATAAAAATAATTTTTTCTTTTGACCATGATATAGAGCCCAGCTTCTTAAACTCAAGCTCATGACCACAGATGGGATCACATAACTGAATGTAGGGGTCATGAAAAATTTGGCAACAGTAGGGCTGGAGAGATGGCTTAGCAGTTCAGGCACATGCCTGTGAAGCCTAAGGACATTGGTTCAATTCTCCAGGTCCCATGTAAGCCAGGTGCACATGGTGGTACATGCATCTGGAGTTCATTTACAGTGGCTGGAGGATCTGTTATGCCTATTCTCTCTTTCTAATAAATAAATAAAAATAAAATCTATTTCTATTTTAAAAAATGGTGGGCTGGAAAGATTTCTTAATGGTTAAGCACTTGCCTGTGAAGCTTAAGGACCCCTGTTCGAGGCTCAATTCCCCAGGACCCATGTTAGCCAGATGCACAAGGGGGTGCACGCGTATGGTGTTCGGATTGCCGTGGCTGGAGGCCCTGGTGCACCCATTCTCTCTCTCTTTCTGTCTGTCTCTCTCTCTCTGCCTCTTTCTCTCTGTCTGTTAAATAAATAAAAATAATTTTAAAAAATCCATTCAAGCTCAAATATGTAAGGAATCCAAAATGCTTCAGGAAACTCTTGCCTGGGGTGGAACAGGCGACTTCACGGAAGCCTTGGTTGTGGACATACACCATAGGTACTTTCTACTGTTCACAGCGGCAGCATGCCACACAATACCATGAGCCACCTGAAACACCTCAACTCCGGCTCAAGACCGTCAGCCGGGTTTGGTGGCGCACGCCTTTAGTCCCAGCACTTGGGAGGCAGAGGTAGGAGGATCACTGTGAGTTCGAGGCCACCCTGAGATTACCTAGTGAATTCCAGGTCAGCATGGGCTACAGTGAAACCCTACTTTAAAGTCTACTCATGGGGCTGGAGAGATGGCTTAACAGTTAAGGCACTTGTCTGCAAAGCCAAAGGATCCCAATTCAACCCTCCAGGACCCACATAAGCCAGATGCACAAGGGAGTGCATGCGTCTGGAGTTTCTTTGCACTGGCTGGAGGCCCTGGCATGCCGATTCTCTCTCTCCCTCTCTCTGCCTCTTTCTCTCTCAAATAAACATATAAAAATAAAGTTTAAAAAAATATTTTTTTAAGAAAAGACTATGCTAGAAACTGCAGTGTTTTTAACTGTGCTTGCAACATTTTCTGATCTTATACAAACATAATGGTTCAATGATGGAAAGCAAAGACTTCATTTCCTACCATCTTCAGCAAATATGAAACTGGTGAATTTGTGGATGGCATATTAGAATGTTTGATTTAAAATACTGCTGTTTGAGGGGCTGGAGAGATGGCTTCGTGGTGAAGTTGACCTCTGACCTCCACATGCACCCCCACCATACACACACAAATAATTTTTTTTGAGGTAGGGTCTCACTCTAGCCCAGGCTGACCTGGAATTCACTGTGTAGTCTCAGGGTGGCCTCGAACTCATAGCGATCCTCCTATCTCTGCCTCCCAAGTGCTGGGATTAAAGGCATGTGCCACCATGCCTGGCTCAGTCTTGTCTTTTTTTTTTTTTTTAAATAAAACAAGAAATTCTTACCTTCCACAAAAATATTAGAATAAAACTGGGAAAAACCTCCAAGTAGGGTGACAAAGAATAGGATGCTGGAAAGATGGCTCAGTGGTTAAAGGCACTTGCCTGTAAAGCCTGATGGCCTGAGTTCGATTCCCCTGTACCCTTGCAAAACTAGGTGCACAATGCTGGTGGGAATGCAATCTGGTCCAGCCATTGTGGAAAACAGTGTGGAGGTTCCTAAAACAGCTAGAGATTGATCTACCATATGACTCAGCTATAGCACTTCTAGGCATATATCCGAAGGAATCATCTCATTTCCTTAGAAGTACATGCTCAACCGTGTTTATTGCTGCTCAATTTATAATAGCTGGGAAATGGAACCAGCCTAGATGTCCCTCAACAGATGAGTGGATAATGAAGATGTGGCACATTTATTCACTAGAGTTCTACTCAGCGGTAAAGAAAAATGAAGTTATGAAATTTGCAGAAAAATGGATGGACCTGGAAAGTATTATACTAAGTCAGGTAACCCAGGCCCAGAAAGCCAAGCGCCACATGTTCTCTCTCATATGTGGATCCTAGCTACAGATGACTGGGCTTCTGCGTGAGAATGAAAATACTTAGTAGCAGAGGCCAGTAAGTTGAAAAGGAGACATAAAGGGTGGAGAAAGGAAGGGAGGAGGATACTTAATAGGTTGATGTTGTATATATGTAATTACAATGATTGTAATGGGGAGGTAATATGATGGAGAATGGAATTTCAAATGGGAAAGTGTGGGGGTGGGGAGGGAGGGAATTACCATGGGATATATTTTATAATCATGGAAAATGTTAATAAAAATTAAAAAAAAAAACTAGGTGCACAAAGTAGCACATGTGTCTGGAGTTCATTTGCTGAGGCAGGAGGCCCTGGCATGCCCATACTCACTCTATCTGCCTCTTTCTCTGTCAAATAAATAAATAAAAGGGGGAAAAAAAAACATGACAGAGCTGGGCGTGGTGGCGCACGCCTTTAATCCCAGCACTCGGGAGGCAGAGGTAGGAGGATCGCCATGAGTTCGAGGCCACCCTGAGACTACAGAGTTAATTCCAGGTCAGCCTGGACCAGAGTGAGAACCTACCTTGAAAAACCAAAAAAAAAAACATGACAGGATTCCTCTATGTCACTTGTGTTGCAGTAACCAAATTCCTGGCAGAAACAGCTCAAGGCAGGAGAGACTTCTTTTGCTCACAGTTTCACAGGTTTCCATCCATACAAGCAGGGCCGGGGGGGAGACTTCAGTGAAGCAGAGCACATCAAGGCAGTAAAGAAGCCTGGCGGAGGCTGGGCATAGTGGTGCGTGCCTTTAATCCCAGCATGCGGGAGGCCGAGGTAGAAGGATTGCTGTGAGTTCAAGGCCACCTCGAGACTACATAGTGAATTCCAGGTCAGCCTACCTAGGAGACCCTACCCCCCACAAAAAAAAAATGAATAAGAAGCCCAGTGGATCAGAAATAACAAGGCTAGGGCAGGAAACAGCCCCAAAGGCATGCTATGCTCTCTAGGACTTACTTCCTCCAGGCTCTATCTTCCACAGTTCCACAACTTGCACATAGTCAAATTTCATATCCATTAATCCTTGGGTAAGATTTCTAATTTCTAATTTTTTTTGAGAGACAGAAGTGATGCACCAGGGTGAACTCCAGGCACTTGCGCCACATATTGGGCATGTATGACTTTGCGTTTGCCTCACCTTTGTGTGTTTGGCTTTTGTGGGATCTGGAGATTGAACATAGGTCCTTAGACTTTGCAGGCAAATGCCCTTAACCGCTAAGCCATCTCTCCAGCCCTCTCATTTCTAACAATCCCCCTGCCCCCACACACGAACTGTCACTGGAACACCCTTCCAGGCACAGCCAGAGGTATGCAGTACAAATTGCCTAGGAATTTCTCAATCCATCCAAGTGGGAAATCAAATGCTCAGTAGGATCTGGATTTCAGATAAATAACAAATAATGCAGGATCTGGCTTCACAATATTCTTTGCTTTTCTGAGATTCAACTCTAAGTATGTTTTGTTCCTTTTTTTATATATATGTTATTTATTTATTTGAGAGAATGAGGCAGATAAAAAGAGAGAGAATGGGTGCGCCAGAGCTTTTAGCCAACTGCAAATAAACTCCAGACACATGTGCCACCTTGTACCTCTGTTGTTACGTGGATACTGAGGATTTAAACTTGGGTCCTTAGGCTTTGCATGCAAGTGCTTAATTGCTGAACCATCTCTCTAGCCCCCATGTGGTTTTTTTTTTTTTTTTTAATCTTGCCTCAACTCCTGCTGGGAACTCACCCATCCTGACACTGCTTTACCTTAAAGTAGGACAAGAGTTTCTTGGACATTATTTTTATACTTCATTGTGTGTGTGTATGTGTGTGTGTGTGTGTGTGTGTTTTCTTTGGTGTATCAAGTATTACATAATTTTTTAAAATTAATTCCTAGAGTTAGTTGTTTTGTCAGGAAGGAAGTAATTTTCTGGAAGATCATAGGACACGGCTTAAATCTCCTAAAATATTCACTGTTCTTTATTTATCTTCTGGCCATCAGGAAGCCCCCCACTTCTCATTGAGCCCATGAAAACTTGCTTTGTGGGCACGCGTTTAACCCTAGCATTTGGGAGGCAGAGGTAGGAGGATCACCGTGAGTTTGAGGCCACCAAGAGACTACACAGTAAATTCCAGGTCGGCCTGAGCTAGAGTGAGACCCTACCTCAATTAATTTATTTGAGATAGAGAGAATAGGTGTGCCAGGGACTTTAGCCACTACAGATGAACTCCAGACTCATGCGCCACCTTGTGCATCTGGCTTATGTGGGTGCTGGGGGAATCAAACTTTGGTCCTTAAACTTCACAGGTAAGTGCCCTAACCACTAAGCAACCTCTCCAGCCCTTAACTTTTCTGCTTCCTATACAAATGTCAGTGTTTTAGGACTGGACGGTAATTGCTCCCAGTCACCCCGTCAAGCCACAGGCGATCAAGTATGCCATCTTCAGTGGTCTGTGGCCTTGGTGTAGGGAGGCACGAGGCTGGTGCCAAGTGCTCTGAAGTGCTTAACCCTTTGGGGCCACTCGCCTCACATACCTTTCACACTCAGCCAGATGTCCACTTCCCGCATGCCCACGGCATTCTCAGCCCGGCAGACATAGTAGCCCTCATCCAGGTCCTGGGAGCAGTTGAGGATGGTGAGGGTGGAGTTGGGACCGTTCTGGCCAATGAGATGGTGGCTGCTGGACTGGATGACTGACTTGGGATGGGTGAAGTCTCTCAGCCACTCGATCTTGGCAGAGGGGTAGGCTCCAGATACTTGGCAGGTGAGTGTCACATTGCCCCCCACAAAGCAAGTTTTCATGGGCTCAGTGAGAAGCGAGGGGCTCCCTGATGGCCAGAAGATAAACAAACAACAGTGAATGTTTAAGGAGATTTAAGCCATGTGCCTGTGATCTTCCAGAAAATCATTTCCTTCCTGGAAAAAAAAAAAAAAAACAACTAGCTCCGGGAATTTCTGTACCACACCTGGTCTCATGGAATAATAAAACCTAACATTTGAAAATATATTTATATTTATTTATCTGACAGAGTGTGTGTGAAAGCATGGATACACCAAGGTCTCCTGCTCCCGTAAGTGAACTCCAGATGTATGTGCCACTTTGTGCACCTGGATTTACATGGGCACTGGGGAAGCGAACCTAGACTGTCAGGCTTTGCAAGCAAGAGTCTTTAACTGCTGGGTCATCTCTTTAGCCCCTAAAACCTAACATTTATTGAACACGTATTGTGCATGAAGCACTGCTACACACACACACACACACACACACACACACACAAATCCCAATTAATTCTCACAATAACTCTTATCATCCTCCTATTTCACAGCAGGAAACTCAAGACACAAAGCATCCTGCTGGAAGTCACACAACTAGAACCAGGACTGGAGAGATGGGTCAGCATTAAAGGAACTTGCTTGCAAAGACTGACATTCTGAGCTTGATTCCCCAGTACCCATGTAAAGCCAGATGCATAAAATGTCGCATACATCTGGAATTCATTTGCAGTGGGAGGAGGCCCTGGCATGCCCATTCTCCTCTCTCTCACTCTCTCCTTGCAAATAAATAAATAAAAATATACAAAAGTGCCAGGAGTGGTGGCACACGCCTTTAATCCCAGCACTCAGGAGGCAAAGGTAGGAGGATCACCATGAGTTCGAGTCCACCCTGAGACTACATAGTGAATTCCAGGTCAGCCTGAGCCAGAATGAGACCCTACTTTGAAAAACCAAAGGAAAAAAGAAAAACGTGCTTGCCTGCAAGGCCTAAGGACCCAGTTTTAATTCCTTAATACCCATGTAAACCAGATGCACAAAGGTGGCACATTTGTCTGGAGTTCACTTACAGTGGCTAGAGGATCTGGCATGTCCATTCTCTCCCCCCTCCCCCCGCTCTCTGTCCATATCGTGATCTGTCTTACGTGGGTTCTGGGGAATCAAATGCGGGTTGTTAGGCTTTGCTGGAGAGTGTCTTAGTTACTAAACCATCTCTCTAGCCCATGCCCCTTTTCTGTTTGTTTTTTTGAGGTAGGGTTTCACTCTAGCCCGGTTGACCTGAAATTCACTCTTTAGTCTTAGGGTGGCCTCAAAATCCTCCTACCTCTGCCACCTGAGTGCTGGGATTAAAGGGGTGCACCACCACACCTGTATTTTCCTTGTGTTTTTTATTTTATTTATTTGAGAAAGAGAAAGACACAGGGAGGGAGATAATGGGTGCCAGGGCCTCCAGCCACTGCAAACGAACTCCAGATGCGTGCGCCACATTGTGCATCTGGCTTATGCAGGTTCTGGGGAATCGAACCAAGGTCCTTTGGCTTTGCAGGCAAGTGTCTTAACCACTAAGTCATTTCTTCAGCCCTTCCTTGTCTTTTTTTTTTTTTTATTTTTTTTATTTATTTATTTGAGAGCGACAGACACAGAGAGAAAGACAGGTAGAGGGAGAGAGAGAGAATGGGTGCGCCAGGGCTTCCAGCCTCTGCAAACGAACTCCAGACGTGTGCGCCCCCTTGTGCATCTGGCTAATGTGGGACCTGGGGAACCGAGCCTTGAACCGGGGTCCTTAGGCTTCACAGGCAAGCGCTTAACCATTAAGCCATCTCTCCAGCCCCCTTCCTTGTCTTTTAAAAAAATATTTATTTATTTATTTATTTTCGAACACAGAGACACACACAGAAGAGAGAGAGAAAGAGAATGAGAATGGGTGAACCAGAGCCTCCAGCCACTGCAAATGAATTCCAGATACATGCACCACTTTGTGCATCTGGCTTTAAGTGGGTACAGGGGAACTGAACCCAGGTCATCAGGCTCTATAGACAAGTAAGTGCCTTAACCACTGAGCCATCTGTCCATCCCCTTTCCTTGTCTTTTCAGTTTGTTTTGCTGTTGTTGTTTTGTTTTTGAAGCAAGCCCAACAGACTGCCTTTCTTTAATGCGAGAGTGAGCGAGAGGGGTGAGAGAGCAAAAGTGTGTGTTAGAGAGAACTGGCACACCAGGGCTTCTAGCCACTGCAGTCAAACTCCAGATGCTTGCGCCCCCATGTGCGCATGTACGACACTGCACACTTGTGTCACTGTGTGTCTGGCTTATGTGGGACCTGGAGAGTCAAACATGAGTCCCTGGGCTTCGTAGGCAAGTGCCTTAATGGCTAAGCATCTCTCCAGCCCTGTTTTTTTTTTGTTTTGTTTTGGTTCTTCAGGGTAGGGCCTCACTCTAGTCCACACTGACCTGGAATTCACTGCGTGCCTCCCAAGTGCTGTGATTAAAGGCATGTGTTACCACCCCAGCTCTGCTCTGTTTTGCTGTTTTTTTAATGATTTACTTATTTATTTATTTACTTATTTATTTGAGTGGAAGAAAGAGGCAGAGAGAGAGAGAGTATGGATGTGCCAAGGGCCTCCTGTCACTGCAAATGAACTCCAGATGCATGTGCCACTTTAAAATTTGGCTTTACATGGGTACTCGGGAATCAAACCCAGGCCAGCAGGCTGTGCAAGCAAGTGCCTTTAAGTACTGAACAATCTCTCCAGCCCTGTTTTTTTTTTTCTTTTTTCAAGGTAGGGTTCCAAAAACTAGCTCAGGCTGACCTGAAACTCACTATGGAGTCTCAGGATGGCCTCAAACTCCCGGCAAGCTTCCTACCACTGCCTGCCGAGTGCTGGAATTAAAGGCGTGCGCCACCCCGCCCAGCCAGCCTTGCTTCTTTTCAAAGACAGAATCTCATATCGCCCCGGCTGGCCTCAAACTTGATACGTAGCCAATGCTGGCCTTGAACTCTGAGTTGCCATGTGCCTTGGTCATTAACCTCACTATGTAGTCCAGGATGGTCTCTGCCCCGGCTCGTTCTCTCAGGCATCACCAGCTCTGGGGGAAGCTGGCAGTCGGTCCCAGGTAGAGAGAGGGGAGGCAGCCCAGGCCCATGGATAAAGACCTTCGAGGTCTATCTTGTGGTTTCAGCTCTCGACTTTTCCAGTCTGCCAGCTGAGCTCCTTTCCCACCACATCCTGGAAAAGACAGAACCCTGCCCACTGTGCCCGAAATCCAGAGATAGCACGTGCCTATTGCTTGGGGGTTGGTGGTGGTGGGTTATTTGTTACATAAGAGGAGAGGAGGCGTGGATGAACTGAGTGTGTATCTTGCTCAGGATTCCACACCGAGCACTTAGCAGCCAGCTGGCACATGGTGATATATTTGTTAATTGAAAAACAGCTTTGTAGGGGTGGAGCTATGGCTTTGCAGTTAAGGCACTTGCCTGCAACGCCTAAGGACCCAGGTTCAATTGACCAGTACCCGTGTAAACCAGATGCACGAGATGGTGCATGCATCTGGAGTTCACTGGCAGTGGCTGGAGACCCTGGCATGCCCATTCTCTCTCTCTCTCTCACTCGCTCTCAAATAAATAAAATTTAAAAAAAGTAGCTTTGGGTCGGTCGTGGTGGCGCACACCTTTAATCCCAGCACTTGGGAGGCAGAGAGGTAGGAGGATCGCCGTGAGTTTGAGGTCACCCTGAGACTACATAGTGAATTTCAGGACAGCCTGGGCTAGAGTGAAACCCTACCTCGAAAAAAAAAAACCAAAACACAAATAGCTTTGGGAGCTGGAGAGATGGCTCAGCAGTTAAGGCGCTTGCCTGCAGAGCCTGACAACCCGGGTTCTGTTACCCAGTACCCACGTATAGCTGGATGCATAAATGGGTGCATGCATCTGGAGTCTCTTTGCAGTGGCTAGTGGACCTGATGTGCCCATTCTCTTTATCTCTGCTTACAAATATATATATATATACATATATATATGTATATATGTGTATATATATATATATATACCATCTTATTTTTAAAAAATAGCTTTACCTAGAACTAAGAATATTCACTTTAAACTTTAAAGCATCTTTAAACTTTGAAGTAAGAAAGAGAAGACGTAAGGAAGAGAGGAAAGCGGGCAGGGGGGAGGAGGGAGGGAATTCCGGGCACACTAACACACAGACCTGTCTTTCCCAGAACTACTATCAAACAGTTCTTTGAGAAGAAAGGAAGGCAGGTAACCCCCAACCCCAGGACAAAAAGCAGGCCAGACTCACTGAGTTGAACCACGCAGCTGGCTCCTGACTGGGGACCCACTATGTGGCTCCCAACGCACTTGAACGTCTTGCCATCCATCAGCTGTGACTGGTTTAGCGTTTGCACCCCCAGCTTTGAATTCCCCATGATCAACCCTCCTGGCTCTTCCGTCCACAGGAAGTCCGGGTCTGGGTATCCCCCATCCCAGCGACAGGCGACCTGCAGAGTGGATGGTCCCGATGATGCCTCCACTGAGCACCGAGGAGCTGCCGGAGGGGACCCTGCAGAACAAAAGAGGAGAATGGGGGGCTTCATCGTGGACTCTGGGTCAGCCACCGTGCTGGGGCTGGCACGAGGGGTCACGGAAGCAGGGTCTTGGAGAAACGCCAATGCCAGCTCGTGCGCCTCGTAGCAGCCCCTGGCACACCTGACAGCTGACAAGACTCCAGTCTGCTCTGCAGTACTGATTAAGGATGGGGTCTTGATTTCGCACTTCTTTCTAACCAAGTGTGGTAATATAAATTTGCATGGAATTAGCAATTTAATTTCTCCATCCTGGGCTGGAGGAATGGCTTGGCAGTTAAGACGCCTGCCTACAAAACCTTAAAACAAAACAAAACAAAACAAAAAAAGCTAAGTACCCAGGTTCTATTCCCCATAACCCATGTGTAGGCAGATGCACATAGGGCTATAGGTGTCTGGAGTTAGTTTGTAGGAGCTGGAGGCCCTGGCACATCCATTCTGTCTGTCTCTGTCTCTCTGCTTACAAATAAATAAATAAATAAATAAATAAATAAATAATTTAAAAATTTTCCTACAATTCCAAGTGCTCAGAACAGACACGTGACATGAATGGTCACAGTATCAGACCAATGGGACAGAGCAGTCCAGGCACCATACAAAGTTCTTTGTTTAAACACTTTAAACAATATTTTATTTATTTGTTAGAGAGGAGGAAAGGCAGGCACCTTTAATCCTGGCACTCGGGAGGCAGAGGTAGGAGGATCTCTGTGAGTTGGAAGTCAGCTTGGAACTACAGACTAAGTTCCAGGTCAACTCGGGCTGGAGCAACACCCTACCTCTAACAAGTCACCTCTGGCCAAGGGCAAATGAAGGTCATGGTGTTGCCAGTAGAGATCATTCACCTCCAGCCCCAAAATATCCAGTATTTTATATATACATACATATATATATATATATATATATATATATATATATATGTTATACATTTTTGTACATGTTATGTTATACATATAAATAGAAATAAATTTGGATCTTATATGAAAAAAGTGGCTATGTAACACCTACAAGAAAAATGTCTGCAAATGTGTCAAAATAATCCTTAGGATGTTCTTCTTCTTATGATTTTTTTTTTTTTTTTTTCTGAGGTAGGGTCTCCCTCTAGCCCAGGCTGATCTGGAATTCACTATGTAGTCTCAGGCTGGCATCAAACTCCTAATCTGACCTCTGCCTCTCAAGTGCCGGGATTAAAGGTGTGCGCCACCATGCCTGACTTCACCTGTAATTCTTATAAGCGCAATAACTTCACACATTATAAATATCACTTGTGGGCTGGAAAGATAGCTTAGTGGTTAAGGCACCTGCCTGCTAAGTCTAAGGACCCAGGTTCGAGTCTCCAGGAACCATGTAAGGCAAATGCACAGGTGTCGCATGAGTCTGCAGTTTGTTTGCAGTGGTTGGAGGCCCTGCCATGCCCATTCTCTTCTTTCTTTCTTCTTCTTCTTTTGAATTTTCGAGGTAAGGTCTCACTCTAGCCCAGGCTGACCTGGAATTCACTATGGAGTCTCTGGAATTCACCATGGAGTCTCAGGGTGGCCTCGAACCCACGGCGACCCTCCTATCTCTGCCTCCTGAGTGCTGGGATTAAAGGCGTGTGTCACCATGCCCGGGTCTTCTCTCTATCTGCTTCTTTTGCTCTATCTCTTTCTCTCAAATGAATAAATATAAATAATTTTTTTTAAATATCATTTGCAATATAAAACACAAAGTAACGTATGAGTTAAGGGATGTCATTTTCCTGTCCGCTCCCTTGTTCACTTGGCTGTCCTTGCTTCATTCACATAGATTTTTGTTTGTTTGTTTGTTTGTTTTTGTTTTTCGAGATAGGGTCTCACTCTGGTCCAGGCTGACCTGGAATTCACTATGTACTCTCAGGGTGGCCTTGAACTCATGGCAATCCTCCTACCTCTGCCTCCCGAGTGCTGGGATTAAAGGCATGCACCACCACACCTGGCTATTCACATAGATTTTTTTTAAGGACGCCCAGCAGTTTTGCTAAGGGTTTCACACAAGAGACAAATACACCCCACCCCCCACCAAAAGAGTGCTGGTTGGGAACAGCAGTGGAGTGGCTGAAACACCCCTGAGTTTAGAGAAAGCCTGGATACAGACAGATGAGTTGGGAATGGTGGTATTGCCCCACAATGCATTACTGTTCGGCCACTGACGGGAGGGAAGCATGCTGATGCGGCCACAATGTGAAAGAAACGGGCACAGCGAGACACATGTGATACAGCCATTCCCGTGGAACATCCAGGGCGGGGACATGAACCCGTTATCAGGACAGATCAGCTTGTGGTGGCTGCGTAGGAGGGGAAGGGCATGACTGATTAACAGATTTGACAAGTTCCTTTGCAGTGAGGAAAATGGTTTGGAGTTCGTTCAAGTTTCCAGTATATCCCCCCAGAGGGCCGTGTGTGAAAGGGTTAGTCCCCACCATGGCACTACTGCCGGTGGTAGAAACTCTTAAGTGGGAAGTTTTGGGGGTCATTATAGGAATGTGTGAAGGGGAGTGTGGGACCCCAGCCCCTTCCTCCTCAGGCTTCTCTCTTCTGCACCCAGTCATGAAGAACCCCATCCTCTGCCATGTGCTCTTGCCAAAAAAAAAAAATGTACTGTGTGGAAGTTGTTTAAAAAAAAAAAAAAAGGAGCCGGGCGTGGTGGCACACGCCTTTAATCCCACCACTCGGGAGGCAGAGGTAGGAGGATCACCATGAGTTCGAGGCCATCCTGAGAATACAGAGTGAATTCCAGGTCAGCCTGGGCTAGAGTGAGACCCTACCTGGAAAAACCAAAAAAAAAAGAAAAAAAAAAAAAGTACTGTGTGACCACAGGCCCACAACACCAAGGTCAATCAGCCATGGACTGGAACCTCTACAGCCATTAGCCAAAACGAGCCCTTTCTCTTAGTAAGTTGATGATGTTGGGATATTTATTACAGTAACTGAAAGCTGACTGGCAGAAGTAAATAGAGGCGATGGGTGCACAACACTGTGAGTGTACTAAACATCCTCAAATTGTGCTTTGATTTTGTTTTTATTTTGAGACAGAATCTCACTCTGTAGCCCCGGCTGACCTCAAACTCTTGTTCATCTCTCTTCCTCAGCTTCTTAAATGTTGGGATTACAGGTGTGAGACAACATACCTGGCTTGACTTGTACATTTTAAAATGTTACATATTTTCACCTTTATTAGAAAAAAAAAAAAAAGGAGCTGGGTGTGGTGCCTTTAATTCCAGCATTCGGGAGGCAGAGGCAGAAGGATCACCAGGACTTTGAGGACACCCTGAGACAACATAATGAATTCCAGGTCAGCCTGGACTAGAATAAAACCCTACCTCAAAAACAAAGCAAAACAAACAAACAAAAGGAATGTTAGTTGGAAAGAAGATGAGATTCATGGAGGGGGAACACAGGAGGGGGAAAAAGGAGGGTGGTAAAATGGGATAATAATCATGGTATATTGTCTAGATTTATGGAAGTTGTCATCACAACATATTTTTTTAAAAGGAATGGAAGCTGGGTATGGTGCACACTTTTAATCCCAGCATTTGGGAGGCTGAGGTAGGAGGATCTCTGTGAGTTCAAGGCCACCCTAAGACTATGGAGTGAATTCCAGGTCAGCCTGGGCTAGAGCGAGACCCTATCTTAAAAAAAAAAAAAAAAAAAAATGAATGGCTCAGCAGTTAAGGCGCTTGCTGGCAAAGCCTGATGGCATGGGTTCCCCAGTGCCCATGTAAAGCCAGATGCACAAAGTGGTACCTGCATGTAGAGTTTGTTTGTACTGGCAAGAGGTCTCTGGCATGCCCGTCCTCTCTCTCCTTACAAATAAAGGCATTACTTTCCCTCTATGGCCCAGAAGACTCTTTGGCATCCCAGTAGGAAGCTTCTAGAAGGGGTTGACCCTCCCAATCTGATGGGCAGGAGCCCCAATGTGTGCATGCATAACTGAAGCACGTTAGGCCCTGCGCATGGACAAGCAATTGTATGCTATGATGCAGCCATCAAAGAGAATGACACCGAGACATCGTGCAATCCCGGGCGTGGAGGAACCATGACCGTATTACGTGAAGTGAAAGGTGTGCCTCTAAAGAGGAAAGAAAGAGGCCGGGCGTGGTGGCGCACACCTTTGATCCCAGCACTCGGGAGGTAGAGGGTAGGATCGCTGTGAGTTCGAGGCCAGTCTGAGACTACACAGTGAATTCCAGGTCAGCCTGGGCTACAGCGAGACCCTACCTCTAGGGGAAAAAAATAAAATAAAATAAAAGAAGAGGAAAGAAAGATACAAGAAAGATACACAAGCACACAGTGCGTGGAGGGTTAGGGGGCAGAAGTGGGGCAGGGCCACGCTGCTTACGCACAGTAGACCAGGAGCTCGGTGGTCACCTTTCGCTGTCTCCCACTGAGCACGTTCGTGGCGGAACAGGTGTAGTTGCCCTGGAGGTTGTGCGACATGAGCAGCAGCGAGAAGGAGTTGACCGTCAGGTTGTTGCCAAAGGGCTCGGAGCTGGAAGGGGCCTGGAAGCGCCATTCCAGCAGGGGCGGGGGCCGGGCAGCGCTGCTGCAGCTGAAGTCCACCTGGGACCCCTTGGCGGCGTACCGGGTGCCGTTGGCGAGGGAGCCGGTGGAGGAGATGTTCACGGCAACGTAGTAGGGGCCACCTGGGAACCGCAGGGGACGGGGACCGTGTCAGCCACATAAATGTTCATCTGAGTTTCTTTTTTTTTAATTTTTATTTATTTTTTTTTATTTGTTTGAGAGCGACAGACACAGAGAGAAAGACCGATAGAGAGAGAGAGAGAGAGAGAGAGAATGGGCGCGCCAGGGCTTCCAGCCACTGCAAACGAACTCCAGACGCGTGCGCCCCCTTGTGCATCTGGCTAACGTGGGACCTGGGGAACCGAGCCTCGAACCGGGGTCCTTAGGCTTCACAGGCAAGCGCTTAACCGCTAAGCCATCTCTCCAGCCCTCAACTGAGTTTCTTACCAGTCCTCACAGACATTCAAATGACAGGGTCTCGGGTCGCCCAAGGTGTCCTCAGACTCGCGATGAATGACCTCGAACTCCTAATCCTCCTGCCTCCGCCTCCCAAGTGCTGGGAGTCCAGGTGCGCCCTGCCAAGCCCACCACGCTGCAGAAGCGGGGCGGCGCCGTAAGCTCAGCATTGGGGAAGCGGAGACAGCAGGACTGTTACTTCAGGTCAGCCTGGGCTACACGGCGAGAGTTCCAGGCCAGCCTAGGCTACAGAGTGAGACGTTGTTTCAAAACGCCAAACAGGGCTAAAGGGATGGTTTAGTAGTTAAGGCACTTGCCTGAGAAGCTAAAGCACCCAGGTTCAATTCCCCAGCACCCACATTAAACCAGATGCACAAGGAGGCACATGCGTCTGGAGTTTATTTGCAGTGGGTAGAGGCCCTGGCGTGCCCATTCTCTCTCTGTATCTGCCTCTCTCTCTCTCTAATAAATAAATAAAATAGAACTTAGAGCTCTGTATATGCTACACCGGCACTCAGCCACTGAGTGACACCCTAACCTTAAACTTTCTTTCCTTTCCTTTTTTTCTGTTATATAAGATTTGTTTACAACATGTCAAATTTATCCAGAGAATCTGTAATTAATCAGCCTTTTTCATATGCTATGCCATATCTAAAAATATCCTTTTTGTTGAGATTAGTATCTTTATTAGAGAGATTGAGAATGGGTATGCCAGTGCCTCTAGCCACTGCAAACGAACTCCAGATGCATGCCCCACCATGTGCATCTGGCTTACGTGGGATCTGGAGACTCGAACCTGGGTCCTTAGGCTTCGTAGGCAAGGGCCTTAACCGCTAAGCCATCTCTCCAGCCCTAAAACTATCTTGAAATGTGTACTCCTGTCATGATGTCACTAAAACCTGTGAGCCACTCTATAAACGCCTCGCTGACCTTTCTTTCGGCTGAGATTCCTGGACACAAGGACCACCTTTT
The DNA here is from genome assembly GCF_020740685.1 of Jaculus jaculus. Lineage (NCBI taxonomy): Eukaryota > Metazoa > Chordata > Mammalia > Rodentia > Dipodidae > Jaculus > Jaculus jaculus. Next base: position 17,894,067 of record NC_059114.1, on the reverse strand, counting down.
GGAATTTAAAAAAGGATTCCATTTTCTGCTGTCATCAGAAGTTTTAGACCCGTTTCTTCCCTCAAGATATTGCTTTAGAATTCCAATTTCATTTTTATATTTTACATGTACAAGCCACAAAAGAATTGTTTTTTCCCCTTTAACTGAAACATACCTCCCTTGTTTTACAACATTTTGTATTCTTATGAATTTTGGAAAACTGGTGAACTTTTTTAATGTTTATGATTATTATTAGTAGTAGTAACAACGTATTTCATATGTATATGAGATCATATATCATATGTTGGTACCCTCGCCCCTGCCCCCATTCCACTGGGGACACTCCTCACTGGGGTTGCAGGTATTCCCTATGGGGTTGTGGTTTATGCATTGTGGGAGCAGCAGTTATTTTTTTGGGGGGGAGGAGATGCCTCTGGGCATGATGTCTCAACTTGGAGCTCTTACAATCTTTCCGCCCCCTCTTCCACAAAATTCCCTGAGCCGTGGTGGGTGAGTTTTAAGTCTACTTCAGTGATGAGCTCTTAGGAGCCTCTGGAGCTCGGCTTTGGTAGGTGTTGACGGTCCTCGGGGTGTGTCTCCTGCACCCTGGCGCTGGTTATCAGGAACATTAAGGAAGCAGCGCTCTTGCTTGTCTCCCCCATTCCTCTGCGGAGTCAGTCAGCCGGGGCTTGGCTGAAGTGTGAGGGGTGGTTTATCTCCTCTGGTCCCCTACCTTCCCTCGACACACGCCCCCTCCAGCCCTTTGTCTTTTTTTGTTTGTTTTTGGTTTTGGTTTTCCGAGGTAAGGTGTCAAGATGTCACTCTAGCCCAGGCTGAACTGGAAATCCCTATGGAGTCTCAGGGTGGCCGCAAACTCATGGCGATCCTACCTCTGCCTCCCGACTGCTGGAATTAAGTTGAACTTTCTTATCTCTCAAAATGTCCTTAAGCATCCAATATGCCTAATCGCCTTGGATAACAAGAATCTATCTCCCAGCTGGGGATGCCACTCAATGCTATAGTGCATACTTAGCAAGAACAAGGTTCTGGGTTCAATGCCCAGTACTACACACAAAAGAATTTATCTCCCCCGTAGTTAATGATCAGTTAAAAAATGTTAACAAGGGCTAGAGAGATGACTCAGTGGTAAGGCACTTGCCTGCAAAACCCAAGGACTGAGCCGGGCATGGTGGCACACGCCTTTAATCCCAGCAATCAGGAGGCAGAGGTAGGAGGAGTGCTGTGAGTTCAAGGACACCCTGAGACTCCATAGTAAATTCCAGGTCAGCCTGGGCTAGAGTGAGACCCTACCTCGAAAAACCAAAAAAACCCAAAAAACCAAGGACCCACGTTCAATTCCCCAGGACCCATATAAGCCAGGTGCACAAGGTGGCACTTGCGTCTGGAGTTCAGTTGCAGAGGCTGGAGGCCCTGGCATGCCTATTCTCTCTATCTACCCCCCTTTCCAATAAATAAATAAAATATTTTTTTTCCTGGTTTTATGAGGTGGGGTTTCACTGTAACCCAGGCTGACCTGGGACTCACTCTGTAGTCTCAGGGTGACCTGGAACTCACAGTGATCATCCTCCCAAGTGCTAGGATTAAAGGCATGAGCCACCATGCCTGGCTAAATATATATATATATTTTTTGAGAGCTGCAGACAGAGGGAAAGAAGCAGATAGAGAAATAGAGAGAATGGGCATGCCAGGGCCTCCAGCCACTGCAAATGAACTCCAGATGTGTGCGCCCCCTTGTCCATCTGGCTAACATGGGTCCTGGGGAATCGAGCCTCGAAATGGGGTCCTTAGGCTTCACAGGCAAGCGCTTAACTGCTAAGCCATCTCTCCAGCCCCAAAATATTTAAAAATAAATAAAAATAAAGGGCTGAGTTGGCTTAGAGGTTAAGGCATTTACCTGCAAAGCCTAAGGACCCATGTACAACTTTCCAGGTCCCATGTAAGCCAGACACACAAGGTGATAAAAGTGCACAGAGTCGCACATGCACACAACGTGACACATGTGTCTGGAGTTTGACTGCAGTGACTGGAGGCCCAAGCATGTCAATTCTCTCTTATAAAAAATTATAAAACAATAAATAAATAAAAATAAAAAAATGTTAGCCAGGCATAGTGGTGCATGCCTTTAATCCCAGCACTCGAGAGGCAGAGTTAGGAGGATCACAGTGAGTTAAAGGCCACCCTGAGACTACAGAGTGAATTCCAGGTCAGCCTGAGCTAGAGTGAGACCCTACCTCGAAACCCCCCCGCCAAAAAAAAGAAAGAAAAAGAAAAGGAAGGATTGGGTGTGGTGGTGCATGCAATTAATCCCAGCATTTGGGAGGCAGAAGTAGGAGGATCACCGTGAGTTCAAGGCCACCCTGAGATGACATAGTGAATTTCAGGTCAGCCTAGGCTAGAGTGAAACCCTACCTTGAGGGTGGGTAGCGGGGGGGAGGGGGGGAAGAGAAAGAAAGAAAAAAGACCACATGTTGGATACAAAGAATTTTACATAAAGGGTAGAGAAAGGAAGGGAGGAGGATACTTAATAGGTTGATATTGTATATATGTAATTACAATGAATGTAATGGGGAAGTAATATGATGGAGAATGGAATTTCAAATGGGAAAGTGTGGGGGTGGGGAGGGAGGGAATTACCATGGGACTTATTTTATAATCATGGAAAATGTTAATAAAAATAAAAATTAAATTAAAAAAAAAAAGAATTTTATACACAGAACCCCTCAATATAAGGGCCCACTTCACTAACATCCTCCTCCCTGTGGCAACAGGAAATGTGGATTTCTAAGAATAACATTCTTGTTTTATTAGTGGCCTTTGTTGTTTGTGACTTATTTTATTTTATTTATTTGAGAGAAAGAGGCAGATATAGAGCGAGAAACTGGGCATGGTGGCGCACGCCTTTAATTCCAGCACTCAGGAGGCAGAAGTGGGAGGATCACCCTGAGGCTACATGGTACATGGTGAATTCAGGTCAGCCTGGGCTAGAGAAAGACCCTACCTCAAACACACACACACACACACACACACACACACACAGAGAGAGAGAGAGAGAGAGAGAGAATGGGTGTGCCAGGGCCTCTAGCCACTGCAAATGAACTTGTGCATATGGCTTATGAGGGTACTGGGGAATCGAACCTGGGTCTTTGCACTTTGCGGACAAGATTCTTAACCTCCAAGCCATCTCGCTATAGTTTGTGATTTTTATTTTTTGAGACTGGGTCTTCCTATGTAGCCCAGGCTGGCCTCATACTCTGCCTCAGCCTCCCAAGAGCTGGGCAATCCTAGCTGGCATGTTCCACCACACCTTGCTAGGTGACAATATACTTGTCAAGCAGGAGCCGGCCCGACAATCCAGGCATCTACCAGAACCACGTCACCCGCCACAGAATCTGGGGAGAATTAGACGGTGGCTTGGGAGGTGCTTGAAAACCCTATTCACCGCTGCTGGCTAGGTGGTTAGGTATGTGGCCCAGCGGGTCCTGGGGCGTGCCTGCAGTGGGTGGGCGTGTAACCAGCTCAGCGTCAAGACACCTCTAAGGTGCAGGCGGCCAGCGCATGGATGGGCAAAGGCAATGTGACTCAGAGCAGGCATGCCTGGTCTTTTAGGCCCTAGTGGCCTGGGCTAGACAAAGTGGACCTCCTGAAATCAGCTGGGAGAGGCTTTAGGCCAGTCCAGTTCTCCCCCAGTGATGACGTTGGGTGCACAGAGTCACTGAGAAAGAACCAGGTAGAATGACCACAGTGAAAACATAAATTGTGGGCTGGAAAGATGGCTCAGTGGTTAAGGCGCTTGCCTGTAAAGCCAAAGGACGATTCTCCAGGACCCACATAAGATAGATGCACAAGGTGTCTAGAGTTCATTTGCAGTGGCTAGAAGCCCTTGCAGACCCATTCTTCCCTCTCTCTCTCTCTCTCTCTCTCTCTCTCTCTCTCTGCCTCTTTCTCTCAAATAAATACATAAACTAAAAAATAAACATAAATCAGGCTGTGAGATGGCTCAGTGGGTAACATGGGCTTCACAAGCATGAGAACCTGAGTTCAGTACCACATAAAACTGTTAAGCATGGTGGCATGTTCCTGTAATTCCAGCACTTGGGAGGTACAGGTAGGATTTCTGTAAATTCAAGGTCACCCTGAGATTACAAAAGTGAATCCCAGGTCAGCCTGGCTAGAGGGAGACCCTACCTTGAAAAACCAACCAAACAAACAAAAACAAGTTTTAAAGGGCTGGAGTGATGACTTAGTGGTTAAGGCACATGCCTGCATAGCCTAAGGACCCACGTTCCATTTCCCAGAACCCACGTAAGCCGGATACACATGGTGGCACAGGAGTCTGGAGTTTGTTTGCAGTAGCTAGAGGTCCTGGCACACCCATTCTTTCTCTATCTGCCCCCTCCCTCCCTTAAATAAATACATAAGTAAAAATTTTAAAAAGGTGGACAGCATCAGAGAGGTGGACCTCTACATGCCAGCAAAAACATGTGCACCCACCCTCATACGAATATGAAGACACACACAAAAGAAAGAGAAAAGAGGGCTGGAGTGATGGCTTAGCAGTTAAGCGCTTGCCTATGAAGCCTAAGGACCCCAGTTCGAGGCTCATTTCCCCAGGACCCACGTTGGCCAGATGCACAAGGGGGTGCACACGTCTGAGGTTCGTTTGCAGTAGCTAGAGGGCCTGGTGCGCCCATTCTCTCTCTCTCTCTCTCTGCCTCTTTCTCCCTCTATTGCTCTCAAATCAATAAATAAAAATGAGCTATAGGCCGGGCGTGGTGGCGCACGCTTTTAATCCCAGCACTCGGGAGGCAGAGGTAGGAGGATCACCGTGAGTTCAAGGCCACCCTGAGACTACAGAGTTAATTCCAGTTCAGCCTGGACCAGAGTGAGCCCCTACCTCAAAAAACCCTACCTCAAAAAAAAAAAAAAAAAAGAACTACATATATATTTATATATATAAAGGATTTTTTAAAAAAGAAAGAGAAAAGAGAAATCAAATGAGAGACTCTGAAGGACCACATAAATTGTTCAGTGTCCCAACGTTACAGCTCGGGCACCAACCTCTTGGGTTCAATCTGATTTCTTTTTCTCCTTTTTGTTTTTTTTTTCCAATGTAGGGTCTCACTCTAGCCTAGGCTGACCTGGAATTCACTAGATAGTCCCAGGCTGGCCTTGAACTTTCAGTGATCCTTCTACCTCTGCCTCCTGACTGCTGGGATTAAAGGCGTGTGTCCCCATGCCTGGCCTTTTTTTTTTTTTTTTTAATGAGAGAAAGAATTGGCACACCAGAGCCTTCAGCCACTGCAACTGAACTCCAGATGCATGCGACCCGTTGTGTGCATGTGTAACCTTGTGCACTTAAGTCACTCTGTGTCTGGCTTATGTGGTACATGGAGAGTTGAACATGAGTCCTTAGGCTTTGCAGCAAGCACCTTAGCCACCCACTAATTCATCTCTCCAGGCCATTGTTTATAATTTTTTCATTTGTTTGTTTATTTATTAGAAGCATAGAGAAAGCGTCAGATAGAAAGAGAGAATGGGCACGCCAGGGCCTCTAGCCACTGCAAATGAACTCCAAATGCATGCGCCCCCTTGTGCATCTGGCTTTACGTGGGTCCTGGGGAACCGAACTTAGGTCCTTAAGATTCGCATGCAAGCACCTTATCCGCTAAGCCATCTCTCCAGCACCCCTCCCCGCTACTGTCTGAGATCGGGTCTCTAGTTCAGACTGCTCTCAAACTACGTAGGTGAACTTGGAACTCCTGATTCTCCTGCCTCCAAGTTCGGAGTGCTAGGATTACATGTGCTTAGCACCATACCTGGGTCTGACATGCTGGGGTCGGACCCAGGACTTTTTCTTGCGTACTAGGTAAGCACGCTACCAACTGAGCTAGGTACACCCCTTCCCCTCACCCTTAGGAGATCATAAAACACTACAATTCTTTTGCCTATAGAAGCCTTCCCTAGCCGACCTAACGCCACTGGGGTGCAGGAGACCTGGAGGGAGAGACCATCCAGCAGTCACGCGAACCAGCTTGTGCCCCCGTGACATCTCTGGGCAGCCACTCAACCAAGGTCGCTTACAGTTACAACTTGTCACATCTTGGGAACTTGCCCCAGCTTCCAAGGCCACGTGAGAGAGTTTTCAAAACTTTTCTCCTCAGTAAGAGGAAGATGTGACCATGTGAGTGAAAAGATAGGGATGCAGAGACTGAAGTCCTCTCCCAAAGGCTCACGTGTAAATTGGGTGTGGTGATGGGTGCCGGTAATCCCAGCAATCTTAAGAGGCAGAGGCAGGAGGATTGTTGTGAGTCTGTGAGTTCGTTCTTTTTTTTTTTTTTTTCTCTCTCTCTCTCTTGAGCCAAGGACTCACGTAGCTTTCAGACTAGTTTCTGGATCTTGCTATGTACCTAACAATGATGGATGACCTTGAACTCCTGAACCTCCTGCCTCCACCTGCAGAGCGCTGGGATTATAGGTCTGCACCCCCACACATCAACAAAGTGAAGAGGTAATTTCTTTTCGTTTTTTGTTTTTGTTTTTGGTTTTGGAAGTAGGGTTTTACTGTAGCTCAGGCTGACCTGAAAGTCACTATATAGTCTCAGATGGGCCTCGAACTCACAATGATCCTCCTATTTCTGCCTGAGTGCTGAGATTAAAGGCATGTGCCTTTCTCTCTTCCCTTCCTTCCTTTTCTCCCTCCCTCCCTCCTTTCCCTCTTTCTTTCTTCCTTTCTTCTTTCCTTCCTTCCTTCCTTCCTTCCTTCCTTCCTTCCTTCCTTCCTTCCTTCCTTCCTTTCTTTCTTTCTTTCTTTCTTTCTTTCTTTCCCTTCCCTCTCCTCCCCTCCCTTCCCCTTCTCCTTCCTTCCATCCTTCTCTCTCTCTCTCTCTCTCTCTCTCTCTCTCTCTTTATTTCTTTCTTTCAAGATGAGGGGTGTAACCCAAGACCTTCTACCACTGAGTGACATGCTAGATCAATTGTTGCAAGTTTGGGACAAGCCTGGGTTACAGTAGCGAGACCCTGTCTCAAATAAAATAAAATGCAAGCTGGGTGAGGTTGCACACACCTTTAATCCCAGCAGAGATAGGAGAACTGCTGTGAGTTCAAGGCCAGCCCAGGTTACAGTGAGGTCCTGCCACAAAAAAAATAAATAAATAAAAAATAAATCAAATACAAGGCCTAGATGTCCACTGATTATGGGAGCTCAAGGTGAATTTCCCATAGGAATTTAGTCACCCAATTAGGATCCCAGGAACATGGCCAAGGTCACATGGTGGACTTAGTTTGGAACCCAGGAAGCTGAACCTCAGAGGAAAAGTTATCAGCCTCAGCAATACCCAGAAACAGAGAGTAATCAACCCAAGCCCACATTCCCAAGGCCATGCAAGAATGAGGGCCAAGTTCTCACTGGAGAGGCTAAGTCCTACACTGGCCATCGCCTGAGGAGCAGGCACGGGCTCCCGACACCTGGTGGGGTCTGGTGTGCTGCTTAGGACCCCCTCCTCCTAGAAGGGGAACGAGGAGCAAGATCCCAGGGGGCTCGGGCACAGGGGATCCAAAGGACATCCATGTCCAGTTTTCACAGACAAGCACTGTCCCACAGGAGCCCCACGGTTTCAATCACCACATTGCGCAATGCAGATGTACATGGGGGTGCACAGAGCTGCTGGAATCCGGTCACATTCTCATTGTTTAAAATTTATTTGCAAGCAGAGAGAGGCAAGAATGGGCATATGGCAGAGCCTCTAGCCCCTGTAAATGAATTCTAAATATGTGAGCCACTTTGTGCATCTGGCTTTACATGGGTACTGGGGTAATCGAACCAGGGTCGTTAGATTTTACAGGCAAGTGACTTAATTCCCCATTTTTCTTTTAATATTTTTATTTATTTATTTGGTTGAGAGAGAAAAAGAAAGCATGGCGTGCCAGGGTCTCTTCGCCACTGCAAACAAACTCTAGATGCATGCACCACTTTGTCTGGCTCTATCTGGGTACTGGGGAATTGAACCCAGCCTAGTAGGCTTTGCAAGTGCCTTTAACCACTAAGCCATCTCTCTAGCCCCCCAGTCACCTTTTTTTTTTTTTTTTTTTTTTTTTTTGAGGTAGGGTTTCACACTAGCCCAGTCTGATCTGGAATTCACTATGCAATCTCAGGGTGGCCTCGAACTCACGGTGATCCTCCTACCTCTGCCTCCCGAGTGTTGGGATTAAAGGTGTGTGCCACCACATTCTGGCCCCAGTCACCTTTTTAACAGTGAATTTCACTTCTTAGTCATAAGCCCTTGCATGTATGTCTTGTCTTGTTTCGTGTTTGCTTTTCAAGGTAGGGTCTCACTCTAGCTCAGGCTGACCTGGAATTCATTCTGTGGTCTCAGGGTGGCCTTGAACTCATGGTGATCCTCCTACCTCCGCCTCCCAAGTGCTGCCCAACCACATTTATGTCTTAATAGGACAGTTAAAGTCCATCCTCCAATAAACTTAGCCAATGATTCATAAGTCAATGTCAGACTGAGTTGCCGTGTACCCTAATATCACCTTACCTTACTAATGTTACCTTGCTGTGGTTAAAAAAGTAAGCTTTTGGGGCTGGAGAGATGGCGTAGCAGTTAAAGTGCTTGCCTGCAAAGCCAAAGGACCTACGTTTGATTCTTCAGCACCTATATAAGCCAGATGCACAAGGTGGTACATATGTCTCAAGTTTGTTTGCAGGTGCTGAAGGCCCTAGCACACCACACTCTCTCTCTGCCTACCCCCTCTCTCTCCTTCAAATAAATAAAGTAAAAATAAAATGTAAGTTTTGTCAGGCATGGCGGTGCATGCCTTTAATCCCAGTACTTGGGAGACAGAGGTAGGAGGATTGCTGTGAGTTCAAGGAGAGCCTGGGCTAGAGTGAGACCCTAACTTGAAAAAACAAAAAACAAACAAACAAAAAGTAAGCTTTTGTGTTATTTTGACTTAGCTTTAAAAAAATGGGGGGGGGTGCCTCTTTCTCTCTCCTCCTCTCTCAAATAAAAAAAATATATATATATATTTTTTAAAGAGAGAGAGAAAGCCAGGCATGGTGGCACACAAAATCCCAGCACTTAGGAGGCAGAGGTAGGAGGATCACTGTGAGTTCAAGGCCACCCTGAGACTACATAGTGAATTCCAGGTCAGTCTGGGCTAGAGCGAGACCCTAATTTACGAAAACAAACAAACAAAAGAGAGGGGGCACTGGAGTGATGGCTCAGTTATTAAGGCACTTGTCTGCAAAACCTAAGCAATCAGGTTCGATTCTCCAGTATCCACATAAAGCCAAATGCACAAGGTGGTGCACGCATCTAGAGTTCATTTGCAATGGCTGGATGCCCTGGTACACCCATTTTCTCTCTCCCTCTCATAAGTAAACAAATAAGTAAATAAATAAACTGGGTGTGGTGGTGCATGCCTTTAATCCCAGCACTCAGGAGGCAGAGTAGAGGGATTGCCATAAGTTCGAGGCCAGCCTGAGAGACTACATAT